>NC_081318.1:111249467-111849467 GCF_026419965.1 Kogia breviceps | reverse complement strand
GCTGCCAGCGGGGTCTCTGCAGACAAGCGGGGCTGAGACCCAGACTGTGGATGCTCTCCTGAAACCTCAGGACCGATCTTAGAGGACAGGCCACAGGGGCAGCTCAAGGGGGCAGGGGAGTCACAGCCCGGGGCTCGGGTCCACGGTGAGGCTTCTCCACGCGTGGAGGGGACCAGCCGTGGGCCAGGCGCGTGGGAGGGCCGCGGCTGCTGGGGGGGAAGCCTGGAGCACACAGGCTGACCTCATCACACTCTTTTAAGCAAGTTTTGTTTGGAAATGATGTCCAAGCTCGAGAAGTTACAGAACTAAGAACACTGCAAGAATCAAACCTTCTTTATCCAGATTCCCCCATCGTTGGCAGAAAAAGTAACCTTTTCGAATGGAGATTTGAAAACGTTTACGCTATTATGTTGCAAAAACTGTGAGTCTGGGCCTAGCTCCCCGCCTCTCTCTCCACCTCTGTGAGGCCAGAATAGAGTTACAGTTTCCACACTGACAGACTGAGCTGGAAGGGTGCAAAACGCCTGGTGTCGGAGTTTGACCAACACTGGCCGCGGCCGTGGCTTTCCTACCCCGTGGACATCAGCCTGAGGGAAGGTTCCCAAACCCCGAGGGCAGAGGTCAGGGGAGGATCTTGCAGCGGAGAAGGCGGCAAGCCTGGATTCCAGGGCAAACCAGCGTTTCTGCTCAGAACCTGAGCTATGGACTCACACCCACCAACTGAGGAACAAAACTTAACCTCCCGTGGACTGAACTGTGTCCCCCCGGAAGTCACAAGTTGAAGCCCTAAGCTCCGAGGGGACGTTACTAGGAGGTGACACCTTTGAGGAGTGATGAGGGCCCAGTGAGGTCAGAGGGCGAGGGCCCAGGACTGCGTTAGTGACTTTATCAGACAACGGAGGAGAGAGACCACTGTCTGTCCACCAACCAGGGACACGGCATGAAGGCTCTGGGAAGAGGCTGGCAGCAGCTCTGATCCCGCTGAAATCAGATTTTATTACTATGTTGATTTTTTTCAGGATGCGGAAAATATGGTGTATGTCCTTATTTTGAAATTAATGCAAAATATTAACAAATTGTCGGGGGGGGAGGGTAGGGGAGCATTTTTCTGTTAATGTCCTCATGCCCAATAAATCTTACCTTTTCCTTTGGACAATTAAAGAAAAAAGAAATATGATACAACTGAAATACGCACGTTGTTCCAAAATTATTACTAGTTTGATACTAATTCGCAAAGAATTGAAGCAACCAAGTTGGAGAGCCACAGGGAGGTGCAGGTGTGATGGTGGGCCGGCTCCCCTGGTGGTCATAGACCCACAGAGAGGTTCTTTGTGGAAAAGGCACTTTGTTATCCGATAGAAAACCTGGTGCTTGTAATGAACTACTGTCGCTGGCTTTGTCCTGAGATATTACAGTCAGGTGGGGCACGGCCGCTGGATCTGTTTCCCGTTGAGATCGATGCCGTCACACGGGTCTGTTTCCTTGCTGGCACCACGGTTCTCAGGGTTGGGACGTGACCTTATGTTTGCTGTTCTCTCCGTGTGCCCGATATCACCTGCCTACCCTGAGTCTATCAAACATTCTAGAAGGTTGTCAGGTCCAGTCATAACAGCACAATCAGAGTTCTAGAATCACCCAGATTTGTCAAATAAGCTGTCATGGCATAGAACAAAACTGGCTTTGCACATATTCATAAACCTGATTTGTCTCCAACGAGCCTATTTTCTAATTTGCGGCCCTGATTTCAGTTGAGAGGTGATATCTTGTCATCACATACTGACCACAGGCATGGAGTTCTACATCAAACCCACAGGAGGGTTTTGAACAGGAAATGCTCCAGCTGATTTTTCTAACAGGAAGGTGTGAAGCTCAGTCCACCACCCATCTCTCCAACTATTTATTCTGCTATCCCATAGCGGCCACACCATATCACATTCCCACCAGCAGTGCACAAGGATTCCAAATTCCCCACATGAAAGACTTTTTAAAATACGAAATTACATCTACATCCATAAGAGAATTTTCTCCTTCTCTCTTCTTCAACAATAGGCATATGAAAAGCACATATCTTAGTATTTGTTTTGCCCTGCCATCCTAGCATATCAGTTTTCCTACAATATTCAGTGAAAACTAAATGAAAATTTCAAAGGAAGCGGTTAGACCATGTTGATAAAAGTTCCAACAAAGCTGACGGTAGACACAAGTCATGAAGTGATGTGTATACAAGCCAGAGGGTCTGGCTCACTCCCAAATGGGATTCTCTGAGGGACCTGAGATGTTATACGTGACCCAACATGGTGCCTCCTTCTCGGAGCCTGGAAACAAAGTTAAATAAGTAATAACTCACATCCTTTATTACCCTGTCACCGATTTTTCAAAACGTTTATGAATTGATGAATGTCATTTTCACATAATGTTGTAAATGGATCCTCAATGTATAAACAGAGGAAACAGGGGCTGCCCTGACTCCCTAGGAGGTGCAGTGAGGAGGGTGGGAGATACCACCCCACCTCCACCACCCATTCTTTGTCCTCCTTGAGGAATTTTTTCCGAGTGTAAGTTGAAAACGAATACTCTAAACCCAGGTTTGGCAAAGTATGGCCCATGAGCCAAACTTGGCCCACTGCCTGTTTTTGTAAATAAAGTTTTATTGGAACACAGCCATGCATAGAGGTTGACATTGTCTATGGCTTTCTCGGTACCATGGCAGCGCTGAGTCATCACAACAGAGACCACTTTGCCCACAGAGCCTAAAATATTTACCATTTGGCCCTTTGGAGAAAAAGTTTGCCAAGCCCCTTTCTAACGTTTAGCTCAACTGACAGAGAGACTGAGGAATTCCTGGGCTCAGGCCACAGCCTGTCCATGGACAGGGCTCTCAGACTGACCTGCTGGGGCATGTGTGGCCTTCTGTGGGAGGGGGGCATGGGGTGTCACAGCCCACACCTCAGGTAGGAGACTGGTGGGTTCTTAAAGGAAAAAGGGCGCTGTTAGCAGAAAGAGGAAAGGATACAGGCCAAGAAGAGCAAAATAGGGACATTGCCATGTATGTATTTAAAACAACAGTGGAAAACTAAATAAATGAATAATCAAGCAAGTCCTTTAAAAAAATTTTTTTTTTACTGAAGTATAGTTGATTTCCAAAACACAAGTCTTTAAGCATAGGGCACAAATATTTTCTTAACAGAGAGTATATTATCAACTTGACCCAGTCTTTAAATGGAATCAGGAGGAAGCCCTGGCCTAGATGCTGGCAAACACACAGCTTTCGATCGTGGCTGCCTGCTCTTTCAGACGTCGTAGTTGAATCTGTGAGAAACCCCAGGGTCCCACAGCACTCCTGAGTCCACCGAGAGCAGCTGGAAAGTCAGAGGGTCTTTCTGCTTCTTCCTAGCAATTTAACAAGCCATAGCGGACGAGGCCAAAATTTAAGGATACGCTATTATTCGCAATCTGAGCTCCATCTCCACCTCATCCTAAAGTCAATGACACTGACAAGTATTCGATTAATACGGTTTGACGAAGTGTTCTGCACCCTTCCGGTAAGAGAAATATCAACTCTCCCAGTCCATGACCACTCCTGGTGTCTTCCGGGGCTGACGAGGATTTCTGAAGCTTCGGCCTCAGAACCCCGCTGGGATCGAGACGCCGTCAAAGGAACCCAGACACGCTGGTGACACTGCCATGCGAGCTCACCCTTGCTCTTCGCGTGCTCTCATAACCTAGGCCCTCCATACTTTATTCCAGGGTCCCACAGAGTTCTGTTTTTTGGACACAAAGAGAAATTTGAAAAGGCATCTGTTGGGAACGCCCTCCTCAACTGCGTGCATATTTTCTCCAGTACTGTGTAATTAGCAGTTGCAATTTGCTAGCCAAGTAAGAATTTAGGAGGAGGGGACTTCAGTGTCACCCAGTGACAGCATGAACTATTTGTTCTTCCCAGCATGTGCATGTTCAAATATGTATGGGATTTCACCTGCAGTATTGTCAAGGTGGCCCAATGTCGCAGTAAAATATGACATTGAGTTTGCTGACGCTGTCTCCAGGTTTTGAAGAAAATCCAGGCAGGTGGAATTTCTTTGGAAGTCGATTGCTTCCACTGGGTTACAGGCCGTGCTCCGCACTACTGGAACTTTCCACTCACACGGGACCCCGTGGGCCGGGAGCTCCCATGTGGGGCATTGGCTGCATAGACTCGATGTGTTCCAGCCACTGATTGTCAACCGAAAGCAGAGTGAAAACAAAGGAAAGGAAGAGGAAAGGTCGGAACAGACACGAGGGTGTGGGGATCTGTGTGCAGGACCACATCCTAAATCATGTCCTGGAACCCGGAGGGGCGCAGCTGCCAGCACGGTCACCGTCCTTCGAATGACACTGAAGGGCCTTGCGGTGTCACCTGCGGATCCTACAAGATTCTGAGTGTTGTCACCATCTTTGCTGTCCTGCTGAAGACCTCGGTCTATAGCAGACATTAATGTCATACTTAGCTATTGCTACTTGGTTTGAATAAATTTACTGAAGGAAGTATTTTGCTCAGATAGATATAATTAACGTAACCTATAACATTTTCTAATTCCCTTTTTCACTTATTATTTTTAGTAGCATCCATTTAAATAACATATTTAAACAACACCATTTTCAGTGGCTACAGATTTTTCTTTTGTAGAGCGAAACCATAATTTATTTTACTAACTCTGTTATTGAAGATTTTCTTGTCCGCCTCTTCATTTACACTGAATTCTGAGAATAAGGAATTCTGAATTAAGGGTTGCAATCGATTTTCAAATCATCCCATGGGAGCATTGTAATAATTTCTATTCTCACCTGTAGCTACATGAGACGGTGCCCATCTCTCTACACCTGTAATGATTTTGCTTAACTTACCTTCCCCTCAGTGAAAACATTTCTTTTAAGGGGTGTAAAATTGTCTATTTAGGCTTTACCACAGCTTTAGTTAACTGATTTTTGTTGCATGACCCTGAGATCATTCTGATATTTTGAGGTTATAAGTAATACTTTGAGGGATGTCTTGGGCAGGAAATACAATTTATGGAGCACTTATCCTGTAGTTTAGCTCATTTATGTTTCATGTCTTATTTAATTCCAAATTTCAAATTTAATTATTGTTCCCTTCTTACAGATGAAGAACTAGAGGCTTGGAGAGGTTAAATTCTGTACCCTCCACAGCCCACAAGGGGTGCAGCCAGGAAGCTACACCAGGCCTTCTCAACTCCAGATGCTGAACCCTTAGTCACAGAATTACCCAGCTGCATGACATGCTTGATTCCTAAGATAGATTCCAGAAGTAAAAACTGACTCAACAGGTATGAATGTTTTCTTAATTAAGACTCTGTATGTATGTCTGTATCTCCAAATCATTTCTGAAAGCACTGTAATAAGTTTATTTTCACCAGTAGCTGCATGAGAGAGCTCATTGCCCAGCTCCTTCTTCAGGATATATATTTTTGCCTTTGATAATTTTAACGATGACAATATTTGCTCGTTGTTGTTTTTTAAATTTATTTTTATTGAAGTATAGTTGATTTAAAATGTTGTGTTAGTTTCAGGTGTACAGCAGACTGATTCAGTTATACATATACATGTATTCATTCTCTCTCAGATTCTTTTCCATTATAGGCTATTACAAGATACTGAGTAGAGTTCCCTGTGCTATACAGTAGGTCCTTGTTGATTATCTGTTTTATCTATTAAAATAGTAGTGTGCATCTATTAATCCCAAACTCCAATTTACCCCTCCCCCATCCTTCCCTTTGGCAACCACAAGTTTGGTTTCTATGTCTGTGATTCTGTTTCTATTTCATAGATACGTTCCTTTGTGTCATAGTTTAGATTCCACATGTAAATGATATATTTGTCTTTGTCTGTGTGACTTATTTCACTTAATATGATAATCTCTAGGTCCATCCATGTCGCTGCAAATGGCATCATTTCATTCTTTTTTATGGCTGAGTAATATTCCATTGTCTATATGTACCACATCTTCTTTATCCATTCCTCTGTGGACGGACATTTAGGTTGCGTCCCTGTCCTGGCTGCTGTAGACAGTGCTGCTATGACACTCACTGTCGTTTTGCTTTGCATTTTCTTCAGGGTCCAGAGAACCAATTGTGACAACCTGCAGTCTCTGGCCACCTAGAATTCCCTCACACAGCTCTTGCATTCCAGCAGCTGTCACCCGCTCTTCTCAGCTGTCCTGCTTCCTGTCCAGGGGGTAGCATAATGTTGCACACCTTTGGTCATCCCAGATCCCCGTCCCGTCCCGGGACCTGGCTTCCCTCCCGATGGCTGTGACCACTTAGTGTTGACATCGTGGTGGAGCTCCACGTCTGGGTGAAGGATGCTCTCCTGAGCTGACTCCCCAGGCCCCCCACCACGCCGCTTGGCCTGCTGTCGCTCCACCGAGCTCCCCTCCGTCACATCTGTCAACTCAGCTATGTCATCCCCAGAATCCACCTCATTTCCAGCACTTGCCAGAAACGGGCCTCATCTTTTGACCCTGAGCAGCGTTCCTTTAAGTTCTAACAAATAGTTCCCCTCAGTCTGCAGATTTTCTATGCAATTACATTCTAACTCGGTTGAATTCTAAAGACGACATTCCAGGCATCTGAACAGGGCCTGCACCTCTCTTCTCATGAGTCTCGGGGTCCCACAGGAAAGGATGAGATTTGGAGTGTAGACGATCCAAACTTGTGCTCCGTCTTTACTATTTAATGGCTGTGTCACAGTGTCACTTAGCTTCCCTGAGCCCCAGTTTCCTTATCTGTCAAAGGCACGTACTAGCGCTTACTGCTCTGGATTTTACTGAGCATGAGAGGTGGAAAGTGCGTGAAGACACCCTGTATACGGTTATAATATTATCAACAATAGTAGCAAAGAATCACGGTGACCACCTGCTGCCTTCTTGTTCTCCTGTTCTTAGAGCAAACTATCCTATGCCCAGGGCTGGGTCCATTTCCCTCCCCAGGAGTGAGGAGTGTGGACTGAAGGTCTGAATGCATGGTTCCTGCTCCCCTCCCCCTCCTCCAAAGCTTTACCTGGACCAGAACCCCTCCAGTGCTCATGGCCTCTGCAGTGTCCAGAATGGCGGGTGTGGACACATGCCTTACAGGGCCTGAGGAGACGGCAAGAAGGGCGAGCCCCTCAGGTCCCGCGCAAAGGACGCAGACCGTGGTGAGACTGGGGGTATCCACTCACAGGCTCATACCCCATTCACGGTATCTCCCTGTGCCTCTGTCCCTACCCCCAAATCCGCAAGCACTGGGTGATACATCAACACAGGGAGACAAGAGCGGACGGAGCCCGCACACGATTCTGCTGCCCCCAGAGTGGGGTGCTGAACAACAAAGGTCCCATCTGGTGACTGTGACAGTTTACGTGTCAACTTGCCTGGGTCGGGGGTGGGGGGCACCCAGATATTTGGTTACACTTTGTTCTGGGTGTGTCTGTTTGGGCGTTTCTGGATGCAATTAACATTTGAATTGAGTTAACCTGATGGCCCTCCGTAGTGTCAGTAGACCTCATCCAATCCACTGAAAGCCTCAGCAGAATGGAAGACGGAGGAAGACAGACTCCCTTCTCTCTGCCTCACTGTCTTTAAAGCTGGGACATCGTCTTCTGCTTTTGGACTCGGATTGAGACTGGAACTTACACCATCAGCTCTCCTGCTTCCCAGGACCTTGGACTTGGCATGAAATTACACTCTACTATGCTGGTTCTGGACTTCTCCATAATCACGTGAGTCCGTTTCTTTTCTTTTCTTTTTTGAGTTTTTGGCCACGCCGTGTGGCATGCAGGATCTTAGTTCCCTGACCAGGGATCAAACCCTTGCTCCCTGCCTTGCAAGTGCAGAGTCTTATCCACTGGACCACCAGGGAAGTCCCCAGTTTCTTAAAATAAATTAGTACACACACACACACACACACACACACACACACACCATGTTGATTCTGTTTCTCTGGAGAACCCTTGACTACTACAGTGACTTCTCTCTGTAGTAATGGAACATCTATGTGATCCTGACAGAATTATTTATCCTCCCTAAGCCTTGGTTTCCTCTTCTGTAAGTGGGGGTCATAATATTGACCTCATATGTAAAAATGTTGGAAGGATTAGGGGACACTTAGCACTTGGCATTGGACTTATGCTAAGGATCAACAGACCAAGGCTTTGGTAGGTTTACAAAGCACTGTGTTTTCAAAGGTACCACTTCACTGGGTATTTCCTACAGGGAATCTTTTACACCTCCCTTGGCAGGCTTGCTTAGACCACACTAATGGGCAGGGTGGTCACAGGTGGTTTTTCACGCCTCTGGTATCTTTTTTTTTGGGGGGGGGGATTTGCATCGACTCCCCTATGGCCGCCGGGGCGGCCCCGCCGCAGTCAGGGTTGGTCGTAGCTGGACTTGTGTGTATTTTTGATCGGGCAACTCTCCTAGTCCCTACTTAAATTAATGTGGAGATGTCTCTGCCACGCAGGTCTCTTCTGCCTTCAAATTCGGTTTCTATTAGACAAGTGTTTCTCAACGTGGCATCACACACAAATGCACTAGTGACCTGCAGACAAACATGCAAATTATTGAACCCCACCCAGGCCCACTGATCAGGACAAGAAGCAGGGAATTTGCATCTTGAGGGAGGGTCCCTAGGTGATTCTCTGCTCCAGGTCCTGCTGAGGCCCCGGACTCCACACAGACATAATTAAGCCTCTGAATTACACTTTGTGCAAGAATTAACAGTCTTAATCGTCTGCAAACACTGACTGACAAGAAAATGGCATGAGAGAGTTTGGTTTTTATAGAAAATGATGCAGTAACCATCTCCTGGGGTAACCAACTGGGGCTTCAGTGTGGGAATGCGGTGCCTTTGAGGACAGCTCCCCCCGGCTCCGTGGTTCCATCTGGTTGGTGTACGGGGTCACGCTGATGACTCTGCAGACCTCCAAGCCTCCAGTGGCATCGTGAGCAGATAAACTCCTGAGTGAAAGAGGAAATTTGTCCATGAGATGGTGTCCTTGGGCATCTGCAGATGTCCCTCAGCCATATGGTTATCCTCTAACACTGCTACACCTACTTAGCCTGCCTGCTGTGTGTGTAGGAAACGCCCCAACCCACGAGTAAGGCCAGTGTTACGGAAAGTTGAACTGACAGTGGAATAGGGTCAAGCCTGAAGTCCAGCTTTTGACTGTGACTGCAGAGCCAATGAGGCTCTATCTGTTCCTCCTTAATCTCTTTTAATCTCAAATATCTATTCAGATTCACTTAAGTCTTTAGTCTTTGGAGGCTGCTTCGTCAAGAAAGGCAGAAAAGAGCAGAAAACTGGATTCCTTGGGTCCGGCTGTAAAAATGCACAGATGCAGAGATCTGGTCTCTAAGTGACATAGGAAGTTATTTCTGCAGACGTACCAGCTCCAGCCCATCCCCACTCCACCACCCCCGGCCATCATCCCGTCGTGAGCCGGGTGCTGTGGACCTTGAGAAGGAGGCAGAACACCATAGGCTCTTCTGTCCCACTACTTGCTTTGCACACGTCACTTCATCTTCTTGTTGAATACATAAATCACATGTGAGCCTTTTAAAGAGTGGGACAGAGCTGGTTCATTTCAATGAGAGTTAGAAAGGGAGAGAAAGACCCTGAGCCTTCTGACGTGTGCGTGTGTGCTGTTTGTAGGCTCGTGCTGGGGTAAGTGGTACAGAAAGGGGTCGGAAAGGAAGCACAGGAAAGATGGAAACACGGGCTCTACATCTCATGATTCTCTGACAGCTGCCTCCATTGTTGCTGATACCTCGGGTTCTCCTTCCCGACCCTGAACATTATGATGGTGGGAATCACCGAGTTTGGGACCCTCTTACCCCTGGGTTATTGTATGATTGGATTATTGAAAGGTTTCAACCTTTACAATTTCTTCCTCTCAAATCCCTGGTTACCCTATTGTTGTTTGTTAAAATAGTATCTGGAACTTGCATTTCCTTCCAGGATTAACAAAGAGACTGGATTTGACCTCCTCCCTGAAACTACCAAAACAAGGCAAAATAGATGAAACATTGGTTTTCAAGACACTGGAAACCTGGCAATGAAGGGTAGTAACCCCTGAAAGTTGGAAACAAACAACGTGAGACTTACAATGTCCCCAACTTACTGCCTTGAGAGTATTTCCAAGCCCCGGTGCATGGAGGGGAATTCAGAGAGATCTCAGAAGACACCCTGACATGAGGAAGTTGAGAAGAGAGCGAGGGTGGACCTAGAAACTAGAGTTACTAATTGCTGGGTGCCATAGGTTAGAAAGCTGAAGAGAGAGAGAGAGATCCAAGATCTGCAGAGGGTCCAATTCGAGTATTCAGCTGAGTACCATGTATGAGGAAATTATCTGAGGCTAGGGGAAGAACCACCCCAAGGGGTTAAAGGAAGCAGCTCCCACCACTCACACAGGTCAGGGACTAGTACCTATTCCCACCTGTAGGCTAGAAACCCCAATATCCATGGGCAATTAGGTAAACCAGCAGAAGGGTTTTGCCCAGGTAGGAGAAAATCATTAATGCTATACTGAGTACTGCTCCAGTCCCATCTAACCCATTTTAAAAGAAAGACCTGAAAGGATCCATCCAACAGTGTCCAAGTCACTAAACTTTATCTCACAAAAATGATATAAGTCAATGGATCAAAACTAACCCAGACTGGCACAGATGCTAGAATGAGCAGACAGGCATCTTAAATAGTAACTAAAACTGTACTTTATATGTTGGAAAGTTAAGTAGAAACATAGAAAATAGAGAAAATATTCAAATAAAAATTCTAGAGATAAAAATTAGAGTGTGTAAGATGAGAACTTTATAGGTAGGGTGACAAACTGGACATTGCAGAAGGAAATTTTAGTGAACTTGAAGACAGAGTGATAGAAACTACCCACAATGAAATACAGAAAGAAATACACAGAGAAAAGTGAATGAATACAATGAACGTAGAGAATTGCGAGACAACTTCAAGAAGCATAATATATGTGCAATTGGAGTCCTGAGAAAGAGGAGAGAGTGGGGACAGAAAAGATCTTTGAATAAATAATGCCTGGATTTTTCCCATTATTGCAGGCTTTTTTTTTATTGTAACTAAGATAAGGGAGATTTTTCTGCATTCCCCACATTCCAAAGGTGACTAGGAATGGACACTAGGCAATGCAACCACCTGTGTTGCCTTTTGCTACCCAACCACCTGTTAACCCACAGATTCAAAAAGCTCTGGGAACACCAACTTCACAATAGTTTCCATGAAGAAAACTATATCAAGGCAGATCAAAACCAGTGATAAAAGAAAGCCTAAAAGCAACCAGCGGAAAAAGACATTTGTATAGAGAAACAAATATACAGATAACAGCAGATTTCTCATCAGAAACTGTGGGAACAAGAAGATAGTGTATGGAAGTATTGAGAGAAAAAAAAACAAAACAAAACTATGAACTTTTATTCCCAGTGAAAATATCTTTCAAAGACTAAAGCAAAATGAAATCTTTCTCAAACATAAGAAAACTGAAAGAATTCACCACCAGAAGACATGCATTATGAGAAATTTTAAAGCAAGTTCATTAGGCGAAAGGAAGTTAATACCAGAAGGAAAAGCAGATCTATATAATTGAATGAAAAGTTCTGGAAGTGGTAACTAAATAAACACAATTTTCTGTATATGTATATATTAAGTCACCTTGATGTACATTTTAAATATTTTACAATTTTATTTGTCAATTATACCTAAAAAATATTTTTTCCCTTATGATTCAGGTCTATTGAAAAGATAATTAACTGTTTAAAAAATAATAACAATGCAGTGTGGGGTTGATAGCAGTAGCCTAAAGAACTTCCTTTTAGGAATCTAGATTTACTAATTGCTGGGTGCCATAGATTAGAAACCTTCAGAGAGAGAAAGAGGAAATTCCAAGGAAAGAAATTACAATTGAGTTTCCTCTCTCAAAAATGGATAGAACAAATGGGAAAAAATGAGATAGGGGCTTCCCTGGTGGCGCAGCGGTTGAGAGTCCGCCTGCCGATGCAGGGGACACGGGTTCGTGCCCCGGTCCGGGAGGATCCCATGTGCCGCGGAGCGGCTGGGCCCGTGAGCCGTGGCCGCTGCGCCTGCGCGTCCGGAGCCTGTGCTCCGCAACGGGAGAGGCCACAACAGTGAGAGGCCCGCGTACCGCAAAAAAAAAAAAAAAAAAAAAAAAAAGAGGACCTAGAATCAGTCACGAACACAGACATAACAATTCTAAAGCCAGTTTTAACAAATCAAATTCAGCAATATATTAAAAGGATAATACACCATAACTAAGCAGGCTTTATCCCAGGAATGTAAGACTGCTTTAACATTTGCAAAGTAATCAATATAATGCATCCTATTAACAAGTTAAGAAAGAAACGCCATGTGGTCATTGCAATAGATATAGACATGCAACCTTATAAATTCTATCATCAATGTGGGAATAGAGGGGAATAGCTTCAACTTCATGAAGGGCATCTATGACAAACCTTCTGCTAACATCACACTTACTATTTTAAGACTGAATGCTTGACTGCTTGTCCCTAAGATAAGGAACACGTATATCCACTCACACTCCTTTGATTCAACTCGCAACTGAAGGAATGGTCAGTAAAATAAGCAAGATATAGAAATAAAAAACGTCCAGATTGGAATGAGAGAAATAAAACTGTCTTTATTCATGGATATCATGATCACCTATGTAAAAAAAATCGGAGAATCTACACAAAGAGCCACCAGACCTGATAAGTGAGTTAGCAATCTTGCAGGAAACAAGAGTGATATACAACAACCAACTGTATTTCTGTGCACTAGCGATGGATAATCAGAAATAGAAAATTTAAAATATTATTTATAATAGTATCAAAACTATGAAATATTTGGGGACAAATTCAACAAAAGATCTAACAAGCCATACGTTGAAACCCACCAAAAAAATTGCTGAAACTCACAGAAATAAAGATTACCCAAATTGAGAGATACACTGTGCTCACAGTTTGGGGCACTCGATATTGCAAAGATTGATCAATAGTTTCAAAATAATACTAATAATAATCTCAGCAGACATTTTTGTAGAAATTGACAAGCTCCCTCTAAAATTTATACAGCAAATCAAAGGACTTAAAATAACCAAAACAAAAAACAGTTTTTTGAAAGAGAAAAAAGTTGGAGTAATAACACCATCTGAACTCGATTCATTATAAACCTACTATAATCAATACAGTATGATAGACAAATAGATCAATGGAACAGAATGGAGTATCCAGAAATAGATACACACATGTCTGGAGACTGATTTTTGATGAAGGTGCAAAGGCAATGCAGTGGAGAAAGAATAGTCTTCTCAATAAGTGGTGCTGGAATAATTGGATATCACTATGTTAAAAAAAAAAAGAGAAAAAAAGAACGTCAAGCCATATCTTTACTCAAATGCAGCAGTTAACATGAAATGGGTCATAGACTTAAATGTACAACCTAACACTGTAAAACTTCTAGACGAAAAGCAGGAGAAAATTTTTGTGATTTGGATCAGGCAAAGATCTCTTAGATATAATAACACGAAAGCATAATCTAAAAAATGAAAAATTGATAAATTGGATTTCATCAAAATTTAAAACTTCTGCTCTTCCAAAGAGATGAGAATGAAAAGACAAGACACAGATTGGGAAAAATATCGGCAAATCCTCTATGTGATAAAGGATTTATATCCAGAATATATAAATAATTCTCAAACTCACTAATAAGAAAATTCAGTTAAAATTGGGCAAAAGAAAAAACGTATTTCACAGAAGAAGATGTACAGGGGGCCCATATTAAAGCTATTCAATACTATTCGTTATTATGAACATGTAAATTAAAGCCACAATGAAATACCACTACATACTTATTTAATGGCTAAAATATAAAAGACTGAGATGGTTAATTTTATGGGTCAACTTGGCTGGACCATCTTTCTCAGACATGTAGGCAAGCATTATCCTGGATGTTTCTGTGAGAGCGTTTTGGGGTGAGACTAACAGCCAAGTGAATGAATGAATGAAAATTTTATCCGCTCTGGGTTCTCTCTCAACAAACCATTTCTACACATTCATTCTCTCCAGGAGCAAAGAATCCATTTGGGGAATAGATACGGACACCCAGATCAGCACACCTGCATAATGCACCCGTCGCTCGCCACGCTGGGATGCTTGGGGACACAGAAATGGCAATTCTGTCCACAAAACGTATGTGTTCTAAGAGGGGAAGGGAAGGGACACATCCTGAAATAAAGACCTCAGTCTCCGTCCTGCCATCTGCTACTGCCTCCACGGAGGCTCCCCTGTATCCGCCCTCCTAAGACCACCTGCCCTCGGCCAGCCGGCCTTCTGCAGCCCCTCCCTCCCTTCAGTGGGGCCCGTAACTGCCTTTCACATCCTTTCTCAGAGTCCAGCTTCTTTTTTTTTTATCAGGTGAGGACACTTGTTCCCCCAGAACCACTGGCACCCACCCCCTCGGTTACAGTTGTTTATTCGTGTAGCCAGCATTTACCGGGGGGGGGGGGGGGGGGGCGGGGAGAGTCCCACCCGGAAGATGTAGAGTGATGACTTTGTCACAACTTCAGACTCTCTGTCAGCTGATCCCGGGGGCGGCTCGCTCTGGGTCAGTGGGTGATCAGGACTCCGGTATCCCACTGAGGGGAACAGAGCTTCGCCTGGTGTCTGAACTCCAGGGCCCACGACTGGCCTTGGTTCTTTGCTCCAGTGAAGCAAAGCACGTGCTCACTCTTTTGACCAAATGGACAATGTGAAAGGTAAGCTGGGAAAACGCCCACAGCTTGGGTTTGGCGGCCCTTCAGAATTTACCACTCTTTCGTAAGTTTGCGATGGGGGTCCTTTGGCACACTTGTTCCTTTGTAATCTGAATGTTATGTGATGTGTTGTGTATTTTTATCATTACTGTTGGGCAGAGACGAGCTTTGCTACAACCTTACAGCACAGCAAAGATGGCGCGCTCGTCACTAAACCCGGGGCATTGGTCTCATGTATTTAAAAGCCTCCACTTGCTTTTCCGTAGCCAACATCCTATAGCTTTTACTTTACGTGGTTTTTTTTTGCGGTCCGCGGGCCTCTCACTGCCGTGGCCTCTCCCATCGCGGAGCACAGGCTCCGGACGCGCAGGCGCAGCGGCCACGGCTCACGGGCCTAGTTGCTCCGCGGCACGTGGGATCCTCCCGGACCGGGGCACGAACCCGTTTCCCCTGCATCAGCAGGCGGACTCTCAACCACTGCGCCACCAGGGAAGCCCTACTTTACTTTAAAATGCTGCATGACAGAGGAAAAAAATTTGCCAAAGAGAAAAAAATCTAATCCTTTCCCTCTAAGGGCAAAAATGGAATATGCTATGGCAACATTTGAAGCAGATCTTACTTAAAAAACAATTATATTTCCATTTTAATCCTCTTCTTGATGTAGTTTCTCAGGTTGAAAATATATTTCATCCATGAGTGGATTCTCGGTGGCAGTCAACTGAAATGACATTTTAAGTATAGGTAACATTTAGGTAATAAATATAGCCTGCTGTATGTGCTCAGAATAACAGCAACATAAAAAAACTAATCACTTTATTGATTTCCATTAAGTATCACTTCCTTAATTTTCACATTCAGGAAAAATTGTCTGCCATTGTTAGCCTTTTTGTTCAATTATTTTTAGCTGAGTCAGACATCCATAACTCTATTTAAAAAACAGGATATTTTCTTATATTACTTAATTTGGAATCCACATATGTAATTAGAGGTTTCAAATGAAATATTTTGTACGACATAACAATTGCTCACAGGAGATCCAGAGGGAAAGATTCTGGGTAAAAAGGAACATTTCTGAAGTTTGTGAGCAAAGAGAAAGGCCTAATTTTGGTAAAGAATATGATACTGACCACTCTTCCATGAGAATTCAGACATATGCTCTCATTTTTTTCTTCTTCTTATCAAATTATAGAGTTTTGTAGATGTGGTGCTGTAATTTATTGATAAAATGAGAAATACATAGTTGGTCTTCATCCACTGTTCCTGCACGGAGCTCCTAAAACCCTTGTAATTTCCTCTTCAAGAGCAGAGGGGAGGGGCTTCCCTGGTGGCGCAGTGGTTGCGAGTCCGCCTGCCGATGCGGGGGACGCGGGTTCGTGCCCCGGTCCGGGAGGATCCCACGTGCCGCGGAGCGGCTGGGCCCGTGAGCCATGGCTCACACATGCCAACAAAATAAAGATGAATCTGTGCTAGACTCAAAGGTCCACCTGGAAGGGCTCTTCCTATGGCTTTCTGGGTTCCATACAACAAATGAGGTCACCTAACTTGCTCCAGGGACCCTATCTGTCCATGGATTATTATCGCCTGAGATTCGTGGATTGATAAAAAGGCAGAAAATAGGATGGGAAGCCACCAGTCTGACAGAGCACTTTGAAAGGACTTTGGAATGAGACCATAAACAAAAGCCTGCCAAGTTATTAACTTTACAGCTGCAACAGCCTGGAGGCCAGGAACCTAAAATGACACCTGGGAGCATTGTACCCTCCGAGGGCTCCATCACCCAAGTGCTGGTCCAGGGGTTGACGTCTCATCTGTAATCCACTGGGACACTGGAAAAACGATTGTCCTCAGAGGTCTTATGCAGATCTCTCGACACCAACTCGAATACCCTATATCTGCCCCCGAAAGAGGCCCCATATGGGTCACTCTCAGAACTGTCGAGACTCTGAGGGCTTGTCCTGTAAACAGCTACCAGAGATGCCCTGAACCAGTCCAGGGGAAACTAAAATGAAAGTCAATGGAAAATCTTGCCAAATTCTGGTAGATACCAGAGCTACACTCTTTACTTTAAAACTCACTCTCTTAGAACAAATCCCTCGGAGTGAAAAAGAAGTTTCCATAGTGGGGTAATAAAATTCAGAGGGAGTTTCTATCTCAACCGGTACAAATGGCTCAGGGACCTTTCACTGAAAAGCATTCTCTTTTGCTGTGCAACACAGCCCCAGTCAATCTATGAAGCAGAGACGTCCTTTCGAAACCAAGAGGGTGAACATGCTTTATACCTCCAATGGAGACCTCACCTTAGAATATCCTGACCAACCTGAACTCGATCTTTTATGTTCCTTACAATCTGTTCTTGATATAGGAGAGGAGGAACTCCAGGAAAAGATCCCTAATTTAACCACAGGGCCTGAAACTTTGTGGGCTACCGACATTGAGAGAATAAAAATTGCAGGATCCAGCTCCTTGTACCCGCCCAACTGTGTCACGGTGCCAGGGCAGAGTTAGTGACACAGCCGCAGCGGACTGGACCCTAGGAAATGACGCTGATTCACAAACTCCACCCGCTGCCCAAAGGCTTCTTAATGATGAACTCAATCAACATTTCTCTGCCGGCAGATTAACCTCCTCTGGGATCCCTCCGCATATTCACCACCTAAAATCTGCATCTGAAACGTTGCAGCGTTCCTAATCCTGCTCCGTTACTACCTCTTCCTGACAGAGGCAAGCCCCTGGACTGTGAAGCAATAATGTCCCATTTCGTGACACCGTGTGCTGATTTAGGAGATTAACCCTGATCTAATTTTGTCTGTTGATGGGTCATATTGTAAAAATGAACAAGGGAATTTCCAAGCTGGTTAGACTGCTATTACCCAATATGAACTGTATGAGAGGGGAAATCTCCCACAAGCTCAATTAGCCCCACGAGCGGAGCTGCACGCCCTTCACTGAGCCCACCTGTTTGCAGAAGGACACGCTGTCAATGTTTATACTGACAGCCCGTATGCCTTTGGGGTCAGCCATGATTTGGGGATGTTATGGAAATAAAGGGCTTTCCTTTCATCCTCTGGGACCCCAATCAAAAATAGGCCACAGGCAAAAAAGCTTGTTACTACTGTTCTTTTGTTTTCTCAAATTGCTGTCATAAAAATTGAGGCTCACATTAAGAAGACTTGAACTTGACTATGAGGGCATCGCCCTGGCTGACCTTCATGCAAAGACAGCAGCAGCAGCATCTATAAAGGCGGTGGCCCCTGTGGATGAAGTCCATTCTGCTTCTGCAAAAACTGACCCCTTTTTGCCAGACTTTTGCCATCGTTATGTCCTTGTAACATGGCAACAGTCTACTAGCAAATCGGGGAAGCCAAGATGGGCAAAGAATGGCTGTAAATTCAATGAACAGTTGGGGCCACTTGTTTCTTCCTGGCTCCCTGGCAAATCCCATTTTTTTTTGGTTTTTGTTTTTGCCTTCCTTCACCCACCATGGTACAATTGCGATGACTCAAATTATGAATAAACATTGGTGGGGAGATGTCTATAAAATTGCAAAAGTAATTTATGACCAATGTCCGACCCGTCTGGTCCATAATCCTGGAAAACCTATTTTTGTCCCCAGAGGCCTCAGCTCTCCTCCCTCTGGACCCTCAGAGCATCTGCAGCTGGATTCATTCGAATGTCACTCAGGACGGGTTATCAACATACTCTTGTTATTGTGTGTGAGTGTCCTGGATGGGCCGAAGCCTTCCCCTGCTGCAAGGCTGATGCTCTCACAGTGGCAGAGAAAATTGTTAGAAAACGTGCTTTCCACTTGGGGTGTCCCCTCCATAATCTCCAGTGATCAGGACACCCACTTCGCTGGGAAAATCATCCAAGTCTGAGCAGATTCTTTGCACACTTCTTGGAACTACCCCTGTCCCTATCACCCACAATCATCAGGCAAGGGCGCGAGAACTAATGGGATCCTCGAACAGTATCTCTAAATTTGCTAAAACCACCAGACTCCCTTGGCCTACGTACTGCCTGTGGTCTCGCCGACTGTTCACAGTACCCTCTTTAGGAAACCCAAACTCACTCCACACGAGGTCATCACCAGCCGACTGCGTCTGTTGCTGATCTCTTGCTGTCTCATGCTAGGATGACCAGCCACTATAAGTCTTCAGTGTTTTATGCTAAAGCTTATCATCAACAAGTTAAAGACACTTTTCCAGATCCCAGTCTCGTTAATCACAATCTGGAGCCTGGTGACGAGGTATCTGGAAAGATCACCAGAGGAAGACAGCCCTCAAACCTCATTGGAAGGGACCTCACCAAGTGGTCCTCACCCCTGACGTTGCTGCGAAACTAGAGGGCACTGAGCCTTGGTACATATCTCACAGCTAAATAAGGCTCCACCTCATACCTGTGCGGGTGCTAGAGATTTCTGAGTCATATTTACTGGAAGAGAAGCAGCCAATATCGAGGTAGACTGCTTTGGCCCAAATGCCAAATCAGGGTTTCATACCTTAACTAACCACGAAACCCTTTCTTCTTCTCTTTCTTTCCTTTACTCTGTCATTAGCCTGGAAAAATAACACCCTCATCTATATCTCCCTGGCCATCGCTAAGGGGGGAAACCTTTCAGACTGCTGGAATTGGCATCAAAGAGTCTGATCTGTCCACAATGCTAAGGACTTCCTGGCCTTCCCTGTGATCAATTTCTCTTCTATTCCCAATGTCGCTGTAAACTATAATCAACACCCAGCCCTTCAAAGTCACTCACAGAGTCCAACTTTTATGGCCAGAACATGTAGTACCTCGTTTCTACCTCTGTTTTATTTTAACAGCACTTGCCCAAATACCCACGTAAATATCTACACATATACCTACGTAATCTCAGTACATTTACACTCCCACGTCCTCATGATTCTCTAAATCAAATCTGCCCCCAGTTATAAAAAGATCTCACCAGCAGCTCCCAACTGTTCAAGGAACTTAGGACAGCTCTTTAATTCAGGTTAGGAGGTTTACCTTCCGGATGCACTGAAGACCTAACTGATCCCTGGCCTGAACAGGCAAATGTAACAATCCCTGCAAATGAATCCAGAGCCACCTTAGTGGGAGTGATTTGTGCCCAGACAGGATTTATCCTTCCCTGTGTGGTTCTCATTCCCCTGGGACCTATGAGTGCCTAAGTGCTGGCACACGATCAGGCCATGGCTCTTAGGTGATCTAGCTGTCGATCATCAAAGTGAGACCCCTCATTGGTCAACTCCCTTGGGTCTACATTGTCCAGTTAGAAAGGACTTACCTGGAGGCCTTCATGATTCAGAATTTGCTTCCTCGGGCAGGTCCCCCTTCCCTGGCTGCGAGTCAGTGTGAATGAGGCTGTGATCAGGAATCTCTCCTTAACTCTTGAAGATATTTCAGAATCTGCCAACGAAGATGCTTAGACTCCCTGGGCAAGGTTGTTCTGACACTAGGACAGCGCTTGTTAGATTTTAGCTGAAGAAGGAGGTGTCTGTGCTGTGGCCGTCACCACCCGCAGCGCTTGGAGTGACATTTCTGGGGAAGTTGAGACTCAGCTACCTAAGACCACTGAACAGGTCATTTGGCTTAAGCCAGTGACTCCTTCAATGGGTCTTTCTTTGACGTACATGCTTTGATTGGTTTGGGTCCTGGGGCCATGGTTCCCAAGTACACTCCAGACATTGGGAATTATCCTGCTTATAATAATCATAATAGTCTCCCTGGTGCGCTGTATTCTCTCAAAGGCTTCAAAACTTGTTTGCAGCCTCTAGCCACCAAAGAAATAAATCTCCTAGGTCTGGAACATCAGAAAACGAATGAACAGAACGACCGATTAAGAACAAAATGTAAACCTGCAGTTGGGATTTATCAAAACAACAACGACTCAGCAAAAAAATCCTGACCTGTGACTATCACACAAGGATCAGCAAAAGTTGTGACAACTTCAGAACAGTATCTGGGAGTGACACTAAGGTCTTACATTTTGATCACATCTCTCAGTTAAGCTGAGAGTCTCATCAAAAGGGGGAACTGTTAAAAAAAGAGACAACAGGCCGCAAATGGAGTCATTTGTGCTAAGCCCACATCAACAAACTGAGACTTAATACCTAGATTTAAGTACAGTTTCAGCCTCCCCCAGGAGTGGAATCTTAAACCAGTCCCTCTGGAATCACCTGGTCGGCACTGGTGAAGTCATCCGCCTACCAGACCCCTGAGGTCCCCTAGAGGAAGGTGACCTCGCCACAAAGGACTCACTCTTTGCTAGTCACTTCCTTGTCCCGCGCCTTTCTGCCTATCAAAGTTTTTCATTCTGTACAGTTCCTTGGAGCTCCTTTCATCTGCTTGAAGGGATGCTGCCTGACTCATGAATCATTGAAAAAAACCAATAAGACCTTTAAAATGTACTCCCTCGAATTTTGTTTCTTAACGGCATCAAAGTTGTTTGCTGCACGAGAGTTTCCATCAGGATCTCACATTTAGGTTGATGATCCATTTCAAGTGAATTTCTTTGAAATTCCCAGGCTAGTGATTGCACACAGCTGAAGCAAGACCCTTCTGCATACTTGACCCAATGCCCCACGAGACAGGGGGTCCAGCCTACGGCGGGCCGGGCACTGTCCCCAGCCTTGTATGAGTGTCAGCTATAGCTCCTTCCAGCCCTTTGGGATGGTGTGTGCTCCTGCCTCTGCTAATTTCCTACGTACATGCACGGATCAGCACTCAGCTGAATATTCAAGGGGGGGGATCCTCCGCGGACGGGCACTTCCCCGCGCGGCACTTCTTCCCAAGTTCACTTTCTGTTGACTCCCTCCGCCATGTTCTCCTTGACTCCTGGCTGCATCTGCTCTACTCAAAGGAGACCACAGGCTCTGCCTGGGCCCCCACTCCTGCACCTCCCCCTGGAAACTCTCCCAAAGCCAGAAGCCCAGCTGTTGTAGGGCTCACGTCTTTGTTTTCTTTCTGGGATGGGTCACCTAGTTGCCAGATGTTCTTTTTTTTTTTTTTGGTTATTTCCGGTATGAGGGTAAATCTATTTCCTATAGCTTTATTTTGATGACATGGAAAACACTTACATACTGAAACATAGCATAAGCGATATCATGGGCCAGACATTTTGGCTAAATTAATAAAGGTACCTTGGCTTAACTCGCACAATAACAGCAAAAGATTATTGGGTGGACTGACAGAGCAAAATCCACCTCTCTGCTGTTTCTAAGACATAAGCTGGAATAAAGAGATGCAGAAAATTCAAAATCGAGGTTATAGACAAAGATATGCCAGGTCAATACAAATAGCAAGAAAGCAGGATTTAAGGTCTTGATGGTGGGAACAGACATGGCGGGTCCTGTCCCCATCTCTCATTTCTTTCTACTTCACTGCTCACCAGTCACAGTTCCAGTGCATCCTTTCTTTGCATGGTGGCCTTCTCTGGATTCAGGGTTTTTGTTACCTGTGTGGCAGGCCTGAGTGCTGGCGGATTAATACCCTCTGGGATCGGTCCTCAATGAATCAATGATGGAGGCTGGTATACATGTATATTTACCAGCACCCTTTCCCCTTGGACAGGATAACCCGAGACACTGACAGCTACGATTGCCACGGGGACTAAAGCTCTGCAGGCAGGGCAGTAAGTGGCTTTATAACCACCACTTATGGGCTGTTCACCCGCCCCTGACACCCTTCCCACCCTCACCAGTGTTTTCTTCACTCCCCCAATAAACCACTTGCATCTGAACCCTCATCTCAGGATTTACATAAGGCAACCCAAGTGAAGAGATGATCAGAAAAGGCAGAATCCAAGCCCTCCAAGCAAATTAAAACACAACAAGGGCTTCCCTGGTGGCGCAGTGGTTGGGAGTCCGCCTGCCGATGCAGGGGACGCGGGTTCGTGCCCCGGTCCGGGAAGATCCCACGTGCCGCGGAGCGGCTGGGCCCGTGAGCCGTGGCCGCTGAGCCTGCGCGTCCGGAGCCTGTGCTCCGCAACGGGAGAGGCCACAGCAGTGAGAGGCCCGCGTACCACAAAAAAAAAAAAAAAAAAAAAAAAAAAAAAAAAAAAACACAACAAATCCCAACATCAATAGTATGACGATAAAAAAATCTGTAAAGAAAATGGAAGAATTATGGGTGCCTATGCATTCCACATCAGAGCAATAACTTTTATGAAGCAGAAACCAGAGGAGAAAGAGACCACGACACACTCATAACAGGAAAGTTCTTCTCGGTTGAAGACAGGTCAAGCAGACAAAACAGTTAATAAGAACACAAAATGCCTAGGCAGCAAAATCAGTAGGGTAAGTTTTACAGCGACACGTAGGGTTGTAAAACCCGGCTATAGAGAATACACCTGCTTTTCAAGTGTGAGTGGAACTTAAAAACTGACCGTATTTTAAGGTATGTGAAAACATCTTCAGTAGCTCCCCCAAATAAAACAATATGAACAGGATTTACGACTGTAATGCAATAATATAAAAATTAACAACACATTTTAAAGAGCCCTCCAACAATTTGCAAACCAACTCAAGGCAGTAAGCCAGGGCAACTGCAGGACTCCTGTACTTGTTTTCTTTCTGTCGGGGATCATTTCACTAAGCAGCCCTTGGCTATTAAGCAACTCTTGGCTCAAAGGGGAAATACAAAACTAAGTTTCGGAACTTCTAGAAAATCACAATAATAGAAACACAATATACATCAGAGTCTAAAATCCATAGCAGTGAATACTCTACAAACAATGAATCTGTACAAATGATTTGACAAGTCAAAAAACTGGAGAGGGCAACAAAGTAAGTGGAAAGAAGCAATCGATGATAGTAAAGCAGAAATTAAAGATTTGGAAATAAAATCCACAGCAGAATTTAATGAGAAAATATAAAGCTTGCTCTTTGAAAAGAAGAGCAACAAAATTGACAAGCCATTAGCCAGCTTAATGAAATAAATGAAGAATGAGAGAAAGCACAAGTACACAAAATAAAAGATGACTACAGGGAAACAGTCATCAAAAGAGGAAATAAAAAGAAATTATACATTTAGCAGAATGTTCTGCAAATAAGCTTGACAACTTAGACGGGTAACTTTTTACGAAATATAATTTACCAAAGCTGACTCCCACAGGCAGAGAGAGGATAATCAGACCAATTCTCATAGAAGAAACAGAAAAAGTAGTGAAAATTCTTCCTTACAAATAAGCACCGTGACTAGATGGTTTCTTAGGAAAATCCTACAAAATCATTAAACATCAGATAATTGCAGTGCTACTTAAAAGATTCCAGAGCTTTAAAACAGAAGGACATGAAGCAAGTATGATATGGATACCAAACCTGGACAAAAACAATAGGAAAAAGTAATTACAGCCCAATTTCACACATGAATTTCAATGTAAAAATGTTAAATAAAATAATGGTAAATAGAATCCAATAGCTCATGTAAATGTGAATTCACTGTGACTGACTGAATGGTGCATATTTCAGAAATGCAAAAGTCATTCAATACTAGGGAATCTATTAACATAACTCAGTATGTTACTAGAGCTAAACAGAAAAATTCTATTCTCTTGATAGATGCCAAAAAGGTCTTAACACAATTCAGTACCCATTTCTGATTAAAAAAAAACTTAAGATGGATTAATAACCCATATCAAAAGGCAGCTTCTTACAGAAAGATGGCCAATAGGCACATGAAAAGATGCTCAAGATCACTAATTGTTAGAGAAATGCAAATCAAAACTACAATGAGGTATCACCTCACACCAGTCAGAATGGCCATCATCAAAAAGTCTGCAAATAACAAGTGCTGGAGAGGATGTGGAGAAAAGGGTACCCTTCTACACTGCTGGTGAAATGTAAATTGGCGCAGCCACTATGGAGAACAGTATGAAGGTTTTCTGAGGAACCCTCAGAAAACTAATAATAGAATTACCATTTGACCCAGCAATCCCACTCCTGGGCATATACCCAGACAAAACTCTAATTCAAAAAGATACATGCACCCCTGTGTTCACAGCAGCACCATTCACAATAGCCAAGACGTGGAAACAACCTAAATGTCCACTAACAGATGAATGGATCAAGAAGATGTGGTACATATGGACAATGGAATACTACTCAGCCATAAAATAGAAGGAAATAATGCCATTTGCAGCAACATGGATGGACCTAGAGATTACCATACTAAGTGAATAAGTCAGACAGAGAAAGAGAAATATCATATGATATCGCTTATGAGTGGAATCTAAAATATGGCACAAATGAACTTATCCACAAAACAGAAACAGACTCACAGACATAGAGAACAGACTGGTGGTTGCCAAGGGGGTGGGGGTGGGGGATTGATGGAGTGGGAGCTTGGGGTTAGCAGATGCAAACTAGCATATATAGGATGGATAAACAACAAGCTCCTACTGTAGAGCACAGGGAACTCTATTCAATATGCTGTGATAAACCATAATGGAAAAGAATATAAAAAAGGATGTATCTATGTGTATAACTGAGTCACTTTGCTGTACAGCAGAAATTAACACAACATTGTAAATCAACTATACTTCAATTAAAAAAAAGCTGCTTCTTATTTCATGGGGAAACTTTAGAGGCATTTCCACCAAGGATGCCTCCTATCTCCGCTACTGTTTAACATTGCGTTGGAGGCACTAAAACACTGCAATTAGAAGCACAAAAAATTGGAAAGGGGTTTGTGAGTGACATCGTGTATGTCTGCAAAACAAAAGCAATTGTTGGAAAATACTACTACAAACCATAGAACGATTTATACGGTAGGATCAATAATCTTCATATATACAAAGTAGTCTGTTAGCAGATATGATGAAATAGCAAATATATGTAATTACAGCATCAAAATTTTAATAAAATAGCTGGGAATAAACCTATCCAAAAAGTGTAAAACCCACATGAGGAAAACCATAAAACAAAACTGGATAAATAAATATCCACATGTGTGTGTTTATATATATATATACACATGTATGTGTATTATGTTGACATTCTTAGATTTAATTTATAATTCATTGATATCTCAATAAAAATACCATATTCTTTTCTGAGGTTAAGCAAGTTGATTTTAAATTTGATTTGGAGGAATAAATGATCTAGAATGAAGACCTAGATAAATGACGAGCAATTTTGGAGGGCCAGCCCTTTTATACATTAAAACATAATAATCATTACTAAGACTCCCTGATGGAAGCTGTGCTGTTCGTGCATGGGTAGACAGACAAGGAAACAGAAGAAGAAATTCAGAAGCAGAGCCAGTCTCCTATGGATATTTAGGGAGCTGGCAGTAGAGGAGAAAAAGATGGACAGGACAAAGTTATTCTTGGTTTTTTTGTTTGTTTTTGCGGTACGCGGGCCTCTCCCTGCTGTGGCCTCTCCCTTTGCAGAGCACAGGCTCCGGACGCGCAGGCACAGCGGCCATGGCTCACGGGCCCATGTGGGATCCTCCCGGACCGGGGCACGAACCCGCGTCCCCTGCATTGGCAGGCGGGCCCTCAACCACTGCGCCACCAGGGAAGCCCTATTCTTGGTTTTAATGAAGCAAAGTGGGCCACTGTCCTGATGGATCGGCTCTGGGGGTGGGGGAGAGGCTGTCTCTTGGGTTTCCGGTTTGTGTGACAGGTGGGTGGCAAAAAGCAACACAGGTAGTTATAGTGCATAGTGTTCATTACTAGTTACCTATGGAATACTGGGAATGCAGAAAAAGCTCTGTTATCATTATTACCATTAAAAAAACCCCTGCAGTAACAGAGAGCACAATGTAACCTATCATTGTGCTAATTGTGGTGATTGCATATGAATGATGGGAAATCTTGTGGGTCCTCAGTTTATCACATTTTATTCACCACACCTACGGTTACTGACATGTTTAATTTCTGAGTCAGGTATGGGGTGTCTTGGCAAGCATTTGCCTGTTTTCAGCTTCTGACACTTTCTGGAACTCTCTTCTTGATCTCGTGGGGAGTCAGGAAAAGCCCTTTACTCCCCCTCTCTCCTGGCTGGCGTGGATTTCTAGTGCACTTCCTAACTGGTTTTACTTCCTCCCCTCTGGCTTCTCTGCTCCGTCAACCATTCTGTAGTTAGAGTGACGTTTGGGAATCAGTCTTGCTACTCCCTCCTTAAGGACCCTTCAAAGACTCCCCATGGGGCTTCCCTGGTGGCGCAGTGGTTGAGAGTCCGCCTGCCGATGCAGGAGACACGGGTTTGTGCCCCGGTCCGGGAAGATCCCACATGCCGCGGAGCAACTAAGCCCGTGAGCTATGGCCGCTGGGCCTGCGCGTCCGGAGCCTGTGCTCCGCAACGGGAGAGGCCACAGCAGTGAGAGGCCCGCATACCACAAAAAAAAAAAAAAAAAAAAAGACTCCCCATGGCCTTTAGGACCAAGTCCACACTTGTGGCTTAGAAAGCACCAAAGCATTCTGAAGTTCTGCTTTCTGAAACCTCCCACCTTGCTCTGCTTTGCTCTGGCGTTACTGCACACTTCCTCTGTCCAGAATGACCACCTAACTCCTCACTCTTCGGCCATCACCTAGATGTCACCTCCTCCGGGAAGCTTTTTTGGCATCCTGGCTGGGGTTTGGGACCGACCTTCCAGGTGTCTACAGCGCTGCTTGCACTCCTCGTAATGTACCCCTTGCCTCGCCTTCCTGTCTCCCCACAAGGCAGAGCCCCCTCTGGGGAGGAACCGTGGTCCTGACATCACTGGTCCCCAGCCTGTAGCCCATGCCGGGCGCGTAATGGCCTTCGGTGGTTGTTGAGCCTGAGAAGGAGGAAGGTGCCAGCCTAGTCATGCTCATGCCTGTCTGATTTTGCTCAAGACCTGTTCTCTTCCCTCTTCAGTCTCTAAATCTCCTGGGAGTTCCAAAGCTGATGGATTGGTCACACAGCCATGCAATTACTAATTACTGATTGGACATTGTCGGTGCCTAATTCATATTGCTGGCACCTTCCAGCTTTTTGCATTTGGGCCCCTGGACATTTCACATTCCCAGTGAATCACTATCCTTTTTAATAAATCTGTAATTCATCAGCACTGTCTCATTTCTTAAGCATTTCTTTTTTTCCTTGGAGTTGGCTCATTTCAGGCCCTGAAGAGACAGAGATAAAGTAGCTTGCTGAAACAATGATCAAAATAGGAGACCCTGTCTTTTTATCTTCACATTCAGAAAAGCTTATTAATTGCAAGGTAAACTTGGAGCAGCTTTGGACTTTTGGGCCACCTGCATTATTTAGGAAGGGAAATGAATGAATGGTTACTTTTGGTAAATGAGAGAAATGAAGACACATTTCCTCTTTAATAATAATCATGTAAGAGGAAAAAGGAGGTGGCAGACTTCCAATTAGTATAGAGAAAAATTAAACCCTGTTTCCCTTGGAAGAAGTACAAATTCCAACTGAATTCAGATATTTATTGGTGTTGTTAGTTCAAAGCCATATTCTACATTTTTTTTAAAAAAAAAATCAGTGTTCTGATGATGTACTGAGATTTTGTTTTGAATTTTCCTCATTAGGAATTGGGATGGATATTCCATTTGCCTTTCCAGAACTTCTTTCTATTCTTCCTCACCTTACTGTCTACTCCTGGAGGCTGAGTAGACATGGATTGCATCAACAAGTTTTCTTGCCTGTGAGTTTTGGTTGGATTTGGACAGTGGGACACACCGGAAGAGGCAGGAGACCAGAAGAGAGAGTCTGGGGTATTTATTATTTCTGCCCGGCCACGGTTTGACAGTAGCTGTGTTTCTCTCTCTAAGGTCACATCTCCTGTCCAGCCACCTTCAGCTACACCTAGAACTCCTGCCAGCTTGCAGTGACTGCCCCTTCCCTTGCCTTTACAGACTGAGGAATGGTAAGGACCCTCGCTCTTGCTTGCCCTGGGCTTACTACTTTCCTTAAACCCTGCCCTCACTTTGGTTAATAACCTCTGCTTAAAAATTTCCTTAAATCATTCGAGTAAGACTTTGTTTCCTGAGACACTGGCTGACACGAGCAACAGAAATTTTTTGGCTGAGAAGCATAATTACAGGACACCAGGCGCCCAGAAATCATTTACTCCAAGTCCTTCACTTTACAAGAGTCTGCAGATCAGAGAGAAAGGGTGACTTGCTTGATACCACACAGCCATGCATGACATAGCTTGAAAGTATAATCCATGGATCTTGTCTTTTCAGACCAATACTCTCTCCAGACCTCCTCAGCATGGATTAAACAGGGATGCTGCAAGAAAAAAAATTATAGGCCAACACCCCTGACGAACTTAGAGGCAAAAGCCCTGAACAAAATATTAGCAAAATTAATTCAACAATATATTAAAAGGATAATACACCATGATCAAGTGGGATTTATTCCAGGGGTGCAAGGATGGTTCAATATCTGCAAATTAGTAAATGTGAGACATCACATTAACAAAAGAAGGATAAAAATATTATGATCATCTCAATAGATGCAGAAAAAGCTTTTGACAAACTTCAACATCCATTTATACACTAATATGTATAAAATGGATAACTAATAAGAACCTGCTGTATAAAAAAATAAATAAAACTAAATTTTAAAAATCCATTTATGATAAAAACTCTCAACAAAATGGGTATAGAGGGAACATACATCATCATAATAAAGCCCATATATGACCAACCTACAGCTAACGTCATGCTCAGCAGTGAAAAGCTGAAAGCTTTTTCTCTAAGATCAGGAACAAGACAAGGATGTCCACTCTCATCACTTTCATTCAACACAGTTTTATAAAAAGTCCTAGCCACAGCAATCAGACAACAAGAAGAAATAAAAGGAATCCAAATTGGAACAGAAAAGTAAAACTGTCACTGTTTGCAGATGACATGATACTATATGTAGAAAATCCTAAAGACTCCATCAAAAAATTGTTAGAACTGATAAATGAACTTGTTTATTAATAAAGAGTATCTCCACTACCATTTTAATTAGCTTTTACTGAGGGCTTCCTGTGTGCCGGGCTCTGTGCTCAGCACACACACGTATCATCGTTAGCTATCAAAACGACTTTTGCTGATGCTGTAGGTGAGGAAACTCAGAGGTTAAATCACTTGTCCTCATCATGTGGCCTGGGCGGGTGTGTGACAGAGCTTGCGATTCACGTCTGGGGCTTTCTGATTCCAGGGTCACATCCTAACCACCCTGTAACATGCTTCTTACCGGTACCTGCTTACCAGTACCCGTGTGGGTTGAATCTGAAACCAGAGCAATGTCTAAAAGGCCAGGCCAAATGCCAAGGCTGCTTCATCGAGAGCTGCTGAGAGGGCAGCAAGGGCGTGAATCATTCATTCTGCTGGCAGGTGTGCAGTTCCCACCGACAGCACCATTCAGTGGTTCACCAAAGTTGAAACAGTGCTCTGATGGGTTAGATCACCCCAGAAATGTTGCCTTTCTCTGGCAGGAGCCCACAGAAAACAGGGGCTGTGGGCTGACAGCCACAACTGCTGTGGTGAGGTCACTGGGAGATGCTCAGGGGTGGCCCCTAGGGGGTTGGGAGCCAGACTGGAGTCCGGAGTCAGAACTGGGGAACTTTAAGATCATGGGAACCAGGGACCGGGGAAACCAGGAGCACTGAGACATGGCTCAGCCAACAGCCTGATCTGTCTCCCAGGCAGCCTCAGTGTCACATACAGCGACTGTCCATGCCTAATTTTGAAACAATCAAACGAGTACTTGCTTAAGAAAGAAAATCTGGTAAAAGCGAGCAAGTGCAGAAGAGAAAATAAATCCTCTCAGCTCGGGACTGGGTGCCACCTTCGCCCCAGGAGCCTGTGGTCTGGGAAACCTGTGCCCGGGTAGATGTTCCAGGTGGGACCCATCCGGAGCCCACTGCTGCGTGCCCTTGGGGCCGCCCTGGGTCCTGCTGACAGGGCACCCCGAGAGCGGCAGGACAGGGCACAGGCCTCCAGCACACACACTCGGCCCTTGGTCAGACCCTCGCCTGCTGTGCCGTCTCGGCAAACGACTGTTGTTTTCCTATGCTCCAGTTTCCTGCTCTGGACGAGGGGTAGAATAAATCTGCCCGACGGGTCTAAGGCTTTCACAGCGCCCGGTCTCACTACAGCTGGATTTCTCCTGGGCACAAGCCGGGCACCTGGCCTCCTTTCTCTACTCACCTTCACCGTGCAGAGCCTCTCATCAGAGAATGGTCCGGTGACAGGTGACTCAGAGCCACAATCGCCAGGGCTGCAGAGACAGCATCCCCCCACGTGGGGAGCCCCAGCTCAGACAGCACCAGTGGCACCCGGGAAGCCCCAAGGGTTACCTTCTGGAGCCAGGTTCCCACCCTGGCTTCCCCTGAGTTTTTCTGTGGCTCGATTTCGGTGGAAGCCCTCGTGGACTAGTCCTTGGCGCCCGGAAATGCTTTGATGAAGTCACGTGATCGCTCACCGGGAAATTACCTCTGTCACTCCTGGTTCTCTGGGTCCGGCTCACTGCTCACAGGCTGCCCAAAGAAGCAAGAAGGAGGACATCACCCACAGGCCCCGAGCTGTCCTCGGTAGACGCTGGTGTGACACCAGGTCACAGGACAGGGGCCGGTTTCCCTGCTCAGAACTGCCGCCAAAACACAGGCCGGCCACAGGCCTGTGCAGGTGGTTCTGTGTGCCCTAAAATACCGTCAGTTTTTAAGTGCCACTGGCACGTGAAAACCAGGCATATTCCCTGGAGGGCGGCCAGTGGCTCTCAGCTCACGCTGCCTTGCTTCTGAGCTGCTTGTCACGCCACGTTTTGAGTCCCTTTTCAGCCGAGTCCTGATCTCGAAAACCGCCACCACCTTGCTCGTCTCCCGCCCTCAGGCCTGGGCTCGGCCGGCCGTGCCCTCCGGCTGCAGACCGGTCCCCGAGGATAATTCCACTCTCCCTCCATGCGCCCCCCTTCGCTGCGATTCAGAGGCTTTCCAGCCGCCCAGAGCCGCCGGTCTCCTAGGAAATCTCCCTTCCACCCCACAGGTGGGCATTTTGCCCCTCAGCCGTTGACCAAGCAGGTCCTTCTGGAGTTTTCTCCCTGGGGTGACCTGTTTCCCCACCTCAAGGCTCAGCAGGGCAGGAGGACCGCGAGCAGCAGGGCAGGAGGACCGCGAGCAGCAGGGCAGGAGGACCGCGAGCAGCAGCCCAGATCCGGAACCGCAGGCTCCACCCCGATTCGGTCACGAGGTCGAGCGCAGAGTCCTGGAGGCAGCAGGGCAGCTGTACGATCACCGAGCCTGGCCTGAGCCCCTTTTACCTCCTTAGGAAGGAGGTCGCTGGTCCAAAGATGCACGGGAGGCAGGACTGCCACTTCTCTGCCCCGAGGCCTGCTGCAGGGGTGAGGAAATGACGCGGGCCAGGAAGACGGGGAAAGCGGTCCTGGGCTCTCGGCACCGAAGCAGTCAGGTGATTCCGGGGCCCAATCCGAGGCTGAGGCCGGAGCCAGGGGCGGAAGGGCTTCCCTGAAGGCCCTTGTCTCAGCTCCTCTGAGAGCCCCTCAGCCTCCTGGAACCCTGGGGGTCGTCGTCCTGGTCTCTCCGGTCCCTCGCCTGAGCTCCTTCCGACAGAAAACCCCGGACCGGACGCAGGACACCTGGGCTCCAGTCTCACCCCCCAGGGTGGTCACGCGCTCATTGAGCACTTACTGAATACCTCATCTGGGCCTGACAGTGACGGAGACCACGGAGTGCAGTGTCTGCACTGGGACCTTTGGGGACAAAGAGGAGACACGGTTAGTAATCACGCTGTGTAAAGCAGGCCTTTTCCTGGCACACAGGGGCCGTGTGTTCTGGGCCGGGAAAGCTCGTTCAGACCTGCTTCCTGCCCTAAGGCTGACGCACTGCGGCCAGAAAGGCAGGCGAGGGGCTGGCTTGAGGAGTGATGTGTGGGGAGGGGTGGCTTTGACGGCAGCAGTGAGCGCCCGGGGGCAGCGAGGAGGCCTGGCCGCAGGAGCACACGGGGGGGGGGGGGGGGGGGGAGGCAGCGTCGTGGGCATAGGGCTGGATCTCCCGGTCGGTGGGGCGCACCGTGAGGGGAGCTGCCCACTTCCGCCAGGGGAAGTGGGCGAGGGGTGAGGGGCGTGCCACGCGCCCTCAGGACGCATCCGTGCCGTGGCGGTGGTTCCATGTGGATGAGGGCTGAGGTTGAGGCCTCAGATTGGTGAGGGGAGCTTACAGGCATAGGAGTTCAGATTTCATTCTGTAGGGACAGGAATCATAGAACCACTGATTCAAGAACGAGGATAAGGCGAGGGAGCTGCTTCATCGGTTGCTTAATCTTCCTGGACTCAGTATCCTCGTCTGGAAAATGGTGTCTCACCACCACTGAACCTGAGGACCACCAAGCACAACTGGGAAACACTCTGCAGAAAGGCAAAAGCGCAGTGCAGAAGGCTGTCCCACGCCTCACGCACCGCCCAAACCCAGCGTGGGGTGCAGAACACAGCATAACGCAACAAGGTATAAATTTCCTATCAGGTGGGCCCCTCCCCTTGCGAGCAATCGGAGGCGGTTGTGCACTCGAGGGACCGCCCTCCTCGCCCTCAGGGCCCGCTTCTGCTTCCCTCGCATCCGCTGCTCTCCTGGTCTGCTGGGGAACAAGGCTGCTCTGGGAAATGGGGCACCAAGTCGTGTGTGAGGACCTGGGGCCGGAGGCCAGGGAAACTGTACGGACCCCACTCACCCACACACACTTCCACACTATCCTCCTCTCATTCCTCCAACACTCCAGGCAAAATCCCGCCTCAGGACCTTTGCACCTGCTCTCTTCCCTGCCAGCTAGGCGTCCACCCATGCTTGGCCCTCTCCTTTCCTCCAGGTTTTTACTAAAATGTCACTGTAGCAAGAGGCCTTTCTTCATCACCCTGTTTATGCTTCATTCCTTTTCATGTCTTTCTCCTAATCACTTACCAGCACCTAAGTATACTCAGTATATTGTTCACTTATTTCGCTTATGGTCTGTCCCCTCCACTATGATTTAAATGCCACGAAGGCAGGGATTCCTGTCTGTTTTGGTATCTGCTGTAACAGGTGCCCAGGACAGGGTAGCAAGCAGTCCTGAGTACCGACTGAATAAACGAATGTCTCCTTTCTATCCTGGGCACCGGGTATCCAAACAAACTGCGGTATGAAGTCACGAAATCCACACGAAGGCTACACTTTCATTTTCTTTTATTTGTGGCACTAAAAGACCAACAGCAGAGACAGCATGGTGTGAGAGCGATTGGCTGGATGCCCTGGCCGCCCTGGGGCAGGTGAGTGGCATTTAGCAGACAACGCAGAGCAGTTTCCGTCCTGCGTGACGCCCGGCTCTGAAATCGTGACACGTTCGAAGGATCCCGCCGTCTTTGTTGCTTCATTAGGACAGAAATTTTATTTCAGGAATTCCTCTTGATTTCTAGTAATCTCTCAGAGAGCTTTTTCTCCAGCCGCAGTTGACCTCTAAGATAAATACCGGAGACTGGGTGCCGTGTGCTATGCAAAGGCTGCCGCGTGATGCCCAGCAGCCACTCACCTGCCGGGCGGACGCATGGAGGCCAAACCCACGTTGTGAAACATCGGCACAGTTTTGATCTGATCCGGACAACACGCAGACACCCAGCATCCACGCTTCTGCCCCGCAGAGGACTTCTAAGGCTCCCAGGGCAGCCTCCGGGCTCCGCGCTCAGCCCTCGGTTGGGGAGGGCCGCGCCACATCACAGCCCGCCGGGGGAGAGCAGTCCAAGTGGGCACCGCCATCCCCCCCACTCCCCTTCTGACCTCAGCCAACACCCCAGGAGAACTCAGACCGGCCGTGTTCATACATCACGTCCGATTGCTATTCCGGGTGATCACGGTGGATGTTGAACAGCTTTCGTCGCTCAGATGGTGGCCTGCCGTCCTCCAGGAGGTTTTCACCCCAAGTGTCTGAGGAATAAGGATCCGATACTTTCATTGCTCCGCGAAGTCACCTTTGAAGAGGCCTCCCAACTCTTTTGTCTTACATCAAGCAGCAGAGGACACTCGGACTGTTTCCACTGATTTATACATTTTCCCCAGAACTCAGAAAGATTCTCAACAGCTAAATGGTTTTAGTCATCTACATGTGGTGAGGCTCCAAGGTCCAAAATCGGTCTAAGGCGCGATTCTTTCCACTTTGTCTATCAATGTAATTAAGTGTGTCGGGCTCCGGCGTGTGTAGTCCCATTAACCTGCCAACAAGAACAGTTCATTGGCAACTGCAGATATTCAGAGGCAGATACATTTGCTTGGCACAAGCCGCGTGGCAGCGTGGCATCCCCGTCCCTCTGAACCGTGATGGAGACTGAGAGTCAACGAGGCGAGTTTTGGCCCGGAGACCAGGAAGCCGCCAGATCCCCACGCCCCCCGCCAGGCGGCGCTCGCGGGCGCTGAGCAGCCTGCAGGCGGGTTTCTGCCACGATCGCGTCTGGGTGCGGAGTCACACGAGCAAGGGCACCTGCAGTGAAGAAAGAACCACAGTTACTCCGGGCGTGCGGCCGAGGCCGGGGCGCGGGCATCCGGGGGCCGAGGACCTGCCTGCCAATCCCTCCTGGCAACACTCCTTTCCCAGCACAACGAGTGTTTACACTGTACCCATCGAACCTCTGGCCCCAAGGAGAAAACTCTCAGAAACGCAAACAACATGCCTGAATGCCTTCAGTGACCGGCTACTGCCTTCGGGAAAGACCACGGGGGACCGCTGGAGGGTCTGAGACGTGTCTGCAGGTCTGTGTGCCTCTCCCAGAGCCGTCAGCCGGCCCCAGCCCCGGCCCCCTCTCGGCTCCCTCCCAGCCTCTGAGTCTGTTAGGGGTCCCTCTTCTGGGCTGGTCTCTGCATGCGGGGTTTTCTCCTTTGGGGACGCCCCTCTCCTGCTGGAAGACGAGGACTCCTTCTTTAAGAAGCGTTCCGACCGTCTCTTGGCAGAAGGCATTCCTGCTTCCAGACCCGGGTGGCCAGACCCGGTCGCCCCCTCGCGTTGTGGGGTACCCGGCCCGCGTGGTCTCCCAGCAGCTGTGTCTCTCGCTGCCGGCGTGGGGTCTCCGGGGCCGGAACCACGGCGTCAATCCCCATCCCGTCCCCGCGAGCAGGGCTTGCCGGGCGCCAGTGGGCGGGGGTGGCTCCAAGGGGCGGCTGCAGCCCCGCGCGCTCCTGGGGGGCCCAGCTGCAGGAGACGCGACTGCAGAGCCTTGAAGGAAACAGTTCCGTGCCTCCGAAGGCCAAGGGGAACAGCATGTTTGAGGAAAGCGACAGATGCACGTGAAAGGAGCACCGGATTTCTCACGGTGGTTCCACCGAATCCAGCACATCCTAAACGGAACAACGCTGGGAGCTGGGCATCTAGTCCCACTTTTCAGAGCGTCGTCGGAGCGAACATCCAAGGCCCCAGGCGGATTCCTCGTGACGCCAACACCACACAGCACCGGGGGCGTTTCCTGTGCGCTTACAGCGTGTCGGGCACCATTTCAAGCCCTCCGTGAGCCTCACCGCACGAAAACTTCAGCTCCACTCGATCACTGGCGCGTTCTTGCCACTGTTATCACTGTGGGCACTGCCTCCAGTACAAAGACGGGGGAGCCGGGGTGTCGAGCGCCGTCTCGGCCTGGACTAAGTAGCAGTACGCAGCAATCCCGAGCGGGCTCCTCGGAGAAGAGAACGTGACCCCAGGCCACGACCACGACCTCAGGGCTTCTTGGGCTCCACCCGCGCGTTTCTTAGGAGCCCACCGGCCCATCTGTGTCTCCTTGGCTGCAGGGGCGTCCCCACCAGCTGAGAAATGAAACGGGACGAGATGTGGAGTTTGGGGGCGTGGAGGGAGGAGCCCGGAGCTGCTGATCTGGATGGAGCCCACGGGACACACACGGTGGACGTCGAGGAGGGCACTGAAGGTTCGTGTCCCGCGCACAGGGCAGCTTCCGGTGGAGGTGGGGTTGGGGGCCAGCGGTCTGGGCGGTGAAGGGTCCGCCTGGGAGAGTGAGGAGATTTGGAAGACGAGAGGTCTGGGGACACTCTCCAGGGCCGCATGCATGCAGCCTTGGGCAGAGGAGACTCGGAACGTGGCCAGAGGGGCAGGGGAAACGTGCAGCGCGCTTGCGGAGCCGCGGGGGAGAGCGCGTCCGCGAGGACGCACGTGGGGAGAGCGCGTCCGCGAGGACGCACGTGCGGACAGCGAACAGTGCGATGGGAACCAGGGGCCCCGAGGGTGGGAAACACAGAGGAGCCTATGTCTGAACATTACGTGAGCTACATTTTCAGCGGGTTTTTCTTCAAACTCTGGACACCTTTAGAAGTGACACACCTCTAACTTCAAAACAAAGATTTTACTTGTCAGCTTGGAAAAGCACAATTAGTTTGCTACAGAACGTCCAAGAAACAGGGCAAAGAGTGTGTGTGTGTGTGTGTCGGGCAGAGAAGAACAGATTGAGCCTGTGATTGGAAAAGGCAGCCTGCGTCCTGTTAACAGTACGTGTATCCCACTTCCTGACCTTTGAAAAGGGTCAGGAGGATAAAGGGCGCTGTTCTTGCATCCAAGGGCACGAGCAGCGTCGGGACCTTGACGAGGGTGGTTCTGAGAGTGGCCAGGAGGGCGCCGGTGGGCGGCGGATGCTGGGGAAACGCAACAGCGTGAGTGGGCAGGACATCTAGAAGTTACAGAGAGCTAGGCAGCCGTGGGGTCGGGTCCACGGGAGGCGGAGGAGGAAGTTTTAAAATGTACCTTGACTGTTATCGCTTTAACACAGGAATTGATATATGATAAACTGCACGCATTTAAGGTGTAAAACTTGATATGTTTTGACATATATTTATTGATTTTGGGGTCTGGCTTTACCTTTGGCCTGGCTTCTTTCACTCAGCATAATTAGTTTGCAATTCATCGACGTTGTTGCATGTACATTCCTTTTATTGCTGGGCGGTAATTCACTGTATGGATATACTGACTTTGCATCTGGGCTGGGCGAGTCCCAGGGAGGGGGTGCCCCCTCCTTCCCCGGTAAACGGGGATGATGGGATTTGCACTACAGCCCCACCCCGTGAGGCTCGAGGTACACCTCGTGGCGTTGTCACCAGCACCGCCATCACTTCATCTCCTCCCAGCACCAGCGTCCCGGTGGCCAGGATGAGATGACAGCTGAACGGAGGTTTGGGGGTGAGACGGGAGACATCCTGCACGCCTCGGTCCCCTGGAGCCTGGCCCGACTGGGAGAAGCCACTCTCAGAAGGCGGTTCCAAGCTGCCAAGGTAAACTTCCCAGGACACAGAGGGGTATAGTAGGTGGGACCGTGACCCAGCGAGGGGAGCTACAGGGCAGGCGAGTGAAGGAAGCAGGGGCTGGACGTCACCTGCTCTGCTGGCAGCGAGCCTGCCTCACAGCAGCCTGGCAGCCTGGGTGTCGCTGGTGCAGAAGACCCGGGCTGGGGGGGGGGCGGTATTTGAATCCCTGGCTGGTTGAGACCTAGAAGGTGCTCTCATCACCGCTGACAGCAACGTGGAGGCTGCATGCAGCTTGTAAAAGTTCTCAGCAAACTAAGAACACATCTAGGAAGGAGAAGGAGAACTCCTCAACTTTGGTGTCTAGAAGGAAACTGAACAAGGACAGCCTCAAACAGCTCTGGCTCAGACAATTCAACAAAGACGGCTCGGCGACGGGATTGGCCACGGGGTAGCGTAAACCACGCCGATGGTCATCAGTGTCACCCGAGCTTAAAGCCACGCTGCTAAGTGAGCGCTACTCAGGTCGGGGCAGGGGGGCGTTCTACTGCCCAGCGCCCACTCACGTGACCAGCGGACCTGCCCCGGGCCGGGTGTGACCAAATTCGGGTGGCCAAGGAGGACAGAGGGCACCCCCCCCCCGGGGGGGAGGAGGGCGTGCTGCCAGGCGCAGCTTGGAAGGAAAACACTGGAAGGGTTCCCGGCATCCCAAAGGTTTCAAGCTTCCTGAAAGACTCTTGCGTATTTTGGTTGGACAAGAAGAAAATCAAAGAAGGGACAAAGCTTGCAGTTTGAGGCCAAGTCAGAAAGCTGAAAAAATACCCGAGTTTAATTCTGCTTCCTCACCTGCCAAGGAAAATGACGTTTATACGGAAAAAAGGTAAAATGAACAGCGGTGACAGAGAGCTGGTGTCCAGGGGAAGGAAAGAAGTTGTCAGGAAGCAGCGGGATTCTCTGTTTCAGGTCCCTTCTTTCCACCCAGACAGAGGAGGTCCTGGGGTGCTAAGGGACTCCCAGGGGACCCAGCCAGGCAGCTGTCAGCCAGCTTTGCAGAACGGGAGTGGGGCCGTTGTCAGAAGACTGGAGATGTCCGGAACTTACTCTCCAAAGGAAAAGAAGGTGGTTTCTTCCAGGGTGAAGCAGATTCTCGGCAGGTTTACCACGATTAGGAAACAGACGAGTTCTAAGCACGGGGACGCCGAGTTGCACCGGCCACTGGTCTGGAGAGGCGGGCAATATGGTGGCAAAGAATGGGCGCCTTCTCTCCCTTCCGCCAAAAGATAGTTACTGAGCAGCCACTCTGTGCCTGGGGCTGTGCAAGGTGCTGGGACCTGCTGGAGCTCACGGTGTGGCAGGAGTTACACAGATCGCTCCTGAAATTAGGCTGCGATGTGGTTATGAGGGGAGATGAGGTGATGCTCTGATGGGGTACCTCCTCCAGCCTGGGGGCTGCGGGAGACTTTCCGGGGGCCGGAGGTTGATCCAGGAACATGCAGGACGACCGGGAACTAGCTGGTTAAACTAGGAGGTGAAAAGTTTTCCTTCCAGGAATAGGGAACCGCACCCATGAGGGCCCTGAGGGGTCACTGCAGCGGCGACAGACATCCCTGGGTTCCAGCTGCGGGAAAAACAGGTCACATGGAAAGTCTGTATGGGCAGGATGGTCACAGGGCAGCAAAGACAGAACGAACCTGTCTGCGCCTCTGAGCTCTCCCGGCTTCACTGAAACACGAAGGTCTCACACTGGGCGTTGTCGAGCCCAGCACGGCCAAGAGTTGCCGACGCTGACAGCGCTTGTGAGCTAATCCCCCCAGTCACAGAACCCGGCTTTCTCTCGCCCACAAGGGAAGATGCCCAGGCGCAGGAGAACAGATGCTCAGCGCTGCCACTGCTTTTCTGGCTCAGGGGCTCCCCGGGCTTTGATGGTGATGGTGTCACATGTCGAATCACTTCTCACAGGGTCTCCCGCCAAGGCCAAGCGCCAGGACACACGTGTGATCTGAATCAGTTAAGTCCTGCGGTGGGAAAACGCACACCTGGGAGGGCCCAGCCGCGGCGCGCCCGCCATGGGGCTTAACGAGGCATTTCCCAGAGGCCTCCGCCCGTGCCGGGCTGACGCGGAGTCTGGCCGGGCGGCAGCACTGACCTACTTAAGGCCGGGACGAGGCCCTCAGGACATCTGTGCCCCACTTTCCCATCTGTGGAATGGAAGCTGCAGACCTTCAGTCCAGGAAGGTCTGGACAGAGGAGATGCTCGCTCCCTGCCCTCCTTGGAGGAAAGCTAAGACACACGAGGAGAAGCTCTTGGGGCTTTCACCGTGAGACGTCCCTAAGGCCAAGGACAAACCCCCAACCCCTCCTTTCTCTCCTGGCTGGGAGTCCCCCGGGGGGTCACAGACAATGCTTCATCCATCTCTCCATCTCAAGCAGCTACTACAGCCCCTGGACCCTGGTGGGTTCTCAGGAAACGCTTGCGAAATGAATGGCTGGACGTGTGACAATGTGTTAATATATGCGTTATATACCACGTTGTTAAATGTAACATGTGTTACATATATATGTATGTGAATGTGTTAAATATAAACACGGATTGAAAGGACACTTGGTGTCCATTCCGGGCCCTGTGAAACAATGCATTTAAAACAGACCGACAAAGGCTGTCCAACGCACACAGTTTTATATATAGTGGTATGTGTATCTGTTAATCCCAAATTCCTCATTTATCCTCCCCCCCACCTTTCCCCTTTGGTACCATAAGTTTGTTTTCTATGTCAAGAGTCTGTTTCAGGAGACGGCTTAAAGATGGCGGAAGAGTAAGACGCGGAGATCTCCTTCCTCCTCACAGAGACATCAGAAATACATCTACACGTGGAGCTTCTCCTGTAGAGCACCCACCGAACGCTGGCAGAAGACCTCAGGCCTCCAAAAAGGCAAGAAACTCCCCACATATCTGGGTAGAGCAAAAGAAAAAAGAATAAACAGGGACAAAAGAATAGGGACGGGACCTACGCCAGTGGGAGGGAGCCGTGAAGGAGGAAAGACTCCCACACACTAGAGGCCCCTTCGCGGGCGGAGACTGCGGGTGGCGGAGGGGGAAGCTCCGGAGCTGCGGAGGAGAGCGCAGCAACAGGGGTGCGGAGGGCAAAGCGGAGAGATTCCCGCAGAGGATCGGTGCCGACCAGCGCTCACCAGCCCGAGAGGCCTGTCTGCTCACCTGCGGGGGCGGGCGGGGCCGGGAGCTGAGGCTCGGGCTTCAGTCGGATCCCAGGGAAAGGTCTGGAGTTGGCAGAGTGAAGACAGCTTGAAGGGGGCTAGTGCGCCACGGCTGGCCGGGAGGGAGTTCGGGAGAAAGTCTGGATCTGCCGAAGAGGCAAGAGACCTTTTCCTCCCTCTTTGCTGCCTGGGCGCGAGGAGAGGGGATTAAGTGCGCCGCTTAAAGGAGCCCCAGGGGCGGGCGCGGAGCTGCCGAAGAGACAAGAGACTTTTTCTTGCCTCTTTGCTTCCTCAGGTGTGAGGTGAGGGGATTAAGAGCACCGCGTAGAGGAGCTCCAGAAACGGGCGCGAGCCGCGGCTGTCGGCACGGACAGTAGAGACGGGTGTGGGACGCTAAGGTTGCTGCTGCCACCACCAAGAGGCCTGTGTGTGAGCACAGGCCACTCTCCACACCGGCCCTCCCCGGAGCCCGTGCAGTCCGCCACTGCCGGGGTCCCGGGATCCAGGGACAGCTTCCCCAGGAGAATGCACGGCGCGCCTTGGGCCTGTGCAGCGTCACGTCGGCCTCTGCCGCCGCGGACGCGCCCCACCCCCGTGCCACTCCCTCCCCCCAGCCTGAGTGAGCTGGAGCCCCCGAATCAACTGTCCTGTCTGAGCGAAGGGCAGTCGCCCTCGGACAACCTACAGGCAGAGGCGGGACCAAGTCCAAAGCTGAACCCCAGGAGCTGTGCGAACAGAGAGGAGAGGGGGAGGTCTCTCCCAGCAGCCTCAGAAGCGGCGGATTAAAGCTCCACAATCAACTTTAAGTGCCCTGCATCTGTTGAAAACCTGAATAGACAACGAATCATCCCAAGTTGAGGAGGTGGACTTTGGGAGCAAGATATACTATTATTTCCCCCTTTTTTTTCTTTTTGTGAGTGTGTATGTGTGTGCTGCTGTGTGAGATTTTGTCTGTATAGCTTTGCTTTCACCATTTGTCCTAGGGTTAGACCGACCCATTTTTCTGTTTTTTTTTTTTTTAAAGGAAATTTTTCTTCTTAATAATTATTTTTTATTTTAATAACTATACTTTATACTACTCTCTTCTCCCTTTCTTTCTTCCTTTCTTCCTTCCTTTCTTCCCTCCTTCCCTCCTTTCTTCCTTCCTTCCCCCCTTCTTTCCTCCCTTCCTCTCTTCCTTCCTCCCTTTCTTCCTCTGCACCTTCCTTCCTTCCTTCATTTCTTCCTTCCTTTCGTCCTTCCATCCCTCCCTCCCTCCTTCCTTCCTTTTCTTTCCTTTCTATTTATTCTACCTTTTATTTTGAGCCGTGTGGATTAAAGGTTCTTGGCGCCCCAGCCAGGCACCAGGGCGGTGTCCCTGAGGTGGGAGAACCAACCTCAAGACACTAGTCCACAAGAGACCTCCCAGCTCCACGTAATATCAGACGGCGAAAATCTCCCAGAGATCTCCATCTCAACACCAAGACCCAGCTTCACTCAAGGACCAGCAAAGAACAGTGCTGGACACCCTATCCCCAACAAAGAGCAAGACAGGTCTACAGCCCCATCCATTAGCAGAGAGGCTGCCTAAAATCATAATAAGGTTACCAACATCCCCAAACACACCACCAGACGAGGACCTGCCCACCAGAAAGACAAGATCCAGCCTCATCCACCAGAACAGAGGCACTAGTCCCCCCAACCAGGGAATCTACTCAACCCACTGAACCAACCTTAGCCACTGGGGACAGCCACCAAAAACAACAGGAACTACGAACCTGCAGCGTGCAGAAAGGAGACCCCAAACACAGTAAGATAAGCGAAATGAGAAGACAGAAAAACACACAACAGATGAAGGAGCAAGATAAAAACACACCAGACCTAACAGATGAAGAGGTAATAGCCAATCTACCTGAAAGAGAATTTAGAATAATGATGGTGAAGATGATGCAAAATCTTGGAAATAGAATAGACAATTTGCAAGAAACAGTTAACAGGGACCTAGAAGAAATAAAGAGGAAGCAAGAAACGATGAGCAACACAATAAATGAAATGAAAAATACTCTAGATGGGATCAATAGCAGAATAACTGAGGCAGAAGGACGGATAAGTGACCTGGAAGATAAAATAGTGGAAATAACTATTGCAGAGCAGAAGAAAGAAAAAAGAATGAAAAGAACTGAGGACAGTCTCAGAGACCTCTGGGACAACATTAAACGCACCAACATTCGAATTATAGGGGTCCCAGAAGAAGAAGAGAAAAAGAAAGGGACTGAGAAAATATTTGAAGAGATTATAGTTGAAAACTTCCCTAATATAGGAAAGGAAATAGTCAATCAAGTCCAGGAAGCACAGAGAGTTCCATACAGGATAAACCCAAAGAGAAACACACCAAGACACATAATCAAACTGTCAAAAATTAAATACAAAGAAAACATATTAAAAGCAGCAAGGGAAAAACAACAAATAACACACAAGGGAATCCCCATAAGCTTAACATCTGATCTTTCAGCAGAAACTCTACAAGCCAGAAGGGAGTGGAAGGACATATTTAAAGTGATGAAGGAAAAATACCTACAACCAAGATTACTCTACCCAGCAAGGATCTCATTCAGATTTGATGGAGAAATTAAAACCTTTACAGACAAGCAAAAGCTGAGAGAGTTCAGCACCACCAAACCAGCTCTACAACAAATCCTAAAGGAACTTCTCTAGGCAAGAAACACAAGAGAAGGAAAAGACCTACAAGAACAACCCGAAACAATTAAGTAAATGGTAATAGGAACATACATATCGATAATTACCTTAAATGTAAATGGATTAAATGCTCCCACCAAAAGACACAGACTGGCTGAATGGATACAAAAACAAGACCCATATATATGCTGTCTACAAGAGACCCACTTCAGACCTAGGGACACATACAGACTGAAAGTAAGGGGATGGAAAAAGATATTCCAAGCAAATGGAAATCAGAAGAAAGCTCATATCAGACAAAATAGACTTTAAAATAAAGACTATTACAAGAGACAAAGAAGGACACTACATAATGATCAAGGGATCGATCCATGAAGAAGATATAACAATTGTAAATATTTATGCACCCAACATAGGAGCACCTCAATACATAAGGCAAATACTAACAGCCTTGAAAGGGGAAATCGACAGTAACACAATTATAATGGGGGACTTTAACACCCCACTTTCACCAATGGACAGATCATCCAAAATGAAAATAAATAAGGAAACACAAGCTTTAAATGATACATTACACAAGATGGACTTAATTGATATGTATAGGACATTCCATCCAAAAACAACAGAATACACATTTTTCTCAAGTGCTCATGGAACATTCTCCAGGATTGATCATATATTGGGTCACAAATCTAGCCTTGGCAAATTTAAGAAAATTGAAATCGTATCAAGTATCTTTTCCGACCACAACGCTATGAGACTAGATATCAATTATAGGAAAAGATCTGTAAAAAATACAAACACATGGAGGCTAAACAATACACTACTTAATAACGAAGTGATCACTGAAGAAATCAAAGAGGAAATCAAAAAATACTTAGAAACAAATGACAATGGAGACACAACGACCCAAAACCTATGGGATACAGCAAAAGCAGTTCTAAGAGGCAAGTTTATAGCAATACAATCATACCTTAAGAAACAGGAAACATCTCGAATAAACAACCTAACTTTGCACTTAAAGCAATTAGAGAAAGGAGAACAAAAAACCCCCAAATTTAGCAGAAGGAAAGAAATCATAAAGATCAGATCAGAAATAAATGAAAAAGAAGTGAAGGAAACAATAGCAAAGATCAATAAAACGAAAAGCTGGTTCTTTGAGAAGATAAATAAAATTGATAAACCATTAGCCAGACTCATCAAGAATAAAAGGGAGAAGACTCAAATCAATAGAATTAGAAATGAAAAAGGAGATGTAACAACTGACACTGCAGAAATACAAAAGATTATTAGAGATTACTACAAGCAACTGTATGCCAATAAAATGGACAACCTGGAAGAAATGGACAAATTCTTAGAAATGCACAACCTGCCGAGACTGAACCAGGAAGAAATAGAAAATATGAACAGACCAATCACAAGCACTGAAATTGAAACTGTGATTAAAAATCTTCCAGCAAACAAAAGCCCAGGACCAGATGGCTTCACAGGCAAATTCTATCAAACATTTAGAGAAGAGCTAACACCTATCCTTCTCAAACTCTTCCAACAGATAGCAGAGGGAGGAACACTCCCAAACTCATTCTATGAGGCCAACATCACCCTGATACCAAAACCAGACAAAGACGTCACAAAGAAAGAAAACTACAGGCCAATATCACTGATGAACATAGATGCAAAAATCCTCAACAAAATATTAGCAAACAGAATCCAACAGCACATTAAAAGGATCACACACCATGATCAAGTGGGGTTTATCCCAGGAATGTAAGGATTCTTCAATATACGCAAATCAATCAACGTGATACACCATATCAACAAACTGAAGGAGAAAAACCATATGATCATCTCAATAGATGCAGAGAAAGCTTTTGACAAAATTCAACACTCATTTATGATAAAAACCTTGCAGAAAGTAGGCATACAGGGAACTTTCCTCAACATAATAAAGGCCATATATGACAAACTCACAGCTAGCATCGTTCTCAATGGTGAAAAACTGAAACCATTTCCACTAAGATCAGGAACAAGACAAGGTTGCCCACTCTCACCACTCTTATTCAACATAGTTTTGGAAGTTCTAGCCACAGCAATCAGAGAAGAAAAAGAAATAAAAGGAATCCAAATAGGAAAAGAAGAAGTAAAGCTGTCACTGTTTGCAGATGACATGATACTATACATAGAGAATCCTAAGGATGCTACCAGAAAACTACTAGAGCTAATCAATGAATTTGGTAAAGTTGCAGGATACAAAATTAATGCACAGAAATCTCTGGCATTCTTATACACTAATGATGAAAAATCTGAGGGTGAAATTAAGAAAACACTCCCATTTACCATTGCAACAAAAAGAATAAAATATCTAGGAATAAACCTACCTAAGGAGACAAAAGACTTGTATGCAGAAAACTACAAGACACTGATGAAAGAAATTAAAGATGATACAAATAGGTGGAGAAATATACCATGTTCTTGGATTGGAAGAATCAACATTGTGAAAATGACTATGCTACCCAAAGCAATCTACCGATTCAATGCAATCCCTATCAAATTACCACTGGCATTCTTTACAGAACTAGAACAAAAAATTTCACAATTTGTATGGAAACACAAAAGACCCCGAATAGCCAAAGCAATCTTGAGAACGAGAAATGGAGCTGGAGGAATTAGGCTCCCTGACTTCAGACTCTACTACAAGGCTACAGTAATCAAGACAATATGGTACTGGCACAAAAACAGAAATATAGATAGATCAATGGAACAGGATAGAGAGCCCAGAGATAAACCCACACACATATGGTCACCTTATCTTTGATAAAGGAGGGAAGGATATACAGTGGAGAAAAGACAGCCTCTTCAATAAGTGGTGCTGGGAAAACTGGACAGCTACATGTAAAAGTATGAAATTAGAACAATCCCTAACACCACACACAAAAATAAACTCAAAATGGGTTAAAGACCTAAATGTAAGGCCAGACACTATCAAACTCTTAGAGGAAAACATAGGCAGAACACTATACGACATAAATCACAGCAAGATCCTTTTTGACCCATCTCCTAGAGAAATGGAAATAAAAACACAAATAAACAAATGGGACCTAATGAAAGTTAAAAGCTTTTGCACAGCAAAGGAAACCATAAACAAGACCAAAAGACAACCCTCAGAATGGGAGAAAATATTTGCAAATGAAGCAACTGACAAAGGATTAATTTCCAAAATTTATAAGCAACTCATGCAGCTCAATAACAAAAAAAACAAACAACCCAATCCAAAAATGGGCAGAAGAACTAAATAGACATTTCTCCAAAGAAGATATACAGATTGCTAACAAACACATGAAAGAATGCTCAACATCATTAATCATTAGAGAAATGCAAATCAAAACTACAATGAGATATCATCTCACACCGGTCAGATTGGCCATCATCAAAAACTCTAGAAACAATAAATGCTGGAGAGGGTGTGGAGAAAAGGGAACCCTCTTGCACTGCTGGTGGGAATGTAAATTGATACAGCCGCTATGGAGAACAGTATGGAGGTTCCTTAAAAAACTAAAAATTGAACTACCATACGACCCAGCAATCCCACTACTGGGCATATACCCTGAGAAAACCATAATTCAGAAAGACTCATGTACCAAAATGTTCATTGCAGCTCTATTTACAATAGCCAGGACATGGAAGCAACCTAAGTGTCCATCAACAGATGAATGGATAAAGAAGATGTGGCACATATATACAATGGAATATTACTCAGCCATAAAAAGAAATGAAACTGAGTTATTTATAATGAGGTGGATGGACCTGGAGTCTGTCATACAGAGTGAAGTAAGTCAGAAGGAGAAAAACAAATACCGTATGCTAACACATATATATGGACTCTAAGGGAAAAAAATGTCATGAAGAGATTAGTGGTAGGACGGGAATAAAACACAGACTTACTCGAGCATGGACTTGAGGATATGGGGAGGGGGAAGGGTGGGCTGTGACGAAGTGAGAGAGTGGCAGGGACATATATACACTATCAAATGTAAATTAGATAGCTAGTGGGAAGCTGCTGCATAGCACAGGGAGATCACCTCTGTGCTTTGTGACCACCTAGAGGGGTGGGATAGGGAGGGTGGGAGAGAGGGTGATGCAAGAGGGAAGAGATATGGGAACATATGTATATGTATAACTGATTCAGTTTGTTGTAAAGGAAAAACTAACACACTATTGTAAAACAATTATACTCCAATAAAGATGTTTAAAAAAAAAATTAAAAAAAAAAAAAAGTCTGTTTCTGTTTCATAAATAGTTTCATTTGTATCATTTTTTCAGATTCCACATATAGATGATATCACACGATATCTGTCTTTCTCTGTCTGACTTACTTCACTTAGTATGATCATCTCTAGGTCCATCCATGTTGCTGCAAATGGCATTATTTTGTTCTCTTTTATAGCTGAGTAATATTCCATTGTATATATGTCCCACATCTTCTTTATCCAGTCATCTGTCAATGGACGTTTAGGTGGTTTCTGTGTCTTGGCTATTGTAAATAGTGCTGCTGTGAACACTGGGGTGCATGTATCTTCTCGAATTGGAGTTTTCTCCAGATATATGCCCAGGAGAGGGATTGCAGGATTACATGGCAGCTCTATTTTTAGTTTTTTAAGGAACCTCCATACTGTTCCCCACGGTGGCTGCACCAATTTATATTCCCGCCAACAGTCTTAGGAAGCTTCCCTTTTCTTCACGCCTTCTCCAGCTTTTATTATTTGTAGACTTTTTGATGATGGCCATTCTGACTGGCGGACAGGCACTTACTTTCAATTGATATTGTAATGTGCTTGCAGGAAACAGGTTGTCTCAGGGTTGAATTCCAGAGCTGTCTTCATCAGAATCCACATGGTCCATTTATTAGGACACTTATTTAGCCATTCACCCCAATTTCTTCACCTTTCCCTCATTCTATGTAATAAAAGTTCTAAGTTCTAGATACATAAATTCTACAGAAATGAAAAAAAAAAGTAAAGAAAACCCAAAAGCCCTCAATAATTTTTAACTGCCCTCCCCCGCCCCCCGCCCATCCAGAGGAGAGAGTGTGAAACTGGCTGCCATGTGCCACGTGGTTAAGGACATTTTCTTTCTCCAGCATCCTGAGGCTGGGCTGTGCTTTCAGTGACCAATTAATTGCCCTCAGCGCCCTCCCTACATGATGTCTTGGGTCCCCGTCGGGGCCACAGCACACAGCATGGACGCCTCTCCATCACACGGACACGCTCTGGGGCTGACCCGGGAGCCGTGGCCGTGGCCCCAGGAATGCTCACAATCAGTGGTGTTCAGACCGCTCCTGCCCAGGGTGGCACCGCTGGGCGTTCCGGCTTCAGCGAGAGCCACCTTCAGGCCCTAGGCTCCTGGGTGGGAAACCTTTTCAGCAGAGCCTGCTGCCCGCTGTGGAAGTGGCCCACCGGCCTCGTGGGCCACCTGCTCTCTTTCAGAGCAGTGCAGAGTGGACATTCTGTGCCCAGGCTGACCCCTGTCTGGCTCCAGCCCTGTGTGAACAAGGGCAAGTTACTCAGGTTTTTTAAGCCTCATTCACTTTCTGTGTAAAATGAGGATCCTCTTAGTACTGACCTCTTCAGGTACATGTGAGAACTTAAGCTTAGGATCTGGACATAATCTCTCAGAAAATAATACCTGTCACCACCTCCCTATTATCAGCCTAACTTCTCCACCCACTAGAAACAGGCAGGGAGAGAGGGTCAGTCCATGCACAGAATCACTTTGGGGTTAAAGGAGATCTCAAAATCCATCTGGCCCAAAGGCCCTTTCAATTTGGGAATCCTACTTTGGACGCCACAAATTCCACTGCTTTCAGGGACTAGGTGGGCATATATGTACAGACCAGCATAAGACCAGACAGAGGGGAAGCTTTAGAAAAACCAGAAACGTGTGCTCTGCCCAAGGGACGTCAAATGCAATAACTTTCAAAACGTATGCTGGCAAAAGAAAACAAAATTACGAAAGGAAGAAGGAAAGAGAGAAAGATGAATTCATTAAGCAATTATGCTGTCGCCTGGACCCCGGCCGAAGGCCGTGAGTGCGGTGCAGGCCCTTCAGGATGCATCACAGGGGGCCGTCCCGGATCAGAGGCGGCTGTGGGTGTTGGAAACGCGCTCGGGGGTTAGGAGTGCACCGGAGCCCGCCCTGCATCCCAGGAGCGAGTTGGGCAGTGACTTCCCGCCACGCTGAGCGCGCGTCTGCCCGGGGGCGTTCTTCTCCCGGCCTCTGGCCCACGGGAGCACGCACGCGCAGTCACGCATCCTCACCTTCCTCAACCTCGCGGCCCCTGTGCCTGAGCGGATGGCATCCATCAAGGCCTGCCTGGCGTCCACTGGGTTGCTGAGGGGGCCCGAGCTGGACCTGGACGCCGTCCGGGATACGGTGGGAGCCTGGGTGACCGGAGGGGGCGGGGGCGGCGGCGGCAGCAGGGCGGGTGGGGACTGGATCCCAAGGTCTTCTAGCCCCGGGGGTTCTGCCCCATGTGCAGACAGCACGGCATCGCGGAGGCTCTGGAGCTCCTCGGAGGCGGAGGACGTCACCTAGCAACGAGACGGTTAAATGACAGTGTCCCAGAGGTCCTTTCCAAGAGGTGGCACAGGGTATCTGACCATGCAGCCAGCCCAGGGGGCGCGTCTGCCCCCCATTCCTGGGCTTTCCTGGGGGCTAGCGGGGTGGCAGTGACTGATGGCTGGGAGGAGGGCTGTCAGTCTGGTCCCGCTGAGACCCCTGCCCTCCTGCCTCATCGTGGCGTGTCTGGACAGACCCCAAGGCCACACACCAACGACCGACCGATGCAGCCGACCCCTCCTCCAAACACGGAAGGGAAGGTGTCCGTTCCGCTCTCGCTCGGATTCTGGCTCTGGAAGCTGGATGACCCTCTGTCCCCGAGCTCCAGCCCAGGTGGTCCTGCAGCTGTGCCAGACCAGCAACTCCATCCCCGAGCTGAGATGCTGCCGCCTCCTCCTGCCGGGTGATCTAAGCCCTGAAGCCAGGCTCAGCGTCCCCAGAACTCGGGGAAGTGCGCAGAGCTAGCTATGCAGGGAGGACTGACACGTTTGGGAGAGGCAGGGAGAGTTTCTGGGCAGGGGCCGCCCCTCGGCGCCTCTCCTGCGGCTGGTTTGGCTACTCCGACGATGACTTAGCGTCGCCTACAAACTCGGGGGTTGCCCTGGCTGTTGCAGCATCGCCGGGGTCACTGGGGGCGGGGGCTGTGGAGGCCCCTCTCACCTTCCTCAGGCTGCAGGTGCCACTGTGCCCGCGGATGGCCGCCAGCAGGGCTGAGCGCTCGCTGTCTACCTCTGTGTAGGATGGCTTCTTCGGACCGCCCTCTGAGCCGGGTTCCGGAGTCTAGAATATTTATTAACGGTGTCAACACATGTCACTCAGGAGGTGGGGGAAATGCTGACTCTAAGGCGGTGCGAGAGAAAACCCATAGCTATGAGTTCACACCTACAGGGTCAGTTGCACAGTCTCTGTCTGTTAGAAGGTAAAATTATCAGGTTGAGATTCCGGGTTGGCCTTACACCATACAAAAATCAAAGGCTGTCTACTACTTGGGGTAGCACAGGACGATCGCCCCTGAATGTCGTACCCCTCCTGCTCCCGGTCCTAGCTTTCCTGAGCAGATGTGTGCCTTTAAGTCCTGCAGACCTGGATCAGAGGCCTGGGTCCCCACTAGCTGGCAGGGTGACCCCCAGTTTTCTCAACGGCAAAATGGAGGACACAGTTCCCAATCATCAGTGTTGGTGTAGCTATTCAATAACATTTGCAAGACGATAAGTGCCTGTATGGGGGCAGGTGTGGGAAAACTGTCCCCAGGGTTACCGGAGAATGACAGCCCACCACTGCTGAAAATGCAGGGTAATTGGGAGCAGGGGCCCAGCCTGACCCTCCGTCTACCCCCCCTCCAGGCTCAAGGACCAGTGGTGGATGACTGCCCCCCCGGCCCCAAGCCCCTCCTCTCCACTCCCCTGCGACCAGGTAAGGGCTAAGTATTGGCGACATCTTTCCCCAGGGCCGTCAAGAGCCTTAAAGGCAGTGCGGACAAGCCCAACCCCGTCCGTTTGGGCCCCTTAATGGTTCTATTCAAACAACTCTGTAGGCAAGGAGACAGAAATCCAGGTAAACTTAAACCTGGGCATTCACCCGCACCCCTAGCCCGGAGCTCCTTCCTCCAATGCCACCGTGAAGTGTGTGTCTGGGTGGGTGTGGGGAAGGGCCCCCCCCCCTGGGGGGGCAGGAGCCCGCTGATGACTTCACCTTGCGAAGCCTGTCCTTCCCTCCCGCCGAGTGGATGGCCTCCATCAGGGCGCTGTGCAGGGATGTGTCTTTCGGGGCTGGCCTCTGGACCACAGGTCTGAATTTCTTCTTTGGCCCGAAGATACTGGCTGGCGGGGTACCATCGGCTTCAGGTACATCTGTGCTTGACAAACCCGGCTTTTCCTCCCATTCTGGGGGCTCCCGTCCAGCGTGGCTACTTGCATCAGACACTCTCGGAGAGAGGAGAGGCTCTTTGTGGACGGAGACCCACCTGGAGCCATTCACCAGGGCGCTGCCTGGAGTCTGATCCCCTCCTGAGCGAGGGGGCGGGGGGCTCGTGCCGTCCGGCTGGCACTTGAGATCAGATGCCGAGCTGCTCCTGTGTTTCCTCGGGCTTTGCGTTCCACCGAGACCACAGCTCTGCCCCACAGAAGCCTGACCCCTCTGGGCAGCTGTGATTAGCGGTCCGTGGGCAGTTCTGTGGGTGCCAGTGGGGCCGTCTTGAGCAGACAGCTTCCCAGAGGGGCTGCTGACTTGCCCTCCGGGACGGGCTCCTGCTGCCCATTCGTCCCCACGGTGACGCACGCCTGTGTCTGGGTACGGGCTGGGGCTGGTCCCATCCTTCATCACGGGAGGGCGCCCAGTTGGCTCTGGCGCTCTGCCTTCACACGTCTTCTGGGCATTATCGGGCTTCCTCCGCACGTCGGTGTGGACTTTGGGGGTCCCTATCCTCTTGGCAATGGCAGAGGCCATGTACTGGCTGGATGTTCTTCTGGGAGGTTTGAGAAACAGGACTTCTGCGGTGTTCGCTGCTGGCACTTTCGGGGGACAAGCAGCTGCTGGGAGTGGCCAGCTTCTGTCCTCCTCCAGGGGTCTCCCATCTTCTGGGCGGGGGGACTGGGGCCGGGGCGATGTCGCTTTGGGGTCTGGGGAAGCGGGCTCCGCTCTGAGTCTGCTTTCTTGAGGTTGTGGATTCGTGGGCGTGGTGGGGGTAGAGGTCCTCTTGGCCCCCTCTGTGGGCCGGCTAGAGCGTTTTTCTAGAGAGTTGGACCTCCAGAATGCTTTGACTTTTCCGATGGGCGGGGCTTCTGCTTCCAGAGTGGACGACGTCAGGACTACGGTCCTGCCGGCATTCGTGTGGGGACACACCAGGTTCCCTAGCTCGTCGATCTTGATGGCACCCATGGACAGGGATGCTCCCCGGTCATAGCACTTCATCTCTGACTTCGGAGGGACGATTTTATACGTTGTGAGGCCATATTTAAGCCCGTAACTGCCCCCCGGGTGTTGGCCGCGGTACCACGGCGGTGGTGCCCAGACGTCACTTGTACCGTCTCCTTCCTTCTCCTTCCCTGGCTGCGTGCTCACCCTCCCGGTGGCCAGGGTCCCCCCGCCATGAGCAGAGCCGGCCGCCTCGCCTTCCTCCTTCGCACTCAGGTCGTGCGTGTGGAGTGTGGAAGCAGAAGCTGCCTTGGGCGCCATTTCACTGGCACTCGCGTCCTTCCGGGTGTCGGTCGAGGCCACTCTGATTTCTCTCCCAGGGTCCTGGGGAGGAGTGGGTGAGCCCGGCCCCGCAGCCCTCCCCTGCCCGTGCTGCTGGCTGTGCGTGGCCTGGCACGGCGGCAGCTGGGCCTTCTTGCTGGCCGCGCTCCCAGCGTCGAAAGAGCCGGCGTTGTTGTTTCTGTTGGTAAATGCCCCCGAGTCCACGGGATCGTCGAGAACCTCCCCTATGAATGTCACCGGGATTGCCTCGGTATCGCCGTCGGGGACGACGGTGCCTTGCGGGCAGAGACCGGACATGCTGTGTACGCAGCTGGTGAGGAAGCTCGGGTCGGTTTCGTAGCTTTCTTCGATTTCTGCAAAGAAGCACAACACAGGTCACAGGTGGCCACCGCTCGGACAACTCCTACGCCCCTTATTCGGTGAAACTGCGCCCCGACTTTGACTTCTCTGGGGTGCCTTTGGTGTCAGTTATTTAAAGTGTCATTTGGGGTTGTCACCTGCGCGTGCCTGGAACCAGTCTCAGCTTGCGTGACTCAACAGAGCACCTGCCTGCCGATCTGTGACACCTTGAGGTGTCATACAACATGTTGCCCGTATCTTCACTTACAAATTGATCTCTAAGTCCAAGCCCTCAATATACACCACCTCAGGGTGGGGTGGGAAGGTGGACTGGGGGTGGTTTTTTTTTAAGCTTATTTATTTTTGGCTGTGTTGGGTCTTCGTTGCTGTGCGAGGGCTTTCTCTAGTTGCAGAGAGCGGGGGCCACTCTTCGTCGCGGTGCGCGGGCCTCTCGCTATCGTGGCCTCTCTTGTTGCGGAGCACAGGCTCCGGACGTACAGGCTCAGTAATTGTGGCCCACGGGCCCAGCTGCTCCGCGGCACGTGGGATCCTCCCGGACCGGGGCTCGAACCCGTGTCCCCTGCATCGGCAGGCGGACTCCCAACCACTGCGCCACCAGGGAAGCCCGATTTGGGGTTTTTTACTTTCATTTTGCTCTTGTTCACCAGCAGCACCACAAAATCTATGGGACAACTTACTCTTGCTTTGCTTGTTAAGAGGCAGATGACTAAGCCTCGAGCCCGTCAGAACTCGCCCTAAAGGATGCAGCGAGCCCTGTGGGCAGAGCCAGAGGACACACTAAGGCTGATTAAGGCTTCTCAGCTCTGTCAGCCCCATCTGAGGATGGGACACTGAAAAGCGAGTCAGACAAAACTCCGGGTCAGCTCTGGAGTCTGTCTCCTTCTTCTTGTTTTGTTTTCTTTGAAGGCACAGCCAATATCTACTTTCTAGTTGATTTTCACTCTGTGCCTTCGTTTGAAAGGTTTCCAGCTTTTACTGAGCTGATTTGCATCTGCTTTGGGCTGACACTATTATTTCTCCGACATATGCACAGAATCGCAGTGCTGTGAGATACCCCACTCTAAGAGGGGTCCCTGTCAACACGCTGTGCTCTGCACTTCCCTTTGAAAGTCAGGCCACATATTAGCAAGTAACAGGGTTGGAGGTTTAATAAACAGCCCTCTTCGCCTGTGTGGCACCCAGTGTTTCCCTAACTCATTTGAGGACTGGACAAGTTTTTTTCTGTTCATGTGTATGGAAGACTTTTTAATGTGCAAAATCAGTATTACTCAAGGAGCTGTTTTTTTTGTTGTTATTTTTTTTTTGTGTGTGTGGTACGTGGGCCTCTCACTGTCGTGGCCTCTCCCGCTGCGGAGCACAGGCTCCAGACGCGCAGGCTCAGCGGCCACGGCTCACGGGCCCAGCCGCTCCGCGGCACATGGGATCTTCCCGGACCGGGGCACGAACCCACGTCCCCCGCGTCGGCAGGCGGACTCTCAACCACTGCGCCACCAGGGAAGCCCTCGAGGAGGTTTTAAGCAGCTGCTCAGACGTTTCCTCGCGACTGTTCCGCAGCCCAGAGGCAAGGTCCCCTCCAGGGAGCTGTGCTCCCCTGTGTGCTCAGCACCCAGTCCAGGCCTTCCTCACGCGGAGCTGCGTCCCCTCTGCAGACAGCTTCCCCACGTGGTGACACAAAGTTCAGCCAGAGAAGATAACCCCCAGAGCGCCGGCCACATGGGGAAGGTCCAAGCGGGAGCAGGTGGGGCTTACCTGCCAGCTCTTCGTCCAGTTCTGCAAGGGTTTTCTGGAACTGGCCAGTCATGAATAGGTCTTCATCCTCACGTGAGGCTGGAGCAACTCTTCCGTTTCTAGGGAAGGCCAAGGAGAAAGGGAGAGCATTCGTTTATCTCATTATTTATGTAATTCACCCTTTTCTGGAACTATCTGAAGAAGGTACAACTCATGGTCAAATTCTTGCAGTTCCAAAGGCATTGGACCACTGCTGCCCTTGGACCTACTGGGATGCAGATGGGGTGTGTGCGTATGTGTGTGTGTGCGTGTCTGTGTGTGTGCGTATGTATGTGTGCATGTGTGTGTCTGTGTGTGCGTGTGTGTGCGTGTGTGTGCACGCGTGTGTGCGTATGTATGTGTGCACGTGTCTGTGTGCGTGCGTGTGTGTCTGTGTCTCTCTGTGTGTGTGTGCGTGTGTGTCTGTGTTGCACAATGATCACCACCACTACAGCAAACCTCAGGGCAGCAGTGACACTGGTGACAGCCTCCCCAGCCCAGCCCCCTCCCCAGGCCCCCCAGGGTTTTAACTGGATGGGGGAAAATGCCCACAGCGGGGGGCCACACAGTGCCCTCTGTGCCTCATGCAGCCTTCCCACGCGGGGGCCTACGCGGGGCTTTTTTGCCCAGATCACCCTATGATAAACCTCACAAGCGGTATAAGGCAGGTAAGGTCCTTATCGCTGCTTCACAGAGAGGCAGCCGCGTGAGCGAAGGATGGAGCGGTCCAAGCTCACAGGGGTTCCAGCACTGGGGAGGGCTGGCCACGTCTGTATGCAGAGGTGCCGCGTGGTGCCGCCACCCGGGCATCCAGGGAGGCGTGTCCCCCCCCCCCCAAGGAGAGCTGGACCTTCCTTATCTGTGTCCCTGGACGGCGGCACCCACGAGACAACGGCTGCCAAAGCAATTTGAAAGCAGCCTTTGCAAAGGCTCTTGTCTCCGTTTTCTTGCTGTGCCAAGAACAGAGACACATATGGGGTGATTGTCCCCCTTCAGTGAAGGCTGAAGGTCTTTCTCGCTGACCGTTAAAAATCGAGGACCGATTTCCATCATTACTAATCAGGCCGAGATAATGATGCCTGAAATATGCTTTGTACCCTCCTCACTTATGTAGCAAAGTCTGTGTTCTGATAAATGAGTCTTTCTTACTTGGCGATCGTGTCCCTCTGGAGCCAGGAAGTGGCTTCCAGGCCCGTCTCAGCTAATGTCCTCTGACATGGAAAACAAAGAGCGTTGGCCGAGATCTGTGTGGCTGTGGGCCAACTAACAACGAGGCCGCGTTTCCTGTTGCTTTTGCCCCGAGACTTAATTGAATGCCTTTACTAAACTTGCGTTTCTCTCTTTCACGGAATGTGGTGGTTTAAATAAATCTCATTTAAATATTCAATACAGTGTATGGCAGAGAAATAAATGGAAAGGGCTCTATAAAACAGTGTTTGAAATGGAAAACAGAGCACGTCTCAAATGCTGGCTCCGACTTTCAGTTGTTTAAAGTCCAGCCAAACAAAATTATATCTATACTTTTCCTTCAAAGTATGCAAAATCACACTGTTCCATGGGAACAGAATGATATTAATAAGAATTAAAAACTATAGCACAGGGAACTATACTCAGTATTTTGTAACAACCAATAAAGGAAAAGAATCTGAAAAAGAATATATATATATATATACACATATATACATGTATATGCATATATATACATATATATTCACTTAGTTGTATACCTGAAATTAATACAACATGGTAAATCAACTATATACTTCAGTACAAACTAAACTAAACACTAAAATAATGCAGCCTTTGAAGAAAAAGAATTAAAAAGTAATTCAGAAGTTCCACTGATGATATTATTTCATAACAAGCTTAAACTGGAGAAAGAAGATCACCCCAAACCGAGGACAACTCAATGAATCTGAGACTCTCACACTTGTTGCTCCCGGTGTTAACACCGGAAAGCAACGGGAATGTGCACATTAAGAAGCAAAAGCGGAGACGGCTTAAAGATGGCGGAAGAGTAAGACGCGGAGATCTCCTTCCTCCTCACAGAGACATCAGAAATACATCTACACGTGGAACTTCTCCTACAGAAAACCCACCGAATGCTGGCAGAAGACCTCAGACCTCCCAAAAGGCAAGAAACTCCCCACGTACCTGGGTAGGGCAAAAGAAAGAAGAATAAACAGGGACAAAAGAATAGGGACGGGACCTACGCCAGTGGGAGGGAGCCGTGAAGGAGGAAAGGTTCCCACACACTAGAGGCCCCTTCGCGGGCGGAGACTGCGGGCGCCGGAGGGGGAAGCTTCAGAGCCGCGGAGGAGAGCGCAGCCACAGGGGTGCGGAGGGCAAAGCGGAGAGATTCCCGCAGAGGATCGGCGCCGACCAGCACTCACCAGCCCGAGAGGCTTGTCTGCTCGCCCGCCGGGGAGGGCGGGGCCGGGAGCTGAGCCTCGGGCTTCCGTCGGATCCCAGGGAAAGGTCTGGAGTTGGCAGAGTGAAAACAGCCTGAAGGGGTTAGTGCGCCACGGCTGGCCGGGAGGGAGTCCGGTTGAAGTCCGGAGCTGCCGAAGAGGCAAGAGACCTTTTCCTCCCTCTTTGCTGCCTGGGCGCGACGAGAGGGGATTAAGCGCGCCGCTTAAAGGAGCCCTAGAAGCGGGCGCGGAGCTGCCGAAGAGACAAGAGACTTTTTCTTGCCTCTTTGCTTCCTCGGGTGTGAGGTGAGGGGATTAAGAGCACCGCGTAGAGGAGCTCCAGAAACGGGCGCGAGCCGCGGCTGTCGGCACGGACAGTAGAGACGGGTGTCGGACGCTAAGGTTGCTGCTGCCACCACCAAGAGGCCTGTGTGCGAGCGCAGGTCACTCTCCACACCGGCCCTCCCGGGAGCCCGTGCAGTCCGCCACTGCCAGGGTCCCGGGATCCAGGGACAGCTTCCCCGGGAGAACGCACGGCGCGCGTTGGGCCTGTGCAGCGTCACGCCGGCCTCTGCCGCCGCGGACTCGCCCCGCCCCCGTGCCACTCCCTCCCCCCAGCCTGAGTGAGCTGGAGCCCCCGAATCAACTGCTCCTTTAACATCGTCCTGTCTGAGCGAAGGGCAGTCGCACTCGGACAACCTACACGCAGAGGCGGGACCAAGTCCAAAGCTGAACCCCAGGAGCTGTGCGAACAGAGAGGAGAGGGGGGGGTCTCTCCCAGCAGCCTCAGAAGCGGCGGATTAAAGCTCCACAATCAACTTTAAGTGCCCTGCAGCTGTTGAAAACCTGAATAGACAACGAATCATCCCAAGTTGAGGAGGTGGACTTTGGGAGCAAGATATACTATTATTTCCCCCTTTTTTTTCTTTTTGTGAGTGTGTATGTGTGTGCTGCTGTGTGAGATTTTGTCTGTATAGCTTTGCTTTCACCATTTGTCCTAGAGTTAGACCGACCCATTTTTCTGTTTTTTTTTTTTAAAGGAAATTTTTCTTTTTAATAATTATTTTTTATTTTAATAACTATACTTTATACTACTCTGTCTTCTCCCTTTCTTTCTTCCTTTCTTCCTTCCTTTCTTCCCTCCTTCCCTCCTTTCTTCCTTCCTTCCCCCCTTCTTTCCTCCCTTCCTCTCTTCCTTCCTCCCTTTCTTCCTCTGCACCTTCCTTCCTTCCTTTCTTGCTTCCTTCCTTCATTTCTTCCTTCCTTTCGTCCTTCCTTCCCTCCCTCCCTCCTTCCTTCCTTTTCTTTCCTTTCTATTTATTCTACCTTTTATTTTGAGCCGTGTGGATTAAAGGTTCTTGGCGCCCCAGCCAGGCACCAGGGCGGTGTCCCTGAGGTGGGAGAACCAACCTCAAGACACTAGTCCACAAGAGACCTCCCAGCTCCACGTAATATCAGACGGCGAAAATCTCCCAGAGATCTCCATCTCAACACCAAGACCCAGCTTCACTCAAGGACCAGCAAAGAACAGTGCTGGACACCCTATCCCCAACAAAGAGCAAGACAGGTCTACAGCCCCATCCATTAGCAGAGAGGCTGCCTAAAATCATAATAAGGTTACCAACATCCCCAAACACACCACCAGACGAGGACCTGCCCACCAGAAAGACAAGATCCAGCCTCATCCACCAGAACAGAGGCACTAGTCCCCCCAACCAGGGAATCTACTCAACCCACCGAACCAACCTTAGCCACTGGGGACAGCCACCAAAAACAACAGGAACTACGAACCTGCAGCGTGCAGAAAGGAGACCCCAAACACAGTAAGATAAGCGAAATGAGAAGACAGAAAAACACACAACAGATGAAGGAGCAAGATAAAAACACACCAGACCTAACAGATGAAGAGGTAATAGCCAATCTACCTGAAAGAGAATTTAGAATAATGATGGTGAAGATGATGCAAAATCTTGGAAATAGAATAGACAATTTGCAAGAAACAGTTAACAGGGACCTAGAAGAAATAAAGAGGAAGCAAGAAACGATGAGCAACACAATAAATGAAATGAAAAATACTCTAGATGGGATCAATAGCAGAATAACTGAGGCAGAAGGACGGATAAGTGACCTGCAAGATAAAATAGTGGAAATAACTACTGCAGAGCAGAAGAAAGAAAAAAGAATGAAAAGAACTGAGGACAGTCTCAGAGACCTCTGGGACAACATTAAACGCACCAACATTCGAATTATAGGGGTCCCAGAAGAAGAAGAGAAAAAGAAAGGGACTGAGAAAATATTTGAAGAGATTATAGTTGAAAACTTCCCTAATATAGGAAAGGAAATAGTCAATCAAGTCCAGGAAGCACAGAGAGTTCCATACAGGATAAACCCAAAGAGAAACACACCAAGACACATAATCAAACTGTCAAAAATTAAATACAAAGAAAACATATTAAAAGCAGCAAGGGAAAAACAACAAATAACACACAAGGGAATCCCCATAAGGCTAACATCTGATCTTTCAGCAGAAACTCTACAAGCCAGAAGGGAGTGGCAGGACATATTTAAAGTGATGAAGGAAAAAAACCTACAACCAAGATTACTCTACCCAGCAAGGATCTCATTCAGATTTGATGGAGAAATTAAAACCTTTACAGACAAGCAAAAGCTGAGAGAGTTCAGCACCACCAAACCAGCTCTACAACAAATCCTAAAGGAACTTCTCTAGGCAAGAAACACAAGAGAAGGAAAAGACCTACAAGAACAACCCGAAACAATTAAGTAAATGGTAATAGGAACATACATATCGATAATTACCTTAAATGTAAATGGATTAAATGCTCCCACCAAAAGACACAGACTGGCTGAATGGATACAAAAACAGGACCCATATATATGCTGTCTACAAGAGACCCACTTCAGACCTAGGGACACATACAGACTGAAAGTAAGGGGATGGAAAAAGATATTCCAAGCAAATGGAAATCAGAAGAAAGCTGGAGTAGCAATTCTCATATCAGACAAAATAGACTTTAAAATAAAGACTATTACAAGAGACAAAGAAGGACACTACATAATGATCAAGGGATCGATCCATGAAGAAGATATAACAATTGTAAATATTTATGCACCCAACATAGGAGCACCTCAATACATAAGGCAAATACTAACAGCCTTGAAAGGGGAAATCGACAGTAACACAATTATAATGGGGGACTTTAACACCCCACTTTCACCAATGGACAGATCATCCAAAATGAAAATAAATAAGGAAACACAAGCTTTAAATGATACATTACACAAGATGGACTTAATTGATATGTATAGGACATTCCATCCAAAACAACAGAATACACATTTTTCTCAAGTGCTCATGGAACATTCTCCAGGATTGATCATATATTGGGTCACAAATCTAGCCTTGGCAAATTTAAGAAAATTGAAATCGTATCAAGTATCTTTTCCGACCACAACGCTATGAGACTAGATATCAATTATAGGAAAAGATCTGTAAAAAATACAAACACATGGAGGCTAAACAATACACTACTTAATAACGAAGTGATCACTGAAGAAATCAAAGAGGAAATCAAAAAATACTTAGAAACAAATGACAATGGAGACACAACGACCCAAAACCTATGGGATACAGCAAAAGCAGTTCTAAGAGGCAAGTTTATAGCAATACAATCATACCTTAAGAAACAGGAAACATCTCGAATAAACAACCTAACTTTGCACTTAAAGCAATTAGAGAAAGAAGAACAAAAAACCCCCAAATTTAGCAGAAGGAAAGAAATCATAAAGATCAGATCAGAAATAAATGAAAAAGAAGTGAAGGAAACAATAGCAAAGATCAATAAAACGAAAAGCTGGTTCTTTGAGAAGATAAATAAAATTGATAAACCATTAGCCAGACTCATCAAGAATAAAAGGGAGAAGACTCAAATCAATAGAATTAGAAATGAAAAAGGAGATGTAACAACTGACACTGCAGAAATACAAAAGATTATTAGAGATTACTACAAGCAACTGTATGCCAATAAAATGGACAACCTGGAAGAAATGGACAAATTCTTAGAAATGCACAACTTGCCGAGACTGAACCAGGAAGAAATAGAAAATATGAACAGACCAATCACAAGCACTGAAATTGAAACTGTGATTAAAAATCTTCAGGCAAACAAAAGCCCAGGACCAGATGGCTTCACAGGCGAATTCTATCAAACATTTAGAGAAGAGCTAACACCTATCCTTCTCAAACTCTTCCAACAGATAGCAGAGGGAGGAACACTCCCAAACTCATTCTATGAGGCCAACATCACCCTGATACCAAAACCAGACAAAGACGTCACAAAGAAAGAAAACTACAGGCCAATATCACTGATGAACATAGATGCAAAAATCCTCAACAAAATATTAGCAAACAGAATCCAACAGCACATTAAAAGGATCACACACCATGATCAAGTGGGGTTTATCCCAGGAATGCAAGGATTCTTCAATATACGCAAATCAATCAACGTGATACACCATATCAACAAACTGAAGGAGATAAACCATATGATCATCTCAATAGATGCAGAGAAAGCTTTTGACAAAATTCAACACTCATTTATGATAAAAACCTTGCAGAAAGTAGGCATACAGGGAACTTTCCTCAACATAATAAAGGCCATATATGACAAACCCACAGCTAGCATCGTTCTCAATGGTGAAAAACTGAAACCATTTCCACTAAGATCAGGAACAAGACAAGGTTGCCCACTCTCACCACTCTTATTCAACATAGTTTTGGAAGTTCTAGCCACAGCAATCAGAGAAGAAAAAGAAATAAAAGGAATCCAAATAGGAAAAGAAGAAGTAAAGCTGTCACTGTTTGCAGATGACATGATACTATACATAGAGAATCCTAAGGATGCTACCAGAAAACTACTAGAGCTAATCAATGAATTTGGTAAAGTTGCAGGATACAAAATTAATGCACAGAAATCTCTGGCATTCTTATACACTAATGATGAAAAATCTGAGGGTGAAATTAAGAAAACACTCCCATTTACCATTGCAACAAAAAGAATAAAATATCTAGGAATAAACCTACCTAAGGAGACAAAAGACTTGTATGCAGAAAACTATAAGACACTGATGAAAGAAATTAAAGATGATACAAATAGGTGGAGAAATATACCATGTTCTTGGATTGGAAGAATCAACATTGTGAAAATGACTATGCTACCCAAAGCAATCTACCGATTCAATGCAATCCCTATCAAATTACCACTGGCATTCTTTACAGAACTAGAACAAAAAATTTCACAATTTGTATGGAAACACAAAAGACCCCGAATAGCCAAAGCAATCTTGAGAACGAGAAATGGAGCTGGAGGAATTAGGCTCCCTGACTTCAGACTCTACTACAAGGCTACAGTAATCAAGACAATATGGTACTGGCACAAAAACAGAAATATAGATCAATGGAACAGGATAGAGAGCCCAGAGATAAACCCACACACATATGGTCACCTTATCTTTGATAAAGGAGGGAAGGATATACAGTGGAGAAAAGACAGCCTCTTCAATAAGTGGTGCTGGGAAAACTGGACAGCTACATGTAAAAGTATGAAATTAGAACAATCCCTAACACCACACACAAAAATAAACTCAAAATGGGTTAAAGACCTAAATGTAAGGCCAGACACTTTCAAACTCTTAGAGGAAAACATAGGCAGAACACTCTATGACATAAATCACAGCAAGATCCTTTTTGACCCATCTCCTAGAGAAACGGAAATAAAAACACAAATAAACAAATGGGACCTAATGACACTTAAAAGCTTTTGCACAGCAAAGGATACTATAAATAAGACCAAAAGACAACCCTCAGAATGGGAGAAAATATTTGCAAATGAAGCAACTGACAAAGGATTAATTTCCAAAATTTATAAGCAACTCATGCAGGTCAATAACAAAAAAACAAACAACCCAATCCAAAAATGGGCAGAAGAACTAAATAGACATTTCTCCAAAGAACAGATACAGATTGCTAACAAACACATGAAAGAATGCTCAACCTCATTAATCATTAGAGAAATGCAAATCAAAACTACAATGAGATATCATCTCACACCGGTCAGATTGGCCATCATCAAAAACTCTAGAAACAATAAATGCTGGAGAGGGTGTGGAGAAAAGGGAACCCTCTTGCACTGCTGGTGGGAATGTAAATTGATACAGCCGCTATGGAGAACAGTATGGAGGTTCCTTAAAAAACTACAAATAGAACTACCATACGACCCAGCAATCCCACTACTGGGCATATACCCTGAGAAAACCATAATTCAGAAAGACTCATGTACCAAAATGTTCATTGCAGCTCTATTTACAATAGCCAGGACATGGAAGCAACCTAAGTGTCCATCAACAGATGAATGGATAAAGAAGATGTGGCACATATATACAATGGAATATTACTCAGCCATAAAAAGAAATGAAACTGAGTTATTTATAATGAGGTGGATGGACCTGGAGTCTGTCATACAGAGTGAAGTAAGTCAGAAGGAGAAAAACAAATACCGTATGCTAACACATATATATGGACTCTAAGGGAAAAAAATGTCATGAAGAGATTAGTGGTAGGACGGGAATAAAACACAGACTTACTCGAGCATGGACTTGAGGATATGGGGAGGGGGAAGGGTGGGCTGTGACGAAGTGAGAGAGTGGCAGGGACATATATACACTATCAAATGTAAATTAGATAGCTAGTGGGAAGCTGCTGCATAGCACAGGGAGATCACCTCTGTGCTTTGTGACCACCTAGAGGGGTGGGATAGGGAGGGTGGGAGAGAGGGTGATGCAAGAGGGAAGAGATATGGGAACATATGTATATGTATAACTGATCCAGTTTGTTGTAAAGGAAAAACTAACACACTATTGTAAAACAATTATACTCCAATAAAGATGTTAAAAAAAAAAAAAAAGAAGCAAAAGCATAGCTTTAACTCTGCAGGAACTTTGGTTCATTAGCCTTGCTCTTGATAATTTGCCTTAGGAAAATAATGCTATGGAAGGAAAAACATAAACGCCACCACGTTCAGCATACTGATGGCGAGGTCTCTACAGCTTCCGGCAGCAGGGAGTCCACTCCGTCACTGCATCCGTATGATGACCAGGACATGCGGAAACATAGGCGGAGACACAGAGACCGCTGCCTAAGCCGGCATGTCACGTGAAGAAATCGAGACATACGACTCCATACGGGTCGGTCATGACGATGGCAAAGGAACCTGCGTCTGTGCACAAGGGCGAGGCCGAGGTCTAGGCACCATCGCCAGCCAGTGAGATTTGTTGAAACGGATGGACTACGGCAAATATTTTATACTTTTTTTTTTTGGAAGTATGCTCGCTTTGGTACAAAGCAGCCTGATGGGTAAGGCGATGTTTGAAATGGGTAACAGCTAAAATGATCCTTTGGCCCTCTAATGAGTACTAATTCTTTTATGAAAAGCAGTTTCCACGTTTGTGATACCATGCCCGATACACACGGCATGTTGTGTTTATAGTTTTATTCTGTTACTGAGCACCTCGCAGTCCCTGTGACGGTCCTGAACCAGCGTGTGACGACCCGACATCCTCGAGGAGGCGCGCGGCAGCAAGGCCTGGGCCCGCCCTTCCCCGGGCTCCTCCCACCCGCGCTCCGGCCTGAGCTGCCTGCTCTACGCCCCAAGCTCAGGGCTTCAGACCTGTTCTCTGGCCGCCCGCCTCACCTCCCGTCCAGGCCCTCTGCTCCGCGTCCTCTCCCCTCCACCTGGCTCAGCCCTCCCGCCCGCCCCTCTCCTCCGTATGCCTCTTGTACACGTCCCAGGTTTGCCCAAATGCTCAGCTCACCTCTCACCTGACCTTGCTCTTGACACCCCCCTGTGGACCTGGTTCCCCGGGGCCTTGCTCGTCCAGGAGGAGAGAGGGGACACATGACAGAAGCCACCTGCCTTGGGAGAGCTGTGGAGGGAGGGAGCCCCGGTCCTCGGCCGGTGCTTCTCCCAAGGCTGCCGACTACCTTCGGGGCGGGGCCAGGCCAGGCCGGTGGACCCCTTGGCTTCTGCAGCCGGTGCCTCTCCTGAGGCGGGATGGGACCCGCCGCACTCTGGATCCTGGGCTTCTGGGTGAACGGGTCACATCTGGCCAAAGCCCAACCCCGTGGGACGTATGTATTATGCTCTCCAATGTACAGCTTCAGGAGGGGGAGACTCAGCAGAATTTGCTTTTCCCTCCTCACCCACCCCATCCACTTCTCCTCAAAGGGCTGCCGATGGGTGGCAGCCAGCTGGAAGCACCTGGTCCCTGGGCTTGGAGGGCAGCTTCTGTGGGCTCAGCAGGAGGGTCCTCGTGCGCGCCCCCTGAAGCATCACCGTTGGCCAGAGCCACTAGCGCCTCTTTTTAGCTGAGAGTCAACTGCGCAGATGGTCCTTTCCCGGGCATGATTCCTCACGCCCGGCACACACCCCAGTGCAAGCTAGACGGTTCCTTATGGACAGTTTGGGTTGGTTTAAGACCAAGGAAATGAAGGGCAAACAAGCAGCACAGGCATTCGGATACCAGCTGCACGTGTTGGCTAAAACATCACCGGGAGCCCTCCCTCCCACGGAGGGTCCCTCTGCCAAGGACACAGCCACGGACAAGCCCCTGCTGCCTGAAGTCTGAGGCTCTGCCGGCCTCAAGCGGGAGCCTTCCCAGGAAGGGGAGCCGCCTCGGGGGCGGGGGCCGGCCATGGCCTCACCCACTCCCATGGGAGAACTAACGACAGTCACGAGAAATCGGTGCCCAGGCAAATAGGTGCTTTCTCATTTGTAACAACATTTTATATGAGAGAGCAAAAAGCACGGGCTGATCCTGCCCCATTCCAGCTCATCAAGTCATTTTTCTTTTTGACGTGGCTAGGAAAAGTTTCTTTAGGTAATTTACCCAATGGCAGACAACAAGCAATGTCTGAGAGGAAAAAGATGTCCTTTTCAGGTAGCAGTTCAACTGCTGACTACAACCAAATCAACCCATGCGATTTCAAAACAGTTACTTGATAAACTAACGGTAAGAAGCCTGGGGAAACAGATGGCTGATGACAGTAATACGTGCTTAGCTTCCCCATTCCATGTACAAATGGTCCTGTATTTATAAAGCTTCAGAGTTCTAGAACAACAGGGTCCAACAGAAATGTACTGTGAGCTACACATGTCATTTAAAATCTTCCTGTAGTCACATTAAAAAGGTAAAAAGTAAGCAAGATTATTTTTCATTTAACACTTTAATGTTAATTTTCCTTAACTTTAATTAGTATACTTTAACTCAACATTTAACCCAAATTATTATCATCACTTCCATATAATTAATATTAAAAAGTTCATTTTTTTCATATGTTTGGTGCAATTGCACTCTCACGGCACATCTCCATTTGGGCTACCCATCTGGCGGGCTCAGTAGCCAAAGTTAGCTGGTGGCTACTGTACCTACAGCATAGCTCTCCAAGATCTGAACGTTTGTAAATACTCCTTTGTTAGCGCAGTTACAAAGTTTCAGGGTTCTGAAAGGTATTAAATGTTTCTGAATGCTCTTGTGGGCACAAAGTTCCTGTAGTCACAAAATTGCAGGGTTCTAGAAGGCATAAGTTATTTCTAAATGTTTCTGTGGTCACAAAGTTCTCATAGTTAACACAGTTTCAGGATCTAGAATATATAAAATGTTTCTAAATGATGCTAGAGTCACAAAGTTCCTTCCTATAACTACAAAGCTGCAGAGGTCTAGAAGGTTTAAAACATCTCTAAATGCTCCTAGGTCACAGAGCTCCTCTAGTTACAAAGTTCCAGGGCTGAAAAGCAGCTCCTCCACCCATGACCTGCGCATTCTCAGCTCCGTAAGGGTCTTGAAATCATCAGCCCTGCAGATAACAGCGGCACAGCTTCTCACTTCCACAGCCCTCGCGTCCACCACTCACGGACAGGTGGGGGCAGAGAAGGCGCTTACCGACTGCCAGGCGGAACGCGGGCAGGCAACGCAGGGAGACGCCCTTCCCCTGGAGAAGCTACAGTTTCTGTCTTTTGAGGCTCTACGCATGATTTCAGCGTGGTTCTACTGTTAAAAAAACAGAGCCTGTAACCCACTTACCCAATCTGTCTCACTGACTCCTTACAGCTTTTCTGCGGAACTAGTGTCCCCCAAAGGGATCCCAGGACTAAGAGCTTCCCAGCAGTGATCACAGAGAGTGTAATACACAGATGGATAAGTTGCCTGACTACAGCAAGATTGCCTTCAGGATTCGAGAGTTTAGAGGTAGTGCTGGTCTCTCCCCCATCTATCTATCAGTACACAAATATGAGCATATGTTCTTTTCAAACAAAGATGTTCTAAATAGTTGAATGAGGCAGATGGTCAGAGGTAGACACAGGTTATAAGGATTTCCAACAAATCAAGTTTCTATCCTTCCTCAGGCAGTTTTAAGTAAACAACATCAACAACAACAATAATAACACCAGCCATCAATTTCTGAGGTTAGGCATTATTCTAAGGGGTGGTACCGCAGATCTCGATTGTACTGACAAGAAAACAGACGTGAGAGGTCAATCCCCCAAACTACAATGAGGTATCACCTCACACTCGTCCGAATGGACATCATCAAAAATTCTACAAATAACAAGTGCTGGAGAGGGTGTGGAGAAAAGGGAACCTTCCTACCCTGTTAGTGACAATGTAAATTGGTGCAGCCATTGTGGAAAACAGTATGGAGGTTCCTTAAAAAAACTAAAAATAGAACTACCATGTAATCCTGCAATCCCACTCCTGGGCATGTATCCGGAGAAAAACATAATTTGAAAAGATACATGCACCCCAATGTTCATAGCAGCACTATTCGCAATGGCTAAGACTCGGAAGCAACCTAAATGTCTGTTGATAGACGAATGGATAAAGAAGATGTGGTACATACAGACCATAGAATATTACTCAGCCACAAAAAGAAAATGAAATAATGCCCTTTGTAGCAACATGGATGGACCTAGAGATTATCATGCTAAGTGAAGTTAGCCAAAGACAAATATCTCATGATATCGCTTATAAGTGGAATCTAAGAAAAAAAAATGATATAAATGAACTTATATGCAAAACAGAAATAGACCCAAATATACAGAAAACAAACTTGTGGTTACCAAGATGGTATGGGGGGAAGGGATAAGTTAGGAGTTTGGGATTAACAGATACACTACTATATTTGAAACAGATAGCCAACATGGACCTACTATACAGAACAGGGAACTACACTCAATATTTTAATAATATTTTAATAATAACCTATAAGGGAAAAGACTATGAAAAAGAATTTATTGATTGATTGATTGATTGATTGATTGATTGATTGACTTCCCCTGTGGTGCAGCGGTTAAGAATCTGCCTGCCAGTGCAGGGGACTCGGGTTCGATCCCTGGTCCGGGAAGATCCCACATGCCGTGGAGCAGCTAAGCCCGTGCGCCACAGCTACTGAGCCTGCGCTCTAGAGCCCACGAGCCACAGCTACTGAGCCCACGTGCCACGGCTACTGAAGCCCGCGTGTCTAGAGCCCGTGCTCCGCAACAAGAGAAGCCACGACAAGGAGAAGCGCGTGCACCGAAACGAAGAGCAGCCCCCGCTCGCCGCAACCAAAGAAAGCCCACGTGCAGCAACGAAGACCCAACGCAGCCAATATATATATGAATATATATATTCATATATATATATATATGAATTACTTTGCTGTGCACCTGAAACTAATATAACATTGTAAATCAACTCTACTTCAATTTAAAAAAGAGAAGTGAGAAGTCAAGTCATTGGCCCAGGGCACCGTCACCAGCAACAGGCAGGGCAGATACGATGCCAGGCAGTCTCCACATCGTGTTGCTCTTTCAGTATTAGGAGAGAGTTGGCCTGGGTCCTACACGAAGGAAAGATGCAGCTGGAAGGGGATCTCTCATGGGTGATACACTCCCCCCGCCCGGGCGGGACTGTGTGGAAGCCACTCCTAGGTGACCCTGCCACAAGGGGCAACCACCACATGGGCTGAATCCTTCCTGAAGGAGATTATTTACTGGCTGTGCTAAATTTAGAGGAAGACTCTTGGAATTTGATGTCCCACTTACAGGGTCAAGTTTGAATTGAGGGCCTAGATTTATCTTGTAATGAAAATTATAATTGGATCGAATCGAATGACTTGATGGAAAACATACCATTTTCAGATCACAGCACACAAAGCGCACTCTAATCGCTGCCAAGCCTTCACGCTTGCTCTCTTTAGAAGACTGGTATTTATCCTTGAGACTTTTCAATTCAGAATCTTGGCTGTCAGGGCATTCGATGGAGCCCAGCCAGCGCTGCCCTTGAGGAAGCCGGAGCCGTGGCAGCAAGGCACAGAGCCTCCAAATCAAGTGCATAAGCAGGAGCCGTGCACTTTGCCGCTAGACCGGAGAGTTTAAGAAAAATGCTTTCAGCTGAAGCCAACCCCACAGACGCTCTTTGGACAGAGGCTGCAGGGGCTCCGGAGCCAAGAGTCCTTGCCTCCAATTTGTCGAAGTGGGACCCCAGGCAGCCCCAGCCAAAGAAGTCTGGATGAATTTGCTATCTGCAAAATAGCAGACGGCAGAGAGAGGGGAGAGAGCCCAGCAAACTAGCTCTTTACAGACCTTACAAACGGGTCTTTGCAGGTCACAAAGGTTCTTCCGCTGTTCCCTCCAGTACTCAAGGAATCTCCGAGTATCAGAGGGGTGGCGATAGTACAGGGCACCCTGGCAAAGTTGAAAACCACAAAGGCTCCTTATTTCCCCCGGGAACTGGCGCCACGGTGGAGATCCTGCACGCTGAGGGTGTCTGAGACTGTTGCGGACAGCTTCACCATCTATCAGAACCCACGTCCCATTTGGAGAGACCCAGCCATGCCCAACGTGGCAAAGGGGAACTTCTGCTCCTGAGCCTCTGGCGTCTGGCATCCCAAGGACGGAGAGGCCTCACGGTCACAGCCAGGTCCCGGATCATCACAGGAAGAACACCCCCTCCCGGGAACACAAATGCCACCTTCGGACGAGCTGCAGAACCCAGGTGTCAGAATCGATGCTGGGCAGAGCCAGGAGGTGGCTTCAGGGCCCAGCAGTGGGCCCCAGGATCAGGGTACCAGCCCCTTCAGGTGGCCTCCCTTTCTAAAGGTGGTCTCCGGGGGCATCCAGGTCAGGGCACAGGAACGGAAGAGCTGGCCGGCTGACTGAGTCCACATCTGCCCTTGTCACCAGGCCCGTCCCCTCCTGGGAGAGCAGGGTGTCAGGAGCCACGTCCTTTGTTTCTGTTTCTCTCCATCGCTGAACGCGCGTGCCCCGGGCAGTGATCCGCTCCGGTGCCCCTTCCCGGTGAACGAGCTCAAGACCACACTTCCATGAACCACCAGTGGTGGGCTCTGCTCCCAGGACACCTCAGCTGGATTCTGGGCTACCAACCCCCCCAGCACGGGTTGCCATCTCATTGAACTTGACCCCGGGCCAGTCTGGACACCTGCAATCATCTGCTCCACCGTGGAGCACACAAATTTTGCAGACTTGCTCTCCGGGCCAGGACCGGTCGGCCCTGAAGCCTGACCCAACCCTCCCCTCCCCCTTCAGGCTTCAGTGTCTTTTTGCCGTCCCAACTCTCAATGCCCTATTCTCAGACAGGACCTCCGAGCACATCACTGGATTGCACCACGTGTAACGGAAGCGGTGTATTCTCTCTCTCCCGCTATCCATGTACCTGAGGTGCGTAATTGTAAATATGCCCTAAGTGTGACAGTGCGGAAGGGGGGTGACCTAGGACAGCATCTCCCAAGTGGTGCTCAGCGGAACACTCATTCTAAAGGATATTAAGAGTCAGGCAGAGGGGAAAACTTACCCCCATTGCTTTGCTGCAGAATTTGCAAGAGACTTTATACTCTCCTCTTCCAAGAGAAGAATGTGGAACTTCCCAAATATATTGTGAAGCAATATTTTTCGAGAGATATATCCCAGGAAATACCCGAGTAATTGTAGCGATTCCGAAGTTGGCAAATGAGTGAGCAGAGAGGACGGACCAAGGCACCCAGCAGTCAGTGGAGCGCACATCTGGGCCTGGCCTGCCCTGCCTGTAGGTGTGTTTTGTTTGGTCCTGAGAGTCTGCATTGGTTGCCAAGATTTAAAATTTGGGAGACCTACATCTCTCAAATGGGGAGGGGACTGGATTCTGGATGGCAGGTGGGTCACGGCCCTTGATGAACCACCCATCCTCCCGGCTCCAACATAAGGGCCGTCTCCACGTGGCGACCTTGTCCATCTTTCTTTCGTCTTTCCAGCTCCTGTCCCATCCTAGACCCGGTGCACACCACAGTGCATCGGCACTGTTTGTATCCAGGGAGGGAAGTGAAATCAGCCTTCGGGGGACAATCTCCGGGTCTGCTACCTGCTCTCTGGTCCCCGTCTTCACTTCTTGCATCTGAACATTTTTCAAATTCTAACTTTAAGACGATTCCTCCCATAAACAGAGTCTTTACAAAAGTGGAAATGTACCTGGTTGACAAACATATGAGGAAAGCTCAGCTTCAATGGGAATCAGAGAAAAAGCAACTAAAGCAATTAACATTTAGAGCCTTTAAAAGAAAAAGTTGGGGAGACCTCACATAAAAATCTAGATTTCTGTCTTCTCTTCCAACGCCGGCCACACTGGGTCTGAAACCCCTCCGGGCGACAAGTGTAAGGAAGCTGTGGGGCTGCCCTCTTTAGAGAAAACTCGTGCTTTCCCCCATCCTCTGTGGCCTCTGAGGCTGTAACCCCTGCTTTCCACAGTAGGCACGGATTTTAAGTAATCCTGAAATTTACTGAAAGTTATGCATTTGGACACAAAGATGTGATACTCCACGCTGAAGCCTCTGAGTATGTCTAATTTGTCAATGGAGACAACTCTTGTTTAAAAAGACAAACCCACAGCTATTCCATGAAAAATCACGGGCAGAGAGCTGATCCCATTTCTGAGGCAAATAATGGAACAGCACAGACGGCACTGAGGGGCTCGGCGATCATCTTCATCTTCATTTGACTCCAAAGCCCAACAAAGGCAAGTTGATGTGCCATGAAAATGCATGGTGCTCTGGTCCCTAAACAAACTGTGTGATTTAGTCAATGGGTCCCACCCAATGGCTATTCAAGAGGCACTGAGCGTGTGCACAGGTACCCAGCGGCTCCCACACCTGTGACAGGTAGGAGGCGTTATCTGCACAGATTGAAGCAAAACTCGAGGCTCAGCAAAGTTAGGAGGACCCTCGAAGGCCAAGCCACTAGTTAGTGGTGGTGGGATTCCACATGGGTCGGTCCGGGTCCAGAGTCCCCCCCCCGCCCGCTCCCCTCCACACTACTCTCAGATTCAGTGGCACCCCAGAGACGAGGGCAGAAAAACATGACCTGCTCCCTGTCTGGATAAAGCGTCAGGTTCCAAGACCCCGTGATTATCCTGGCTGTGGCTGCAGACAACAGTACCATACTTGAACACAAATCAGCAAGATTGTACATCTGGTCAACACCAGCAAAGTCCACTGGGACTTTTGTAGGAGCATCCCTGGGCCACCGAGGTAACACGTCTGATTAGCTGCAGACGTAGAGCTCAGGGTGTGTAACCCCAGTGCAAACCAACTGAACAGACCTGAGGATCACCGTGAAGCTCCTTTCCTTTATGTTTAGCTAGACTGTGAAGGAAATGCCGTATTTTTTCTCTGCAAACAGGCCAACCTCAGCTCAATGCACCCTGTTTGGGGCAGAGGCGAAATGTACCCACTGTCACCTTCTAATTCCCTGTCTCATAAAATATGAACTTGGTCTTGGAAGTGTCCTTAAGATTGAAGAGCTATACCTGAACATTATTAGAGGGTATATACAACCACCTGGGGAAATGCTTGTGATAAACTGTTAGCTAAAAATAAACCAAAATAAAATAGTATTGACACTACAATTACATTAACCAGACAGAGACTTGTGTGTTCATTTAGACAAAGCTGAAAAAAACCATGAAAAATACAAAGGCATTCATTCAATTTGGTGATCCACTTATGCCTTTTTTTAAAAAAAAAAAAAATCTACTTTATTTCTATTAACGTTTCTAAAACATTGTGTGACTGGTTCTTAAAATTATCTAAAACGTTAAAAAAAAAAAAGAGATTATCATACTAAGTGAAGTAAGCCAGACAGAGAAAGACAAATATCACATGATATGGCTTATATGTGGAATCTAAAAGAAGAAAAAAGATACAAATAAACTTATTTCCAAAACAGAAAGAGACTTACAGACACAGAAGACAAAACTTATGTTTACCAAAGGGGAAAGGGAGGTGGGGGGAGGGCTAAATTAGGAGGTTGGGATTAACAGATACAGACTACTGTGTATAAAACAGATAAACAAGGACCTACTGTATAGTACAGGGAACTCTACTCAATATTTTGTAATAACCTATTAGGGAAAAGAATCTGAAAAAGAATAGATATATGTATGAACGAATCACTGTGCTGTACACCTGAAACTAACATGATATTGTAAATCAACTATACTTCAACAGTAACAAAAAAAGAAAGAAGAGCTGCCAAGAATTAACCTGCCTTTCTAAGAATGAAGAAAGGAATTATGACAGACTGGTTGTGGTGCAGAGACAGATTAACCAGTCCATGGAATGAGTGCAAGAAACAGACTGATGTGTATACAGAAGCTTGACAGAGGACCAACGTGGAACTAGGAACCAGTGGGAAATATAGATCCCTTCTTCACACCACACCCCCGCCCCCCCAAAAAACTCCAGGTAGACAAGAAGCCCAAATGTGAGAAAGCAATGCTAAAACGTTTACAAGAAATTCAGATAATCTTTAGTCCTTTGTGGTACGAGAAGGATCTCTCAAATATTCAAGTATCATACACATTCAGGAGAAAAAGGACAAATTCAACACTATTCAAATCAAAAAGCAATCTTCATACAACAAAATAAAACAGTTAAATTCAAGCCACCGTGTTAGAGATTCTTTGTGTGTAAATAACTGTCTGAAGAGAAATTAACGATTAAAAAAAAAGCAGGGCTTCCGTGGTGGCGCAGTGGTTGAGAGTCCGCCTGCCGATGCAGGGGACGCGGGTTCGTGCCCCGGTCCGGGAGGATCCCACGTGCCGCGGAGCGGCTGGGCCCGTGAGCCGTGGCCGCTGAGCCTGCGCGTCCGGAGCCTGTGCTCCGCAACGGGAGAGGCCACAACAGTGAGGGGCCCGAGTACCGGAAAAAAAAAACAAAACGTAATGTCCCAATTTTTTAAAAAAAGAAGGCTATGAAAAGACAATTCATAGAAGAGGAAACTGGATTGGTAATTCACACATGACAAGATGCTCATCCTTACTAATTAGAGTATTGTATCTTAAAGCCACACGAAATGCCACCTGGCACCTGTATGACTACACCACTTAGGACGCCCCTTGGCCCCTGGATCTGCGCGGATGTGGAGTGACAGGCCACTATAGACGGCTGGAGGACGTGGACACCAGATCATCATTTTGGAGAGCAATCTGCCAGCATTCCAAAAAGCTGCAGGTGAGTTTTCTCTGAAGGTCTAATAATTTCTCTTCTAGAAAACCTCTATGTATAAACGGAGACCTATGTGTGACTCGCTCATGGATTCCAGGGGTGAAAAACCAGAACGACCTAAGTGTCCATTCGTTAAGAAATGGATCCATAAGTGAGCTAACAACACATATGTCATCAGGGATAAATCTTAAACACATGATGTTGAGTGGAAAACTACACTCGGACTATGGTACCATCTACACCAAAGGTGCAAACAAACAAGCCAATACTAGGTATTATGCGTAAATACCTGCCGAGCTAGGAAGAGCGTGAAGGCAGAACTATGGATAACAAGCCCCCCGTCAGGGTGCAGTGACCCAACAAGTACTGATCGGGTCACCGGGACGAAAGACCTCCCTCCGTGCATGACTCACCTTGGACGCCAGTTCCCGGAGCCACTCCTCTCCCACGAGGGGCTCTTCTGGGGGCCCAGTTCGGGGGTCCCAGCCAGGTCCTGATCACTGGAGTCTTCCTGGTCTGTGGCCCACTTGTCTTTGGACTTCGTGCTGTCGTGCTGGGAATCCAGGGACACGATGTCCGAGGGGGAACTCATCACTCCCGAGTCCTCTGTCGTGTCCTCTGAGGCAAAGCAGCTGCCAACAGACACAGTCTCCTCGGCCTCCGATGGCAGTGGCGGGACCCCGTCCACACCGCAGGGACCGCCGGGCCCCAGGGGCAGGCTCACTGGACGAGACACACAAGGGCAGGTCAGGCAACGCTCCAGCGAGTTCCCCGCTGCCTGACTCATCTGAAATCTGGAATTTGGGGTGTGAGGGAGGACCCCCTGAAACACACCACTTCCCTCTAGACACACTTTAACTTGGAAGGCGTTAACGTGCATGTGTGATTGAGAGCGACATTTTCCCTAAACAATCAGCATATTTTGAACTAACCTTTGGAATCGTTATCCTCTATGTGACTACGGGCAAACAACATTTAAAACTTCAGACTAACGACAGGATGCATGCAATCGTTTCTAGTCTGACCCTTGGTTTAACAGAAGTTGTCTGAAGATGAGTTCTTTGGAGAAACTAGGGGTTTTCAAAACAGAAGCAAACTTTGCAAAAACTCATCTGGTTCGGGAACTTCTAACTTCCCAGGAACATGTACGATTTGGCTTTAAATATTAATGGCAGTCATTTCATTGTCAGCATCTGGCTTTCTCTTTCTCTTTACACGTGAGGGTAAGATCTGGTGTAAGTAAGAGATGCTCGTAGAAGAGAACCCACAAGTAAAATGTAAAGGAATGAGAACCAAAGAGTTCTTGCTTGCGGTGACCGTCCCCGAGCACTGAGTGTGGTTTAGGGCAGTAGACGGGGAAAATAAGACGCACCGAGTTGTAACTTACTGCGGAGCCCCGAGTTCCTTCCACCAGAGTCTAACTGTGATGACGGGGCGCTGCAGCCGCGCGTCCCATCTGTCCAGCCGTCCCGAGGGACGGTAGGTGTCAGGAGAGGGTGGGTACCGGTTTTCCCCTTCCTGAGCTTTGAGGCTGAAAGCGCCATGCTTAGAGAAGAATCCCCCTAATACTGAGGTGGCAGGACAGGAATATAGAACTCTGGACCCGCCTCAGACCAGAGGTGTTTTTTTAAATTGAATGGAGATATAGATTTTAAACCTCGAGGCATATGATCTAAGCACTGCTTACGGTCATTCAGGAAATAAGGGCTGTGCTGTGCTGTACTTTCAGTGTGTTTTGCTCCAAAAGCGATCCCTTCAATAAGTCAATTGCTGCATGTCTAAAATGAATGAAGGCTACACACATGCCGAGTGCAAACTCCACAGACCCACGCCCTGACAGACAAGTGACATCATAACACCGTCAATACACACTCAACACCGTCAATATTTTAACTAGACAGCAGACTAGAGACACAGAATTAACAAAACCAAAAGAGCACGAGGAGAAAATCCCTGGAGGTGTTGGTTTCTTGGTGATCCCAAACAGTAAAATAAAAGAACAAGATAAAAAAAAAAAAAAAAACCCAGACATTTCACAAAAGAGCTCACAAATAAAGGTCAGAAACAAGGGAGGAATTGTTTAGAGAAGCGAAGGCACAGGGCAATGTGTCTGAATGCAGTGAATGCTCTGAACAATGACCTCTTTCTTCTAGCTTTCTTCCTGGCTTTTGTTGCAAGACTCTTAATTAGAGGGCAAATCCGGAGAAGAAACACCGCCTATGGATTAATACCACCCAAGCCTTTTCTGCCCTGGGCCTGCACACCTCGGATGTCGTGTGCTGGCTACTCTGTCCACACAGCCAGCGACTCTGCCGGAGACGTCACTCCTGGACGCTCCTGCCAACTGCAGAGAGGGCGGGAGGGAGGGAGGATGGAAGGATGCTCAGAGCAGCCCGCGGGTCCGCCAGCTAGTAAGAGAGGTGAGCTCGTGCTAAGGCTCAAGCCTCCTGCGAACCACTTCCGAGAGCGCTGTCGAGCCCGGCACGGATCTGAGGATGGGAATGGAGAACCCCGTGAGGCTCTGTACCCGGGTCAGTGTCAGATTGTGAGTTTTCAGGCCGTTTCTGATTCCGCAGTCTGCGCTGTCAGCCTGAGACTCTCTTGCTTGGAATCAGACCTCCCCATCTGCTCCCTCATTATCTTTTCTCTTTTCCACTGGTTCCTGTTATTAACCTCATGAACCATAACATGTTTTGACAATTTCTGTTTGAGATGATGGAGAAGGAGGCTGCTTCTTCTTTATTGATTCTAAACAGAAGCCTAAGACACAAAAGGAAACCTTGGAGCTGCTTGGCCTGAGGTCCTGTCCTGCAGATCCTCCTGTGCAGCCCACTTTCTAGCCTCACTCGGCCCCTGAGGGTTTCCACCAAGCCGGTGGTCCAGGGACCCTGCCTGAATCCCACAGCCCGGTCCAATTTCTACTCAGAACTTTGAACAACCCTTTCCCCTTTCTGTAAAATAAGCATGACATCCCTTCTAGATCTAGAATTCTATCCTTCTTTGAAATTCCAAATCCAAAGAGAGGATGTAAACATTTTTGACAGTTGACTGATTGACTAATTAGGAATCTTAAAAGAAAAGAAGCATGGCCTTTTTTTCCTCTCTGCTATTTTGCGTCACCCCTGAGAGTAAGTCGCTCTTTTTGAGTTGATTAATGCATTGGCAAGTTTGCTCTTCTCTTAAGGCGTAAACAACATTTCTGAACTAAAGAGTTATTATTGCGGGATTTTTGCAAATGTGGAAAAACACAATTTGTCTTTAGCAGATGCCAAACACAAATTCACGATTACATTCTCTTCCAAATGAATAGCCACAGAGCCCGAGTCCAGAATATTAACACGTCCATTGTTCTCCACCTGAATTACATAATCCCATGGCTCAAACGCCATTACAGCTCAACGAGAGCAAAAATTCTGGAGCTCAGGCGTAAAGCAGAAAGAAGAAGAAGAAAGTGCTAACTTAAGGCTACTAATTCCTCAGGTTGAACACAATCATTTCAGTTTGGCGTGAGTTCCACGGAGTTTTTCTTTTACAAAGTCACCAAAGAAAATTTCTAACACCAAATGTAAATCTCTTCTGGGTGTTTTGGTAATGGATTCATTTTTATTAGTTTATTAAATGCAAATGAAAGACTTTGTACGATACGATAGTTTATTTGCTGGTCATTATGAAGGGAGATTTGTCGAGAGTCAGTTTCTCCAGGCTTATCCGCCCAGAGGAAATGTCTCCTCGAAAGACTAACCTCTTTCTCATCTCGTGAAGCCTACGGTTCACAAGCCAACGAGCCATGCTCACGTCCTCCATCTCAACCCACCTTGGCTTAGTTCCCTTTGGTCTATGCACTGGGAATAAAGGCGAAAGTAAGGTAGCCACAGGTAAGGCGCTTCTGAACTGACAAGATGCATGTCAGTAAATTTTGTTGTATGCACCCCTCCTACCTCTTAACTGACACCTGAACCTTTCCACTCACGAGTTCAATTGGTTACCACAGATGCCATTTCATCGTCATTATTAACATTTAAAATAAATCTGTTCCATCATTTTACAAAATGTAATAAAGGAATCTGAACATGATAGTATTCAATGTATTGATGTCCAGAACCCTGCATGACGAAAGGAACGAGAAAGTTCTCCTTTGAACAGGCAGCGTTCTAGAACACGGCTCTTCTTTCTTGAAATTATTACCCACCCCCCGACGCCGTGGACTCTCATCTCGTCCTAACTGAACGTACTTTGTGCTTGAGAGCTTTTCTACTGATTAAATCTCTTGGTATAAAAAATATATATAAATTAAAATTTAATTTTTCTTTTCTCTCACCATAACCAGTGTTAACTTTTTTTCTATACGAGAAGTTATCATCGTGATAATGAATAGGAAAGATCCAAGAAAGTTTGCGTAAGTATTTTAGAAAGGTTGACATTTCTTAAACAAAAAGGTAAAATGTCATTAGCCATGCATCTCACAATGAGTATTATGAGATCCTAAGTATTAACTGACAACTGGATTATAAGGTCTGCTCGCCTCAGGGAACCGCATCCAAGTGAAATTCCTGATGGCTGGGGGCTATGTCCGTCTTTTTCAAGGAGGGGAGACAGGCATTCAGCAAAGGGGAGCTGGGGGGACCCCTGCACGGGTGCTGCCCACCTGTGAGCTCTCAGGCACCTTGGTTCTAGGAAAGAATACACGTGGACACATAGCATCTGGATGTAGATCCCCTTGGAAAGTCTTGTGGTCTCCCAGGGGAACACATCCCCGGGTTAAACCCACCCACACAGGACAGGTGAGTCAGTTCATGGGTGGGAGGGGAACACAGGGAGCCTGCCACAGGGAGACAGACGTGGGGGCATCCTCCTACCTAGAGGAGACAGAAAGTGGCCACTGACATGGGTCCTGAAACAAGCACGGCGGGATCAAAAGATGGGCAAAAGCACAGATACACAGGCTGAACAGGAAACGGCACGTGCTGCCGAGTGGCTGGGCTGTAGGATGTCTCCTGTGCTGTGTGTGACTGTGTCAGCACGTGCACGCGTCAGGAGGAGGCGGGGTGGGAGGCTGGGCTCACAACTGCTCTTCGGGAGAGCCTCCGTCACCAGCATTGTGGGCTTCTGCCCTGACTGGTGGCTCCAGTCCTGGCCACCTTCTTTCCCTGTTATTGAGTCTTTAGTTACCGTTTCCTCAAAGTGAAGTTTATATATTTATTCCTCTTCAAAATGACAGTCTCTTTAGCTGGGAGGGCACCATTTAACATTTTATATTTGGAAAAGAATATTAAAAAATAATGTACATATATATGTATGTATGTATAACTGAATCACTTTGCTGTATAGCAGAAGTGAACACAACATTATAAATCAACTATACTTCAATGAAAAAGAAACTTAGTATATAAAAAAATCCACATTTTACATTAATGCTCTTGTCCAAAAGCCCCACAGACCTGGGATCCTCAAAGATACTGCAGGATGAAGATAGCACTGTAGCCAGTTCACGACAGAGAAGTACCATAGACCTGAATACACAGTTTATGTTTTTCAAGAAGGCAGGATAATAAAGACCTCGAAAGCATTTATGGATCTAAAATAGACCTGAATTCTTTTAAGAGCCAAGTAATGTACTCTTGGCCTCAATCAATCTCTCTTTCTCCAAAGCCTGAACCATAACCCTAATCCTAGAATCCTAACGTGCCTGTTAGAGACACAGAGAAAATCCCAGTTTCACCCGTGTGGAGACAAAGCCTGCTCTCCGCTTGCTTGTTCTTTGAAAACATATATAGAAAACAGCTGCTACGTCTGTCTGTCTGCACTGCTCCCTCCCTGTTTGCGCTGCGTGAGTTCCTCCTTCCGGTAGCTAACCTAGTTCTCAACAGCTGGGCGAGTCTAACTGCCCCCTCACTACTCCTGGCCACGGGGCATGGATGCGAGATGTGGGTCATGGACGTGACCCAAACCTGGTCAGTTGGAACCGTGGTCCAAAGATGGGCACGTGTCCTAAGCTGGACCAATCAAGGCCTTTCTCGGGGCCTCCTGGCCAGAGATACCGGGCAGGTGGTCTCCTTGGGCTGAAATCCATGGAGTGGGAGGGGTCCTGGATAAATGACAGTCATCTGGACCAGCGCGTGGAGTGGGCTTGTCCACAGGCAGAGAGGAGCACAGACCTAAGACAGTGCCTGGGTTTGGGGACCCCACCATGTCCGTAATAAGGATACATCTCTTAAAATTCCCAGGTATGGGGCTTCCCTGGTGGCGCAGTGGTTGAGAATCCGCCTGCCAATGCAGGAGACACGGGTTCGTGCCCTGGTCCGGGAAGATCCCACATGCCGCGGAGCAACTAAGCCCGTGAGCCATGGCCGCTAGGCCTGCGCGTCCGGAGCCTGTGCTCCGCAATGGGAGAGGCCACAACAGTGAGAGGCCCGCGTACCGCAAAAAAAAAAAAAAAAATTCCCAGGTATGTGAGCGCGCGCACACACACACACACACACACACACACACACACAAATCCCACAAAACCCATTTGTTTGTAACTCGTTCAATACATGTCTCTTGGAATTAGATAGTCTTGTCTAACAAATGTCTGAATTGCCCTGATTTCTGCATGAAGTACACACACACACACAGAGTTTCATATTATGGTGTTTCCATTACAGGAATTTGTATTTTAAAAAAATATATTAAATGTGACAGCTGCATATCATGTTTCCCTTTCCTGGATTTATCTTCCATTATTCAGATTACACATTTGAGTAATTCTATTTTTGGAATAATCTAGTTTAGGATCTAGTTGACTCTCTAAGCCCTCTTGTGTCTTCACAAGGCTGTCTGCATTTAATCCTTCACTATCGGTACGGCTAAAATGAAGTCAGATTCAGATCAAAATCTTTCTTCCTCAAGATGGAATTCTCAGCACCACTGTTGTCTGGCATCCCGCCTCACAGATGAGGACCCAAACGCTAGCATGACTCTTTCCAACTATAAATAACCTTATCTCTGGAAGCTTTATCCACGGATATCAAAAATCTCACCAAAACGTGTCCAATTTTGTATGTCTCTAAGGATGTGTATTCATTTCCAAGAACTTCTGGAAGTGCTTTTTTTCATGTGTTTTTCAATGCTAGCTTGCTCTTGTTTTATATATGTTAATAATCTGTTAAAATTTTCTGAAGCAATAACAACAAATATTTAAAGTTCTGCTCTATGGCCTAAATTAGCTCTACTTCCTCTGGAGTTAGTTTCTCTGATCAGTTTGTTGTCCTTCCTCCACACACTGAAAGAAAATTTTGTCTAGTGATTCTTGACTGTGCTAAATGATGGCGTCAGTAATGTCAGGAACTAGGTTTCTTTTGTACATGTGACCATCACTGTTGACTCAGGAGACAGCAGAAGGCCTTACGGCAGACTGGACTGAGCGGATTCCCACAGGGCAGAGAGGAAAGCTGCTTTCTGGGGAAGACTGCACCTGGATGCGGTGGCCACTTTCTCTCGGCAGCCACGATGCTGACTTTGGTTGACGGTTCTTAGACTCAGTTCCGCCATATTGAAACTGAAGTTTCATACGATTTTCATGTGCCTATTTTCTTTAGCAAATAGCTAAAAGAATTCCTCCTCCACGCTGATGTCATGGCTTTAAGAGTAGCCTAAGATACTAGACCACTGGCTAACAACGATCAGATATACAGTTCAACATCAATATTTGAAACCATATCACGGTAGTTGGGTTTCTGATATTCTGCAATGTCCAAATAACTCCTTAATTATCCAGTGTCCTCTGCAGTATGAAAATAATTATTCCTATTTTGCAAATTATAAAAGAAGTCCCAGCCGACAAATGATTTCATCTATCCCTGATAGTACGTGTTACAGAAACATACTTTGCCAGGCCCACAAACAGGACAAGTCTATTTTAAAAATCACACAAAAACATGTCCTAAGCAAAAGTCAAATCGAGCTTCTTGCACCAAGAAAATGTGAAATGAGTCTTGCTGAGAATACCTACGTTTAAATTTTTCTACGCCAGAAGATTTTCTTCCGTGTCCTCTGGAACAAATCTTGGTTCCATTTGTCCAGAGATTTCAATATATTCTAAAATATTTTTGAGAAAAAGATCCAGCCCCGGGCTTCCCTGGTGGCGCAGTGGTTGAGAGTCCGCCTGCCGATGCAGGGGACGCGGGTTCGTGCCCCGGTCCGGGAAGATCCCACGTGCCGCGGAGCGGCTGGGCCCGTGAGCCGTGGCCGCTGGGCCTGCGCGTCCGGAGCCTGTGCTCCGCAACGGGAGAGGCCACAACAGTGAGAGGCCCGCGTACCGCAAAAAAAAAAAAAAAAAAAAAAGAAAGATCCAGCCCTCTCTTACATACATATTTCTGGGGCCTCACCTCTGGGGGTCAGGATGGTAGTTTCTGTTGTCAGGAACAAAGCTGATGCTTCAGTTCGCTTCATCAAAATAGAAACCCTGGCTCCAGGTTGTCTAGTATATTAAAGCATGGGAACTGTATTTAATCAACAGCTCAGAAAAGGTGACGTTCAGGGACTTGCGAAGTTACTAAATTGAATGAACTATGATTCAGGTCTGGCATGCAGTACAGGTGAACCACATGCCTTCTGAGACAGGCAATCCAGGAAAAATATCCTCTGCTCCTCTGCTAGATTCTCTCAAGTTCTATCCCTTTATCATTAGAACAAAGTACGTGGCCCACTTTTGCTTAGTTTTCTGTAATGCACTGTTCAGCCATTGCTACTGACCTGAAACTGACATGAAAATGACCAAATGTAGAACTGCTATTGGAGATAGCATAGTACTCAGTGTCTTTTATAAAAGCATCCACTTTAATTTGTCCTAAAATTTAGATCTTCCCCCCACCCCCACCCCCCGGGCTTTTGATGAAATGAATGCCTGCTATTTGGCTGAGTGTCTGCCCACCTCGCTTTTTTTGCCTTGGTGCCCGGGAAGGTCAGAAACAAAGTCAGTCTTTATTAGGACTTTCGCATGGATTCTACCCCCGCACATCCATCCTGCTCTTCCTATGACAATTATCTCTAAGCTCTCTTGGTGTTTCTTCTTAACCACTTTAGGAAATAAGGATTTTTAAAATAGGATATATATACGTTATACACACATATAATTATATAATATAAAATAGACAATATATTTTTATTATTTTGAGTTATTTAAAATAAGAAGTATTGGGGAGGTGGCCGAGATGCTGGACTCCAAAGACCCTGCGTTCACCTCTCCCCCAGGCACACCAAAACTGCCGTCGCCGATAGAGCAAGTGTTGGTGAGAGCAACGTGCAGACCAGCAGAAGAAATTTTCCACAACTAAAGATACAAAGAAGGCACCACAATGAGACGGGCACAAGGGGTGGGGAGGTAGTAAAGTCAGAACCCACACCCCTGGGTTGGCGACTCACCAATGGGAAGAATATCACAGCTCAAAGATGGCGGGGAGGTCCGAGCCCCACACCGGGCTCCCCAGCCCAGGGGGTCCTGCACCCAGACAACCACCGGAATCTCTGGCTCTGTGACGACGGCTTGTCCAGTGACCCCTCTCCCCGGGGAGTTTCTGATTCAGTGGTTCGGGCTTGGGGCTGAGAACGGCATTTCTCCCGTGTTGCCGGGTGACGCTGAAGCCGCCGGTACAGGTCTACACTGGGGGAAGCCCTTCCCTGAACACCTCGCCGGGGCTGCCCGGCCCGCTGAGGACAATCTGCACTAAAGCCTGCGTGTCACCCCATCCTCCTCAGACCAAAGCCCCTTCATTGCTTTGCTCCAAAGACGGCGACTTCTCCAACAAGGGCCCTGGAGTTACTGAACAGACTACTTTTCAAAACAGACACGCAGTTCCTGCATTTTGAGTGTTCTTCTCTTTCTAAGCTGTTAGACTCTACTCTCTGTCTCAATGCCCTTCCCGTGTCTCCCGTTTCGTGGCAAGGCACCACAGGATGCCCTCGGCAGAGTTAAACGTGACACCTTCCTCAAGACAGCAGAGCAAACATAACTACTTGTGGAAATTGTATTAGAACAGTTTCAGAAAGGCAGAGTGTGCAAGTGACACAAAACATCCCAGATGGTTGTAAGATTCGCCCAAGATGAGAAGGAAGGGGCTAGCTTTGGGGGCGGGGGAGCGGGCGGGACTGCCGGTGTCCTGTTTTGAGGCAGGAGGCATCTCGCACGCACAGCACAAGGAGGTGGGGTCTGGAGGTGCTGGGGAACACAGACACAAGGCAGCAACGAGACCCACGGGTCGCTGTGTCCAAAGGCTGTCACAGAGCTAGTGGGAGGCACCTCCAAAAGTCAGCTGGGGGGCAGAGGCGCTCGCAATGACGGAGCAAAGGTCTGAGTCTACAGGGCTGTGGTCCCTGCATCTGCACGTCTGCCCCACACCTCAGCCCTGCCAGCTTAGCCGGACGATGCGGTTATTGTTTGCCTCATTAATTACTTGTATAAGTTGCCTGATGTCTGGGACCGATTGAATAGCATAGATGTGAAGATGCTGTCTTCAAAATGTCACCTGGGTCTGGACTAATGTAGCAAGTGTATTTTTATTTATGTATTAATTAATTTATTTTTAGTTTTATTTATTATTGAAGTATAGTTGATTTACAATGTTGTGTTAGTTCTGGGTGTACAGCAAAGTCATTCAGTCATACCTATGTGTACACATATCTATGTATATCTATATATTCTTTTCCATATTATTTTCCGTTATGGCTTAATGCAGGGTACTGAGTGTCGGTTCCTGTGCTATATAGCAGGCCCCTGCTGGTTATCTGTTTCAGACACAGTAGGGTGTATCTGTTAATCCCATATGCCTAACTTATCCCTTACCCTCACCCTTCCTTTTTGGTAACCGTAAGTTTGTTTTCCATGCCTGTGCGTCTGTTTCTGTTTTGTAAATATGTTCATTTGTATCATTTTCTTCAGGTTCCACCTGTAAGTGATATCATATGATATTTGTTTTTCTCTGACTTTCTTCACTTAGCACAATAGCCTCTATAGAGGTCCATCCATGTTGCTGCAGAGGGCATTATTTCATTCTTCTTAATGGCTGAGTAATATTCCATTGCATATATGTACCACATCTTCTTTATCCATTCGTCTGTCGATGGACATTTAGGTTGCTTGCATGTCCTGGCTATTGTAAACAGTGCTGCAATAAACGTTGTGGTGCGTGACTCCTCTCGAACTATGGTTTTCTCAGGGAAGATGCCCAATAGTGGGATTGCTGGATCATATGGTAGCTCTATCTTTAGTTTACTAAGGAACCTCCATACTGTTCTCCATAGCGGCTGTACCAACATTTTTAAATATTGAAGAGACTCTAATAGGTGCTGGTTCCAAGAAACACTCTGTATAAGAATTTTAGAAATCATAAACTGCTAATATGCCAGCAAAAGTTGAGTAAGGAAAAGCCAAGTGACTAAGAACAATGCTGGTGTACTGTACTCCTCTGGACACTTACACACACATGTAGCAGAACTGCCACCTCACAGCCACTCAGACACAGTACAGGGCAGTGAGCGTACAGATAGTGACAAGTGACACCGTGATTTCCCCCCCGAGCCTCCTCGCCAGAGCCCCACCTGCCTTGGAAATGGCACCGTCTCGTAACGACAGTGAGATCAGCGTCAGAACCCGTCATTTTAGGAAACCTGTACAGAATTGTTTCCAGCCTTGTCCACAGCCAACAGACTATAGCCAGTAAATGAAACCTTTCACACGCAGGCCATCTGTCTAACTCACAATTACAGTGGCCCCCAAATAATTTGGCTTTATGGGCCAGAAAGCATTCGCCTCAGCAAAACCTGCCAGTACCCAGAATAACCTCATAGGAGATGCTGGGCTCTAGCCTCAGTTTTCCTCACCTCCAAGCTGGGGGCTGCCCCCTGGGAAGTAAAGCACCCCATCTCCACTCCTAGAAGCACCTCCACACCCTTCTCTTCCAGCCCACTCGGTCTTGGAGACGTCCCCCCAAACAGCTGCACTTTACCCGAGTTTTTCTCCTGGGATTCTTTTGAGTTTTAAAATAAAGTTTCTTTTCTTTGTCTTTAGTATAGCAAGTCCGGAAAACACAGGCAATGGTTAGGAACTCATCACTCAGCCCCAGGACTCCTTGTCCTTATGTTTTAGAAGCTTTCAGGATAAATGTAAAACAAAACTTCTCAAATGTGGGGAGCGAATCACACGCACACTCCACTGTCTCGCCTGTGTCCTCATCTTGTGCTTTTTGCACAATTCTTCTCCTATATCTTTGCACCAACTTAAACCATTAGGGGGCTGATTCGACCGTGGCCTTGAGAAAAGTAGTCCCTACAGGCTTTGACTTCCTCACTTGTAAACGGGGCTGAGAACCTCGTCATCCCTTATACGAGGAGCCACCAGGAGACTGCATGCGGCTCAAGTCTGAGGACAGGCCTGGCACACACTCAAGCCACAGCAGATGTAGCTCTCATGATGAGGTTGTGTTATGCTGACCCGTCGGCAGTCTCCAGGCAGATGTAATCACTCACGGGCGTGGTCTCTCCAAAGCTGGCAGGTCTAAGAACAGCCTCCATCGCATAGGGCTTTCAGCAAGTGCAGCTGAAGACTCTCCCCGAGGATGGCATGTCTCCCAGCCCCAGGCCCAGATGTGCAGGAGGACTGAGGGGGTCCCCGACAAGGGGGCTCCCAGAAGGAACACTCAGGAAGCAGAGGATGTGGAAATCATTTGCTGATCAAAAAAGCTGCTGGGGGTGGAGGGGTGGGAGGACTGGGGCGGTGGGAGGGGGCGCGGTCACTGATCCAGCCAAATGGTCCCCAGGTGCCCCTGCGTCAGGCTCAGTGGCACCAGCTGCCTGGGGTCCCCGTTTGGAACTTCTCTCTTCTCTGAGTGATGAGACCATGGGGAGGGCCCGCCCTTGGTGTCTCGGTGCCTAAGTGGAGGGCAGGACACCGGCCCTCGCAGCTGACAGGTGAAGGCGTTCCTGAGATTTTAGCAGGGCATTTTAGCGTGTCTGAGCCCACACTCTAACATCCCCTTTGGCCCGTTTCCCTCCTCATTGGTTCGCGGGTTTCCCGATGACAGGTTTCCCTGAGGTGTCAAACAGATCCTCCTCAGCGCATCTTCCGGGCTGACCCTCTCTGGGATTGGTGAAAAGCGGAGAGCTAATTCTTTTCTCCGTAAGGCACAAGTCCATCCAGCCTTTTCATCCCTCCAGACCGGGTGACTCTGTTCTGCTGGCGCCGGGCACATATTAGGTGATCAGTACCTGCGTCTTCTGAATGCTGTCCGCCACTAGGCTGAGACAGACACGTTTACAGGATAGCTTGAAGGATCTATGTTCCACCAGGGCTAAACAGTGAAGAGGACTGAAATCGTCCTGATTTTATGAAAAGCTTCATTACTTTTCTCATGCTCTGAAACTGTTCTGAAAAGTAAAACACACATTTGGCAACTGCCTGATCCATTACTTTAAGTCTGTGCAAGTAGCTTTCCCAGCGAGCAGCTCTGCTGGCTGGATACAACTGCACCAGCACAGCCAGTGTAGACGCCTGGAGCCGCTCGCCCTGGCTGTCTTTCTGCTTGAGTGCCCCTGTGCCCGTGAGAAGGGGTGAACACTGGTGTGAGGGCACCGCTGCCTCTCTGATGCCTCCTTGAGCCCTCGCTTTGGAATCCCGAGTCACAGAGAGACCGAGGGGCAAAGGCTTAAGTCAGAGCCCCGGTGTCCAGGCCCCAGGGCTGCCTGCCGAGACTCAGAGGGAGGCTTCCGGTTAGCTCAGTGGTTACTACACCACCGTCACAGCTGGTGGCACTGGGCAGCCATGCCGAGAGCCTCCACTCCACTAGGCCAGTGTGAGACCGGCTCAAGTGAACCCAGATGACACCACAGCCTGTTTACTTCTGGGTTTCAGCACCACATGGAAACATGATCTTTCGCCTGTCAGCTTCAGGCACAGCTCAGCACGTCCTGGGAGGCAGCCCCGAGCCTGGCCAGCACCGGGGCCTCCGTCCCGGGGAGGTGGGGCTGTGGTGTCCTGGCTCGGCCATCCTGAGGGGCCCAGGCCCAGTCTTACCTCCTAGGGAGCCCTGCATGCCAGTGGAGAGCTGTGGGCACACGCAGAAGCCACCCCGGTGCTGTTCTCACCCACCACCGTCTGCCCAGGCCGCGAGCCACCCAGCAGCTGCTTAAAGACAGGTGGAGAGGATGTGCCCACCTGCAGAGCCCCCTGACAGGGCATGGCTCACACACGAGCTGTGGAAGGGCACGCTGCAAGAAGCCTCAGAAAAGCTCTTGCACAGCACAGGAAGCCACTGACAAAATGAAAAGACAACCTACCGAATGGGAGAAGGTATTTGCGAATGATATGACCGATGAGGGATTAACGTCCAACATGTATAAACAGCTCATACAACTCAATGTCAGAAAAACCAAACAACCCGATGAAAAAATGGGCAGAGAACCCGAATAGACATTTTTCCAAAGAGGAAATGTAGCTGGCCAAGAGGCACACGAAAAGATGTTCAACATCGTCCGTCATCAGAGAAATGCAAATTAAAACCACAGTGAGACATCACCTCACACCTGTCAGAACGGCCATCAGCAAAAAGAACACAAATAACAAACGTTGGCCAGGCTGTGGGGAAAAGGAAACCCTCACACACTGTTGGTGGGAATGTAAATTGGTGCAGCCACTGTGGGAAACAGCGTGGAGGTTCCTCAAAAAAAAAAAAAACTAAACATAGAACTACCATATGACCCAGCAATTTCACTCCTGGGTGGATATCTGAAAGAAACAGAAACACTAATTTGAAAAGATACACGCACTCCAATGTTCATTGCAGCACCATTCACAATAGCCAAGACATGGAAACAACCTAAATGTCCATCAACAGATGAATGGATTAAAAAAAAGATGTGGTACATATAGACAATGGAATACCACACAGCCATAAAAGAGAGTGAAATTTTGCCATTTGCAGCAACATGGATGGATTTAGAGGGCATTATGCTTAGTGAAATAAGTCAGACAGAGAAAGACAAATACTGTATGATATCATTTATAAGTGAAATCTAAAAATTACAACAAACTAGTGAATATAACATAAGAGAAGCAGACTCACAGATACAGAGAACAAACTAGTGGTTACCAGTGGGGAGAGGGGAGGGTCCGGCTAGGGGAGGGGAGTGGGAGGTACAAACTATTGGGTGTAAGACAGGCTACAAGGATGTGTTGTACAACGCGGGGAATATAGCCAATATTTTGTAATAACTGTAAATGGACAGTAACCTTTAAAAACTGTGCAAAAATAAAAAAGTGAAAAAAATAAGTCTCTTCAAAGACAGTTTGCGTAGTCATTTAATAGCCTAAGACAAAGGAGGGAGAGCCCTGCATTTGTGTGAGCACATGAAGAAGAAAATTAAACCCTTAACTTGAGGTTTATGTGACAACAGAATCTTTACACTTTTTCTTTTTAACTTTTCCTTTAAAAAAGAAAAAGCCTACTTACTGATTCAGACAGTTGAAGAAGCCCTGCAGAGGCTGATCAAAACGTGTCAAAGCCAAGCACAGGGGCTGCCAGGCCTTAGAGCAGAGCCTGGGCCTTCTGCCAGGAAAGCCTGCAGCCCAGTCTGTAACCTCCCTGGTTAACACGTGGGTCCTATAGAAGCCACCGACAACATGGTAAATTTTGGCAGTGACAGAATTCACCACGTTAGAACCACGTGAATCACGCTCATTCTGGGAGCAGCCTTTAGAAGGCGGCACACAGACAGTGCCTTACACAGCAGGCTAACACACACACAGACGACAAGAGGGACGCGTTGAGTTTATCGTGAATTCTCTGCAAAGCCCTGACGTTCCCGGGGTGGCTAAGAAACAAGACGGGTAAGTGTGTGCGCGTGCGTGCACCTGACACACGCTCTAAAGAGCTAGGTGGAGGCTGAGAGGAGTGCAGGGCAGGAGGAAGAGGAAAGGGAACGGGGACATTTGACACTGGGATGCGGGGGAAACCGCAGGCCAGCCCTTGCGTGGTGGAAGGTCTCACCAGGACTCTGGGCCTGGCCCTGCCTCTGTGCAGACGCTCAGAGTCGAGGGCAGGAGTCCGATCCGAGCTGCAGATACTCTGTGAGCTGCGGGGGGATGGAATTCAAAGTCAGGGCAATGACAGGACACACACGCAAAGGTGGCGTCAGGGCAGTGGGGGCCATGGCCAGCTGTGGGCAGAATTAACCACAGCCGGACAGGGAGGCGGCAGGGTCCAGCCTGGAGTCGGGGCCTGGGCGCTCCCCGAGCTCCAGCCGCGGGCCCCGCGTGGGCTCTGACGCCCCTGTCGTCCCATCGGAAAATGGGGGTATTAAACGCCAGCTGCTGCGGGCTGAGTGGTGACCCCCAGATTCATACGTTGAAGCCCTGACCCCCCCCCCATACCTCAGAATGTGACCGAATTTGGATAAAGTCTTTAAAGAAGCGATTACGTGAAAATGAGGCCGTCAGGATGGGTCTCAAGCCAATGTGACGGGTGTCCCTCTAGGAAGAGGAAGGGACACCGGGATGGATGCACCCAGAGGAGACCACGTGAGGACTGAGCGGGCAGGCGGCCTTCCGCAAGCCAAGGAGCGAGGCCTCACAGGGAGCCAGCCCCGCCGCCACCTTGACCTCAGACATCCAGCCTGCAGGACCGTCGGAAATAAATGTCTCGGATGCATTTAGGCCCCGAGGGCTACAGGGGTTGGTGATGCAGCCTGAGTGGAATGACAGGCCAGAGCACCTTCCAGGGGAAGAAAGCACTGAAGCAATGGCACCTCCAGGGCCGTCTCAGGGCCCAAGCGCCGTTAACACGAGCCTATCATGCACTCTGCCCTCCAATCTCCTGGGTTTTGTGCAGCTGAGGTTTCCTCAAATGGCTCAGCTCATAGCCGTTGGCCCTTTGGGGTGGGCTTCTAGAAAGAGAGAAGCCCACCCCAGGGCAAACAGCAGGTCCTGCTGGCCTCTGTGCATGTGCAACCCTGACCACCAGGCTTCAAGTCCTGCCTTAATGTTAACTCGCTCCTGCCTTTGGCCTCAGCAGAACACCTTCTTCCCGTGCCTTGGTTTTCTCGTCATAAAAAGAGGATGGTAGCAGCAGCACTGACCTCACCGCGGGGCAGTAAAGGCAAAAGCGTTCATCCACAGACCGTGCAGGGGGTGTTCAGCCTGTCCCCTCCCTGGTGGGGGATCAGTGAAGACCGAGCCCCCTGCACGGGCGACCCTTCCTGCATCAGCACCCCTGGGTGGAGCCAGGCTGCCCTGCAGCCAGACGGCCACCAATGGGAGAGCAGGAGAGGCAGGGGCTGCCGCTCACTCGAGCCGTGTCACCCACATGCGACGACTGCGAATTTTAACGACAGATTGAGCAGGTTCCCCTTAACTGTGGGCTCAGTTAGGCACTGAAGGTGGGGGGGGCCTGACAATCACTTCTGGGAGGGCTAGTGGGCAGGTTCACAGCCCTACCAACGTGTGCCAAGGGGCCGGGCACCAGGGTCAGGAACGTGTGTGTGAGTGTGGACTGACCTGCAGGCAGTGACTGTCACTGCAGACTGTCTGACCTCAGCCCTACAGACGCCAGACAGATTGACAGAGACGGAGACACGGATACACTGATATGGAGATGCACTGATGTATAGATAGAGTCACACACACACACACACACACACACACACACACACACACACACACACACACACACAGCACCTGCTTTCCTTTTTATTTATTTATTTAATTTATTTTTTTTTTTGCGGTACGCGGGCCTCTCACTGCTGTGGCCTCTCCCGTTGCGGAGCACAGGCTCCGGTCGCGCAGGCTCAGCGGCCACGGCTCACGGGCCCAGCCGCTCCGCGGCACGTGGGATCCTCCCGGACTGGGGCACGAACCCGCGTCCCCTGCATTGGCAGGCGGACTCTCAACCACTGCGCCACCAGGGAAGCCCCCGCTTTCCTTTTTAGACCTCTGGTTACACCAGCAACAGTGGATGGAGGGTCTGCCCATTTGAGCACAGGCCTCTCTAGCTGTGTGGCCTGAGACAAAAGGCAGAGTCTACTTTTCCGGCCTCACTTGCCCTTCTTTGTAAACAGAGGGGGCTTGACCCTAGGAACGCAGTTGCTCGAGCCAGCTGTTTGTGTGAGCGGCTGCAACATAACATTGGCATAAACTCAAAGCCCTGATGTTTATTTTCTGTACTTTTGTACAGAAAAATTCTCCTTGAGATGGTCCATCAGTGGGGTAATCAAGGTTTCCCGGTGGTTGAAAGGAGTGGGGAGAGACACTGTTCATCCAGGCACCTCCAGCCCTGTTAATAAGCCGCCTCTTCAGCTGCTAGATGATCCGGCAGGGAGGGGAGGGGAGAGGCCGCTGCCCCTGCAGATGAGCCCAGTGCTGCCCTGGCGCCCCGACCCCGCCGCCCTCCAGGGGGCAGCCAGGATCCTGCCTGGACCAGTGGGTCTGGAGGTGGTGAGAGCAGAGGATGCAGCTGACCTCCTTTCAGTGAACTTTTTGGCAAACTCAGCTTTCTGCACCCACTCACGCCTCTTTGGCAGGAGAAAACGATGCCACGGAGAACCATCTTTCCTTTCCTCTTGAAAACCTGGAGAGAGGAGAGATAGCTCCGTGGCCCGTGCATGCAGAAGCACGTGCATGGTTGCGTTTCACCGACAGCGCGTCCAAGGTACCGCTCTGGCTGAAAGTGTTGTGACTGGTCTTCCCTCCCCGCAGATCAGCGTTCAGCTTCATCATTACAGTCATCACATCTGACACTTTCCTAATTAGCTGCAACAGAGCTTTACTTCTCCATTAATTTAGAATTCTGGTTGTTAAAAATTGTTTTTCTAGCTTTCCCCATTAGATTTATAGTACTGTCATAAGGTAACCTATATAGCTACATGTATAATGTTTCATGTGTTCATACACACACACACACACACACACACACACACACACAGGTTAAAAATGATTACAGAGAGAGGAGGAAACCTTTGAAGGCGCTATATATATTTACTATCTTGATGGTGTGCTGATGGTTTCATGGGTGTGTACAAGTGTCAACACTTATTGGAGGATATACTTTCTTTACACACATGTAGGGCTTTTGTGTGCCAATTATACATCAGTAGTACTCTTAAAAGATAAAAAACTGCTAATTCCCATAAATTTGATTTCCATATTTCAACTTGATATAGTAAAAGGAGTAGTCAAAGGAAAGTTACAATCCACTACTAGATATGAAAACTCTCCATTTAAAACCATTCGCTATTATTTGATATTCACGGGACCTCACGAACTCTGTCTTCACGTACACTATTTTTGTCCTCGAGCCCCAGGCCCCTGATGCAGGCCATCTGTCCGGGGAGTGGCTGTTCGGGCTTGGCACGCCTGCCCTCAGCAGGATCACACTCTACCTTATTTGTGTGACAGCTGTGATGGGACGGGGGCGGAAAGGCAGATGCGCAGGGCAGACCCCCCCCTTACCCCGGCTCTGTCAGTAACCCCTCTGTGGGTGCAGATTTGGGGTGTGCCTGCCACTGGGGGGTGGGAAGAAAAGATTGAGAGAGAGGTCGTACATCAAAGGCTCCAAGGATTAGGCAGAAACGTCCATGAGAGATGCGGATACTCCCTACTTCCAACCAGAACTGAGCTTTATCCCCCTTTCTTTGAAACTGCAGCCCTATAGGTTTGGGCTTCATTTTCCCACTTTTGGCCACTACAGCCAGGAGCCTGATGGCAAGACTTCATCACCTCCCCTCCATTCTCTGACTGGAAAAACCATAGCTCAGGAATAACCATAGCAAACCCCGGCTGTGCCGTGGAGATGGTGGGGGCCATGGTGCCCATGGAGTTCTGGGCCCCAAAGGCATGAGCGCTCTTACACATTCCAGAGGAGACGGAATTTCAGGGCCAATATGACTTAATATTGGCAACTTTACCTGGCAAAGAGGACACATCTGTGGGCCCAGACATGGCCACCTGCCATCTGGCTTAGGATTTGTGCTATTAGGAAGTCTTTCTATTCCTCATTACCACGTCTTATTCATACGAAAGATATGAGGGGCTATTTTCTCTTTAACCCTAGGTTCCTTACACACCAAAGAAAAACGTATGAGATACGCTGCCTGCTGCGTTCTGATTTACGTTACTCGTTCGGTCACTTTCCCCCTGATTTTCCACCTTTGGTCACTTTCCCCCTCATTTTCCTCCCTGAAAACCGGAGGGTAGATTTATCACCCTGGAAACAATGAAGCCAGCCTAAATAATCTCCATAGTTCTCACCTCTTTGGTTTTTTTTTTTTTTTTTTAATTGCATTTTTTATCTTTACTGAAGAACATTTTTTCTTTGGTGGAGGCAGATACAACCTTCTGAGTTTTACCCAGCTCTGCTCACAGGAATAAAAATGTGTTATTTTCTTAAGAAGAAGGAAAAAGGATTATATAAAGCATGTAAGGGCAGAATAAACACAGAAAGTGATCAATTTAATCTCACAGTTTCCTGTGCAGAGTTTCTGACAGAAGTGTTCTGTGTTGCTATGGGTGGCAAGGAAAGCATGGGAGCTCAGCCCACAGATAACGCCAAGTCTCACTTCATTTCACACTTGGACTTTCATTTTCACCAGCGTTTGAAGTTTGCTTCTTGTTGCTTTACCATGGCAACCAACAAGGAGCAAAACTATTTTGAGTTTTTCTCCTGCTCTACGTTCCTCGGGTTGGAAGGATTAAATAGTTAAAAACACACACGTGTGCTCGCACGCACGCACAGTTCAGAGGGGAGAGGAGAAGTAAGTACTCTGTGAGTGGATTAATTCCTAGACGATCGGTCGTGCCTTCAATACTTGTGTGGAGGGGTCTTACTCCCCGCATAATATTTGGAAGATGTAATCCTATCTCTGTTACAGGAACGTCTGTTTTGCCGTGGAAAATGTCAGTCTGCATATGGACATGTTTTGGATCAGATTACATGAAGTCTGAGAGTTGTGAACAAACAGTGTCACGTACGATGGACCCAAATTAACACGGAAACCGAAAATTAGCAGTTGATAAGCATTGCAAACACAGATGTAATGCGTGGTTGATTATAATGGGTGAGAAAACGCAATACCAGTGAGGAAACTGGGGTAAGATTCTCCAAATTCTTTCATCTGTAGTACTAGGAGTATTTATTCACCACCAAAGAATCTCCGAATTTTCAGAGGAGAAGGTCAAAAGTACCAGTGAAGTGAGATGGCAAACATTCTCATCTCATGCAGCTTGGAAACTACAGCGCGTTCCACCGCCACTGCTCACGCTGTCTCTACGGTGAAAATGGAAGCGTTGGAGCCAATTGGCACTTGCTGTAGGGCTGGTGCTCCGAGGGCGTCCCTGGGAACCTGCATGGCTAGTCAAGGCCCGTCAGTCACTAGGGATGCTTGACTTGTGTCTCTCTGGCTAGAAAATGTGAACCCTCACAAATCTGTTTTTCTTTTAGTTCGACTCTTGGTAGTATCTGTAACATTATGGAGACGAGAGACAGAGACGGTTCTCCTATTGGCTTATAAGGAGAAGAGATGACCCACCAAGAGCGATGGGTTCTGGGCTGAGCCAGAAAAGGAAACCTCTCAGAAATGCAAGTGCCTCGAGAAAAAAAATATTTAACCAAATTATTTTGTCTGGTTCCTAGAAGATTCTGATGCTGGGTAAGCACAGTGTCATGACACACGTGGATCTCTAAAACTTGTTCATCGAATTGCCCTGAGTTTTACCCAGCTGTGGGAGAGACCACCTTGGTGATAGAGAACCCTGAGGTGTTGTCAAAAATCTGTGTCTTTGGCTAACCTCGTGATCCAGGACGTCAGGGGTGCCCTGTTCGCATTCCATTTGTCACATAATTCAATCGATCTCCACTGAGTTTGTTCCTTCCCACCCCCAACATCTGTGTCCTCTGTTTTTCACAGAGTTTGATACATTTTTTGTATTACATTTTCTGTCCCCCAACCAATAATTCAATGAACAATATCACTTTCTCCTGTTCTTCTTCTAACTTTTTGCCTTAAGACTTCCTACCGCCATCTTTCTTCAGTGTAATAGCTACCTCTTACACAAATGCTTCTTGCTGTAATTATATATAATCTTCTACAATCTTTAATGTCTGGGCCATAAATCCTGACGCTTTCCCCAACATTTAGGTAAACATTACCTTTTCTTGTTTTAGACTTTCCCCACTTAATGATTTAAGGTCAAATGACTGCTACTTATCAGACAAAGTTCTTTATTTTAATGCAAAAGAAAAGCACTTTCTAACTTGTTCTATGTCTCCTCCTGAGTAATTTCTGGGTTTTTTTTCACCAACACATGGCACTAGATTCGTTATACACAGCTCTAGCTTATATATTTCTAGAAGTTCTAGCTTATATTTACTAGTAATACCAATATCAGCTGCGATATTTCCTACATCAGTTATTGCTACCATTCTCATTGTGATCAAGCAGACAACAGTCATACAAGTAAAAAACACTCATTTTTTTTTTTCTCACTTTGAGCAATAACATTTAAAAAACCTTTTGGAGAGAAACATGATAAGCTTCTCCAATTCAAATGTATCTTTGCACAATAATAAAAATTTATCAAAGCAAGAAAGACTTTTTTCCTAAGCCCTGAATCTTCACATGAGTATTTTCACCTGCTCTGTCTTAGGACTCCTGCGGTGACCTGTTCTCAGTGACTGCGTCGGTTTTCTCAAGATGGGAGAAGGACTTTAGCCTCTAGGAAGAGCAGGCAACACCCCTACGTGGACACGGTAGCTACACCCTCGGGCATATGTTCCACTCGTACAAACCTCCGGACTAGCATTTATCAAATGGACCCATCGCTACTTCTTTCCTCAAGTGAGTCATGGTAAGCAGAAGCCATGGGCAGAGGTCATGTGCTACTCACTCTAACAGCCCCCAAAGCCCCTAGCATCAAGCCAGTACCCCGTGTTTGGTGAATCAACAGTGAGACACATGCTCCTCTTCCTCTGTTTTCTTCTCATAAATTCTCTAAATGGCAGGGGACACAGTCATAGGAAAACATCTGCAAAAATGTCATATCCTACATATCCCGAACGGATACCTATAGATCCTGAGTTGTGGGTCCCTACAGGTTATATTTATAGTTCCTGGTCTTAGGCACTTAGTTTTACCAGGAAGATAGACCATTTCAGTTCTATCCACATTGCCCTTGCTGGTCAATTGATAGACACCATCTAGTTGAAAGGAAAATGGAGAAGAAATTCTGTATCCGAATATCAAACAAGAAAAATATGAATTAATGATGAATTCAAATAAAGCAAGGTTCTTAATAAAAACATATCCACGTATCCATGAAGGGGAATTTCAGACAGCTCAGTATAATCAACCTAGAATTTACATAGAGAAGTCTTTACCTCCTACAAGGAAATAGGAACCTCGGTCAGACAAATCTCTGTTGTTTATGCATTTATGTGTAAATTCGAAAGAAAGTAAGTTAAGGGTGTACAAATGAGCTCTTTTATGCCGACAGATGGAAGATCAACAGGAGAATCAGAGTCAGGACAGCAGAGGCACGGGGAAAAGTCAGAGGTACGGAGCTCCAGGAAGGGGCCGGCCGTCAGAAGCGCTTGGCATGGGTAGGGAATGATCCACAGCAATAAACTGCGGGGGGGAAACAAACAGTAAAAGATGAACGCGAACTCCGGCAAAATAAATGTCACCTTCCTCCTCATCATCAAGGCCCTGGGTACTCAGCACTGCATAGAGAGTGAGGGGTCGGCCAAATCATCACCTTACTGATGTTTCCTCCACTTCCTTTCTTTTTAAAAAAATTTATTGTTTTTAATTGAAGTAGAGTTGATTTACAATACTGTGTCAGTTTCAGGTGTACAGCAAAGTGGCTTAGATATATATGTGTGTGTGTGTGCATGTGTGTGTGTGTATATATATCTATATATATATATACACACACATATATACACATAGGTTCTTTTTCAGATTCTTTTCTCTTATAGGTTATTACAAAATACTGAGTGGAGTTCCCTGTACTATACAGTAGGTTCCTGTTGTTTACCTATTTTCTATATAGTAGTGTGTATATGTTAATCTCAAACTCCTAATTTATCCCTCCCCGACTTCCCCTTTGTTTTCTCTGTCTGTGGGTCTGTTTCTATTTTGTATAGAAGTTCATTTGTATCTTCCACTTCCTTTCAGTCTTTGACTGTGTCAGTCACTCAGAGGGCCCTGTTGCTCCAGCGTACACAATTCTGTCCTTGGAAGAGTTATATCATCAGCACCAGTGCACTCTCTGCTGTCTTGGAGGTTTTCTAATAAAATGATATGGATTTGATGCAAAACCTTAAAGTCCTTGCAGGCAGAGACGGCGAGCAGGTGGTAGGAAAGCTCCTGGAAAGAAGTCTAAGTTGCTTTCGGAGCTCTAGGGAAAAATAAGATAAAATCGCTTCCCGATGCCTTCGGCGGCAGATCTATCAATCCAGCCTCCACAATGTCGATACTAAGCAGGGCTCAAGCAGAAACTCAGAAGATACTGATTGACTTACTGAGTTGGAGACAGGCATCAACTGCACACGCATGTTGACCACTGTTTTCAAGGAGCAAAGCTCTCCTGGGCCTTGCTCTCTTCCGCGGCGAGAGACTGACCATCTGATGAAGGGGCCATTGGTTGCATGGAGTAGCTGAAGGCCCTGAAGGCCTCGAGGGTTAGGGATTAAAACAAAGGACAGCCATGCCTAAATTCATAGAAATTTATTTATCTCATAAAAATTCTTAAGACAACAGGTTAGGGCTTCCCTGGTGGCGCAGTGGTTGAGAATCCGCCTGCCGATGCAGGGGACACGGGTTCGAGCCCTGGTCTGGGAAGATCCCATATGCCGCGGAGCGGCTGGGCCCGTGAGCCATGGCCACTGAGCCTGCGCGTCCGGAGCCTGTGCTCCGCAACGGGAGAGGCCACAACGGTGAGAGGCCCGCGTAGCACAAAAAAAAAAAAAAAAAAAAAAAAAAAAGACAACAGGTTAGAAGACTGTTGTCAGTAGAGAAATGATGGGTTTATAATCCCTATTCACACAGTAAATCCAGCCCTGATTTGTACAGCCTTTGCCAATGTCCATGGTGTAAATGCTCCTTCCTTGGTTCATTTCCAGGTCTCCTCAGTCACTGAATGTGGAGCTGGGAAGAGGTGTGCAGTGGTGTGCTGTTATATAGCATTTTCACTGTTACATATGATTGAATCATATTGATTCAAAGTACATAACCTCAAGAACACAGAAATCGTAAAATGTAGTAAAATAATTAGAAAGTGGTGAGTTTTTAATATTTACCTTTGGTTTTAATATTAGTTAATTGTAAGCTTACATACTTTACTTTTTTTTTTTTTTTTTTTTGCAGTACGAGGGCCTCTCTCACTGTTGTGGCCCCTCCCGTTGCGGGGCACAGGCTCCGGACGCGCAGGCTCAGCGGCCACGGCTCACGGGCCCAGCCGCTCCGCGGCACGTGGGATCTTCCCGGACCGGGGCATGAACCCGCGTCCCCTGCATCGGCAGGTGGGCTCTCAACCACTGCGCCACCAGGGAAGCCCCATACTTTACTTTTAAATAATCGTTCTACTTAGCAATTGGCTTGCAAAATTCCTAACATTTCAACAACCTGCTTCACCAGCTGGCGTGAGCCAGGTCCAGTGCATGCCTGCTCCCTGAGTTGTCACTAAGTTCTTCAATTCTCTTGCAAGTCAGGGACATGGTAGCTTGCAAATAAAGGGCTAAAAGATAATTTAGCAAAAGGAAATATGTTCATAGCGTTTTTTAAAATACTGTACATAACTCTATCATGATTCTCATTGCTTTGCTTCTAAGTAGTACTCAATCTTTAGTTCATATTGGGTAGATTTAATGGGTTTCAAGGTACCATAAGAACAGGCTAAAAATTCAGTCCATGTTGAAAATGTATTCTGAGCACGGACAGACTCTGCTCCCATAGTCTCCGACTTCCTTCCTTTTATGAGATGGGCCATTTGCTCACCACCCAGTTCCTGTTTTCCTGGATGCTGTGCCCTTTCCCATGGCAGCAGGAGCCGCTGCGTGACTGGTTCTCTTGCCACAGAAGGAAAGCGGCAAGTAAACCCAAGACAAGGGCAAGAGTGCTTCCCTGGGCTTGCTCTGAAGTCCACACACCTGTACGGTTTCAAGGGTGCTTCCATGACAAACGAGACTCCCAGAACTGTATTTGTGTCACAAGCATCAGGATTAACTACTTTGTCTGGAAAGGGGCCAAGTGCTGGTTCCAACTGTAAAGTTAAGATGTTAGGTGACTTTGAAGACTATTGGTCCTGTTATAAGAAGCATCAGCGCAGCTCCTGTCCTGTCCTCTCTAAGCTCTCTGCTCAGGCCAGCTCATGGTCGGGGAACTGAGATCCCGCATGCCACGTGGCGCAGCCATTAGTGAGGCTCTCGCCTGGGAGCGCGGGGATGCGATTACAGCCACTTTGCTGGTAAACCACAGAGCTGGGCCCAAAATACGCCTAGATGTTCAGATCTTCTGCTGAGCTACACTGCCTGAAACGTCAACTATTGTTATTACCGTTATTAATTTTACAGTGAGCAAATTACTATCTTCTAATTGAGCATGGATAGTTTATGTCTCTCATTTTATTCCCCTAATTTAGAATTTCCTTCAAGTTCTTTAGAATGGGACACTTGTCCACAAATTGAAAGCCAATCAGCTAGAAACGTCACAATGGTTGTCACAGTGGTGCTTTAACCTTACGTGTCATTTAGAACAGGGGACAATGGCCCTTTTCCCCCCTCTCCGCCTTTAAAATCCTTGGCCAATTACCTTAGAAAAGGATACCCAAGGAAAGGCTGATTTCCTCAAGCCTGGTGTAGGAAAATGTATAAGAAAACGACAGTCATTGGGCAGTTTAATTTAAAAAATATAAGACAAATGGAGGATCTGTCATTTGAGCTCTCTGTGCATTGAGTTTGAAAATCCTCAGGGTCTTGTCATTAAAATAGCTAATTACTTGTTAATTACTTAATCATAACGAGTACTGCAAACCTTGTAAACAAACAAGTCAGTGCAACATCATGATCCACAATGAAGGTTCAACTAAAACTGAAATCAGAGAGCGAGCTGGTTAGAAAGTTATGGGGGGAAATCCATACGCACAATTATACTGGTTTAGACATGCACCTATGTACTTGATTAGATATCTAAAAGTTAATGTGAAAGCTTATTAATAAGAAACGAAAAGACTGAAGCACAGAGGCCAAGGAACTACTATTTACTGTTGTTACAGTTATGCAAACACATCAGTCTTTGACTTTGTGCCCAAACACATCACCAAAGCCCTGTTCACGGTAACCTTTGTGCCATGACGCTGAGACATCACCCAGATTAACCGTTCTCCTCCCACGTGTGCACCAAGCATTCACCACCTCAGACTCCGCAGGCCGGGCTGGCCGTGGCTGGCAGGGTGGACCAGGCGAAGGGACCTCAGTCCTGCACCGGCCGATGCAGAGGCCAAGTCCACCCAGCTGCACACTTGCCCTAACCAACTTTGAAGAGGCTGCCTTTTGTCTATCCTAAGCTAAGCTCACCTTGGAAGAGAGAAAAAGATGCTTCTTAGAGCAGAAAGTGATTTTAAATGAGATACAGGATTCCAAAGATTGACTGGATGAACACCCAACTTCACGAACCCTATTCTGTTATCCTCTTGGCTACTAAGATGATCAAGAAACCAAACCCTTTTGTCTCTGGGCTCTAAGTGAGCACCTTCTAATGTCAGGAGCATTTCTAGTAGTTCCTTTGGTCTGTCAAAGCAGGAAATGGGAAATGTAGGTGGGGGCCAGGCCTGAACTGAAACTGTCCCCGAAGGAGGGCGGTGCCCTGGTGACCTCTGACTTCCAGGTGTGTGGTCACACGGCTTTGAGTCACATGCCTGGCCTTCACTGCCCGCACACAGTCACCCCTCTGCACTTGATCACAACACATCTTACGTTCTCCAGACACAGGACGCAAACCTCAGGCTACAGCCCGTGTGCGGTGAACACTGCTGGCTACTGATGCAGTGTGCGTCCTCATTTCCCAACGAGCAGAGTTCCTGTGCTGACCAGCGACTGCCACAAACGCAGGGAAAGCTGACCCCACCCCAGCGGTCAGGACGCACCTGACTCACCTCCGGGGATTCCATCCTCACCCAGGGACTGGGTCAGCACCAGACCCAAGCCTGGTCCGTGAGACACGAGAGGAACTCTGCAGCTGGGCGTTTCTGGGAAAGGATCCCTTTTCCTATGAAGCTATTAGAAAGGATAGTCTCTCTTCCTCCTCCGAGACTTCCAGTGTCCGGATGGGACGCAGGGAACAGCCGTGGCGCCCTGGGTACCAACCTGAGGAGGATGCCAACCCCAAAGATGATCTAGGGAAAGCCTTGATGGCAGCTCTAGGCCTCAGATTCAGCCCTGAAGTCTGTCCCACCAGGATTCCTCCTGAGATAAGAGATTCCCTAACTGTTTGAGTAGGTTTGAGATGGGAGTTTCGCAACCTGTATTGATTATCTATTGCCACAGATCAAATGACCTCAACACTTAGAGGCTTCAAAGCATAAGGATTTATTTCACAGTTTGTGTGGGTCTGGAATCCGGGATGGCTCAGTTGTGTACAATCAAGGTGTGGACCAGAGCTGTGGTCTCACCTGCAGGCTCTACTGGGGAAGCTTTGCTTCCAGTGTCACTCAGTGGCCATGGCAGGACTCAGCTCTCATGGTCAGTGGACTGAGGGCTGCTGGCTGGAGACTCTCTCGGCCCTTGCCCCGTGGACTCTCCGTAGAGCAGATCTCAGCACGGCAGCTGGCTTTCCTCGGGGTGGGCAGGTGAGAGGCTCCAGATGGAACCCACAGACTGTTTCCACCTAGTCTCAGAGGTGACAAGTGACTTCCACGACTGCTGCCATATTCTACTCGTTAGACACGAGTCCGTGTTCAAGGGGCGGGGGCGCTACATAAGAGGGTGAACACAGGAGGCGGGGGTCATCCGGAGCCAGGGGACCACAGGGCATCTTGACAGACGGACCTGACCAGGAGACAACTGAGGAACGGAAGCCCGGGCTGAGACGCTGAGGGTGTGACTGCCTAGGTCTCCGATGCGGTGCTGACGCTATGGAGAACATCCTATAGGCAGACCACTAAGACCGTGACAGCCTCCGAGTAGCTTCGACTAGTGGGGTGGCACCTACAGGCCTGTGTGACAAGTACGGTGAGAAATGGATGAACGCCTAGAGGACAACAGGACGGAGGGGTGGCCGTGCCAAAGGCCAAAGGGCTCCCGGGCCGGAGCAGGGCGAGAACAGAGACCCCCGCCCCTGACTGTGCAAGAGCATGCAGAGCTCACACCCATCTGACACCCAGGCTGCGTCCCCCCAGAGCTGGCGGAAGGGCCGGCCGCGGAAGGTGGCCTCGCGGAGCTGAGCAGCTGCACGCAGGGGTGGCCGCTCTACCCCTTCCGACTACAAACTGTACATTGGTTCAAAAAGAGCTCAGGAGACGCAGATGGATGTGGCACTGGCCGGGAACACGTGTCTCCTCCCGTTTGCTTCCGTTCCAGGTCAACGTGGTCTTAGTGACCATGAGTCAAGCGCTGCTAACACTTAAAGCATAAAAATAGGAAAGAGGACTTGTCCTTGACCTGGGGCCCAGGTCAGCCGGCAGAAGGCCGGGGACAGAAAGGAGGGTTGGCAGCCGTAACGGGAACACCAGCAAAGCCACCAGGACGGGAACCAAGATTCTGCAGAGGCAAGGGGCAGGGACAGGGGCATGGCTGGAGCAGAAGGTTCTGGAACGGGAGAGATCAAAACAGAAGGTGCGGTATGAGGACCTGTCTCCCGTCTTCTCTGCCACCTTCTCACATCTGCGCACCAATCCAGGTACCATTCATTCACTGCTACTTAAGTCTTTCCATCTTATCTCTGGCTGTGCTGACTGGTTTACAAGAAAATGTATCGAACCTCTTTGTGATGACCTAAGCTGTGCTGACTGGTTTACAAGAAAATGTATCGAACCTCTTTGTGATGACCTAAGCGGGATACGCCACCTGTGGTACAAGTCACAGAGAAGGTGCGCAGCCAAAGGTGTCCCCCGGGAGCCTCTGGCCTAGCGGGAGGAACGTGCGGGGTGGGGGCAGCAGAGGCTGACGGTCAAAGACGCCGTAATGCCGATTCCTGCGGGACCCATTCCGCAGTGAGACCAGGGGCCAGTGATGTAGCTGCTTCCGGTTCAGCTTCCTCCTCACAGAGTCTCCCCAGAGAGGCTGGAGCGAGAACTCGCCCGGCCTCCGGCTACTCAGGTCTGATTTCCACCACTAACACACTGTTTCTTAGGCAGAGAACACAGGTCTGACTCCCGCTGAACTCATGAGGAGACACACAAGAGCTTACGGCTGGCCTAGGAAAGTGCCCACTGAGCTCCCGTGGCTACAAAGAGATGCAAGTTCAACGGGCATGCGGTGAGATGCACGTGCCCACCAGGGGTGGAAATCACACCTGACGCTTCACGTGCCAAACAATCCATAGCTCCCAGAGACGAGGGAGAGCAGTACCCAGATTCAACGTGGTGTAAAAAAAAATACATGACAACAAAGGAGTCGTTTTCCCTCACTTTTTTAAAGACCTGAATCAAAGCAGGTGAACTGCTTTCTGCCTGGCTGGGCAGGAGATCCTAGCTTTTCATGCCGTAAACAATGCTGGGGACAGTGCTGCTAAATAAAAGCTCCAAGCTGGAGGCATTAACGCCCGGTGCACACGTGGTCAGGAGGACAGGGCTAGGGGACAGGAGGGGTCCTGCTATGCCCGGGGCCAGGCTCTGTTTCCCCCTGTGCTTCTGTGCTCTCTTTCTGGCGTTTCTGTGGGTGTGTGAGAGGGGATGAGAAAGGAAGGAGGGCAGGTGAGTTATGTCCAGGGCAGGGGAAGGTCCCTGGACATGCACGTGGGGAGAGGAAGACATGGAGAGAATTGTCCCGGGGCAGGATAAGGAGATGGAGTCTCCAGGCAAGAAGACAGGGAGCCTCCTCTTCTGCCTGAGGCTTGTTCATTCTCTGCGCAGACCTTTGTTGGAAAGGCTCCCAAGGACGGGAATGGGATGTATCATCTCAGCGCTGGAGAGACCCAGGGGGAAGCTCTTTTTCTCCAGGCTGATGCAGGCCTTTAAAAGCTGAGGACCTCCCTGGTGGTCCAGTGGTTAGGACTCTGTACTTCCACTGCAGGGGGTGTGGGTTCCATCCCTGGTTGGGGAACTGAGATTCTGCATGGCGCACAGCGCGGCCAAAAAATAAAAATAAAAAAAGCAGCTGCTAAATCTTGTCCTCGGTCTCCCCAGCAGGCACCACACGCTGACACTGTCCCCCCCCAAACCCAGGCAGGGGCCCGAGGGAAGCTGGGGTCTGAGGGTTCACCTAAGGTCAAGTGCAGGGCGGTCCGTGGGCCTGGCTGTCCCATCCTGTTAGGCCCCCCGAGCTCCTGGGCTGTGGCCACTCCTCACTGCCAAGGGCCCCCCTCTCCCCTCAGCCCTTCCTCCCTCATGGGCTCCCCGGGGGGGGGGAACAATCCACGGTGAGGACCGCGGGAGCGCCCACTGAAAGCTCACGGCCTCGGCCTGCGGGGCTTCAGACCCGCTCTCTTCAGAGGGCTGTCTGAGCGGCGGTGCCATCTTTCCGACTAACCTCCATTTCTGAATCCCCTACAAATTTCATTTGCATTCGGAAGCATGTCCAACGTCAAGATGATCAAACAGATTTTGAGGATGGAAAAGAAGTCTTTGTGAAAAGAGATGAAATGAATCAGGATTATTTTGCCTAGAGAGAGTTGGTAAGAAATCCAACGATTATCTCCTTTCCCCAGAAGCTGGCAGGGAGCTAGCTGTCATTTCCAAAGAAGACAGAAAAAGATCAAGTGGTTCGGTGGTGGAAAAGGATGAACTTCCTAACCAGAGGGCTGCATCTCTCATGTGGGCGCCAGCTGCTCCCTGGGCTGAACGCACAGAGACATTTCACCATTGGGAAAATGCAGCCCTGGATGGTACCTGCTTTCTAAGGCAATATCCCTGCACGGCTCAGGCATCCTGACGGAGGGATGCACCCAGGCTCGATGTCCCGTGTGTGCGTGTGTGTGTGTGTGTGTGTGTGTGTGTGTGTGTACAGTGAAATATATAGAACTAATATCCAACTGGAGGTGGGAATGCTATGCATGGTGCTTATGAAAGTCCGCAAGAAAAATCCCAGGAAACAACGAAGAAAAGCCTGATCTCACACAGAGTATGACAAGAAATAGAAACAAAATGAGCCTTTAACTCTGGCTGTTGCTAGACTCAAATTAAGCTGTTTCCCCTCCTGGTGCCTCCCCTTCTGCGGGACTAACGCTTGGCCACTGGCTGTAGGGTTCAAAGATTCTAATCCGTTAAGTCCCCCCCACCCCGGGCTCCGGGGCACAGCCTCCTTGGAATTCCCAGCTGCAAGGACAGTTCTAATTTGAGGGACACCTGTTTGCTCCTAGACGGCTGTCTCCACCCACACGATGCAACTCTGGCTGAAGCCCAACCACAACAGCAATGATTTACTGGGTTAAATCATTCCTCACGGGTACCTGCCTGGCAATCGGAGCGCATTCACTGTGAACCGGACACACTGCGTCGAGCGTTGAGACAGAAAAGCTGGAGGGAAGAGAGGCACACACATCCCCAGGCAAGGAGGGAAAGTCTGGAAACCCAGAGCCGGCAGCAGAGGCCAGAGAGGGGAGGCGTCGACACGGAGTGAAACGAGAGGCACGTACGTGTGGGTCTCAGGTCGGAGGCCTCGGAAACAGCGCCTTCCCCAGGAAAGCCGAGCGGCTCTGCCACGTCCGTGTCAGGAGGAGGGTAGGGCGGGGGCGGGGGCAGCACTAACTGGGGGGGGGCCCGAGCAGTGCCTCTGGGAGGCTTCTGTGGCACCTGCCGTCCGACACCTATACGGGGAATCAACAGGGGTTACTTCAGCAGGTGAAGCCCAGAGGCCCTCTGTCTCCAACGGGAGGCACACCGCCGCCACGCAGCCACAGCGAGAGCACCTCACCGCTCCGGAGGCGGACTCGCCCCGAACCAAGGGCAGCCACGCCCAACGCTAAGCCCGCCCTCCCCCGACGTCACCTCCAACCTCGTCCGTCACCAAACGCAGCCACGCCTGGAACCAAATGCACACCCACCCAGCGCCAAACCCAGCCTCGCTCAGCACCACATCCAACAACCTCCTCTCTAAGGTTTTAACATTTTATATACGTAGGGTCCTATCCTTGGGTTAATTGGAATATACCGTGCAGTTGCCGTCTGTTTCCGAAAGGCACAAGTGTGTTTAAAGGCTGAAATTATTATGAAAAGGTCCCTGAACAGCTCTGTCAAGTTAAAAGGGACTCTTTCTCTTCACATGAGTCTCTTTCACGGTCACAGGTTTGGTTTTTACCTTGTTCTTGTGGCCTACATCTATTACCTGTGACAGATCCAGTGACCCCTCATGCGATCTACCTCTTTAAGCCCATTTATACTATCAGCCTCCCCCACTGTCTGCGGTAACAGTTTTTTATTTATTTATTTATTTATTTTTGCAGTATGCGGGCCTCTCACTGTTGTGGCCTCTCCCGTTGCGGAGCACAGGCTCCGGACGCGCAGGCCTAGCGGCCATGGCTCACGGGCTTAGTTGCTCCGCGGCATGTGGGATCTTCCCGGACCGGGGCACGAACCCGTGTCTCCTGCATCGGCAGGCGGATTCTCAACCACTGCGCCACCAGGGAAGCCCGCGGTAACAGTTTTTAAACTTTGTTTTGAAAAGGATCCTGGGCTGGAGAGAGGGTGGGGATGTCCCCCAGGCCAGTCTACCTCTCAGATCAACCGGGCAGCCCTCTTTGATCTGTTCACATTGGGAATCTATTTACAATTTTCTACAGGAATGGTTATCTCCTGCTCATAAGGTCTTTGAAAGTTAATGACAATATAACAAATGATAGGAGTTACTAGTATCAAAAATTGTGCTCATGATTGTTTCTTTAAAAAATACTGTCTTGGGCTTCCCTGGTGGCGCAGTGTTTGAGAGTCCGCCTGCCGATGCAGGGGACGCGGGTTCGTGCCCCGGTCCGGGAGGATCCCACGTGCCGCGGAGCGGCTGGGCCCGTGAGCCGTGGCCGCTGAGCCTGCGCGTCCGGAGCCTGTGCCCCGCGATGGGAGAGGCCACAGCAGTGAGAGGCCCGCGTACCACAAAAAAAAAAAAAAAAAACCTGTCTTCAAGCTCTAAAGTTTAGAATCTTCTAGTAATTAATAGAGTCTACACTTCATGTCCTTCATCAGACCATTAACAAAAATATTAAGACATCATGTCTTCATCAAGAAATATATCCATTATTCCTTCTCTTGCTTATAGTTCTTTAGACTTGGAAAAATATGAAGTTCCTCATATACACATATCATTTCCTCCCTCAAAGTACACGTAAGCCGAGGCGTCTGAATGAGTGCGGTTTGCTTGGCCCAGGTAAGCACCTGACATGATAAGGCAACCCCAAGGGCAAGGCAGGTAGAAGAATATCCTCTCTGCTGGACGGCTTCTCTTTGTTTACCAAGAAATTTGGGTCGAGACCCAAATCCAGCCAGCTGCAATACTACTTTAGTGCAAGTTCTAAAAAACTTTAAAATTTCTATCTCCAGCTGTCTGAATACAAAAAGAAGCTCAGCATACTTTGTTGTGGTTTGGGCTACTTTTTCAAAATTATTATCTTTTAACCTAAAGCCAAGACTTTGGTTAAAAGTTCTGCTGTAGTGCCGTGTACTTTTAATTCATGGGGATTTCTGATGGGGAAGGAAGTCTGCTTTGAAATGGCCACCGAGACCGCTGACCTCAAAACAATATGCAAAGTTATTGACAGGAGGAAGGGAGCTTCTGGCCTCCTCCTCAATCCACAACACAAAAGTCTATGGACCAGAGAGAGAGACTCAGAGCAGTTACTACCATCCATACCTCCTCTTTGTACATGTTCCTTAGAGAGGGAACTGTCCCTACCACTTCCACTTTACAATGCCCATCTCCCTTTTTCTGAGACCCCTGTGAGTACCAGCTGCCCACCCCCAGGCCAGGCTCTCCAAACTCGTTGGACACAGACCTTGGTCCTTCAAGGCTGAATCGGGAGGTCCTTCCAGGGGTTAAAATGGGCCGTCTGGCCTGGAGGTAGGCAGGATTCACCACATCTACACTACCCTAACCATGGATGCTTCTTAGAATTTCAACAAGGACTCTCAACCTGACCTCATCATCCATTTTTGAAAAGAGTGGGGAGAAAGCTTGGAAGGCGGAATGGGAGTTTCATTATAAAAAAAAAAAAAAGAAAAAAAAGAAAACCAGGTTTATTTGAAGGAGCTTCTGATCACATTTCCTTCAAATCAGATAGTTTCTCCTTTGGGACAGACTACGGACTGACATGAAATATTGGCTGTATCTCCTTAGCAAAATCGATTCCCAGGCTGTGAAATGCTGAGACATTAAAATCGAGGTATTGGCCAGGGGGAAAATGCTGACCAACAGCCAAGTAGCCCTTAAGAAAGGTTCAGGGACCCACAGTGCGACCACTTATCCTTGGGGGTCTTTTCCCTTTGGGGGCTGCAGCCATGAGATCAATGGCAAAATGTGAGGCTGCCCGGGAGGCTGAACGGCACCCCTGCAATGGCTGAAGCACTTGTGTCAGGGGCTTATCTCGATCCCTACATAAATGAGACAACAAACACTGATTTTAGAATAAAACTGGCCATCCCTGGCTGGTGGACCTAGAGACCCCCATCTCTTCTCTCCCTTGTAACATGAGGGACTAGGATATCATGGTCGAACGCGTCTCTGCTCACAGATACCAGGGTTGCACCCTCTTTGCTCTGGCTTCTCTTTTTCTCAAAGAATACCATACAGGAAAGCTCTACAAGTGGAGATCAATTCCAAACAGGGTGCTCAAAAAATGACTGAACTGTTGTCACATGATCTACCGTATAAACGCCCTGGCGTCGAGACGTCTTCCACACCAGCATCCGGGGGCACCGTCCTGGGACTCACCCCCCCCCCCCGTCGGGGAGACGCCGTCCCCCAGCCACACCCACCAGCTCTCCATCACTCGCACTCTCCCGAGCCTCCCTGACCACCACGCCTTTCCCACCTTCTAAACGCCCGCATCACCCCCAGAAACTGTGCCTGTAGGATATCCTTGGCTCACAACCGTGCATTTCCAGACTTTCTTTCTTTAGCCTAAACGTTTTCCGAGTTAATGCCGTCATGGAGGAAGCCAGGGCAGGGGTGAGAAGCAGCGCTACGATGCAAGCCAAGCACCCAGAGGCGCGCGGACGCCGTCACTCACCCGTCCTGCCCTTCCGGTCCTCCTCCCTGTCCTCCGTGCGGGGGGGCACCTGCGGGCTGGACGGCGGGGGCTGGGGCGCAGGGGGAGCCGGTGCACGCCTCTTCTTCTTCTGTAAGTCCATCTGTGACCCCAGAGACACCTGAGAAGCACAAGGGGGGACAGACAGTCAGTGTGAGTGTGGCTGTGCAAGGGAAGGAGCCGGCCGGCGTGACGGGTACCCCGAGGAGGGCAGGCAGGTTGCTGGTCCCCTTTCTGGGGCTCCTGGGCAGGCGGCGGAGGCGTATGGGTGTGAGGCCTTGCTGGTTGCCCTGGAGTGGCCCTGAGGGGGTCCGGGGATGCTCAGGGATGGCCCCCAAGACCCCTAGGTGGCAGGAGGCGGGGGCTCTGCCCCATATTTCCTAGGGGCTCCAGGCAAATCAGAAGACTTGGAAATCTCTCCTCAGCGGAACTATGAGAGAGGGGACCCTGCGCTCTCATTTAAATGCAAAGAAGTATCCCTTCTGGAAGCTTTCCCGAGGGCCCCATGATGTGCCCCTGCAGAGGAAGGACAGAGGGCATCTCTGGCCTTACCCTTGGCCTTTCTCTCGCTCTCCTGGCCCTGCAGCCAGCGTAGCACCTGTCCACAGGCCGACCGCCCCGCACCCAGAACTGCAGTGGACTTGTCAGCCCGTGGGCATACGGGACACCACGCCCCCACCCAGCACGGAAACCCGGCTCCTCTGGGAGACTCGGCCGTGACAGGTGCACAGCTTCCAAAGGCGGCTTGTTAGGGTCCAGCAGGTCTCACTGTTGAAGGGGAAGTCCGTTTTGTCTGCAAGGCTGGATTCACTGGTTCCAGGTCTCTGTTCCTGAAAGCGCGCAAACTGTCCCTCTCCTCTGCACTACCGACAAAGCTTTGCCGCATCCACCCTCACTGATGAAAGTGCATGTAAAGAGCACTGCGCCACCTGCAGAGGACGTGCAAGGGACGATGAGATGCCTGTGCTGGGTTCCTCCCTGGGGGGCTTACAGCAGCCTCGGCCCTCCGGGTCCAAGGAGGCCCTGGTCCTTCAAGTGCTCGTCCTGGGAGGGGCGCTGCCAACACCACCTGCTGGGCCTCGAGTCCTGCTCTTGGAGCTCCTTGGTTTATCAGCTCAGGCTCGCAGTGGATGGAGTGCGTGTCTCCTCCTCCCAAGGAGGGGAACCTCCTCTTCTGGGCCGGACCTGGTGCTCTGGGTGCGTGTGTGTGCGTGTGTGTGAAAGGTCTTTTAGAACTTCATCAGTAATACGTATCTATTGCAATTATTTTTTTAATCATAAAAGGAAGGGAAAAAAATCCCTGAATTGACGGTCGGATTAACTACTAGCAACTGGCGTACATTTTTCTGGTCTTTCTGTTTGCTTTTAAAAGTCATATTTTTTCTATCCTTCTACCACAATGCGTTATAACCACCTCCTATACCTTTAAAAATTCCATGTTTTATGAAAAACGTGGACCTGAAGAGGCACACAGTCCCACAAGGCTTGGAGTCAAACCCGCAGCTCCTAGCCCACTCCAACAGCAGCCACTTCCAACTACTTTTTGTCTAGCATTTATTCCGTTTTTCCACATAATGAGCTTATTCTGCTGTTTCTTGACTTTTCCCATGTTCGATTTTGGCTTCCTACTCCAGAAGTTCTTTGAGACACAGGCGCACACACATACTTTTCCTCCCCAGTCTTTGAAAACACGTTAGAGCACAATGTTCAAATGAACATTCACTATTTAGTTACCCATATAGAGTTACGAAAACTGAAATTTTCTTCAAGAGCAACTTTCTGCAGCCGAGACATATAACGTGTATGTCGACTACATTTTCTTTCTAGATGAACTTCCGTTGGCTCTGAACTTGATAACTGATCTGTGCTCTTACTTTTTCTTCTCACTGAGTTTCCTGGAAATTCCTTTACCCAGATTTTTCTATCCTTTGCTTCCTGGATCCTATGCCTTTGTAAAATTCACTTCTTCGTTTTAGGGGGGCACTGATGATGCTCATTCTGGCTGGTGTGAGGTGATACCTCATTGTAGTTTTGATTTGCACTTATCAAAACAAAGAGTAGAATGGTGGTTGCCAGGGGCTGGGGCAGGAGGTTGGGAAGCCACTAACCGATAGGCATTTCAGTCAAGCAAAGTGGGTGAGCTCCGGGGGTCTGCTGTACAACCTTGCACCCAGGGTCAACAGCAGTGCATTGTACACTTAAAGGTCGAAGAGAGTGGGTCTCATGCTAAGTGTTCTTACGACGATAAAATAAAATGTAAATAAAAAACATGAGACGTTGCCTAACAGACCTTCAGAGAGGCTCTATTAGTTTAAACCCTCACCAACACCCTCCTCCCTGCATTCAACAGCAGAGCAGAGACAACCTTTCCGGGTATTTATCAGAGTCGATGAAAAGTGTCCTAATAACTTTTTATTATTTATTTATGTATATTATTTTTTTAAATATCTTTATAGGAGTATAATTGCTTTACGATGGTGTGTTAGTTTCTGCTGTATAACAGAGTGAATCAGTTACACATATACATATGTCCCCATATCCCCTCCCTCTTGCGTCTCCCTCCCTCCCACCCTCCCTATCCCACCCCTCTAGGTGGTCACAAAGCACCGAGCTGATCTCCCTGTGCTATGCGGCTGCTTCCCACTAGCTGTCTGTTTTATGTTTGGTAGTGTATATATGTCCATGCCACTCTCTCACTTTGTCCCAGCTTACCCTTCCCCCTCCCCGTGTCCTCAAGTCCATTCTCTATGTCTGTGTCTTTATTCTGTCCTGCCCCTAGGTTCTTCAGACCCAATTTTTTTTTTTTTTTTTAGATTCCATATATATGTGTTAGCATACAGTATCTGTTTTTCTCTTTCTGACTTACTTCACTCTGTAGGACAGACTCTAGGTCCATCCACCTCACTACAAATAACTCAATTTTGTTTCTTTTTATGGCTGAGTAATATTCCATTCTATGTTCGTGCCACATCTTCTTTATCCATTCATCTGTTGATGGACACTTAGGTTGCTTCCATGTCCTGGCTACTGTAAATAGAGCTGCAATGAACATTGTGGTACGTGACTCACTTTGAATTATGTTTTTCTCAGGGTATAAGCCCAGTAGTGGGATTGCTGGGTCGTATGGTAGTTCTATTTGTAGTTTTTTAAGGAACCTCCATACTGTTCTCCATAGCGGCTGTATCAATTTACATTCCCACCCGCAGTGCAAGAGGGTTCCCTTTTCTCCACACCCTCTCCAGCATTTATTGTTTCTAGAGTTTTTGGTGATGACCATTCTGACCGGTGTGAGGCGATACCTCATTGTAGTTTTGATTTGAATTTCTCTAATGCCTAATAATTTTAAAAATTGACATTCTTTAAATGCTAGGATTAGCATTTCTTCATGATTATAATGATTTTTTAATGTTTACTTGTGTCTGTGTGAGAGAAGGAATTTGTAGTTCTATCCATTAAGCATTTTCTGTCTACTGTGGTGTTAGCCTTTTCTTAATAATATCAATATGTATGTGAATTACAAATATGTTGTGAATATTTTCCCTAGTTTCTTTATGGCCTTTTAATTTTCTGCTTTTTTAAAAAAAATTTTTTTTGGAATGTGAAAGTTTATCTAATTCAATCTGTCAGGTGCCCTCTTCTTTTCCTTTTTGTTTCCAACCCTGCGTCATACTAAGAAAGGGCTTCTTGATTTCAAAATCTAAAAGTCCCTATTATTTTAATGTAGTTTCCTGGCTTACTTTTTCACACTTCTATTTTAAATCAACCTGGGCTTAATTTTTTACATGCTCTTCATTTCCCCCAAAGTGAATAAACGAGCTTACAGCACAAATGACAACTATTTTATAAATCTGCAGCCACCTATGTGGTCGTAAAACAAAATTCAATAATATCACACACATAATGAGGGTGTGAAACACTGGTGCCATGACTGATGTTTGCTTTCGTCCCCGAAGCATCTCATGCAGCAAGAATCCGCCCTGCTGGAAATCTCACCTCCTCAGAACCCAGGCCAGAACCATGCAGAACTGGGCTGCCGGCTCACGTCTGTGACCAGCTGCAGGAGGCTCCTGCCCTGCCGCCCCCGCCAGGCTCCCGCCTAAGCTCTGTCCCTGAAGTCATCTGATTTTACATCCACAAGACAATAAACCCAGAGCTTCCTGGGAAGAGTCAGTGTCAGATCTGAGAATTCAGAAAAATGCGTGATGCAGTCTACAAAGATTTCCCTCTGTACCGCTTACATAACTACTACAGAAAAGAGACTTGTACTTTAAGGGATAAACCCTTAGTCATCTAAGGCAGTTATTTCTTTCTTTTTTTGCATTACGCGGGCCTCTCACCGCTGTGGCCTCTCCCGTTGCGGAGCACAGGCTCCGGACGCGCAGGCTCAGCGGCCACGGCTCACGGGCCCAGCCGCTCCGCGGCACGTGGGATCTTCCCGGACCGGGGCACGAACCTGCGTCCCCTGCATCGGCAGGCGGACTCCCAACCGCCGCGCCACCAGGGAAGCCCTAAGGCAGTTATTTCTTTATCATGTTCTCATTCTCCAGGGACACCAGGATGCCAACTTTACAGTATAATGAGGTTGCTCCGGATTAAAATTTAAACCTACATTTTCAACTATTCCTTTTACCTGGTGATTATTCCATATAATTTTCCTTTAAATACACTTGTACTTTTAAGAGGATAAGCACAGGATTATGAACAAGAACAGCCTAGAAAAATATATCAGCAAGATGAGAGCCATGGTGGTCGTGCTTGGACCCTGGAGGCAGAAAGCCAGCTTAGAGGTTTGCTTCCACCACGAGCTGTGTAATACTGGATAAGTTGCTTAACCTCTCTGTGCCTCAATTTCTCCACTGGTAAAACAGGGATGAAACTAATAGTCACTGTCTGTTTTGGTGACTGGGAATATTGAGTCATATCGTGAAAAGTACGGAGGATGCTGTCCTCACCGGTGGGCGGCTTCTCCTAAGATCTTTTTCCGTCTTATCCTCCTCATCGCCCTCCGAGTCAATGGCAGACAATGCAGTGGGGTCCCTGGACAGCTGGAGGTCACCCCCAGAACCAGACCTGGCTGGGCCCCAGTCTTGGTTTCAGCTCTTAGAGGGAAGGGCAGGATCCTCGGAGAACGTAGTCAAGCTCTGCCTTCCTAGTTAGGTCTCCGGAGGTGACATGCGCTGACAATGCCACCCTGCAGGACACTGTGGCCGCCCCGGGAGCTGTGAGTAGCACAGAATCTACGCCAGCTGCACGCGCTTGCTCAGATAGCAACGTCTCTGTGCCTCACCTTCCGCCTTTAAATGGAACAGTAGTAGCTCCCACCTCACAGGGCACCATAAGGCATCACATAAGCATTAAAGGTGTGCTCGCTAGAAATGCTGCTAGAAAGTGATATACATCTGTTGGCTAAAGAAACAGGAATCGAGTTGAATAACATCAAAGAACACAAAATCTCAGAGCTGGAATTCCAACTCCTTTATTTTACACGTGAGAAAGCAGAGGACCAGAAGTTGAATGATGTTTTCAAGACCAACTCCACCTGACTCACCTTGATTAGTGAAAGAGAGCGTACGTGCTGAGTGGAAGGTGCCGGGCCGAGGGTTTCCTACGCAACCCCATCATCTTGCTTAATTTTCAAAACCACCTCTCACTGTCCAGAAACGGGACGTGAGCTTGGGGGGGGGGGGCTGAGTCACCTGCTGCAGGCCGCAGAGCTGGCTGCTGTCTGACACTTCTCTGTGCCGCCTGCTTACCAAAGGGGAGAGCGGGGGACACACACTGGGCTGGCCCACGGTCTCCCACAGAACACCCTGCCTTGAAGGTGGACTGTTTGCTTGATTTGCTGCCGTCTCATTAGCACTGGGAAGTGTCCTTGGCATGTCTGGGGTGCCCACTGAATATCCATTAGCTGAGTCCATGCTGTTACCAAAAGCATCCGTAAGATGAAACCAGTATCCGTTTTTCCCTTAGGACAGGTACACTCATTGGGTGACTTGCTAAGTGCCTACTATGTGTCAGACACTGACTTGGCACGGAGCCTGCGAGGTGAGCAAGACAGGGCCTTGGGGACGGTTTCACTGGAGGGGACGTGGGTGACGACCGGATGTCTCGCGGGCAGCGGTGCTACTCCTTGCCACACGGGACGCCCCTGGAGGACCAGCTTAGGGGGAAGACAGGGCTTGTGGCTTGGGCCACGCCTCTGGAGCTTTCTGGTGGGCAGGCTGGAGGTATCCCACCGAGACACTTGCATGGCAGTGGCACGGAAGCTAAGCATGAACGGGACTCTGCCCAAGAAGAACGCTGGGGAAGAAAGGAAGATACAACCCTAGGACGGTCTTCTACGGGGCTGCTCAGGATAGAAGATTCTGGAAGGCCGCTGGAGAGGTGGCGGCAAGCCGAGGGGCGCAGCGACGTGGCCCAGGGAGCGGCCGGGAGGGTCAGAGGCTGCCGAGCTCGGGCAGGGTAGGGGTGTAGAACGCCGTGGCGCAGGGGAAGCCGAAGGTGATTCCTTCCAGATTCAATGCCTCTAATGCCACCTTTGTGCAGAGACTCCCAGATTCACAGCTCGGCCTGAATTCCTCCCCTGAGCTCCAGGGCCGCACACCTAAACGCTCGTTGACAACAGCACCTGGACATGGGCATCTCCTCACGTCCCCCGCCAACCCCTCGCTTCTCTGCCCAAACCCGCTCCTCGCCCAGGGTCATGGCCACTCCCCCTTTCTAGAGGGTCAGGGCCGCGTGCCCCAGGCACTCTGCAGGAGCCCACACCCCTTCAACAGGAGGGTCTTCCTCCGTGTCCCCGCGTCACCGCTCACCGGAACAAGTGCGGCAGCCCCTCCCTGGCCTCCCTGCACCCACCCCAGACCCTTCCACACGGCCAGGCTCTGCTCAAAAGTCTGCAAATGCCTCCAGTCCCACGTCCTGCCTGCAATTGACATGAGAGGGCGAGTATCTCCTCAGGATGCTGATGTCATTTCCTTTGGGAACATACCCAGAAGTGGAACTGCTGGGTCATATGGTAGCTCTATTTCTAATATTTTGAGGAACCTGCATGCTGTTCTCCACAGTGGCTGTATCCATTTTCATTCCCACCAGCAGTGCACGAGGGTTCCCTTTTCTCCGCATCCTGGCCAACATTTGTTAATTCCCGTCTTTTTGCTAGGAGCCATTCTGACCCGTGTAAGGTGATACTCCTTGCGGTTTTGATCTGCATTTCCCTGACAGTGACTGATGTGGAGTATCTTTTCGTGGGTCTGTTGGCCCTTTGGGTGCCACCTGTGACAACACGGACGGACCTCGAGGGCATTATGCTATAATAGGTGAGATAAATCAGACAGAGAATACAAGGTATCTAAAAAAGCCAAACTTGTGAAAACAGTGAAATGGTGGTTACCAGGGGCTGAGAGGTGAGGAGAGTGAAAGAGGTAGTTTCAGGGAACAAGCTTGCAGAGCATAGATGAATAAGCCCTGGAGACCTAGTACCCAGTGCAGCGATCACAGACAATATTGTACGATAATCATTAAACTTGCTAAGACACTAGATCTTGATTATTCCCATGATAATTATGTGATGGGACGGAAGGGCTGACTGTTGCTACAATCAGATTACAGTATATAAATGTATCAAATCTGCACGTGGGGCACCTTAAACGTGCACAGCGTTATATGTCAAATAGGTCTCCACGCAAATGAAAGTGAAATCCTCTGGCAGAAGCAGCCAAGGTAACTGGATGGGAGGGGAGAGTGAGCTCTGGGGAGAGGGAACCTCTGCTGTGAGATCTGCCGTGGAGCAGACCTGCGGGCCGGTGCAGACCAGGCTGGCACCTGGAGGGGCTCCAACCTGCTGGCCAGGTGATGGAGCCGAGCGCACCCACAGCTGCGCTGGCCCAGCTCTGTTCTGGGCACCTACAGAGGTTGTGCAAGAACCCAGACAGATAGCAAGATGCTGGTCACGGCCAGTGCCTTTAAGGGGAGGAAGGGGAGGTAGCATCCAAGGAGGAAGCAGAGTTCCAAGTCTGGGGCTTTAGGTCAAAGAGGAATGAGCGAGTCCCAGAGCCGGCCGCGGCTGGCCCCTGCGAGTGAAGAGGTGTCGCTGCCATATCAGCACAGAAAGGATGATGCTGCAGCCATCAAGCCATCACGTTACAGCTGCCCTGACGGTGAGCCCTGAGGGAGCTCAGGATGGAAGCAGGATGCCCTCAATCCAATCCAGCCGTCAGCCACCGCAGCCCACCCCACCAATGGCGCACCCTGAGGGGACTCAGGATGAGAAAGCGCAGGACACTGGCCCCAGACGGCTGAGGTGCAGAACAAAGAGATGATTTCAGGGAACCCGGACTCCTGCACCTTCCCATGCATAGAAAAGCGCTTAATTCCTTAACTTGAGGTGTCTGGTTTTCTTTAATTAACAGTCATCTGTTGATGTTCCCACTACCTGGTCTTTGTTGCAAAAATTCCTCTATATCCTGGCGCCCCCCCTTACCTCTTTGGAGCTGTCCCTCAGAGCTATCCGAGAGGCTGCACCCTGGGTTTAAGCCCTTAGTTGTGTCTGCCAAATATAACATAATTCTCAAATTTCAGGTTGTGCGCTATTTTTCAGTTGACACCCCAAGGGCATGTTTCCATTGGGATTTGCTTGTTTCTTCTCGTTTACTCATTTATTTAGCCGTGCTTTTCTCAAGGATGCTTCCCTTCCAAGGCACCCGGAGACACAGTCCTCAGCTCCAGCCTATCTGTCCTCCAGGCGTGTCTGAACACCTGCCCTCTGGATCCAGGAATTAGTACTAACGTGGGACTTTCCTTCTGGGAATTTGGGGAGGGGGTTCAAGGAGATGGTGACATCATATCCTGATTTTACAGGGGTCCCTGAATCCCACCATAAAGGGTACATCCACCCCGCCACCAATGACATAAAATGTGCAGACTCTGAATCTTAGATTTCCCTGCACAGCCTTAATTTCAAAAGTTTATCTTGCTGTCAGAGGATATGCCACCATTTCACTTTGGTCACTCTAAATAAAGTAGCATTGATTCTGTGCGAGCAAACATCATACTTGATGAAAGCAGCATCCTGGCTGGGTGTTATCTGGGCAGGTATGTAACCATTTCGCCCCTAAAATGAGTCCTTCTAGGAACTATACAAGCCATACATCATAGACCTATTCCCAAGGTGTGGGGGAATTTTTATCCGTTATTTGCTACCATTAGATGACTAAGGTCACCATGTTTTTGGCCATGGAAATTCTGGGATCCGTCCGATGTTTTGGGATTCTGCTTTATTCTTAGGCTACTAAGAAAGGCTGAGATCTCAAAAGTGAAAATTTGGAAACAGCCTCAGTGCCCACCACATGGAACTGGCTAAGTGATTTATGGTGGACTGGTTGGCTTTTACACAGCCCTTAAAATGGAGACTGTATTTATGAACTCCTGTGGAAAAGATACATTGTTAAGTGAAAAGGTATAAAACAGTTTGCATGGTATGTTTCCATTTGTGTAAAGAGGAAGCCATTGCTTACGCACAGACACACACAGACACAGACACAGAAACACACACACACACACACACGCACTATATCTGAAGGGTACAGAGTGACCATACATATTACTATACTACTTGTTCTTGGGGAGAAGTGAGGGGGAAAAGGATAAGCCATAATTTTCACTCTATATCTTTTGATATTTTTGGAATTTTGAAACATGTAAAAGTATTACCAGTTCAAAAAATAAATTTAAACAAAACCTTAATAAAAAAAAAAAAAAGAAAGAAAGGCAAAAGACTCCACCCAAACTCTGATGCCTCAGGTCAACTAAATGACTCCCTTTGGTTGTTTATATTGCATCAGCTAAAATTGAAGCCCTCTTCACAGGTGGGAGCAGGCAAGGTGCCAGGGAAAACAATTTCTATCATCACCATCTTTGGTAATTCCAGAAAGAAAAACACTGGGCATGCTTCATGGAAAGTTATGAGAAAAAACAAAAGTTGCTATTCCAGCACTTTCTTTCTGCCTCAGTTAGAACAAAATGCCCTAAAACAGAATACTGATTCTGTGCTTTTGGTTTTGAAATAGAGATTTTTATCATGGAATCCTCAAGTCTGATTTTCCTTCCTATTTCCCAACGTGTACCAAAGACTCTTATACCACTTCAACAGACATTTGTGAAGGGTTAATTTTTCTTCTGAAATTGCATTAGCCAGAAATCTGTGCAGAGATAGTTCTCTGTAGGTTTACAATCTTTTTTTTTTTTTTTTTGTGGTATGCGGGCCTCTCACTGTTGTGGCCTCTCCCGTTGCGGAGCACAGGCTCCGGACGCGCAGGCCTAGCGGCCATGGCTCACGGGCTTAGTTGCTCCGCGGCACGTGGGATCTTCCCGGACCAGGGCACGAACCCGTGTCTCCTGCATCGGCAGGCGGATTCTCAACCACTGCGCCACCAGGGAAGCCCCCTACAATCTTTTTGTTTTTATTTTAATTTGATTTTTTTCTGGCTTGCTTTTCTTTTTGTAATTTTTAATTTCATTAGAGTATACTTGATTTACAATGTCATGTTAGTTTCAGTTGTACAGCACAGTGATTCCGTTATACATATGTACATATATATATATTATTTTTCACTCTCTTCCCTTATAGGTTATTACAAAATATCGAGTATAGTTCTCTGTGCTATACAGTAGGTCCTTGTTGAGTATCTATTTTAATATTGGGCTGGCCAAAAAGTTCGTTCGGGTTTTCCGTAACATCTTTCGTAAAAACCCAGATGAACCTTTTGGCAGACCAGATGTATAGCCATGTGTATCTTAGTCCCAGACTCCTAATTTCTCTCTCTCCCCCTTTCCCCTTTGGACACCACAAGTTTGTTTTCTATGTCTGTGGGTCTACTTCTGTTTTGTAAAAAAGTTAATTCCTATCATTTATTTTTAGATTCCACATATAAGTGATATCAGATGATATTTGTCTTTCTCTGTCTGGTTTACTTCACTCAGCATGACAGTCTCTAGGTCCATCCATGTTGTTGCAAATGACATTATTCCATCCTTTTCTCATGGCTGAGTAATAAGCCATTGTGTGTAGGCACCACATCTTCTTTATCCATTCATCTTTCAGTGGACACTTAGGTTGCCTTCATGTCTTGGCTGTTGTGAATAGCGCATGTATCTTTTCAAATATAAGCTTTTCTATGTTTAAAGTACTGGCAGAAAAAGTTCTTCTTTTAAAATTTCACACTCGGGCATGCAGGAAAGTTGCCCGTCCCGGGCATCGGCATGTCGCGGGCAACCCCTCACCTCTGCCATTGCTTCCTGTGTTCTCAGCAGAGCCTGGGACTCTGGCGGAGGAACCGAACAGGGGTCCATCCCACCCACGACCCACAGATAGAACGGGAGAGGGGGGTGTAAGCATTAGAAAGAAGCACCGGTAGCTAATACAGGATGCAGGCCCAGCAGGGGCTCCCCTAACAAGCAGAGGTGCCGACAGGCAAGTTAAGCAGGTAACAGCCTCAAGCCTCGAGCAGATGACGCCCCTGCCCTCGGGATGGACCCCCACCGACAAACATCACATCATTTCTTCATCCTCTGCCAGCATTAGTACCCTGGTCCACCACCCCACTTGGGCCAGCTGGTCCCTCGGTCAAAACCGAGATCTTGTCTTCAGAGCAAAATTAAGAGCCTCCTTTGACCACGGCCTCTCTGAATCTCTACAACCCCAGCTCCCTCCCGGGCCTCCCCTGAATCCAGGCAGCAGCTGCCCCCTCCCCCACCTTCCCACGGCCCGGCGGTCCTGGCAGGACGCTCCGCTTTCTACCCCAGCTGTTCTCCTTGCTCTTCCGATGTTCCTCCGGGTTCCTCTGTCCTTCTCCCCTTTGGTGTCTTACCCACTCCTCCGGCCCCAGCCATTCCGCGTGCAGACTGCCCCGTGTGACCACCGCCCCCCCCCCCACCTCGGAGCTCCAGGGACAGTCACCAAGTGCCTTCCCGTGTGCGTCTCCTGAAGACACAGGTCCCCAGTCACCACCTGAACCTACAGTCCCCTCCGACCTGTCCCTTTCCCATATCTTTGGATGCTGGGTGCGTCCCAGGTGTTGGGACCCCTCCCGCTGGCACACTTCCTCCACCGCATTGCTCCTGAAGGACTTCGGGTCTTTTCCTGAGTCTCTCAAAACGGTGTCTCTCTCTCTTCTGCTGCTGCCGAGTCTCCGGCCCAGAGCATCCCCTGCCTGGGTTACTTTAAAGGTCTCTCATCTCACGGTCTGGCCTCCCTTTCTCCCTTCTCTGAGCCAGCTTCCACAGTGCTCCCAGGTGCACTGGGACCACTTATTTACTCCAAACTTCCCTAAATATCGACTAAGCGCCAGGCACTGTCCCACGTGAGTGGAGAGAGCCTCAGAGAAGACAAATTCCTTCCCTCGACTCACAAGCTCACCTCCTGGTGAGGGGACAACGGGAAGAAACACCTGGATAATTTTAGGTGGTGACCCATCTTATTCAAGACAGAAACGTGCTTTTGTGGGCTGAGGATGGAGGGCTCACGTGAGCAATTAAACAGGAGGGTCAAGATAGACCTCTCTGAGGAGGCGGACATTTGCCTGAATGCTGCAAAGCAGCAGGAGAATATTACAAGCAGAGGACAGGAGAGGGTGGGGGCCGCTCGGCTTTGTTGCCACTACAAGAGGACAGGGAGGCCACTGAGGCCAGAGGCCCTGCATGGAGCTCCTGGCCTCGGAAAGAAGCTTGGCTTTATTCGGTGTCACTCCCTCCTTAAAACTGTAAGTAGGATCAAACCCAAATGATGCCTGCAGCAGCCACCCAGCTCCTCGGGGGGTGGGGGCCAATTCTTCCTGTCTCATCTCACCCCCCCCTGCGGCCCTCACACACCTCAGTCTCCAACACCACCACGGGGTCCCCTCTACCTGCGTCATCCTGTCTTGCATCTGGCAGACTCCTATCCACCCTTCAAGACCCCAGTGCAATGTCCCATCGCCACCAAACATAAACATCCTCCTCTCGCACACCCCGGGACACTTGCACCTGCCGTGGCTGCCCCGTCACGCATGCCTGACTTCCCCCTGGACTGAGGCCTCCTCAAAACCAGGGGTAAAGCTTCTCCACCTGTGTTGCTCAGCACCTGAGTCTGGCTCCAGGCAGGACAGGCAAGAGCCCCCAACACGTTTTGGCAGGTAGGAAACTAAGCAGGTGCATTTCTGAATGGTAAAGACCCTGCCTACGTAACACCGTGTATTTATATCACTCTCTTCCCAGTTATCCACAGGGACACAGAGCAAGCACGTCCCAGGAAGATGTGAGGTCATGGCCATATCCTGTTCACCTGCACTGGGACCATTCTGAACAGGCTCAGGTGGATTAGCCAGCATCCCACAGAGATTTTCAGATGGGCATCCATTGCCATTTTCACCAAATACTCTCTCTCTCTCTCTCTCTCTCTCTCTCTCTCTCTCTCTCTCTCTCTCTCTCACACACACACACACACACACACACACACACACACACACACACACACACATGCATAGGCTTGGATACAACTTAAGTAAAGCTTGCAAAAGCATTAGAGAGGAAGACAGAAATGCTATAGGGTGGGTTTAAAAAGTATATTCTGAAATAGGTTCCACAAATATAGTCAACTGATCTTTGACAGAGGAGCAAAGGACAAAGGAGCAATGGAGAAAACAGTCTTTCACCAAATGGCTCTGGAACAACTGGACATCCACATGCAAAAAGAGTGGATCTAGACACAGTCCGTACACCCTTTTCAAAGAGTAACTCAAAGTGGATCACAGACCAAAACTATAAAATGTAAAGCTATACAACTCCTGGAAGATAATACTGGAGAAAATCTAAATGACCTTGGGATTGGTGATGATTTCTGAGATACGACACCAAAGACATGATCCATAAAAGAAATAACTGATAAGCTGAAAATCATTAAAGTTAAAAACCTGCTCTGCAAAAGACGCTGTCAAAAGACGAGAAGACAAGCCATGGACTGGGAGCAAATATCTGCAAAAGATACATCTGATAAAATTCTGTTACCCAAAACATACAAAAACTCTTAAAACTCAACAATAGAAAACAGCCCGATTAAAAATAGGCCACAGACTTTTAACAGACACCTCCCCAGAGAAAACATCCAGAGGGCAAATAAGCGTATGGAAAGGTGCCCCATATCATATGTCATTAGGGAAATGAAAATTAAAATAATGAGCGATACCACAACACCATAGTAATTGGTATTAATGAGATACCACACCACCATAGTGTCTATGCTTCATCTCTAGTTTTGTTGATTTTCGGGCTAGGATTCCAGCAGTATACTGAAGCTACAAGCAAATGCACCAAGTGCAAACCAATACTCAGAATATGTAACAAAAATAAAATATAAAGCACACAGATAATGAAGACTTAATCAGGTTTTATTATTCTGTCGGCTATTAGAACTACGTAATGAAAAGTCAGGCTTTTATGAGCTACCATTGCTATTTTGTCTTTCCATTAAGAAACCATGGTCCTACTTTGGTTTCCGCTCCCTCCAATAAATAACTGTATCTCCCCTTACAAAAACACTCTTTGTTAAAAGGTTTTTAGCGACTGGAAGATTTGACTGTCACCACCTCCTGGGACTAAAATGGCTAACATGCTTCTTTAATGCTCTGTCCCTTGGCAAACGTAGAAAGCTAAATAGAAATAGAAACACACAAAGGATAGTGTACTTGTTTTGTGGTAATTATCTACTGAAACAATAGATGTTGGAAAAAAAAAAAAACTTGCTATGGTTGAATGAGTCCTTTATATAGAAATCAGTCCTTTTTCAATACTATTCAAAGTAATTTCTCTCCCGAACCAGAAATGTGTTATTTGCTGTTCTCAGCACTTAATCATCTTCGTTTGCTGGAAATATGAAACAAACTTGAACTTGATGAAATTCAGCGTGGCTCTCTTCATATAACCTAAGATTGCTTATTTCATATGGTCTAAAAATAATCAAGGGCCGTTGACTTCCGCACGACCTGAATCCCCCCCACACACCACTCTCTGCCCTCTCGGCCTCTGTGCACATCTTCTGGGTCTTTCTGTCCAATCCTATCACCCCCGCCAATTAGATGGATTCAGAGTGTAGCCACACTCCAAACGGCTGAGAAACTGTCGTCCAGACCGAGACTCTGGGTCCCCATGGGACACCTCCAGCTCACCCCCCCCAGGGAGCTAGTTGGCAAGAAGGGAACAGAGGGTCTGGGTTTACCACATGCTGCAAAAGGGACATGCTCAGCAAGCACTGCCGTGCTCAGGGAAGTCACGGCCGCAGGGGGTGACCTGTCGCAAAAGAGCGACCCCCGTGGGGCCAGCTTTCCTCAGAGTGAGCTGGTCCCCGTCTCCATGTAGCTGTCCTCTTCTCACTGGTACATAGAATTAAGGCCCAACCGCTGTTCCTGTGTGTTCCAAACGTAGAAAGAAGAAGTGTTTTCAATTGGGCATTCAACATAAAAAGAGAAGAATCATAGCATCACCACTCATAATAGCCAAGATATGGAGGCAACCTAAGTGTCCATCAACAGATGAACGGATAAAGAAGATGTGGTACATATATAGACAGTGGAATATTACTCAGCCATAAAAAAGAATGAAATTATGCCATTTGCACCAACATGGATGGACCTAGAGATTATCAGGCTAAGCGAAGTGAGTCAGAGAGAGAAGTGAAATCACTTGTACGTGGAATGCTGCTTCCACAAAGCTGGTGAATGTGGGCAATGACGCACACGGCATTCACTGAAGTACCACGAGGATCTGTATGCTGTCTGCACCCCTGCGGTACCGTCACCTGCCAGGAAGTTCTTCCGCAGGGACCCTGAGTGCACACGCGGCAAAAGACTGTTTAGTTTTAACAAATTTTCCTACTTGAAGGAAATCAATACAGTCATGAGCGAAGTTGCCATGTGATCCAGCAATCCCACTCCTGGGCATATATCTGGACAAAACTATAATTTTAAAAGATACGTGGGACTTCCCTGGTGGAGCAGTGGTTCAAGAATCCACCTGCCGACGCAGGGGACACGGGTTCAAGCCCTGGTCTGGGAAGATCCCACGTGCCGCGGAGCGGCTCAGCCCGCGAGCCACAACTACTGAAGCCTGCGTGCCTAGGACCTGTGCTCCACAGCAAAGAGAAGCCACCACTATGAGAAGCCCACACACCACCACCAAGGGCAGCCCCTGCTTTGCTGCAACTAGAGAAAGCCGGTGCGCAGCAATGAAGACCCAAGGCAGCCAAAAATAAATGAATTAATTAATGAAGAAAAAAGATACGTGCACCCCAATATCCATAGCAGCACTATTTACAACAGCCAAGACATGCAAGCAAACTAAATGTCCATCAATAGATGAATGGATAAAGTGGCACACATCTACAATGGAATATTACTCAGCCATAAAAAAGAAGGAAATAATGCCATTTGCAGCAACATGGATGGACCTAGAGATTATCATACTAAGTGAAGTCAGTCAGACAGAGAAAGACAAATACTATATGATAGCATTTACGTGTGGAATCTAAAACGTGACACGTTGTTGCTTATAGTAATCTCTCACGATCCTCTGTATTTCTGCAGTGTTGCTAAACTTATCTATGAAACAGAAACAGACTCATAGACATAGAGAACAGACTTGTGGTTGCCAAGGAGGAGGGAGTGGGGGGAGGGATGGAGTGGGAGGTTGGGGTTAGCAGATGTAAGCTTTTGTTAATAGGATGGATAAACAGCAAGGTCCTACTATAGAGCACAGGGAACTATATTCAATATCCCATGATAAACCATAATGGAAGAGAATATTTTAAAAAGACAGAAATTAACACAACATTGTAAATCAGCTATATTTCAATTAAAAAATACTACTAATGCATCGAAAAAAAAAAAAAAAAAAAAAAAAAGAGTGCAATGGAGCAGGGCTTAACTTGTCCCGTCTCCCTAAAGAACAATTCCTGGACCCAAGTCTGTATCAGTGACATCGACAGTCACTGAAGATCACCAGAATGAGCTTTCCGGGTAGCCCTCCTCTTGCTACAGCATTAAGTGTGTGTGAAGTTCATTTTTCTTAGAGATGGGGGGAGAAAAACGGGTCAGGAAAGTGTGTGCTGACTCAGAGCCTTTGCAACAGACATCCGCGTGCCTGGAATTTGCGTCTCCTAGACGGTCAGATGGCTGGTTCCTTTTAAGCACTTGGTACACAGAGCAGTTCCCCAACTTCTGAATCTGATATAGCCACCTTGTCACATCCATCTTCACCATGTCGCTAATGTCCTCACTGTACTCACTTATAGCTTTTTGTGCATTTGTTTACCAACTTTTTTATCTCCCAACATGAGCTCCATTGGAGTATTTCGCTGTCTCTGTAAGCACACAGCAGGCTCTCAAAATACGAGGCTGGAGGAAGAAGGCGTACCCTATCATGATCAATATTTACTGCAGTTGCCATGACCAGAATACTCTGTGCTGTTTTAGCATGTGTCGATTTTGGTAAGCTGTAGTTTTCAATACATTTGCCTGTTTCAGTTTTCGAAATGGGTGGGATAGAGTTGACACCATTTTCTTACTATCTTTTTCATGTTGGTAAGAGTGATACATCTTTCATTATTTTTTTAAATTAATTTTTATTGGAGTATAGTTGATTGACAAGGTTGTGTTAGTTTCTGCTATAAGCAAAGTGTCATCATCTTTCATTCTTGGTACCAGTGATTTATGTTTTCTTTTTTTCTTAGATCAACCTAGATATGAGTTGATCATTCCACTGATTATTTCAAGGAAAGCTTTGGTTTCATTGATTTTTTTCTATTATCTTTCTGCTTTTGTTTTCTTTGACTTCTGCTCTTTTTTATATCTCTCTTTTTTTCTTTGGATTTGTTTTGTTCTACTTTTTTCTAGCAGCTTAAGAAAGAACCTTAAATCTTTGATTTTTAACCTTTCTTCTTTTCCAATATAAACATTCAAAGCTATAAAGTTCCCTCTAAGGACTGCTTAGCTGCATGCCACAAATTTCAATATGCTGTATTTTTGATTTTATTCAGTTCAAAATTTCCTTTGTTGCTTCTTTGTTGACTCAGATCATTATTTTTTCTAAATTATTGAGATACAATTGATATAGAACATTGTATAAGTTAAGGTATACAATATGACGATTGGATACGCATATTGTGAAATGATTGCCAGAATAAGGTTCGGTAACGTATCTTTCACTTCACATAGTTTCCATTTTTTTTCTTTTTTGGCAAGAACATTTAAGTTCTACTCTCAGCGACTTTCAAGTATATAATACAGTATTGTTAACTATAGCCACCTTGCTGCACTTTAGAACGCGGAAGTTATTCATCTTATAACTGGAATTTTTTATCATTTGTCCAACTTCACCCATTTCCCATACCCTCACACGCACACCCCTGGCAAACACCAATCTACTGTTTTTGTGAGTTTGGTGGGTTTTTTTTTTTTTTTAGATTCCACATGTAAGTGAGATCCTACAGTATCTGTCTTTCTCTGTCTGGTGTTTTACCAAACATAATGCCCTCCAGTTTCATCATGTTGGCCCAAATGGCAGGATTTCCTTCTTTTTTAATGGCTGAAAAATATTTCATTGTATATACATATACCACATTTTCTTCATCCATTCCATCGATGGACACTTAGCTCGTTTCTATGTCTTGGTCATTGTAACTAATGTTGCGATGATCGTGGGGGTGCAGATATGTTTTAGAAATCTTGATTTCATTTTTTTTTCAGATATATAACCAGAAGTGGGATTGCTGGATCATATGGTAGTTCTCTTTTTAATTATTTGAAGAAACTGCGTACTGTTTTCCATAGTAGCTGCACCAATTTACATTCCCACCAACAATGTAGGAGGGTTCCGTCTTCACATGCCTGCCAGCACTTTTAATCTCTTGTCTTTTTGATAACAGCTTTTTCTGGCAGATGTGAGGTAGTATCTCATTACTGTTTTCATTTTTACTTCACTGATAATTAGTGATGTTGAGCACTTTCAATAAACCCGTTGGCCATTCGTATATCTTCTTAGCAATAATGTCTATGCAAGTTCTTTGCCCATTTTTTAGTTGGATTATTATTATTATTATTTTGCTATTGAGTTGTATGAATTCCTTATGTATTTTAGATATTAACCCCCATTAGATATATTATTTGCAAATATTTACTCCCATTCTGTACGTTGCCTTTTCACTCTGTTGATTGTTTCCTTTGCTGTGTGGAAGGAAGCTTTTTAGTTTGATGAAATCCCACTTATTTATGTTTGCTTTTGTCACCTGTGCTTTTGGTGTCATAATGAACAAAATCTTTGCCCAGACCAATACCAAGGAGCCTGTTTTCTTTTAGTAGTTTTATGGTTCCAGGTCTTATCAACATAAGTCTGTAATACATTTTTAGTTCATCCTTGTGTATGGTATTAGATAAAGGTCCAATTTCATTCTTCTGTATGTGGACACCCTGTTTTCCCAACACCATTTATTGAAGAGACTATCTTTTCCCCACTGTGTGTTCTTGGCACCTTTGTCGAAGGTCAGTTGACAGCAGATATGGGATTTACTTCAGGGCTCTCCATTCTGTTCCACTGGTTTACATGTCTCTTTTTATGCCATTACTACACTGTTTTGATTACTGTTGCTTTGTAATATATCTTGAAATCAGGAAGTGTGAAACCTCCAGATTTTTCCTTTTTTTCTCGAGATTGCTTTGGCTCTTCAGTCTTTTGTGATTCCATATGAATTTTAGTAGGTTTTTTCCTATTTCTACAAAGAATGACACTGGGATTTTGATCAAGTTTGCAATACATTTACCTCTAGCTCATTTGGGTAGTATGGACATTTAACAATATTAATTTTTCCAATCCATGAACACTGTGTCTTTCCATATACCTGTGTCTTCTTTCTTTCATCAGTATGATAATTTTCAGTGTGCAAGTCTTTCATTTCTTTGATGAAGTTTATCCCTAAGTATATTATTATTTTTGGTGCTATTATGAATGGGATTGTTTCCTTACTTTCCATTTTGGATAGTTCATTGTATATAGAAACATGACTGACTTTGTATGTTGATTTTGTATCCTGCAGCTTTACTAAATTCATTTATTATTTCTAACAGTTTTTTGTTGAGTCTTGAGTTTCATACATATATGATCACATCATTTGCAAAATGAAAATTTTGCTTCTTCCTTTTTGATCTGGATGCCTTTCATTTCTCTTTCTTGTCTGATTTCTTTGGCTAGAACTTCTTTGTTGAATAGAAGTGGTAAAATCTATCATCCTTGCCTTGAACTGGATCTTAGAGGGAAAGTTTTCAGATTTCCTATGCTGACTCTGATGTTAGTTGTGGGCTTTTCATACATGGCCTTTATTATGTTGACCTAAGTTCCTTCTTCACCTACTTTGCTGAAAGTTTCAATCATGAATGGGTGTTGAACCTTGTCAAATGTGTTTTCTACATCTATAGGGAGAATCATGTGCTTTTTTCCTTTCATTTTGTGAATGTAATGTATCATATTGATTGATTTGCATATGTTGAACTATCCTTGTACCCCAGGGATAAATTCCACTTAGATATGATTTATAAACTTTTTAATGTGCTTTTGAATTCTATTTGCTAGTATTTTATTGAGGAATTTTGCATCTATATTCATCAAGGACATGGGCCTGTAGTTTTCTCTTCTGTAGTGTCTTTGTCTGGCTTTGGTATCAGGATAATGCTAGCCTCAGAAAATAAGTCTGAAAGCGTTCTCTATTCTACTTTTTTGTAAGAGTTTAAGAAGTATTGGTATTCTTCTTTGAATGTTTGGTAGAATTCACCCATGGAACCATCTGGTCCTGGGTGGTTTGTTGGGAGGTTTTTTTGATTACTCGTTTAATCTCCCTATTTATTACTGAAGTGAACACATTTTAAAATTCAAAGTAAAGTAAGAACAAAAAATAGAAGGAACAACCATAAAATAAGTAATAATTGTATAATGAAACCTGGCCATATCAATAATTATATTAAATGTTAACTGACTGAACATTACAGTTAAAGGACAATCTCTAGATTGTCAGAATAGATAAAATGCTGTTTTAAATATGTTTTTAACCAACTATAGGTTTATTAAAGGAGAATGTATAAAAAAGATATCACGTAAACAGTGAGCATAAGAAAGCTGGCATGGCTACATGAAGAGCAGATAAAATAGACTTTAAGAAAGACTATTTCCAGAGTTAAAGATGTATGTTTTATAATGAAAAAGGAGTCAATGGATCAGGAAAGTCTAATCATCATATATGTCTATGTATGTCCCTAACAACAGAGCTTCAAAATGCACAACGCAAAAAATGACAGAATTAGAGGGAGAAACAGACAAATCCACAATCATATTGGAAAACAGCACAACTCAGGTGGGGGGAAAATTTATCCATTGGGTTTTTAGCTGTACTCTTTGCATTATTTGTTTTTAATGGCTGTCCTGAGGATTAAAATACATATCCCTAACTTTTTCAGTATACTTAGATTAAGTATTATAATACTTTACATAAAATGTAGATACCTTGCAATCAAACAGGCCCATTTTATGCTTTCCTTGTCATATGTATAAGATTTACCTATGTTATAAATCTCAGAGACAATATTATAATTGTTGCTTTAAATAACTGTATATATTTAGAAGAAATTAAGAGCAAAACCAGTCTTTTATATTTACTCAGATATTTACCATTTCCCTTCCAATATTCCAGGCTTCCATCTGGTATTACTTCTCTTCAGTCTGAAATGTTTCCTCTGTGTAGGTCTGATGACAATACATTTTTAATTTTTTATCTGAAAATACCTTTCTTTTGCCTTCATTCTTAAAGGATATAGAATTCTGAATTGACATGGTTATGTATCTCAGTACTTTAAAATGTTACACTCTTATCTGGCTTCCATTGCTTTTGACGATAAACTGAGCAGTTTTCAAAACACTGTTACCCTGTTCAAAACACTGTTACCCAAACACTGTTCCAAAACATATGTTATTTTTCTCTAGTTGTTTATAAGATTTTTCTCATGAAGTCTATTTTCAAGCATTTTCATTATAATGTACCTAGGCATAGTTTTGTTTTTATTTATTTTGGGTTGGATTCACTGAACTTTTAAAATCTGAAAATGTGTGTCTTTTACAAAATTTGGGAAACATTTGGCCCTTGTTACTTAAACAATTTTTTCCTCTTTTCTTTTGGGATTCTATTGACACTGACATTTTGGTAGTATTCCACCTGTCTTTGAAGTTCTATTTTTATTTCAAAGTTTTTTCTCTCTTTTCTTGAAACTGGGTAGTTTCTATTGATCTGTCTTCAACTTCACTGCCTTTTTCTTTTGTTATCTTCATTATGTTGTTAAGCCCATCCAGTGAAATTTTTATTTAAGATATTGTGTTTTTCCATTTTAGAATTTCCATTTGGTTCTTTTTTTATATTTATTAATCTTCTGAGATTTTTTTCCATTTTTTTCATTCACTATAAGCACCTTTTTCACTCTGTCATTAAGCATATTAAAAAGCTGCAGTAAATTTTTTGTCCACTAATTCCAACATCCAGGTCATCTCCTGGTTGGTTTCTGTTGATTGCCTTTTTTGCTTGGGAACAGGTCACATTTCCCTGGTTCATCATATGTTGAATAATTTTGGCTTGTTTCCTGGACATTGTGAATGTTTTGCTTACAAGATGCTGGATTCTGTTATATTCCTACAAAGAGTGTTAATTCTTTTGTTTTAAGAGATAATAAGCTGAATGGACTCACAATGAAAATTCTGAAAACTGGCCATTCAAGTTCTTTTATCCATAGCTAGGCTGCTTGGTCCTTATCTCTTGTATTCATGATTCCATCAGCCAGAGACCTGAGCAGAATTTTTGCACAGAATTTATGGCTCTCTGGCTTTCTCCTTTCTGGTGTTCTTCCCTCAATTTCCAGTGACTGATGGTTGCCCTGAATTTCAGTCCTGGTTTCTTAGGCCAGGAAGACTGCGGATCATGGATTACTTTCTTCAGTCTACATCTAATTTCCTATTGCTGCATAAGAAATTAACCTAGACTTAGGAGTTTAGACACACTTGTTTGTTATCTCACAGTTTCTTTTGGTCAGCAGTCTAAGCACAGCTACGCTGGGTCCTCTGTTCAGGGTTTCACAAGGTGTCATCAGGCTGTATTCTCACCTGGAATATCTACTTCCAAGCTCATTGAGGTTGCTGGACAAGTTCCTTCCCTTGCAGCTGTATGCCTGAAGGACCTGGCCACTGACTATGGACTGGGGGCCATCTTTAGGTCCTAGAGGCCACCTACACTTCCCTGTCATGTGGTTCCCTTCAAAGGCAGTTCATGTCATGTGTGTTTGCTTCTCTGAGGTCAGCAGAGGAATCTCCCCCTTCTGCTACGGCGGAATCTTATATAACAAAATGTATCCAAGGGAGAGACATTCCATCATCTTTACCGTATAATGTAACCTAGTCAAGGAAGTGATAGCCCATCACCTTTGCCATATACTCTATAGGTCAGAAGCATGTTGTAGGTTCCAGTGAACCCCAGGAGAGGGGTTCATCCAAGGACGTGAATCTCTGGGAAACACGTCGTTAGGATATGTTGGCCACCAGGACCAAAAGTATATTTTACAGTCTTATAATCTGGGCCCTTGAAGGTAACATAACTTCTCCAAAGTTGCAAAGGTCAGTGCTGGTAGAGCCTCACATTCAAATCCAGGCAAAGCCTACATCCTCTTGGCATGCTGCATACACCAAACAAGCAAACCTATGCTCTACATTGTGGGAGCAGTCTGGATTCAGCTCAGAGAGGCATCAATAAAAGGAATATGCCACCTGCAAATCAGTGCTATCCAGTCTTTCTGGAGTCATGTGAAATCTGAGCTATATCTGCAACTCAGAACTCTCAAAACACAAAATTAGTTTCCTAAGTCCCAGAGTTGCTGAAAGTGTTTTATTTCCTCTTCTATAATTAAAGTCACCAGAGATTACATTACCAGAAAGTCCAACAGATGACACAATTTGATTCAGAGAAACCAAAATGTTGAAATACACCTATCAGGGTTATAGGAACATTATCTGGCAAAGACTGATTCTCTTAGTTTTGTTATCCATTAAGTTTCTCTGGTGATTTTGTTACCTCTCTTAAATTACCATGGTATTCAGGCTCTGTAGTCCTGGATCTGTTGTAATCCTAATGATATGTATGGTAACACATTTCTAATAGTTTATATCAAGAAGTAGCTCAATACCAATGGAAATATTAGTTTCATAAATAACAGCTGTAAAAGCATCAATCTGAGAACCATGAGAACCAAGGTCTTTTGGGCAAAACTGAAACTCACCAGCTGACTGGCATGGGTAAGTCTATTAACCGTGGGCCTTTATTTATAAAGTAAAAGGGGGAGAGAGCTAAGCTGTGTTCTTGATCTGAAAGGTCCTTTCACCTCTAAAATTAGAAACTGCACCTTAAGCCTCTCTGTGTTAATATGGAAACAGGGAATTAAGAAAAGTTTCTAAGGGAAAAATTCAGATTTTGTAGCACCAATAGAGGTCAACTGTCTGTTGAACTGAAGTCTTTGCAGTAAACCCCATGTGACCCCCACATAAACAGGAGTAATGGCAACAGTCAGGTTTTATTTAGATGTTTCCCGAAGATTGTTCACTTGAAATGAATATTCATCCATATAGGGCTTTAAATGCTTGAAAATCCTTGCTGACCTTGTAAGCACTCTTGCAAGTCCTATGAATATATTAGCCTTTCAAAACAGCCTTGGTTATGCAGACAGGCACAGGAGTTATTCTTATTTTATTTCTCAGGAAACATAAATCATAAAGGTTGATTGGCAACTCCTTCTGAGATACTGGTCCAAAGCTGTACAGACAGTAAGCGGATGAGAAAGGCCACATGATCTCTAAATGTCTGGATCTCACTTAAGTACAGCTTGTTGCTGTTTCACCGCTTGCTGTCTCTGCAAAGGCATGCTACATGCTTTCAGATTTCCTGCTGGAGTCCTGTTTTGGTGGCCTTAAGATATGAGAGGAAGTAAATACTGTAAATAAGTACAGTCATATAAAAAAGAACGAGAAAACCACAGAGCCTTTTATCGTGCCAGCCTGAGCAGCTCAGAGGGACAAGATAGGGTTGTCAAAATGGCGTGTGACATGTAGGAGAGAGAAAGTGCATGAGGGGAAAATGAAGGACTAAAACCCAAGTTATTTCCCTGTCAAATAAATCTACCCACTAAAAATGTTTACGGCATCAGTGAACTTTCTTGGGGTCATTAAAAATATTTTACCCAAAAATATGCTATAAGTAAGGCATTTGGGGAAAGTATATTTTCCGTATTTAAGTAAAAATATTTCACTTAAGATTTTACCTTTTGAAATGGTGACTCACTTATTCATCATTCATAAGTGGCGAATCATTATTTTTATTTGCAATAAAATACACACAACATAAAACTTACCATCTTCACCATTTTTAAGTCTACAGTTCAGTAGTAAGCGCATTCAAACAGTTTTACAATCTCCAGAAATCTGTTTATCTTGCAAAACTGAACCTCTACATCCCTTAAGCAACTCCCCTCTCCCCTCCCCCCAGTTGCCGACGGTTCTAGGTATTTTTGCCCTAGGAACCTTTGCCACAAAGCAGTTTTGCTGCACAACTGATTGACCATAAGACAATTTTGCCATGAAAGATAAAATAACAAAAATAAAATAAAAATCTAGATTAAAAAAATAAAATTAACAAGGACATAATGCAGCATGAACAGCAAAATTTTTAAAAGATTTTATTGTGAAAATGAAAATTAAAAAAAATATTGGAATACATTTAAAATATGTGTAGATTCGTGGTTATAGTTGTGTATTCAGGCATGTCTTAGACAAAGCAATGATACTTCCTTTCTCAAAGTTGATCATTAAGGATTCGGGATTTAATATTGGACATAAGCTGTTCACAATATAAAAAAAAAAAAAAACGTGCTCTAAATCTCTTCTTATTTCCCTGGCAATAAAATGAACAGACGAGGGATGCTGCTATCTCTTGTCAATATATGTAATGTACATAACCCGGTAGCCCATATCAAGGCTACATCTAGAATGTTCCATCACAAGCTCAGTCCTTGTATTTCACCAAATCATCGAAGCCGGATTCTGCGCCAAATACCAACATTTGGTCTGCATCCTGTTCTCCACGAACAAACAGGAAAAATTTTCACCATTTTCAAGAAACATACTCATCTGGAATCACGTAACCATTTCTTTTTTGGGGGGAAAGGACAAGCTTGATTCTTCTTTTGCCTCCAGCTTCTAATATTGCCTGATAAATCTGATAAAGACGGCAAGAGGGAACAAGACGCTGTACCTAAATTAGCCAAAGGATCGATCGATCATGAACGCTCTTGAAGACTGTTGTGAACCACAAATCTGCCTGACGGCCGATTTCGTGTGCAAACGAAACCGCTTGGTACGAAGGTGTTTGCGGTGAACTTCCCAGCAGGGCTTCTGCAACCACCATTCTGCTCTCTGTCTCTGTGAATCTGACTCTACTCAATATACTCACAGAGGTGGAATCAGACAGTGTCTGTCTTTTCGTTACGGGCATAATGTCCTTCCGTTACCAGCATAAGGTTCATCCATGTTCTAGCATGTCAGAACTTCTTCCTCTTTGAGGCTGTTACTATTCCAGGGTAGGTACAGACCACATTTTGCTGGCCATTTATCCACTGAGAGACACTTGGGTTTGCTTCAGTGTTTGTAAATCATGCTGCCACTAACACGGATATGTAAATATCTTGAGACTTTGCTGTCAGTTCTGTTGGTTATACACCCAGAAGTGGCACTGCTAGATCATGTGGTAATTCTATTTTTAACTTTTTGAAAGACCGCCATACTGTTCTCCATAGTGGCTGCAGCCATTTCACATTCCCACCAACAGTGCACAAGAGTTCCAATTTCTCACATCCTTGACCACATTTGTTATTTTCCGGGTTTTGTTATTATTGTTGTCGTTTTGAGGAGGACTCATCCTGACGGGTGTGAGGTGGTGTCTCATTTTGGTTCTGACTTGCATTTCCCTAACGTTAAGTGACGCTGAACATCTTTTCCTGTGCTAACTGGTTCTCTGTGTATTTCCTTCAGGGAAATCACTGTTCAAGTCCTTTGCCCTTTTTTAATCAGGTTGTTTATTTTTTGCTGTTGAGTTATAGGAGTTCTTTATATATACTGGATATTAACCCTTTATCAGATATATGATTTGCAAGTATTTTCTCCCATTTTATATGTTGTCTTTTACTCTGTTGGTTGTGTCTTTTGAGGCACAGAAGTAAAAGCTTCACGGAGACTAAAACTGTGAACTTGGCTGGGCAGTAAATCAAGCGTTTCTAAACATGAAGGTCAATTAACGACAGTGAACCCAGATCAGGCGAGGCTGAGGTGGGGATGGAGGTTCAACACAAGATGGGGCTTGGGTAGAAGGTCTAAACTGGTCCAGGGTTCTGAAGGCTGAATGATGCCTCAAAGAAAGGAACTGGGGTCTTTTCCATTTTAAATTTCAAATACTGATTTCTATTCTAAAACCCACTTTTCTGATCGTTGATTACCAAAGTGATTGGAAAGACTCATGAAAATGCCTGGATAGAAAGAAGCAAAATGTCAGGTAGGAAAAATAATGAAGTCACAATTTTAGCAAATTCCCTTTATAACGAGAAACATATGAACTGTTGACATGATTGATAGGCAAAAGCAGAGTGACGAAAGGACGAAGAATGAGGTAAGAACGGCACATTTAAACAGTGGATATTTAGACCGTGTGACTATGTAACACAAAGCCTAGCTTTTAATTTCCTGTGTCACTAAAATGTCAACGTGTAGAAGAGCCGGCTTGCTTTTCATTTTGATTTTTATCAAAGACGCCTCCCTAAAACGTCACACTCTAACGACAGCTAAAAATACGCAAGAATCGAATCTTCTTCCAACAAACACTGGCCTCTTTAGCTGGAAGGGTCAGGGAGGAAATGATCCAGAACAAAAGGTAGGCAACCAAACAGCAAAAAATAGCTCCTGGTTCCCTTCTCTGCAAACTCTCGTCACGGAGGACCTGCCATCTCCACCCAAGGAAGTTCCTTGGCCGCGCGACTGTTTTCACAGCCTCTGTGATGCACCCCACAGTTTCACAGGGATGTTTGTTTTGGCAAAGGAGCTGGACGTCCTCTAAACACACTGCAGCCCTGATCTTCTTCGCTGCTTCCAGGGGAAAAGGAAACATCCCGACACCAGAGGTGACACCCTCAGCCTTTCCACTTCCCCCAACACTTTTTAACGTTTTTTACTGTGGTAAAAGTCACAGAATGTAAAAGAGACCATTTTAACCCTATTTATAACTGTACAGTTCAGTGGCACTAAGTACATTCATGTTGTGCAGCCCTTACCATCCTCCCTCTCCTGAATTTCTCACCTTCCTAAACTGAAACTCTGTCCCCGTACGTGATGGACTATTACCCCCAACATTTTAAAAAAGATCATTCTGTACCATAATACATTTTGTGTTTGCTTTCCCATATTGTAGGATATAAACAAAACCTATACTTGGCTGTTTGTTACAAAAACAATTAGTGTAAATCCGTTATTTAGTTTTGCCGTAGTCTGTTTATGCACTAAACAGGCAGATATACTTTATATCCGGAACATTTGAAGGCTAAGCCAACGTTATTTTTTTAAATATAAACTCAAAGGCAGTTTGGCTAGGCCCAAAAGAACTTTACACAGCCCCATTCGTTTCATTCTTCATTCCTGTCTAGACCTTTGAAGTCCCGTAACATATTGTATGAGCAGATAAACAGACTTTTGTTAATTGCGGGGAGCCAGCAAAGAGGGGAGGCATCTCAGAAAATCAGCAGATATCCACCTTTGAGCCGTACTGGCTGAGCTATTTTCAGGGCTTGGCCATGGCTTCAGTAAAGGCTTCACACATCATCTCTTTTCCTATGAGTTTAATATGGGTTTCAGACTTATACATGGGTCAGGTTTATATACTTCTGGCCCTGGTGGGTCAAGTGAAATTAATCCTGTTTATCCAGCAGTTTCTACCCAGAGAACAGGATGACCCGAGGACAGGAGCCCAGCCTTTCCCGTCAGTCACTTGCCAGTTTGGCTTCATTTCCTTGCCAAAGGGCACGTATGGAGGTGAACTGATTCCATCCTGATTCTGCCCGATATTTCAACTGGAGCATCACTTCCAGGGCAAGCAGAGTGGACCGCTGAGAAAGGGTCCCGGGAACTGAGCACTCGGAAACTGCCTCGCTGAAGCATCCAGAGACTGCGGTGCGCGATGGAGCATGATACATGCTCCCTTCAAGAAGATCTTTAGAATGGTTTTCATCTTTTTCTTTTTTTTTTTTTTTTTTTTGCTGTACGCGGGCCTCTCACTGCTGTGGCCTCTCCCGTTGCGGAGCACAGGCTCCGGACGCGCAGGCCCAGTGGTCATGGCTCACGGGCCCAGCCGCTCCGCACGTGGGATCTTCCCGGACCGGGGCACGAACCCGCGTCCCCTGCACCAGCAGGCGGACTTCTCAACCCCTGCGCCACCAGGGAAGCCCTGGTTTTCATCTTTGAGGTTTGGTTCTCCAACAGCAAACACGTGACTTCCCTGCCAATGGTGAGTAAATAAGTGAACTCTTGCGTTTCAGATGCTCCATCCATTTGAGAATCTCTGCATCAGAGGTGACCACGTAGCACAGGAGGAAGATACCCCAGCACCTCCTGTCCCCCCCACCGCCCCCGCTACTCCGTACTGCAGAGCCTACAGAGCGGGATTCCAGTCTGCACATCCCACCCCAGCACAGTGCCCCCCTGACGGCCGCACGGTTCCCTCGGACCCACTCAGCGCCCATGCAGGAGCGCTCCCTGCAGGAGAGATGCCCGAGGGCCCTGGGATACACTCTGACCTCACTTCCCCTCGGTGAACCATGGTGTCCTCACTGTTCAACGAAGATTAAGAACAGCGCCAACTTCACGAGATGTTGTAAAGGTGGAGTTAAATGACATGTACGTAAGGTCTGAGCATTGCCGCTGAAACACAACAAGCACTGAACCGGCGCTGGTCATTATAATTGTTTCATGCTGACCTTGGGACCCGTTGGCTGAGGACGGGATGAGGCACCCTCTGTGCCCAGGAGCCACAGAAAGGCTTTGTGCCCGTGAGCAGACCGCTGCATGGCGTCGGTGTGGCACCACGGCCTTTCTCCCGCAGTTGGTTTAATATTAAACGCTCCTAGCCGGGCTGGACAAAGTTCCTCCACTAGGACTTGACCCGTGATCCAACGTACCACCCCCCAGGAAGGAAGTTAGAAGTGACGCCTTCACCCAGTCTAGCCGCTGGCCCCTGATCAGATCGATGCTGATCATTTTCCGGGGATGGAGATCAGGTGGAAACGTGGAAAGCAAGAGAGCACGTGGGAGCTTCCCGATGGATCGGCTGCTGTTGCCGTACTGGACCCCACGCCACAACCTCCTCAGACAAGGGCCATTCTCTGGTATTTCGGGGGCACAACATTTCTGCACCAATTAAATACTAAGAGCTTTGAAAAGACTGCGTGTTATTCGTCCTTGAACTCCTTATGGCCAAGGAAACTGCTTTGCACATAAACAGAAACTCAGTATCCCTTTGTTATGGACTGAATTCTGTCTCCACAAAATCCCTATGTTGAAGTCCTAACCCTGAGGGCCTCGGAATGTGACTATATTTGGAGATGGAGCCTTTAAAGAGGAGATCAAGTTAAAATGAGGCCACTGGGGTGGCCCCCTAACCCCATATGACTGGTGTCCTTATAGAAGAGGAAGAGACAGTAAGAACACACACACACACACACACACACACACACACACACACACACGGAGGGAAGGCCACGTGAGGACACAGCAGGAAGACGGCCATCTATCTACAGGCCCCGAGAGAGGCCTCAGGAGAACCGACCCTGCAGACACCTTGATCTCAGACTTGAGCCTCTGGGACTGTGAGAAAACGATGTCTGGTGTTTAAGCCCCGTGGTGGCGTTTCGTCAGGGCAGCCTGAGCTGACTGGTCCCCTTTTAACTGAGCTGGTCGGCAGGCACTGTTCGAGGTAAAAATTCAGACTTTGGAGCCCATGAGGCTGTGCTCAGACACTGCTTCAGCCTTACTCTTTAACTGCTCTCACTGCCGTGACCTTGAGCAAGTCACTTACGCTTCGTGGGCCCCGAGAGCCGTAAGAGGAGAGACCCTGTCCCCACAAGAGCGGGTGAGACAACGTAAGATCATGCAGCAGCATCGTGTTACAAGACACTGTCAGCAAACACTCAATCTAACTGCCACGAGGTAGGTATTCTGCCCACATACTCACTGCTCCCTGCCCTGACTCTGCCTCACGGAAAAATTCTTTCCTCCGTCCCGCTAAACGAAACATTTCTGGCGTGTCCACTCTCTGCTTCCCATCCTGTCCTCTGGGGCCTCAGGATAGGGACTCAAACATCTGAATGGAGCTGTCATGTCCCAGTCAGCCTTTCCTTCTCTCGATATTCTAATATTTTAAAATATTCTAACTCCTGCTATTTTAAAAATAAGGGATGGCAATTTCCAGACTCATCAATTCCCAGAACGTTCTCCTCTGGGCATCTTTAGTTTTCGTCTTTTACGACGTGGCCCGGATACACGGCCACCCAGGCGCAGGCGTCATCGGCACCAGCCCCTCCCTCCATCACACTGGGGTCGGTGGAGCTCAGGAGGCTGGAAACTCTGCACAGCCTCACCTGGCTGCCCGTACCACCCACACACATCAGAACCCACCTTCCCCTGTTCTGGCCCTGGAAACCTAGGGGCCCCGGGGCAGCCTTGGATGGGGGAAAAAGGAGGGGCCGAATGGGACCTGGGGACCCTCTTGTCCAGGATCTACAGCACAGGGGTCCCAGGAGTGACTCATCCTGGGGCCACTAGAGCCCCAACTCAGCCCGGATGCCCCCCCACTGAAGACCTGCTCAGCCCACCGGTCACTCGGGGTCCTGACAGACCCTCCTGCCCACCTGAACCTCCAGCGGAATCACTCATTTGAGTCAATGATTAAAACAAGGCCCACCCTCCCTGGACTCGTCGCCCGAGAGCTCCGCCCAGACAGATGACTCACCCACCCCGATGGGAGACAAGGTTATGCAGCCTCACCCCAGTCTCCTTATAATGCTCGCAGGGCGTCTGCTGCCTGCCAGGTACTGTGCGTGGAGCCAGGGGGCTAATGAGGAACACGGCACTGTCCCAGGACGGGGAGCGGTCCAGTGCACAGCAATTCCAAGCTGTAGGCTGAGACTGTGGGACTGAGACGGTGCTGTGGGCCTGTCTGGACTCTGTCACCAGTGGTCCCTCCACCTAGCGGCACATCACCGACCTCTGCTGAGGATTTCTCGGAGAAGAGCTGAGAGTGAGGTTTGTCCTCCAAAGACACTGAACCGGAAAATCACGCACGCTGCAAAACGCATTCCGTGTCACAATGTCTTGGACCAGCTCCTCCCCCGATGGACAGGGACAGAGCCACACAGAGCGCAATGCACTGCACCCAACGGATCAGGGAGATTTTGCACTCTGCTAACGGGGCGGACGCGGTGGGGGAAAGAGCGATTACTCCTGGCAGGAAGTCACCTGTTGCATCCTGCTTGGGACCAAAAATCCAGAGCGAGGCCCTGCTGTGGGAAGACAGTACCAGGCACATCTCGGTTGGGGTGAGGCTTTCCAGAAGCGAGGAACGTTCCCCAGAGGCCCGGAGACAACACACAGAAAAAGCCAAAAGGTCTGCCGGCATGAGATGCTGGGATGGAGGCCTCCCTTCCTGCTCATCCACGCAGGGAGCAAGGGTGGGCGGGGGCTGGAGCACGTGGAGGGAGGGGTCTTACGGGCTGGGCCCTGGGGGGCCGGGGGAGGGACCCGGGTCTGCTCAGCTCCTCTGGGGAAGCCGTGTTCTTAGGTGCGGACCTCCAGCCGGACACAACATGTGCTACCTGCCCTGCTCTTGACCTTCTCCAGAGGGATGGGCTCTGCAAAATGGAAAGGAAACAGCCCTCCCGGGGGTCTGCAGATGGCCGCTTAAGGGTGCGGTCGGGTTCGCTGGGGGACGGGAGGACTTCTGCCACGTCTCAGAGGAAGTCCCCACCGCCGGCCCCGGCGTGCGCTGGGGGGTCTATTCCAGTTCCAGGACCTGTCCCTGGAGAGACCCCTCCTTCACGCCGACATCCTCTTCCTCTCCCAGCTCTGGTTTCATGCCTTACAACCTCACCGACAGAGGGAAAGCGTGTGCAGGTGAAGGAGGGCCAGGTCCTCCTCTGGTTAAGGGGGCCACCTGCAAGGGGGACGCCCAGCGCTGCCGCAGGAGGCGGAGCGGGGCTGAGTCAGCTCCAGCGTTCTGGGCTGCGTGGCCGCCGCGTCTCCTCCATTCACCTGACGGAGGGCCTCCAGAGTCAGCGCACCTGCCGGGACCGCTGTGAGGGTGAAATGCGACCATTTACGGGGAAGCGTACTTTCCAAATATTGAAAACAGTGTCACGCACACCTATACGTTATCATTCTGAAGGAATGCGGTTGAGAGGCTTTGGAAGACCAAACGGACTGAAGGGAATTTAACAAGGATATACGGATCACAAGGGAGAAAAGCCTGCGTTGCAGAAAAAGACTGAGCAGAAGAGGAGGAGAGAGAGAGAGGGGAGAGGTGGAGGGTGGGGGGAACGGAGGGAAGAAACCGAGAGCTCTGCTGTGCTGGCCATCCGTCCGCATCCTCTCGGTGCGTCTCTGCACCCACAGGACAGGTGAGCAGGGGATGCGCCGGGGGGCGGGGCCAGCGTCGCCCACACCCCCTGCCGGCCCCGCCCCCCTCCCCGTCCGCCCGCTGCTCCGGAGGCTCCTTCGGCAGTGATGTCTGGGCCGCGTGCGGCATCCTGCTCTTCCTCCGACGGACGCGGAAGCAGCGACGGACCCTTCTCATCTCAGAGGGACGCCCATTCCTCACGGGCCCCTCGCAGCGGCCGCTCTGGCCTCACACCGCCCACCTGCCGCCCGCCCCTGCTCCCGTCCACAGCGCGAGGTCATTTCCAGCTCTGCAGCTACTCTGAGCTCCTGTCCCTCAGTGCTGAGCAAATCCTGCAGGCGTGGTCCAGGGGAGCTGCCCTTTCTACACTGGCTCTGGAGCAAAGCGGTTCTTTCGCTCTTTCCACGTACATTCTGAAACCGGTGTTTTCACTTGGACAGGATCCATCAGTAGGTGCTTGGTACATGAATACTGCACACATGAGCTAATTTAGTATAAACGTTTACTGACGGGACTCCCGGCTTGCTGCGAGACGCTGCGAGAGGTTAGTGAATAAAGAAACAAAACCTCCTTCCCCGGGCGGATGGGTTAGCAGCTGCCAGAGAAACGGAACTGGGGAAGGACCCAGAGAGTGACAGAGGGCAGAGGGTCTCAGAAGGGACACGGGGCCGGGAGCACGGGAGGCCTGAAAGCACAAGCAGCGGCTGGCCCAGAGCACGGGGGCCCAGGGGGAGCTGAAGCCCCCGAGGCTTTTAAGAAAAGACAGGATCCTCTTTCTGTTGTGTCGAGTATGGAATAAAGAGGAGGCCGAGGGGGAGGGACAAGAGCAGACGCCGGGACCAGTGAGGAGTTTTGTCCTGGGGCTGCGCCGGGGCCCTGGGGGCGGCGGGGGGGAGGGGGTAGGGCACGGCGGGAGGACCTGGATTCGGGTCAGGATTCCCTGACAGGTGGGATGTAAAGTGTGAGAGAGAGAGAGCGCCCTGTGGATCCGAGACCCTGTCCCCTTCATCCCTCACAGGGGGTGGGGTCCGGGGGGTCCTCCCCCCACCCAGCCTCGTGTGATGCACAAGGCGAACTGCAGGACCACTCCTCTCTGCTGAGCCTCATCCACCTCGGCTCCTCCCTGCTCGGCCCAGCACTGCAGGAAGCCGACATGCCAGCCGCAGCCAAAAGTCTTTCATTATTATGAAAAATAAATTCTAAAAAGTCTCCAAGCATCAACCACCTTTCCAGAGACAAAAGAACCACCACCCAGACGTGTGTGATCGGAAACGGAGTGGACCTCACCCCAGGAGGCCCAGGGGTCACAAAGCAATGACTACAAAGTCAGAATCACCTCGACCTCAGCATCTTCTGGACGTTCGTTCCAATAAGCAAAAAAATATCAGTCCTAACGGGAGAGGAGACAGGATGTGGTCCCGCTGGCCGCATGGCCTGATCGCCTCCGGTCCAGGGTCCCGCTCCCTGCAGATCCCCTGGAACCAGGGCCACCAGGGCTGCCGGGCTGCCTTCCTTCTGATCTGGCCCGAGAAGCAGAGCGGGTCAGGGACAGGCGGGCAGGACCAGACACACAGCCACAGAAGTCCACCTTGACCAGGGCGGCCACGTGCACAGCCCCGTTCTTGATGACACGTGTCTTTGGGAGTCCGGACAGCAGAGTTTTATGATTTCCTGTAATACTCTAATTACCTAACTCTCGTGGTGATCCAGAGAATGGAACTTGCAAGTAGCAGTGCTTTCCACTGAAATCCCAACATTCCCAAATTATCCTACGTATTTTACACAGTAGGAGATACTGTGTTCTTATGTGTACATTGTACTGAGATATTACAGTAATGAATATCGATTTGTGCTTTCAAGTGCAGGGCCTTGCATATAGCAGCTGTTCAAAAATATCTGTTGACTACACAAGCATATATTTCATAGAAAGTTCCATTTTGGCTTATACTAATGACTGATCCTAACACGCCTCCATCACCTCTCATTATAATAGCCGACATCACGAGCTCTTTTCGTTTTCAATGCAATAAACTGGAGATAACGTACAAATGCACTGTTATGTTGGAATTATATGGAGCTGAACGCGACAAACACAGTAAGTCAAATAAAATAGGACAGAAGAACGCCTCAATAACTAAAATATTTTTTGAATTACTTCTACTTACAATAAAAAAAGATGCATTGCTGTAACTGCCACAAAAGCAGGTGTGTAACAACTGGATATTGACTGAATAAATTAATGGCTAGCTGTTTATTCCATATTTGTGGACGATGACAGCTAAAATTAGACACAGCATTGTCTAGCAGACTTCCACAAGTTACTTTGAATCCATGGAGGTGAAATAAGCTGCTCCTTAACCTGACAGGGGTCGTACAAAAGCGATGTCGGCCGATGCATGCGATGCCGACCGATGCCTGCGATGTCGCCGATGCGGGTTCTCGGGATTTTCTGTCTTTAATGGGTGAGTTGAGTCCCCTGAGGAAGGATGACTTGACACTATTCTAGTCTCTTCGTCTCCAACAGGGGCTCCAAAGGGATGACCAACGGCTTTCTCCTCCACGATCCTCCGAAGGTGTGGCCCAGCAAGTAGGCTGTTTGAGCTTTGTGCCCAGAGGGGGAAAATGCCACCGAGATAAGGAGGCGTCCTTTAACAGAATAAGTCTGCTCCGGGGGGCTTGGCAACTTTTCATTACACATTTGGTGTTTCTAGCAAATAAAGAGTTTGATCTTTAACTACAGTCTTCCACTTGGTTAATGCAGGACGCCGGCCGGGCCCCCTGCACCCCCAGGGCCCTGGGGCCGGCTCTCAGCTCCACTCCACAGTGCGGCCTGCACACCTAAGAAAACAAGTCTCGCAAGTGGAGCAACTTGCCAAGATCGTCTTCCCAGGAACGACAGAGCTGCTGGCATCTGAATCCAGGAAGCGGCTCCACGGGCCTTGCTCTGACCTCTACCCCGTGCACCCGGGGAGGCTGCTTTGATCCTTCCCATTCTGTAGAGGAGGAAACTGAGGACCAGCGAGTGAGTGGACGGCTGTCCAGCCGGGCACCTGTGTCCTCAGCCCCTATTCGTGATCTGAATGCTGACCCAGGCTGACCCAAGAGCAGCCCCAGGGGGACAAATGTCTGCAAATGACAGGAAGGCAAGTCTCCCTGGGGTCCGTTGCTAAGACTTGTTGTGTAAAGGGGGCTCTGACACAAACACAGATGCAGCAAGCCCTTGTGCAGCGCTAAGGACAAGGCAAGGGGTCATCTCAGCGTGGAGCACGGTGGGGAGAGGACAGTGTGGCCCCTCCGAGATGAAAGGGGGAGAAAGATCCCGTCTGGCACAGGCAATCGCTCTGTCCTTTTCCCAGGTCCCAGTGAGAAGCAGCGGGGCCGACTCATTTATCTTAATATACAGCTTTAGGCCTCAGCGAACTGTGCATGACGGTGGTAACTTTTCTGCCAAAGAATCTCTCCAGATCTGTTAAAAATATTTATACTGAGTAGACCTGCTGCTCTCACATCGGATTAGTCCAAATTCTGGGCGGGCAGGTGGGGCAGGTAGAGGTCTGTGGGGTGGTGGTTCTCAAAGTGGGGTTTGTCTGGGAACTTGCTGAACCCTGAGTTCCCAGGCCTGGCCCCAGACCCACTGAATCAGAAACCCTCAGTGTGGAGCCAAGGTAAATGTGCTTTCACAAGCCCTCTGGGGGCATTCTGATGAGCACTCAAGTTTGAAAAATACTGACTTAGCACGTGGTGCCCTAATGCATAGATCATTCCTGTCTGAACGTTCCACGTAATTAAAACTTCATTCGAGGCACTGGGACGAGAGGTGAAGGTCTGAGGCAGAGAGCAGTTCCACCTTTTTCTGCAGCTGGCACGTGGCTTCCCTTGTCTCACTGACCCCCCTGTCGAAGGGCTGGTACAAGGATGCCACCCATTTCTCTCACTGGCTCAAACGCCTCTGGAAAAAAATCTTCTTGAAAAGCACTTTTAGAAGTAACAAATACTCAAATCATGAGTATATAAGCAGGTTGCAAATTCTGAGACAAAGATTACAGTTTTTAAAAGTTTCAGATGACCAGGAAGATGGCTGAAATCATTTTGCCTTTAAGACCCTGAAAAAGTAAATAGAGTCGCCCCTGAGTCTCAGTGAGAGATGTTTCCAGGACCCCCTCAGATACCAAAATCCTCAGACGCTGAGGCCCTTCTATGAAATGGGGCAGTATTTGCACGTAATCTACCCCTGTTCTCCTGTGTACTTTAAATCATCTCTAGGTGACTCACAATACTTAATACAATGTAAATGCTATGTAGATAGTTGCCAGCAAACAGCAAATTCAAGTTTTGCTTTCTGAAATTTTCTGGAATTTTTTTTTTTTTTCTGACTCTTTTTGATCCATGATTGGTTGAATCCGAGGATGGGGAAACCCACAGATAGGAAGGGGTTACTGTACTGAATTTTTAATAGTAGTTGATAAGAAAAAAGTCTTTTAAAAGAAGAAAATCTAAGCATCCCCATTTTCCTATAAACTAGTCACAGCCTTGAAAATAAGCCTTTCCTCCTGATTCAGGATATTCGTGTTAGTAACAGTTGCATATAAATAAGGCTTCCCAAACAAACATCTTATCTTTATATGGGAGGAAGTTCAGGGAGAAGGAATTGACGTTCTTCCCCAACGATGACAATACATTTTTGGGTTCCTTTCCCAGAAATCAGTAAATAACAAAATACCTTTCATTTAGAAAGGGAGAAAAAAAAAAAAAAAAAAAAAAAAAAAAAGCACGGTCATAGCAAATGCTTAAATCTAATCCATATGCCATGCATATTCTTAAAAAAGGAGATGGCTGCTGTGAGTCAATTTCTCCACTCATTCGGTGCCAAATAAAACGGATTTCAGTAGAGAAGTTTTTATTGCCTCAGAGGGAGCTCTATTCATTCTGCAGTGTATACAGTACTATTTATTTTTCATTCAGAATTCCCAATTCTCTACTTGATATACATTTTCCCACTCAAGCCAACTTTATCCACTCTGGATAAGCACATAAAAATGTGAAAAACATATCTTCTCTGGATAGAAGGAATTTTTAAAGTGCTGATGCAGCACAGCAAAGGGCACCATAAACAAAACGGAAGGACAACCTATGAACTGGGAGAAAATACTTCCAAATGGTGCGACTGACAAGGGCCGAATTTCTACAATATACAAACAGCTCCTACAATTCAATACCAAAAACCAAACAACCCAATCGAAAAATGGGCAGAAGACCTAAGTAGCCACTTCTCCAAAGAAGACATACAGATGGCCAATAGGCACGTGAGAAGATGCTCAATATCTCTAATCATTAGAGAAATGCAAATCAAAACTACAATGAGCTGTCACCTCACACTGGTCAGAATGGCCATCACTCAAAAGTCTACAAACAATAAATGCTGGAGAAGGTGTAGAGAAAAGGGGGGAACCCTCCTGCACTGTTGGCGGGAATGTAAATTGGTGCAGCTACCATATGATCTAGCAATCCCACTTGGGGGCATATGTCCAGAGAAAAACAAGGTTCAAAAGGATACATGCGGGCTTCCCTGGTGGCGCAGTGGTTGAGAATCCGCCTGCCGATGCAGGAGACACGGGTTCGTGCCCTGGTCCGGGAAGATCCCACGTGCCGCGGAGCAACTGGGCCCGTGAGCCATGGCCGCTGGGCCTGTGCGTCCGGAGCCTGTGCTCCGCAACGGGAGAGGCCACAGCAGTGAGAGGCCCGCGTACCGCAAAAAAAAAAAAAAAAAAAAAAGGATACATGCACCCAAATGTTCACTGCAGCACTGTTTACAATAACCAAGACATGGAAGCAACCTAAATGTCCATCGACAGATGAACAGATAAGATGTGGTATATATATATATATATATATATATATATATATATATATATACAATGGAATATTACTCAGCCATAAAAAGGAATGGAATAATGCCATTTGCAGCAACATGGATGGACCCAGAGATGATCATACTAAGCAAAGTAAGTCAGAAAGAGAAAGATAAATACCATATGATATCACTTATATGTGGAATCTAAAATAGGACACAAATGAACTTATCTACAAAATAAAAACAGATTCACAGACATAGAGAACAGACTTGTGGTTGCCAAGGTGGTGGGGGGTCAGGAAGGGATGGATGGGGAGTTTGGGGTCAGCAGGTGCAAACTATTATACATAGAATGGATAAACGACAAGGTCCTACTGTAGAGCACAGAGAACTATAGTCAATATCCTGTGATAAACCATAATGGAAAACAATATGAAAAAGAATATATATATATATATAAAACTGAGTCATTGCTACACAGCAGAAATTAAACACAACATTGTAAATCAACTATACTTCAATTAAAATTATAAGAAATACCGATGCAGTGTAGCATCTACATTCTGTAACATTAGGCAAATGCAATTCTTTTGAAATAAAGCTGAAATTATACTGATATTGGAACTCGCACTTTTCACCACTAAAGAAATACCCCTCCCCATCCAAAGCAACAAGACACCCCCGGAGGTAGGTGGTTGAGAATTGCTAAATGCTGTAAGAATGCTCTGTGTCATGAGAAAGTTCAAAATCTAACTCTCCACAAAATAAGGGGTGAAACGCACTGCAGACCCCCACGGGAAGCAGCTCTGTGTTCACGAGTCTGTGCTGTGTAGCTGGGCGTGCGTACAGCAAAACAATGCTAGTTTGGTTTGTGCCTGCATTTCTTTTATCCAAAGACAGTGAAAAGACGCTGGAAAACTCAAAATAACTTAGTACTATTAGAAACTGTTGAAAAAACATAAAAGTCAAAAGTTTTCTTGTAAAATGTGTTGCATTACAGGCTTTTTAGACGCCGCAAGGACTGTGGATGGCAAGACCGTTAGATGGGAACAGGGGTGTCTCTAGACCAGGGATAAAGAACACCCCTGGAGGGACTGAGGAAGGTGGCCGATGAACAGACAGATACACGGACACACAGATGACCAGGCCGGAAAGGAGAGGATGTGAGGTGTCATGACGCTGCCACGGAGCCACTAACATGACTGCTAACCACGACACAGGGGCCAAGCCTCCCGTCCGAAAGGTACAGACGTGGTTTCTAAGTTATTTTAAGGAAAGTCAGTTTATGAATAAGCACAAAAGGGCCGGGCCGCAAGACCAGCAGCGTGTGATGCTAAGGACCCCATGAAGCAGACACGGGCCAGCCAAGCAACACCACAGCAGGAGGAAAGTGTCAGGAGAGTCAGCTCCTGCTGGAGGAGAGCTGGCCTTAAAGGGGCCCCACAAAGACGTTCCTATTTGTGGGGGGGTACCTGCCCAGGGGGCTGCCGGGCAAGTCGCCGGGAACCATCTCAGCTCCGTGAGGAAGAGTGGGTCCTTCTCCTTACGCTGCAGGCTGATCCGCATCTCAGGGTCTCTGCGGAGCACGCCCGTTGCCGCCCAGGAGAGCCTGGCTTCTAAAAGCACCCAGAGCACATCGACCGTCCCGGCCACCCTTGGGTGTGTCACCGCTGCCGCATCCCACCCAAATAATTTTTTTCAGTGTCACGCTTTAAGCCAGAAAAACTGTCAGAGTGTCCCGGCCGCTGGAACATGAGGGCCTGGTATGTCAAATAGTGTTTCAAGGCCAACCCATCAGGCGGATGAAAGGAAGAAGCCCAGAGTAAGAGGCCAGCCGCTAGGGACGCCGGCTCTGCCTGGTCCCCACGGGACAGTCACGTGCAAAGCCGCTCCTCCGCTCCGAAGCTGCACAGATACAAGGCCTCCCTAAAGAGATGTCACGTCTCATAGAAGCCAACTTCGCGTGCAAACGCCTTCTCAGCCGTCCTGCGAACGCGGTCTGTTTGGGCACCTGTCTTACACCACGTGTCATCCTCATCTTACACACCCTCCAGGTGTCTCACAGCGCCTGCAATTTTCTCATTAAGCAGTGGCGCCCCACATCTCAAAGCTAAAGGTAAAATAAATGTTAATCCACAAGCCTAAGCCTTTAAGGGAATGAAGGCACAAAACTAGTTTCCGGTCTTCCCTAAACGAAGCCGTGCGGCACCTCGCCTTGACCGCTGAATCAAGCTTAACTTTTCAGTCTGAACCATCTCGTTGCTAAAGCCACAGGCCTGAAGGATGACGGAGCGCACAGGCACCTTCCAGAGAATGCATGGGTCCCTTTAGCAGAGGCCCTGGTCCCGAGCGGCGCCCCCTCTCCCTACCTTTTCCGACGTCTTGTCTTGCACGGGTGCTCCCGCGCCGGGCAGGGACGGAGGGGGAGGCGCTCGGCGCTTCTTCAGGTCTGACTTGACCGACACCCCCGAGATGCTGCCAAGGGAGAGCGACGGACCCAGTGGAGTGGAACGGGGGTTCACGGACGGGGAGTTTGGGGTCGTCGAGCAGCCCTGTCGGGGGAAGAGGCAAACATACAAGCGCATCACTCGGAGATGCTTCTCGGCATACGAATGCTCCGACACGAAGGCCGAGCGCCCACCGCCCACCTGAACTTCTCACATCATCATCCCCACGGACTGCCTGAATGGCTGGAACAAGACTCTTATTTTCTCTCTCCTGGGAAAATGATCACAGACCCCACGGCAGGACACACCTCTTGGTGTGAGGTTTATTTTCCTAATCGTGAAGGAAACAGCAGACTTTTTACACCTCTAAGAGGCATTCTTACCAGCTAGAATCAGGCAAGATTCTCAACCCACCTGCAGTGAATTAACCTCCTTCAATTTTTTTTTTTTTTTTTTTTAATTTTATTTAATTTTGTGGTACGCGGGCCTCTCACTGCCGTGGCCCCTCCCATCGCGGAGCACAGCCTCCCGACGCGCAGGCCCAGCGGCCATGGCTCACGGGCGCAGCCGCTCCGCGGCATGTGGGATCCCCCCAGGCCGGGGCACGAACCCGCGTCCCCTGCATCGGCAGGCGGACTCCCAACCACTGCGCCACCAGGGAAGCCCCTCTCCTTCAATTTTTAACCTGTCATCAGGGTGAGCACTTAGATGCTGAAAAGAGGAAGGGACAGACCAAGAAGCATATTTCTGCTGGAGAAGAAGCCCGTCTCTGCCATCTCGAGAAGTACTTCACCCGCTGCCAGGGAGGGGCTTAGGTTTCTTCTAACTTTGAGAAGTTTCAAACAAGTGGCCGCGTAGTATAAACAGCCTGCCGTGAAGACTTTACGCGACCACCAGATGCAGTACTTCGTGACAGATGCCCGATCAACTGAAAATAAATTCAACCTAACACACTAATTAATTGTTCCCAAGGAGCAAGGTCTATATCCAGGGAGCTGACTAAAGGCACCTATATATTTTTCCAGTTTCTCCCCCTAGGTCCTGCTTAATAGAATCAATCATATGAGTGTTAGTGCAGGAAGGGCATTTCGAGAAATAGCAGTCTAATTCCAAATTAAAACTGAAGTGGAGCCCACGCCCTGCCCTGCTGTGCCCTCCGCCCTGCCCCCTCCCTCGCCAGCACTGCTGCCCCAGCCTGCTGTGGTCCACACCGAGGCCGGTGAAGTGCAGCGGCTCCTGGCTTCGCCGCTGATAAGCTGTGTGACCTTGGACGGGTCTCTTAACTTCTCTCTGCCTCAGTTTAACTCCTGTAAAACTGAGGTCAATAACAGCACCTCCATCACAAAGAAATCGTGAGAGCTGGATGGGTTACGACAGACGAAAGAGCCTTAGAGAGTTCTAGGCACAGAGTAAGCGTCTGATATGTGCTATTATAGTTATCATGTAAACGTGAGCCCCACAGGACAACGATTATTCCCTGCTTGCAGCCACGGCCGTGTCCCTGGCTCCTAGCATCCCCTGCTACCCGGAGGGCCCGGGCCCCTGAGTCCACATTTGCAGAGATGAGTGGGTGGGCAACTCTGCCCTCACGTTTCGCACAGTGAGCTCGTGGGTGAGCTTTTCCTCTGAGCCGCTGGCTCACCACGTTTGAAACAAATGCAGACGGGAAGCCCATCGCACTCAGCAACAGCCCTGCATTACCTGCCCGCAGCCTGAAGTCCCATTCTGTCCTGCCAATTATACTATCATTCGGCTTCCTGAGGAGACTATTGAGACTCAGATTTCCTTCTTTTTTTTTAGGTGGTATGTATGTATGTATGTATTTACTTATTTGCTTATTTATTTACTTATTCATTTATTTATTTATTTATTTATATAGCAGTACACGGGCCTCTCACTGCTGTGGCCTCTCCCGTTGCGGAGCACAGGCTCCGGACGCGCAGGCTCAGCGGCCACGGCTCACGGGCCCAGCCGCTCCGCGGCACGTGGGATCCTCCCGGACCGGGGCACGAACTCGCGTCCCCTGCATCGGCAGGCGGACTCTCAACCTCTGCGCCACCAGGGAAGCCCTTATTTTTTAACATCATTATTAGAACATAATTGCGTTACAATGGTGTGTTAGTTTCTGCTTTATAACACAGTGAATCAGCTGTACATATACATATATCCCCATATCTCTTCCCTCTTGCGTCTCCCTCCCACCCTCCCTATCCCACCCCTCTAAGTGGTCACGGAGCACCGAGCTGATCTCCCTGTGCTATGCAGCTGCTTCCCACAAGCTATCTGTTTTACATTTGCTAGTGTATATGTGTCCATGCCACTCTCTCACTTCGTCCCAGCTTACCCTTCCCACTCCCCGTGTCCTCAAGTCCATTCTCTAGTAGGTCTGTGTCTTTATTTCTGTCTTACCCCTAGGTTCTTCATGACATTTTTTTTTCTTAGATTCCATATATATGTGTTAGCATACGGTATTTGTTTTTCTCTTTCTGACTTACTTCACTCTGTATGACAGACTCTAGGTCCATCCACAAAATAACTCAATTTCGTTTCTTTTTATGGCTGAGTAATGTTCCATCGTATATATGAGCCACATCTTCTTTATCCATGAGACTCAGAATTTCTTGTACTTAAATATTAATATCAAAGGAAAACCCAATCCCTGAAGGTTGCTTTTTATGCCAATTCATGCTTCCTTGGGAGACACCGACCATCAAAGGATCAAATGCAGAATCCCCATAAGGAAAAGGTGAGGGACCCACAGGAAATAGCCCAACACCCAGAAAACCCATCAACCCCTCTACCGAGGCTCCCACAGAAAATATGTCAATGTTTCTCCCAATCCTTGAGTTCTGCAGACATTAGACTCGTTACTAAGCAAATAAGCCAATGCAAAATGAACTCTTAAAAACTTTTCTCTGCCTTACATCTACCCCCACAGCAACCATGAACATGCAAGGAGACGCGAGAACTTAAGTTCACTCAGAGATGCAGGGTCCAGATGATAAAATTAAGCAAATGAAGCAAACCAGAGCAAGGGCTTGACTGGTCCAGGTCTGGAGCTGGGGAAGTGTTGCACTGGGTGGCTGGATCGCTCAAATGCCCCCCTCCCCATTCAAGGGGGTACAAACTCATGCCATGGAGGTTTGTTAAAACTTGTGAAATACAACGGAGAGCTCCACCCACTGCCCGCCTCTCTGGAGTGTGCCTGGACCCATTTGGCATCCCACAAACAAGACGTTTGCGACGATGCATTGCACACCCCTGATACTAATTGATTTTCCTCCCTCCACCCTGTCTAGACTGGGAACTTCCAACACCGCTTGCTTCAGTCCTCACCACAACTATGCGAGCCTGGCGGACCCCTCTGCACCACTCTGAACTCACCTCAGTCCTTGAAGCGCCCTGAGCACTTTCCCAGCTCTGTGCCGACGCTCCCTTAAAGGCACTTCACAGCTCATCCATTTTGTACCTATTTCAGGTTCTACCTCTGTCATCCTGTAGCCCTTAGAGCACTGTGACATCTGAGATTGTCAACTCCTTCTTGAGGTGAGGGGCTGACCCAGGCACCCACCATGCACACACAGCCGGGAATGTCTCCATCTTTAAAATTGGGGGCACTCCATTTATTTCAAAGCTGTGGTCAGCACCCCGCATGTTTCTGTCACATGAGAGATGTCCCACCTATGTGGCTTCCTTCTCCCCTGATAAGTATTTTTGGTAAAAATGACCTCATCAGGGCCACAGTGAGATGGCCTTGGGCAGGAGAAAGTTGGACCGCACAGCCACCCATCCAGGTCCCCCTGGCAAGTCCTGACATCTGTTATCCCGGGTGATGGGCTGCACTCCATCCATTATCTGTGTCTCTGGAACAGAAGTGAATTTTGACACAACAGGGTTTTTAGCCAAATAGGCTCTAGAGGACACACAAACATCTCTCCCCACCCCATCCCCGCCCCCTATCCCCCCCAATGTCAGGGTCCCCAAGTGGACCTTTTCACATGCTTGGTGAGGAATTCAGGTAGAGGTTTTGGTCTAAATATTTTGGTTACAGTACGTACAGTCTAAAATAGCCATCACCAATCCTTTCAGCATCAGATGCTTCTAAATTAGACCAGATGCTTTTCGGATGGCATGGTTTTAGGGTTTTAACAGTGAGAAAAACTGAAGCCCAAGGAAATGAACTGAGCTCCTCAGGATATGCCTGAGCCCCTGGGGATGGGATTCAACTAGTCAGTTCCCAAGCTGCCCTGCAACCCTCCTCTCCTCCCACCACACTGCCCCCTGCTCAAAGGATTTCATACAGCTTTGCTTTTTCCTTTCCTTCCTTCCTTCCTCTCCCTCCCTCCCTCCCTCCCTCCCTCTCTCTCTCTCTCTCTCTTTCTCCCTCCCTCCCTCCCGCTCGATCTCTCTCTCTCTCTCTCTCCCTCCCTCCCTCCCTCTCCCCCCCTTGCTCTCTCCCTCCCTCCCTCTCTCTCTCTCTCTCCCTCCCTCCCTCCCGCTCTCTCTCTCTCTCTCTCTCTCTCCCTCCCTCCCTCCCTCTCCCTCCCCCCTCTCTTGCTCTCTCCCTCCCTCCCTCTCTCTCTCCCTCCCTCCCTCCCTCTCCCTCCCCCCTCTCTCTCTCTCTCCCTCCCTCCCTCCCTCTCCCTCCCCCCTCTCTCTTGCTCTCTCCCTCCCTCCCTCTCTCTCTCTCCCTCCCTCCCTCTCTCTCTCTCTCTCCCTCCCTCCCTCCCGCGCTCTCTCTCTCTCTCTCTCCCTCCCTCCCTCCCTCCCTCCCGCTCTCTCTCTCTCTCTCTCTCCCTCCCTCCCTCCCTCTCTCTCTCCCTCCCTCCCTCTCTCTCTCTCTCCCTCCCTCCCTCTCCCTCCCCCCTCTCTCTTGCTCTCTCCCTCCCTCCCTCTCTCTCTCTCTCCCTCCCTCCCTCCCTCCCTCCCGCGCTCTCTCTCTCCCTCCCTCCCTCCCTCCCGCTCTCTCTCTCTCTCTCTCCCTCCCTCCCTCCCTCTCCCTCCCCCCTCTCTCTTGCGCTCTCTCTCTCTCTCTCTCTCTCTCTCTCTCTCTCAAAGAATCAAGTGGGAGAGAAGCCGCAGTCAGACCTGTTACCCACACCGCCTTTTCTTCGGACCCAGGTTTTGACAGGGACCTAAGGCAGGACCACACGACAGAAACCAGATGGCATGGCTGGACACCGCCGCCCACACTCACAGGGATCCGCTGCACAGAGCAGCCCAGATCTATCACAAGCCCTCTGATGTGAAAGCAGAGAACATCGCTTCCCATCCCGCGGCTGCCGGCACCACCCCGGACGCCGGGCCAGGCAAAGTTCCCTCCCTCGAGGGCGTGCTCTGCCTGCTTTCTCTTGTCCTAGGAGAGCAGCCTTCCTGATGGACTCACCCATGGCTGCATCTCCCGGCCAGAGGACACCGAGTCTTCCCACGCCCTGGAAATCCGGCATCAATTCAGAGTAAAGGGCAAACCCAGGGGCTGAAGCCCACCAGCTTCGTGAGAACGGGTCCCCACGATGGGCACAGAAACGGAACTTGGGAATCCAGTCTCTCCTCTGCGATGTGAGTGGGAAAAGGCCATCCTCTGCGCCAAGCGCCTCGAGGGGATGCCTGAGGAGAGGCATTGCTATAGAAGGTAAGTTGCAGAAGCTACATGGCCAACCAAATACTGTGTCATAGAAGCTCTCTGACGGCTACAAGCATCAGCACAACTTCAGATCATTTCTCCACTGGCAGGATTCTTCCCGAACTGACAGAAAAATGTAAGTGCACCAGCGCTTCCAACTGGTAGTATCTTTCTTGTAACAAAACTCAGGGAAGGACCTGAAGGGGAGCTGGATTGGTCCGAACCTTCCGCTGTAGGACCTTCAGAAAACCAAAACCTGTTCGCGAAGATGGGAATGCTTGGGATATGCTGATAATTCATAATTGGCCACCTTCACCAGGACCATTTCGGACAGCCAGAAACTTCTGAAAAGCTTGTGAATGAAAAGGAAACAAGTCTTGGTGTAATTCAAAGATGTAGAACACGGGATGCCCAGCCCCAGGAAGGCCGTGGTCCTGACGGGGAGGGCGCAGGGGCCCCGGGGGTCAGCGTGCAGGCTCCACAGGGGGTGTGGAGGAGGAGAGGAGAGGAAGCACACTGAGGGAGGTGGTGTGATGGAGAGTGGGGGGGGGGGGCTGGCGGGCATAACGCATGGGGAGCAGGGCAATGGGGGGGGTCCAGGGCCCCACACACCTGTGTGCGTGTGTGTGCGTGTGTGTGTGCGCGCGTGCTGGCTTGCTGCGGTTCTGTGTGAGATTTCAAAGGAGGCAAACGCAATTAAGCACAGTTTTGGCGGGGGGGGGATGATGCTAATTCACACGAACAATAAAACCTTAATAACAAAGGTTCCCCTTTAAAATGTGCGCAATTTCCCCAAATTTGTACAGTAGCAGGTTTTGAAGACTGATCTGTAAGTTGTTTACTAAAATTCATCAGGAGTAAGAGCTCCTACAGAGCCACAGCTGAGATCAATGGTTCCCTCCAAAGGACATGAGGCCTCGCATGCCAAGTGGCTCCTGTGCATTTCATGGATACCTGGGCTGGATGAGGGCCTGGCTGCAGGTTGGTACCGGCTGGGTTTCAGGGCTGACGGAAAAGACGCCTCATCCCCATATAGCAACCAAACTAACGAGAACGAACCTCTCTGCCAGAAACCAGATGATTTCTAATTCTTGGATCAGACCAGGAAGGCTTCTCCCTAACTCTAGGTAACCGAGTCGTTGGGTGGAGGAAACTAAACTGACTAGATTGCTCTTCCGGCAAATTCATCTTCAAGTAAAATAGGAGGGGTTTCTTAAGGAGCAGGAAGTGTAGGTGTGATTCAGTCATCTCTCCGTGGAGGAGTCCAGCTCGCCACTGTCCAAGCACCGACCCCCCCTCACCCGCAAAGACATCCATCATCCTTTGCTATCTACAGGCATCGTGCTGTGTTACACCCTAGAGTAACTTCCCCACTGGCTCCGCAACGGCCTGTGGCCATTCCTTACCTCGGGTGTGGAAGGGCCTTAACGGTCTGACAGTTTAACAGCCACCTGGAACTCATATATTGCGTGATCTCAGGACAAAATACATTCTGATGTAGAAGATGTATACCATGGAATATTGCTCAGCCATAAAAAAGAATGAACAAATGCCACGTGCAGCAACATGGATGGACCTAGAGATCGTCATACTAAGTGAAGCAAGTCAGACAGAGAAAGACATATGATGTCACTTAGAGGAGGAATCTAAAAAAAAAATGATAGAAGTGAACTTATTTATAAAACAGAAATAGACTCACAGACACAGAAAACAATCTATGATTACCAGAGGGGAAAGTCGGAGGACGGGATAAATTAGGAGTTTGGGATTAACGTATACACATTACTGTATATAAAATAGATAATCAACAAGGACCTACTGTACAGCACAGGGAGCTCTACTCAATATGATGTAATAACATATAAGGGAAAAGAATCTGAAAAAAGAAATATATATATATATATATATATATATATATATATATATATATAACTGAATCACTGTGCTGTACACCTGAAACGTACACGATATTGTAAATCAACGGTACTTCAATTAAAAAAAATTCAAGTCATTTTTAATGCACAAACGATATTACATCATAAAGATGTGAGTAGGATTAAAGGGGATGCTGAAATATCACAGCTCTCAAAGGCTACAGGAGAAACATGCCAGGAAGGGCTGTCAGAGCCCCAGACAAACCCCAAGCAGACATAAGTGATCCTTGCTTAATGCTGAGTTGAGAAAGACTTGAAGAACGCGGGACTGAGTTACTTGTAAGTCAAATAAGGGCAATCACTTGGCCTTGCCGGGAAAGTCCTGTCCCTGTCCCTGTAGCTTGTAGCCAAGCACGGACGCTCACTCCCGTGCCCGTCCTCAGGAGCTGGGATCACACCTCCCTCTTCTCCCCACCTCCAGGGCCGCAGGGAACCTGCACACCAGCCGCTCCAGCATTCACGTCTGCGGGGCTGTCTGCATGTTTACGGACACCGACTTGGCCCAGCATCTCTTGTTAGCGCATTTATCAGACCAAATGCAAGAGAAAGAACTTGGAATAAACTACTAATTAATACTGTCTAAGGTTCCCAGGTAGCCCCTCCCTTTTTGGAAATCCATCACCCCTGAGTGTTTTCACAGGGCCCTACCTACGCTTTCTATCGCTAAGGAGGAGTTGGCAAAGGCAGACATCATTCCAAAATCAAAAGCAGTTTCCTACACAAACTCATCGGCAGCGCACGTCTGCTTGGATACAGCACCTCCTCTCATCCTTGTCGGGTGATTTGCAAAGGTCTCTGCGGCATTTCTATTTCTCAGGCCTGAAATGGGGATGGGCTCTCCATTTGTGGGCCTCCTCTAACTCAGACCAGGCTCAGGGATCCACAGTGACGGACCGGATGACACCAGAACCGTGGGCCTGCTTTCGGGTACCAAGACTCTTAGGCACACAGCTGGCTGAGGACCACTACCGGCCTGCCAGGGAGCTACCGCTATTTTGTTTTATGAGATTAAACTCCAACACTGCTACAGGTGACCCCAGGTCCCAGTTCTGTCCTCTTGGGTGCGTCCCGGCTGCCACGGGGACTGTCAACTTCCTCTCAAACACACACTGTCTCGGGCTTCCCTGGTGGCGCAGCGGTTGAGAATCCGCCTGCCGATGCAGGGGACATGGGTTCGTGCCCTGGTCCGGGAGGATCCCACGTGCCGCGGAGCGGCTGGGCCCGTGAGCCATGGCCGCTGCGCCTGCGCATCCGGAGCCTGTGCTCCGCAACGGGAGAGGCCACAGCAGTGAGAGGCCCGCGTACCGCAAAAAAAAAAAAAAAAACAACACACGCTGTCTCCGGTGAGAAGCCCACAGATGCAGGATGCCCTCTTATGAGCACATGAGCACATGGCTTAGGCTAAACGTAAGTGGATTAGGCTTTCAAATGTTGCCATTCTTGCTCCTTGATAATATTTCACTGTTAATTTTGCTTTACTGCTGCCAATTATTACAGCTGATATTTAAATATATACAGTCACAAGGTATGTAGCAAATCATTTTCAAATAACTAGAATAACAAGAAAGAAGGAATCTTCCATAAACTTATGCTCAAACAAATATAATCATAATCCCGCCACCCAAACTTACGTGTATGGTATTATTTCATCACTGAATGAATTTTATTAACATGAAGTGTTATTTCCACGTAGTCAATGAAAATCAGAAACTGATTTGAAAATTAATATTTTAAGTAATATTAATATCTCATTACTGAAGTATAATGAACTTCATTACTGAAATTGTATTAATTAAAGATGAACACTTAATATGTGTCACCAAACGTAAATTGATAAAGGTTTTGCTGTTGCTTCTGCTCTGGGTTTACAGCATTTTCCACGACCTAAGATCTCATAGAGATGCTTACGTTCTCTTACAAAGTAAATGAGTCAAGTGCTGCGAACAGCAAGTTCACTTGAACTCAGACCATCTGCTGAGAGCTTCCCCCCTTCCTCCTGTCGAGGCAAAGAGCAGAGAGCGAGTCAGCCTTGGGAGGAAAGGCCAAATTCTTGGTCCCACTTCAGGGGCAACATCAGGGACAAGCAGCTTCCAGCAAAACCCTGTCTCCCTTCTTTGATTTCAAGCCAAGTGCTGTCACGCGGTAGCCAGCCGAGACCTACTTCCCAGGCTCCTTGCCGCTGCCCGTGGCCTCGTCACTACATTTTCACAGATAAAACGTGAGTGGATGTGATGTCCGAGCGACCTCCAGACTGGCCAGTGGAAACCTCTTTTCACCGTCATTCCTTCACACGGATGGACAGGGAGATGATGGTTGCCACCTGGACTCTTGTGTCCTTGAAAGGTTGGGGTCTCCATCCCCGGACAACTCCAATCCTGGAAGGCCTACGGGCAGAACCGAGGACTTCCGATCCAAGCCTCTGAATCTGCGGGACTCACTTGTTACAGCACCTCAGCCTACCCTTATAATTCGGGGGCTGTCCTCAAAAGATTCGCGTGCCATGGATCCTAGATAGTAAAAGCCCTGAATTCGTGCAGACGGATGGGAAAATATGCTACTGTTTTATTTTTTTTAATTGATCCAACATTTGTATATATTGTAAAATGATCACAGTAAATCTAATTAACATGTCACCACACACAGTTACAGAATTTTTTCTTGTGATGAGAACATTTAAGATCTGCTCTCTTAGCAAATTTCAAATGTACATTACAGCATTATTAACTATAGTTCCCATGCTGTACGTGACATCCCCATGACATTAATTTTATAACTTTTTTTTTTTTTTTTTTTTTTTTTTTTTTTTTTGCGGTACGCGGACCTCTCACTGCTGTGGCCTCTCCCGTCGCGGAGCGCAGGCTCCTGCATCGGCAGGCGGACTCTCAACCGCTGCGCCACCAGGGAAGCCCTATAACTTTTATAACTGTTAGTTTGTACCTTTTGACTCCCTTTACCCATTTCATCCACTCCCCACCCCATGCTCTGGTAACCATCAATCCATTCCCCGAATCTATGAGCTCATTTGTATGTTTACTTATTTCCTTAGATTCCACATATAAATGAGATCATATGGTATTTGTCTTTTTTGTCTGACTTATGTCACTTAGCATAATGCCCTCAAAGTCCATCATCCATGTTCTTGCAAATAGCAAGATTTCATTCTTTTTCATGGCTGAATAATGTTCCATTAAATATATGTACCACGTTTTCTTTATCCATTTATACACTGATGGACACTTAGGTTGTTTCCATATTTTGGCAATTGTAAGTAATACTGCAATGAACACGGAAGCACATATATCTTTTCAAGTTAGTATTTTTGTTTTCTTTGGATAGATACCAAGAAGTGGTATTTTGGGGTCATATGGTAGTTCTACTTTTAATTTTTTGAGAAACCTCCATGCTGTTTTCCATAGTGGCTGCACCAATTTACATTCCCACCAACAGTGCAGGAGGGTTCCCTTTTCTCCATAGCCTCATCAGCACTTGTTATCTCTTATTTTCTTGATAAAAGCCATCCTATCAGGTGTGACATGATATCTCATTGTGGTTTTGATTTTCATTTCCCTGATGATTAGTGATGTAGAGCATCTTTTCATGTGTCTGTTGGTGATTTCTATGTCTTCTTTGAAGAAATGTCTATTCAGATCCTCTTCCCACTTTTTAATGGAATTGTTTGGGGTTTTTTTGCTATCAAGTTGTATGAGTTCTTTATGTATTGGGGATATTAACCCATTATTGAACATACGATTTGCAAAAATTTTCTCTCATTCAGTAGGTTGCCTTTTCATTTTGTTGATGGTTTCCTTTGCTGTGCAGAAGCTTTTTAGTTTGATGTGGTCCCACTTATTCATTTTTGCTTTTGTCACCTATGATTTTGGTGTCAAATCCAAAAAGTCATCACCAAGACTGATGTCAAGGAGCTTATCACCCATTTTTCTTCTAGGAGTTTCATGGTTTCAGGTCTTACCTTCAAGCCTTTAATCCATTTTGAGTTCATTTTTATATATGGTGTAAGATACTGGGTTCAGTTTCATTCTTTTGCATGTGGCTCTGCACTTTTCCCAACACCATTTACTGAAGAGACTTATTCTTTCTGTATATTTTTGACTCTTTAGTCTTAAATTAATTGACCACATGTGAGTGGGTTTATTTCTAGGCTCTCTGTTCTATTCCATTGCTCTGTCTGTCTGTTTTCATGCCAATGCTATAATATTTTGATTACTATAGCTTTGTGATATGGTTTGAAATCGCGGAGCATGACACTTTCAGCTTTGTTCTTCTTTCTCAGGATTGCTTTGGCTATTCGGGTTCTTCTGTGGTCACATACAAATTTTAGGATTGCTTTTTCCATTTCTATGTGAAATGCCAATTGGAATTTTGATAAGGATTGCAATAAGTCCGTCTATTGCTTTGGGTAGTATGGATATTTTAACCATATTAATTCTTCCAGTCCACGAGCATGGAACATCTCTCAATTTATTTTGTCTTCTTCAATTTCTCTCTTCAATGTCTGACAGTTTTCAGTGTACAGGTCTTTCACATCCCTGGTTAAATTTATTCCTAGGTATTTCATTCTTTAACATGCAATTAGTAAATAGGTTTTCTTAATTTCTCTTCCTGACAGTTTGCTATTAGTACTATATAGAAATACAACGGATTTCTGTATGTTGACTTTGTATCCTGCAAATTTACTGAATTCATTTATTCTCACAGTTTTTTAGTGGAGTCTCTACAGTTTTCTATATATCGTATCATGTCATCTGCAAATAGTGACAGTTTTACTTCTTCCTTTCTTATTTGGATGCCTTTCATTTCTCTTTCTTGCCAAACTGCTCCAACGAGGACTTCTAATAATATGTTGAATAAGAGTAGTGAAGGGGACATCCTTGTCTTATTCCTGATCTTAGAAGAAAAGCTTCCAGTTCTACCCTTGAGTTTGATGTTAGCTGTGGGCTTGTCATATGTGGCCTTTTTTATATTGAGGTACGTTCCCTCTATACCCACTTTGTTGAGAGTTTTTAATCATAAATGGATGTTGAATTTTGTCAAATGCCTTTTCTGCATCTATTACGATGATCAGATGATTTTTATCCTTCATTTTGTTAATCTGGTGTATCACACTGATTGATTTGCTGAAGTTGAACCCTCCTTGCGTCCCTGGAATAAATCCTACTTGATCATGGTACATGATCCTTTTAATGTATTGTTGCTAATATTTTGTCAAGGATTTTTGCACCTATGTCCATCACGGATATTGGCCTGTAATTTTCTTTTCTTGTTGGTGTCTTTGTCTGAATCACGGTAACGCTGGTCTTGTAACGCTTGGAAGTGTTCCCTCCTCTTTTATTTTTTGGAACAATTTGAGAAGGATTGATGTAATTCTTCTTTGAATGTTTGGTAGAATTCCCCAGTGAAGCCGACTGGTCCTGGACTTCTGTTTGTTGGGCCCCCCTACCATTTTAAACAGTAGTCTTAAGTAGAAAATCTGAGAAGGTGACTGTTTGGATCTAACAATGTAGAACAAGTACAGACCCATGTGTTAAGCCCCACACTGCAACAGACCCTTCCCCTTAATGGGAGTGGCCACAGCTAGCCTTTCAGACCTCCTAACCCTTGACCCCTGGTCGTAATCTGCCTCCACATCCAGCTCAGAAATGGCTCTACAGCTTTATTCTACTCTGGAACAAGGCAATAGGCTCAGCCTCTCTCAGCTCACCTGACTCATGGGTCCTGCTGACCTTGCATCACCCAGAGTATGATTTCCAAGAACTATCTGACGGCAAATAGATACGCATACGGTCCGCATCTTCTCATCTGTAACCACAGCACCCTAACTTCCAGCCTCCGTTTCTCAAGAGTAAAGTAAATCCCCACAATACGATTTCTACCTCGCTCCTCGCTCCTCAGACGTCAGCCCCTCAGACGTCAGCTCAGACGTAGAGCAGGACATCCTCAAGACGGCAGGGGATGCCGGCCTCGGCACAGCCCCTGAGAGCAGAGCGAAGTCCTCCTCACCTCTGGGGACCTGCAGGGGCTACCGCTGCCCCCTGGGTAGCATCACGGGGCCAAGGTAGAAAGAGGCTTTGAGAGCGTCGGATGACAGGTACCACGCAGCTAACGTCATTCACAGTTCCCGGGGGGCAGGGGCTACGCCACAGGAGGAAGCAACACCTCCGCACGACGTTGTTCAACCAAACAATCCATACTGTTGTGACTCATCGGCGACGGTAAAGTGAAGTTTCTCTCTCACCTCTGCCTTTGTGGGGGACTCACATGGGCTGTGGAGCCCCCACCCTCCTCTCCGACAGAGCGCGTCATCGAACAGGCTGCACCTGGGGGGGGTAGCACTGGTGTGTGGCAGGTGTTTGGAAGGTGGCCGTGGGCATGCCTGCCAGGTCCTCCCCATCCCCGACCTACACGTGCAGGTCAAGGAGAGGAGGGGGCAGCAACAACTTTCCAAATCTGTCAAGAGAAGTGGGGAACATCACCTCTTACTCTGAAGTTCTTTCTACTCTCCTCTTTCCAGGGAGGGAATCTTTCAAAATCTTTGCACAAAACTTAGAGTGCTGGGCAACTTGGGATATAAACTTCCGCATCAGGAACTTTGCTTTTTCTGTGTGTAACCTGACGCTGCTCATACTACGTTTGTCTCTAGGAACAAAATGAACGAGAAATCGGTTTTCTTTGGCTGTTCTCCGAACGTGCCATGCACACGCTCAGTGGGCACATATGAGGTCCCTCCCCTTGGTTCCAGGCACCGCCCTAGTTGCTAGGGATAGAGTCATGAAAATATAATAATAATAATGAGGATGATGATGATAGTCATAAATGGCTCTTGCCCTCATGGAGCTTAAAGACAGCTCTCCTTGGTAATGAAAAGACAGCACGGTTCATAGGTACCCTCAGCTTCATTTGTACAGATTTCAACCTCTTTCCCCATCAATTAATACTCAGAGCCAGACACCTAAGACATAGTGTGTGTTGAACAGACTGGCAACTGAAACCAGTAGACGCCTGACTTAAGGGAGCCTGAACGGAGGAACATTAAATCTGCCTGGTACTATTTACGTTTTACTCCATGAGTTGTTGAAAATCTCTTCTAGGTCCCATTAAGCTGACTTATATGGAGGAGGGCCTGTGTCACCTGCAAAGAAGATGCTAGCATCCAATCTGCCAACCTCCACTCAACCACATGGCAAGGCAGAGATGGCAAGGAAGTTCAGATGCAGGTGAAAATCACATTATTTTTTTTTTTCTGTAAATCATGGTATTTTCAAAGAAACAACCTTCATAACCATCTGCATTTATGATTTGCTTGGTATTTTTGTTACAAAGCTAGAAAATCATCCGGACAATATATGACAGAAACCCATCATGCTAAAGGAAACAAATATCAAAGACAAAGCACTTAGGAAATATCACTAAATACGTATGTTTATAGTTTAACCAAATACTCTGATCAAATATCTATCAATATCTATGTCATATATTTTATGGGAGCCAGGGAGGCAAAACATTCCTTTCTCACCCTTTTATTTATCTTAGTTTTTCTCCCTTTTTTTATCTCCCATATCCAATCTGTAGGTACTGTCCAAGTTTATCAAATTATCTCAGTCTGAAGCTCTGTGCCGAAATTCCTGAACGGTGCCTCCTGAAAGCTGATCTCAGCGTCTCCTCCAAAAGGAGAGGCCAGGCTCACGAGGGTCACCCAGCAGGAAACGTCACACGAGCAAGCCTTAGGCTTCATCTGGAGGTTGTCCTTCAAGAGTTACGCTTACAATGTAATTACAGACGCACAGTGTGTCATCGGGGGCAGCAAACGTTCTTCACCAGGTAAATATGGGCATCGTTCCGACCGCAAGATGAGAAGAAAGCTCTGGTCCTTCTCACCCCAGACTGAGGGTCAGACACTGAGAAGCAGGAAGTCATATGTTCAGTGTGTTTCCAATCTAGAGCCGTTGCAAACTGCCCTTGACACGCGCACACGCACACGCCCGGGAGCGCCCAGCCCCTCCCCTCTGCAGGCAGCACAACCTCTCCACATCCCCCGTGGACCAGCTCACAGACTTGGTCCCAGTGCAGACCCCACTTGTCCCTCCGCTCTGTGTGCTTCTCTCGAAGCCCGACTCCACCTCTCCACCCAGGAGCCAGGGCTCGGGGCCTTGGCTCTCAGCGCAGAGCTTCACCTGGGAGCTCATTAGAAATGCCAAATCACAGGCCCCATCCCTGGCCCCCCTAAATCAGGATTCTCACAAGACCCCGCGATGCCCTTGCACTTGGAGTCTGAACAGCGCGGGGCTGGGGGCACCCCTGTGTGTGTCTCTGCTGAACGCAGGGCGTAGCCTGGCTCCTTGCTGCAGCCCAGGTGTCCGGTGGCCCCTGGTCTCCTGCAGCGGAGCCTTGGTGAAATCTGCCCAGAGAGGGGCTCGGGCAGGGGCACCCTGCATCTTCTTCCTTTGCTTCCCGCCCCCCCACCGCCCCACTCCCCATCTGTCTTTCCTTGTCTGTTTTTTTCCTCAACATTAACTTTTCTTATTCTATGAGTGAAGATTCAGACTTTGGGAAGGTGTGGTACATACAGACAATGGAATACGACTCAGCCATAAACAGAATGAAATCAAGCCATCTGCAGCAACATGGATGGACCTAGAGATGGTCATACTCAGTGGAGTAAGTCAGACAGAGAAAGACAAGTACCGTATGCTATCACTTACGTGTGGAATCTAAAATATGACACAGATAAACTTATTTACAGAACAGAAATAGACTCACAGACACAGAGAAGAGACTTGTGTTGCCAAGCGGGGGTTGCTGGATGGACTGGGAGGTTGGGGTCAGCAGGTGCAAACGATCACATACAGGACGGATAAACAACAAGGTCCTACTGTGTAGCCCAAGGAACTCTATTCAACATCCTGTGATTAAACCATAATGGAAAAGAGTATGAAAGAGAATAGATAATATGTGTAACTGAGTCACTTTGCTGGACAGCAGAAATTAAAGACAGCATTGAGAATCAATTAGACTTCAATACAATTTCAAAAAAGATTCAGACTTGGAAAAATAAATCATTACCTACGTTGCTAAAACAGACAGACATACTGTGCACTGTTCATGAACATATCTATAACCACTTACTGTATTTTTAAAATACAAAGGCTTCGAAAGGGCTGTTATCCCTGGGGAAGGAAAAGGGAAAGGGGTCTGCTATGGTTCTAGAAGCAGTTGTGTCTCCATTTGCCGTATTTCTTAGAAATCCTCAAAAAGACGTGAGACAAACTGGGCTAAATGTGAACATCTGTTGATCGTGGGTGGTTTGACTCATGACTATTTTATTTTGCAACTTTCCATAAATTGGACCTATACCAACATTTTGCAAAGGGGAGAGGCCCTGACAGCGGGGTCTGTGTCTAAGGGGGGGAGCCTTGACCTGTGCAGCAGAGGGAAGTGAGGGCCTCCCCACTACCACTAGGAGTGCAGACCTGGAATCAGCTCCGCAGGAGGGAAAAGAAGGAATCGAGGTCAACGTGGGGCACACTTAAGATGGAGACATCAAGAAAACATGACAAGATGGGAAGGGGCAGCAAAGGCCACAGTGAAGGGAGAAATCCAGCCCAAACCACGCCAGGAGGGGGAGGAGGCCAGGGGTGGGGCGTTCCGGAGGACCCCGGGCTCCAGGGTGGGCAAACCAGGCCGGGGGGGGGCATCCGACACAGGTCACCTTGCGGCACAGGGCCTCGAACACAAGTGCGGTGGTTGGAGGGTGCTCGGCGAACAGACGGAGAGAGGCGAGCGGCCTCCTGTGTCTGGAACAGAGTGGGTGTGTGAGAACTGGGAGAAGCTGGAAGAGAAAAGCATGGAGCTCAGGGGCCAAGAGAGGCCCAGCAAGAAAACGAAGCACGGCGCCGGGGCAGATGCAATGAAGCAGGTGGGCAAGGGTGTGAGAGAAGTTGAAGGCACACACCCGGAGGGGCTCCAGGCTCACCACTTGTCAGTCCGGACGGAGACTCCAGAATAGCCTGTCTGGAAGCCCGGGGGATGCTCCCCGGATGAGAGGAGGTGGGGAGAGTGTCTGGGGGTGGCAGGCTGTGGAGGAGGGTCTCAGGCTGAGTGAGGCGAGGCCACCACCACGGTGGTCACCAGGTGTCTGGCCAGGATCCCCCTTCACGAAGGCTGGCCCTGCCTGCTGAGTGAGCAAGGCTGCACCCCAAGCAGTGAGGCCAGAAAGGAGGCCGCGGACAAGGCTGGGAGGGAGGCCACGGGGAGGCCAGCAGGGGGGGGCGAGCACGGGAAAGAGGAAGGTAGTGGGACTCGGGCGGTACTCTGAAGGTAGCAGGTGGGGTGTGAGCTGGATCGCAGATGGAGTGTGCAGAATGGAGGAAGCCAGGGGGGGCCTCCAAGGTGTGGGGCTAAGCCGCTGGGACGACAAGCTGTCTTCCGCAGGTGGAGAGGGCGTGGAGGGACCGGGGGTCTGCTCCTCTCTGCCACCTAGTTTGAGACGCAACTTGAGCGCCATTCACTCCACCAAGCCGTGTGCGGGCGACTGCAATTCTACGGATCTCTGCTTGTCCATCCAGGAGCAGGAGAAGGTCCCAAACGAAATACAGACATTAGGAAAAAAATAGATACTCATGTTTTAAGGGAAATAAGGAAAATCAGTATTTTGAAAGGGACCTTTTTTTTTTACCGCTCATTCCCTACAAACATTGACTCCTCAGCCAAGAGGTTAAACGTCTACATTGCTTCTTTTCACTTTGAGAACTAAGTATTGCCATGAGGCCCTTCAATCAACCTTTTAGGCTCTAGTTAGAATAGGTTATTCCCATTCTGAGAATCCAGTGTTTTGGAAAAAAATTCCTTGAGGCTTTAAAAACAAAACCTTCTTCTGACAGTTTCCAGATTTGCGCTGGAGAGACATGAAAACTTTAAAAACTACTGTGAATGGGCAAATAGGTATGCAAAGAAGTTTAGGATCATTTTTCTAAGTTACATTTTTGAGTCTGCTTCCTTTCCACTCTTTGAAAGAAGTTTCATATCCAAGACACTGGATCTGAAATGAAAAACTGAGTGGCTGTAAGTACTGTTATTTGTTGCTGATGGCTCCACCCTTTGGGGAAGCAACGTGGAAACACGTATGTTGTCTTGAAAGCCATAAAACTGTCTCACCCTCTGATTCCCTAATACCTTTGCAAGTCTCTATTATAAGTAAAATTCCCCAAATGAATATGGGCTTTGGGGACGAAGATGGCCATCCCATTATTTATAGTTCCAGAGAAAAAAAGCAACAAGTAAGGGGGCTGAGTGATGCAGCTTCGCAAGTGCCAGGAGCCCTGGGGGTGATGGCGACAAAGCCATTACACACGGGGGAGGGGAGGCTGTAAAGGTCACAGAGTCGTACGTGCTGAAGTCAGAACCCAGATTCAAGCAAACAGAAACAAAAGCCACACTGCTCCCTCTTCCTGGATGATCAGACAACCTTTAAAAAATTAAGAGACCGCTGTTGTACCAGAGCGAATTGTAAATGACATGATGCTAAAGGAAAAAAGCACAACTCTGTGTACATCACCGTTGGCCTTAGGCACCAGAAAGGCTCAAGAGAACATACAAAGTGACGAGAAACTGTGTTGAGCTGTTGGCACTCCACGTGACTCCCTCACTCCCCATTTAAAACTTTCCATATGGTACTTATTTTATAATCTTGAATATAAAACATTTTTGGAAGGTATACGCTAGATTTTTAAAATATCTCTTCAAAATGGGTGTATAACAAAAATTAGTTCTATATCCCAAACGTGGCGCATCCCTGGGTTTTGTGAATGCGCAAAAAACAGCAAATTTCAGCTTTTTCAGGCCAGGAGTTTCAGCAGGACTCGCTGTGTCTGGAAAAACACTGCCCCCTTGTGGCGGATCTGACTCGACACGCATGTGCGGGGTAGGGGGGCGGGCAGCTCTTTCTCATCCGCTCGGCACGCGATTCTCAACAGGCCCGTGCAAGCTGGGGAGAAATACAGGATCTCTGATAAGCGTGGGCCTCAGGGCACTAAATTATGGAACTTGCTTTACAACTTAGTTTTTAATAACTTTTTCTGAAAGTGTCATGTTACTGATGGGCACCCGTCTCCACTTCTTGGGCTCCTAAGGGCAGGACCTCGATACAGCAGCCGCCTCCACCCGGGCCGGGGACATTTCAACCCGGACCCCAAAAGCTTACCCAGGCTTTGGATCGAGAATCACTTCGGAACACGGTGAACAACTCCTAGGATGATGGAAACCTTCCATAATTGCCCGAACCGCGGAAACACGGCCCCAGATGATTTTTAAAAATTGAGGCAATGCTTTTTAAAAATCATTCACCGAAAGATTTTATAACAATGGTAATAAGCAACACAATGGTATCTGGTATGGCTCACACTGATAACTTTTTAGATTGGTCAAATTGATAGCGTTTAAATGAGGGCCAGGGGCCCATAAAAGGTCAGTCGCTACAGTTCGTTTTACAATTTGCCCAAAATCCCGGAGTTAATAACAGAAGCAGATGGAGAACTCGGGTCCTCCTCCTCCTACACCAGAGCATTACTGACCACCTTACCAGATGCTACGGTATTCTGCGCGTGGGGCATTTCTGTGCGCTGCATTACAAATGAGCTCAGGTGTCTTGTTCCATCAAGGTGCAGAGTTCATACTGCTGTCTATGTGACTTAGGAAAAAGAGCGGAGGGTGGAGAGCTGAGGACCATTCCCACCTCGCCGCTAGTCCCCTCCAGCGGACCCTGACCACGTTCCCTCCATGTGTCTCGGGGTCCAGATCTGTAGGGTGCCACACACGTACAGAGAAGGGACAGTTTCCCCGCAAATGCCAAATTCCAGGAAAACTGCTCGACATTATTCGTGAGGTGGTTATATTCACTCTGATTCAAGGGTCCTTTGATTAAGAAAATGAAAATGTACTTTGGAATAGACTAAACGTTAGTTTACATAAAATTAATCTTTCCAGGAAAGATCTGACTACTTTGGCTATCCACATACCTTCGGATAATTTTTTTTTTAATGCAGATCTATTCTCTTCCGACTCTTCAGGTTACGAATATAAGAAACTAGTTGCATTTTCTCAAGGAAAAATAACAATACTATCTGGAAAGTTTCTGATGAAGCTCTGATCCAGTTTACTCACCATTTCAGAATGCTTCCTTAAGTTACTAGCCAGCTCTGTAATTGCTAATCCTTACAAGGATGCTGCAGGGTGGATGGCATTATACCCGTCATACAGATGAAGAAAGGGGAGACAGAGAGGCCCCCTCTGCTGCCTGGGAATAAAAGCTCAGCTCTACACCCCAAGGGCAGATGCCTGCACTCACCTAGGAGTCAAGGGCTTGGGGAAATTTATAAAAACGGGAGCAGCGCTCTTAAGAAATGTTACATCACCAACTTGCTTGATAAAAGAAAGCATAATCTCAAACGTAGATAAGACATCACAGACATGAAGAAATATAAACATGAACGTAAAGCATCGAGAAACATAAGCAGACATCAGCGGAGTTGACCAGCCACTTGGCCTCCGGAAGCTGGGAGTTTCTGCGCCTGTGTAAGGAAGGCTGTGCCTACTTTACAGTGATGTGGAGAGGATGAAAATGAGATTATTTAAGTAAGCACAGGCCTGGCACAGGCAGGCAGGTAGTGGCAGCTGCGGGCGTCGTCCTCTTTGGCCAGCACTATTTTATTAAGTGCGACCCTGCCCCCAGGCCTTCAAACCCAGTAAACTCTTATTTCCAGGTGACTAGTTACTCTACCATTGCAGATTCCTTGATTGACTTTGATTTCTAGTAAAAGTCACACATGATTTTTTAAAATGAAAAAAAAAAAAATCCTAGAGACCACTCCGTATCTGTATTGAATGCTCTTCCTGCTTCCTTTAAACTGCTGTGTGATCAGTTCACTTAGCTCTACAACAAACCTGATGACATACTGATGTTGAGTCTTCAGATCTAAGAATGGCCTGTCTTTCCATCTGCACAACTCTACTTTTGTGTGTATCTGTAGAATTTTATGATTTTCCTCACAAATGCTTTGGATATCTCCTATGAACTTTTTGCCTAGGTTTACCTACCTACCTATCTATCTATCTATCATGTCATGAATGTGTTCTTAGGCTGCATTAGTAAGAAAAAAAAAAAATCTCACACAAATTAGCAATGCCCACTGCAAAAAGGATGCCACCATCCATTGCTGTAGAAAAAGCAATAACTCCTGGCATGTTGTAATAACCAAAGAGGCGTAAGGGGTCAAGCCCTTCAGGGTAGTTTAACAGATCCTCTCCTCAGACACACAGTTTGCTGGCAGAGTGTGTGAAATATTAGAAGACATTTTCCAACAACCTGTGGCCAAAATTGAGGCTGACAAAAGATAAGCCTTACACACTAATTGAGTCCACGGACATTTTAAACCATTCTCAGTGGATTTAAAGTCTGTTTTATAGCAAAGAAGCAGCATTGCTGATGTGGTCATGGGTAAGGAAAGACTTGCTTAAGATTATACAGCTGAAGAGGACACCTTCTCATTATGTGATTGTACTCGGGTTAATTTGGGGTCAGGTGAGAATTCCGATCACATGCGTTTCTACGGACGAGCTGAGGTGTCACCCCAGGCTCCAGCCCGGCCTGAGTTCCCACCACGAGTTAAATCCTTCTTATTGGAAACCAGCAAGATTTGGCTGTCAGGAAAGCTGAGAGCTGATTTTTCAAAGAGCATTAAAATATGGGAATCAAAAGGGAAAACAGCGTCAAGTCCAGGGCCTTAAACTCCTATGTTTTTTTTTGTTTGTTTTTTTTTTTTTTTTTTGTGGTATGCGGGCCTCTCACTGTTGTGGCCTCTCCCGTTGCGGAGCACAGGCTCCGGACACACAGGCCCAGCGGCCATGGCTCACGGGCTTAGTTGCTCCGCGGCACGTGGGATCTTCCCGGACCAGGGCACGAACCCGTGTCTCCTGCATCGGCAGGCGGATTCTCAACCACTGCGCCACCAGGGAAGCCCTAAACTCCTATGTTTTTAAAGTGATGGATGAGAAACTGAGAATCTATAGTTAGCTACCTTTAGATTCAGAACTGAGACTGATAATTGTCAGGAGGATACATATTAACACACTCAAATTAAAAATATGACTTGACTTTTTTTTTTAACCAAAAGTAAATGTGATTTGGCTTTTTGATTGGACAATAAGGGCCCATTTTGCTAATTAATTTATATGGCAGACATTCTCCATAAATTGAATGGGCTAAATCTATAAACCTAAGAGCCTGACAAAAAGACTTAAAGTTTGGGATGAGATTTTTAACATTCACTAAAAAACACTATTTTGGCAAAAGTGAGTGAAAACTGACAATATGTCAATTTCCTGAGTGAAAACTGACAATACGTCATTTTCCTTGAAACTTACTGATGATATATTAGGTTTAGAAATGCCTGTGACATCCATCAGCACACACAGTCACAATTTTTTGGGGGGGGTGGATGGATGTTAACTAAACTTAACTGTGGCAATCCTTTTGCAATATATACATCCATCAAATCATTATGTTGTATGCCTAAAACTAATACAATGTCGTATGTTTATTATATCTCAATTTTTTTAAATGGTCAGCTTTGCTATCCCTTAGCTCAGATAAACATGTTAGTAAAATCAGTAGCTGGGACACACGTAATTCTAACTTGAGACTTCTGAAAAATATAACAGCAATGAAAAGGAGAGTATGATGTCAAATTGCTCATTTTGATGTACTTTTGAGTATCTAGAAACAATTTATACAATTTCAGAAACTATATCGCACTTAATGATAATACTTCTTTATATGTATGTAATACTTTATGAATAAAAACATTTTTTCACAACATATATTATTTGATTTCTACTGTATTTGTTCCTTTGGGAGAGATGTCTTCAAACATTATTTTTAAAAAAGAGAGGGCTTCCCTGGTGGCGCAGTGGTTGAGAATCCGCCTGCCGATGCGGGGGACGCGGGTTCGTGCCCCGGTCTGGGAGGATCCCACATGCCGCGGAGCAACTAAGCCCATGAGCCATGGCCGCTGAGCCTGCGCGTCCGGAGCCTGTGCTCCGCAACGGGAGAGGCCACGACAGTGAGAGGCCCGCGTACCGCAAAAAAAAAAAAAAAAAAAAAAAAAGAGAAAGTGCCTCTGAGTAATGAGTGTAATTATTATCTGACCAGAAGTCAATAACTTTAGTGTGATTGAGTAACAACCCCCCTGGCAAGACAAATGGCTTCCAAACCTTGGCTATTGACCAATTAAACGAGAACCTAGTCAGGTACAGGTAAAAGCTCAATCAAAATAATATTTGATAATAGATCACTATGTGATTGACCAGAAGGAATTCAAAGAATTGAAAGGCACTGTTATGGCAGTAACCTTTTTCATCCTCTTGTACTTATTTATGTAAAATATTTCCTCAGGGTTTAAACCAATAAAAATGCAAAGAGTCACACGATTAATGTTGAAGCTTTTCTGGTTTTATCCATAAATTATGTTCATTAATGGGTATATGGAGTAAATTTTAAAATTACCTTTCATCTTATTAAAAGATATCTTTTCAAGAAAGATTTCCTTGTCACGCTTAACAATTATATATCAGCAGTTGTACCATATTTATATTGTTTTTATTTATTTGCAATTGTAATAAGAACCCAATTAGAAGAATATTTTCCTACCCACAGTTTTACGATCACGTGAAATTTAAAAATCTAATTTAGAGAGACATTCTTATTTTGTATCCCATTTCATTTCAACTATTTAAAACAGACTTTTAAAAACAAAACATATATTGAATAGAATACAATTTTACATGGGACCAGTACGGAAATGTGAAATCAAGAAAAAAGAAGAATAATGCAAAATGTTTTATTGTTATAGAAGAGTCTGTCTATGTATCTATGTGATTTTTGAAGTGATCCTATCAAACTTTCTTAGATACATTTAAAATGTCAATATTTGTAAGATGCTGTGAAATATTTTCTTTCAAGTATTTAAAATTATGAAGAAGCTTTTCCGTATGCCAACTTTGAAATGCGAGGGCACAGAAAAGTTTTTAAAAATGCTTTCAACGTATGGCTGCAGAATTTAGGAAACAGGCTGTGTGGCTCCAAAACCATCAGCTGCTCCTGAGAATTCAGGGAAGTGGTTTCAGACGGTGTAACTCAGTTACTCTAACGAAGGGCCCTCCCGACCACGACGCCTGGGGCTGGAGAACCGGAAACGAACACATTTGGAAAGTGACATATTCCTCATCTTCTGAACGTACCACGGGCAACTAACCCAGAAGCCACACGACGCTTTGCGCATCTACCTAGCTTTTAAAAACCCACAAAACAAAACACAGCTAAACTAATCTATAATTTCATTTCCCAGAAGGTGGTGCAAAGCTGCCAGAAGCCTCACCAGGTTAGCACCAAGTCCCTGCGGTGTTAGTACTCACATTCGAGCCCCTTCCCAGTGCGAACTCGGAGGCGTCCTCATCGCTGCCCGCCCCCGGCTGCCTGAGTTGCTCTGCCTGGAACAGAAGCAGGACACCCGTCATCTCCAGGTGAGAGCAGGATCACACAGAAATTATTAAAGCAAACCACGCCAGCCTGGCCGTCCCTCAGGGCGGCAGCATCTGCATAAACAGCTGTCATCCACGGCCACGATTCCTCAGCTTAGGAACCTGAAAGCTGTTCTAAAATAGCCCCTAAGCAGCGCTCACAGATCTGACAACCACAATTTTGAAATTCATGACTCACCGAGTATGAGTTTTCATTTTGCCTTTTTCCCCAGAGCGTCTCTTTTGCTTAGAAGAGATGCAATATGCAAACAGCAGTGGGGTCTGAGCTGATCAATTAGCTCCGAAAACCAATTAATTCAGTAGGTTTTGAGGATTTCTACGTTTTAAATTCAGTTTACCACTGCACTGCTGATTGATTGGATACACGTCAAAATAACTCACCAAATACCTCACTCACTCCCTATCCATAAAAGATGAACAATAATGACATCTCACTTCATTGTCTAAAAGAAGGTTTCCCTTGATGGTGTGGTGACCTCCAGACAGAGAACCACCAGGTGTCCTGGAAAATACAGCTCTGGGCCACACCCTGCCCTCCCAGATGAGGATCTTTGGGGGTGTGAGCCGAGAATCCAATTGTTTCACTAGATCTTAAGGTGATTCTAAGGTATTTTCAGAAGTACTTGGTTAGGAGAATAAATAATGTCAAAATGAAACAAAGTTAGCACGTTGAAAGAACATTAAAATACCAAAGTTTTAAAACAAGGAAGGATATTTTCCCTCATTGACTTCAGCCAAAATGGTATCTTTTTAGCATATTCTCTCTTGAGATTTTACACACACATATGCATGTTTTTTTCCTTTAAGTAGATAATAAAGACTCACTTTAACTTTAAATGTCTCCATTCTTAGTATTTTGTTCTCAGACATGTGTAGACTATCTGGCATCATAGGATTTTAGAAATCATTTAAAAAATGATTTACTCAGGACTTCCCTGGTGGCCTGCCAGGGAAGGAATCCACCTGCCAATGCAGGGGACACGGGTTCGAGCCCTGGTCTGGGATGATCCCACATGCCACGGAGCAACTAAGCCCGCGAGCCACAGCTACTGAGCCTGCATGTCACAACTACTGAAGCCCACGTGCCTAGAGCCTGTGCTTCACAACGAGAGAAGCCACCACAGTGAGAAGCCCGCACACCACAACGAAGAGTAGCCCCCGCTCGCCCCAACTAGAGAAAGCCCGCGCGCAGCAACAAAGACCCAACGCAGCCAAAAACAAATAAATTTATAAAAACTTTTAAAATAAAAAACAATTTACTCCAAACCCTCCTGCTGTTAATGAAGAAAACCCGAGACCCAGGCTTGCCAGGCAGCGTACAGTGTGTGGACGGTGAGAGCCGCGGCTCTGGAAAGACAGGCGGGTCCAAATTCCAGCAACACTAGCCCTGGGATTAGCTCAGAGTGTACAGCCTGGGCTTCTTCACCTGTAAAATGGGGTTGATAATGCCTCTCTCACCAGGTTTATAGAAGATTAAAGGAGGGTGCATTCAGCACAGCATCTCAAACAATAAAAACCGAGAGAAACAAGGAAGGAAAAGGTTCATGCCCCCAAACAACAAATAATCCAGTAAGGTTACGACTGTATAAGGGCGGTTGAGGGCAAAATCAAATAAAATAAATGAGAGGGAAAGATGAGGTGTATGAGAAAGGCAAAACGGTTCTAGCCAGTCGAAGGCCGAAGAAAGATGGGGTACGACAGAGGGGAAAGCCCCTGGGACCCACAGACCAGGCTTCCTCACCATCTGTGGCATTTTCACAGGTGTTTCAGACTCTCAAGGAGAATGCTGCCAAACCATCACATGCATTAGGGCTCTTATTCTGCTTAAAACAAAGGCATTTCTAGATTTTCTCCTGACTTCGCTGGCAGTTTCACGTCTCAAAAGCAGGAAGATACAGCAAGAAGGGCTCTTGAGATCTTGGTGTGAGGAAAGGGCAGATTTTCTGTGACTTAGAATTGTGAGAACCAAAGAGGCCAGCGGTGCCTGCGGTCCCAGCAAACCGACCTCAAATGTCAGGAACCGTATTACTCAGCCATCGAAAAGAATAAAATCACGCCATTTGCAGCAACATGGATGGACCTAGAGATGACCAGACTAAGTAAGTCAGACAAGGACAAATATCATATGATATCGCTTATATGTGGCATCTAAAGTATGATACAAACCAACCTATCTGTGAAACAGAAACAGACTCACAGACATAGCAAACAGACTTGTGGTTGCCAAGGGGTGGGGGAGGGAAGGAATGGGAGTTTGGGGTCAGCGGATGCAAACTATTATACACAGGATGGATAAGCAACAAGGTCCTACTGTAGAGCACAGGGAACTCTGTTCAATATCCTGTGATAAACTATAATGGAAAAGAATATGAAACAGAATATATGTATATATAACTGAGTCACTTTGCTGTACAGCAGAAATTAACACAACACTGTAAATCAACTATACTTCAATAAACATTTTTTTAGGGCTTCCCTGGTGGCGCAGTGGTTGAGAATCCGCCTGCCGATGCAGGGGACACGGGTTCGTGCCCCGGTCCGGGAAGATCCCACGTGCCGCGGAGCGGCTGGGCCCGTGAGCCGTGGCCGCTGCGCCTGTGCGTCCGGAGCCTGTGCTCCGCAGCGGGAGAGGCCACAGCAGTGAGAGGCCCGCGTACCACAAAATAAATAAATAAATAAAATTTTTTAAAAAAGATGACAGGAACCAGAAACCCAACATTAATAGATTGAAGGGAAATTCTAATGTGAAACTGAATCTGTAATTTCAAGTAATTCTGGCAGGAAAGGAAAGGGTGGGGGAGGAGGGAAGAGGAGGGGGACAGGATTAGGGGGTGAGGGCACAGAAGATCTTAAGTAGAGACACACACGGAGCAGAGGTTTTCAAAGGACACGTGGAAACGGGGAAACACACACAATCAGTAATAAGACAGAGCATCAAGAATCCACAATCAGAGCATCAGGCAGTCAAGAGCCATGCACTGGAGTCTGGCAGAAACTCCTGAGGACGGGACCCCTCACTAGTTCAGGTGGTGGCTTCTCTCTGGGCCGCCAGCTCCCGCCAGGCCTGCTCACTGACCTCTCACCTCCGAACCGCAGGCTGACCCGGGACCCAACCCCAGGACCCTGAGCAAGTTTAGTTCTTTGGGCCCCAGCGCCCTCATCAGGGACATGGGGTGGATGGTGATTCTGACCCCATGGGCTCCGGAAGCTCAGGACACGTGCAGGCGGATGCACAGATGCAAGGGCCGTGCGCTGGGCAGAGAGGGCTCTGGACCAACGCGCGTCCACCCTACTCACGCCTCCTCCACCGCTCCGTGGATGTCGGACGCTTCCAAACCCAGCTGGCGGATTAAAGACTAACGTTCCCCACGGCGGTCCTGTCTTTTTTTAGTGCCATCTACTAGTTAAGAGAAAATACTTGACCCGGCAAAATAAACCTTTTTAAAGCAGCACAATAGGTGATCACAAGCATTTTCCTGTCTTGGTAGTTAGAAGGCACGTATGGCTTGAGAATTTCAAAGATGATTTTTTTTTTTTTTTTTTTTTTTTTTTTTTTTTTGCGGTATGCGGGCCTCTCACTGTTGTGGCCTCTCCCGTTGCGGAGCACAGGCTCCGGACGCGCAGGCGCAGCGGCCACGGCTCACGGGCTTAGTTGCTCCGCGGCACGTGGGATCTTCCCGGACCGGGGCACGAACCCGTGTCCCCTGCATCGGCAGGCGGATTCTCAACCACTGCGCCACCAGGGAAGCCCCAAAGATGATTTTAAATGTGTTCACTTTTACTCTCTGTACTGAGACTTTGTAACACTGTACCCAAATGACGGTTTTAGGATTTAGTAACTAAGACCAACCAGATCAATAAAATTAACTTATTCAGCATGTTCCCAAATCATAGGGGGAGGAGCAGGGAACATCTAAAATTCACTGGCAAATGGACCCACTCAACAACTGATGTTCTTCTCCACAAAGCGGGCCCTGGGCAGCTCCCTGAGGCCGCACCAGGTTGTACAAGTTCTGAAGATGTGGCTCATCTGTCGGGATATTGGGTATTTATATAAACTTAACCGTACCATGCATTCACTTATCCACCCATCCAGAGGTTGTTTACGGAGCCTCCACCTCCTTCCAGGAGTGTGCAGGTACCAGCAGAGAGGGTGCCTGGCTCCGTGTCCTGCCGGTGAATTAAACACCGTCACCCAAGACCACTGTTTTAGGAACCGAGTGTGGGATATGAGAGGCATTTGTGCATATACTGACACAACGCGTCCCCTACTCCCTGAACGAGAGGGGACGCCTACGTGTACTTAGACAAATTCCAAGAGGGGCTGAGGACAAACATCTCAAGAAACGATCTGTACAGCATGCAGAATCATATGTCAATTTGACTGATATTTGATACTGAATCAATTACCTTACTATCGCTTCTTTTATTAACTTTGAAAAATCCCAGAATTTTTTTCTTCTCTTTATCTGTCTCACCGTCGCCAAGTGATGATCTTCTAAAGGTTTCTGGGGGAAAGAAAAAAGTAGTAAGTTATTCTTCAGCATAGGAAACATTAAACACTTTAAAAACATCAACAAATGCTTTCTGTACTCTAGTCTTAAACTTTAGTTCTTATAAGAGAGCAAAACCATCAACTCTTTCTCTCAAAGTGTTCTGAGTCACCCAAAGCCTCCAGCTGGGTTTATTTGAAATCTCTGAAGGTTCTTGTAACCTTTAGTATTGCAAAAACAAAAGAAAACCAAACCACCCTGAATAAATCCAGAAGTTCTAGGGCAGCACTGTGCAACAAAAAATAAAGGGACTCTATGCGTAATTTTGCATTTTCCAGCAGCTGCACCAAAAAGAACCAGGTGAAATTAATTTTAATAGTGTTTTCTTTAACCCAATAGATCTAAAAGATTCGTATTCCATCACATGATCCATATAAGATTATTAATGCGGCGTTTGACACTCATTTTGGTCCTAAGCCTTCGAAACGCAGTGCACATCGCGGCACATCTCAGCCTGCACCGGCCACACACCTCGTGCCTGACAGCCACGCCTCGTCTCTGACCATCAGACCGGACAGCACGGCTCTCAGGACCGCCACATCTGTGCCAAACACCTGCTTTAAGGATTGTGAGGGTGGCGGGTAACTGTTTTTTTCTTCTTTTTTTTTTTTTTTTTTTTTTTATTCTTGACTCCTAAATCCTCAACCTTCTCCATTTCCTGGAGTTTTCTTCAGCGGGATTTTCGAGCTAGAATGGATGCTCCGGAGTTCCAGAAGGGGCACCAAAGCCCAGGCCAGTCGGGCTGCTGACGACACAGCCAAGGGCCATGGCCTCCAGGGCAAGGCAAAAATGGTGGCGGCAGCATCCCCGGGACCTCGGGCCGCACCAGGTGCCCACATGGGAGACTCTGGGGACGGGGCCCAGCGCCCCCCACTCAACAAGCGCCCCCCCCCCAACCCTGGGATGCTTAAGCTACGGGGACCCCACTTGAGAGCCAGCGGAGTGGAGCTTAAGGACGCCGTCGTGTGGGCACACCGGGCCTCGGTTTCCCCATTTGCGGGTTGAGGGTGACTCAGATGACCAAGCCTGGCTCCCTCCGTGCCGCCACAACCGTTGTGACCATTACCCATTGATCGAGGACACCCTGAAGGCCACTCCAGGCCTTTGCCACCTGCTCAGCCTCTTCTCCTCCTCCGAGGCACACAGATACGGCCAGAGGAAAAGATGTTTAGCTGTTGCTGAGGGACTGAAAAATTAATTTCCCCACACCGCTGCCAACCGTTGGACCGCCAAACCACTGGTGGAAAAATGTGGACTGCCTTCTACAAACTCTGCCACCAAGATACCAACCCAAACCAGGTAAATGTTGGGGAACTGCTCATCTGCTGACCAAGAATTTCATACTCCAGCTTGAGAAGGCGGACGGGGAGGCCGGAGCCTTTGTGACATGCATTAACTTAATACTGTCCTCCCAATGAAGCAAAAACCAAGCCCCTGGATCCCTGCATTCTGTCAGTGGCAAAGGCTCCGGTTTTGGTCCCAGGAACCAAGCCTCTCGGCTTCGTGCAGGTGGCTCCAGCCGGGCCGATCAGCGGTCCCCACGTCACACGACATCCAAACCAGCGAGGGGACCGGCTTCAGCGGTGAGGCATGCATCCCCCCCGGAAACACACGTGCACGTAGGGTTCACAGTGAATGGCACCCAAACCCCCTGTTAGGCCCAGAGCCTGTAGCAAAATATTCTGTACAAGCTATATGTGGACGACAGTATGTACCAACACGTACGTCTGTACCTCTGATGTTTCTAGAATTGACTGCTATGTGACACAGATGCAGAAAGTGCAGGATAGGACAGTGCCTGAGAGGTGAGGGAGAAGAGAACACATCGCTAGCACACAGGCTCTTAGGCCAGCCACACCACGGGGAGACGGGATCAGAAATTCAGCCTCTCATTTCTCTTCCTGGACAAGGGGAGTGGCTGGTCACCAGCCCCAGGACTGAGGCTCGGGCTCGGGACACAAGAGCTGCCCCAAGGGGACCGAGAGGCCACGGCCCACAGCTGCCGGGCTCTGAGCTGGGCCCCAACCAGACCGTCGAATCTCAAAGGTGAGGCTCGGACATTCTGGACCGACGGGGCCTCCCGTGAGGTTTGCAACTGGCAGGCCTGCGGAAGCACGGCCCGGAGGGCAGAGCAAGAGCCCTTTTGCTTTTTCTGACGGTGTCCCCATCCATCAGCCAAGACCCCGAAGGTGCCCCGCCTGGAGGAAATACGCAAGTTAGGACCTAGAAGCCACGGTTCTGAATGGATAGCAATCTGAGTGTGGAGTTTATCTCGGTTCAATTCACTCTCGTCTACTAAGACTTCGATATGCATAAACACACAGGGGAGGTTGTGTCTCATGCGTCTGGGAGTTTCAGAGAGATCTGGAAGGTGATACGGATGAGCTGAGGGGTGTGGGCGGACGGAGGACGCCGAGGACGCCGCCGCAGGGCCCCTTGAGCCCTGGCTCACTGAAAACGTCCACTTTTCCGGATGCAGAAGTGGAGCAAGCCGTCGGGGGCCAGATCAGGGTCACCAAGCCTGTAAATGCAAGAGGGGAACGGGGTCTGCAGCGCAGGGAAATGTGCACGTTTGTAAGTGACCCTCCCCACAATGGGGGTCGTAAAAGCACAGTCCAAATAGCTCTGCTTCACCTTCCCCGCGGCCCTCAGCCTTACAATACCCCCAGATCAGATCACTCAGAACGGATCAAGCCTCCAGATACATGCGTTTTCTGCTCAAACCAACTATCTATTCATGCTGCTTCTTCTTTTAATTGAAGTACAGCTGATTTAAAACGTTGTGCTAGTTTCAGTTAGCTAGCTGGATTGATAGATATAGATGTATACATAGAGCGATATATCCTTTTTCAGGTTCTTTTCCAAGATAGTGAGTATAGTTCCCTGTGCTATACAACAGGTCATCTATTTTCTATATAGTAGTATGTGTATCAGTTAGTCCCAAACTCCTAATTTATTCCCCTCCCCCCTTGCCCTTTGGTAACCTTGAGTTTGTTTTCTATGTCTGTGAGTCTGTTTCTGTTTTGTAAATGAGTTCATTTGTATCATTTTTTTTTTTTTTAGATTCCACATATAAGTGATATATCACATGGTATTTGTCTTTGACTTACTTCACTTAGTATGATAATCGTTAGGTCCATCCACGTTGCTACAAATGGCATTATTTCATTCCTTTTTATGGCCGAGTAATATTCCTTTGTATATTATGTACCTCATCTTTACCCATTCGTCTGTCAATGGACACTTAGGTTGCTTCTGTGTCTTAGCTGTTACGGATAGTGCTGCTATGAACATAGGGGTGCAGGTATCTTCTCAAATTAGAGTTTTCTCCAGATACATGCCTAGGAGTGGGGTTGCTGGATCATACGGTAATTCTATTTTTAGCTTTTTAAGGGACCCCCCCATACTGTTCTCCATAGTGGCTGCACCAATCCCACCGATAGTGTGTGTAAGAGGGTTCCTTTTTCTCCACATCCTCTCCAGCATTTGTTGTTATTTGCAGGCTTTTTAATGATGGCCATTCTGACTGGTGTGAGGTGATACCTCATCATAGTTTTGATTGGCATTTCTCTACTAATTAGTGACGGTGGGCATCTTTTCATGTGTCTGTTGGCCAACTGTATGTCTTCTTTGGAGAAGTGTCTATGGTGCTTCTTAAAAGAGAGTCCCTCTCTTTGTAGCATCCATATGCCCCGTATGACGGGGGAGGTAACAGGTGAGGAATATGAAGGGAGACCACTGTCAGACATGACATCTGGACTGCGGCTCCAGAACAAAGCCCAGGTTTTCTGCATTCTTTTTCTTTCTAGAAACAAAGTCTAATGTTAAACACTTTACCAAACATGGACAGAAATTTCTATAAAATCCAAACACTCATTGGGATTTTAATGACCCTCTTGGAGTGTGTGTGCATGTGTGTGTGTTATGTGTGTGTGTGTGTGGTCCAAAAGATTTATATAAGTCCCAATACATATGTGTGTGCATACATGCCTATGTACATGTGTGCATGCATATGTATGTATTATGTATGATACATAATACATACATATATATAAAATTTATAAGAAATGAATGCAAAATTTGGACCAGCCATTTACATGCTTGTCTATGACAGAAAAGGTCACATTTCACAATCCACACTGCCCCAGATTCTGCAGCAGGCAGGATGGACCCTGAGGGCAGGTAAGCACAGGTGAGAGGGCACGGGACCTCTCCAGCATGGACCATTTCTGCTCTGCCCTGAAGTTCTGTGTTCATAAAGGGACGTTTTCTACAAACAGCTCCCTCACTGCTCACCAATCAGAACCACACAACGAACCCTCACCCAAGGGACATTCTTCTCTTAGTCAACCAGGGAGTCAAGAAACCAAGCCACAGCCTCAGTTCAGCCTGGCCAGACGCCCCCAGAGGTGCTGCCCTGCGTCCCCTCAGATCACCCCGTGCATCGCCCTAGCCCAGAGCCATGCAAGGGTGCAGCCGGCGGGGCAGCGCTGGGCTCACTGTACCTCGGCCGCTCAGGGAGGGCTCCGACTGTGTTTTGGTCAGAAGAACTGGAAAAGGCAGGCAACAGAGAGTGAAGACAGGCTTCTTGACCCGCGGCAGCACCTGACGAGGCCCTGGCCCCTGTGTCAGCCTGGGCTGAGGCTGCCGTGCCCCGCAGGAGAAGGTCAAGCGCAAAGCAGGCCTGCATCCCTGGCCTGGATCCCCTAGAATCCCGCAGTGTCCCTGGCCTGGATCCCCTAGAATCCCGCAGCTGTCTGGCTGCTAAGCTCCATCCTGGAAGCAGGTGGCAGCAAAGCCTTCTGCTTTCTCAAGCTGCTGCCGCCAGGAATTCCAGAACAGGGCGGGCCTCTGCCTACAACACATCTCCTGCCAGTGGCCTCTAGCCCTCCCCAAGCAGCTGCCAGCCTGCAGGGGGTGCAACCCAGGAGGGGGCCAAGAAGAGAGCTCCTCACGGACAGAAATGTTCTCTTCTCTACTCAGATGTCTGGCTGTCAGCAGGAGGGGGTGGAAGCGTTTGGCAAGGATGATAATCAAATATCCCACAGCCCACATGGCACGTTACGGTCCAGACGAAAAGGATGTCGGCCACAGGCAGCGCACATCCTCGCCACGCCAGCTGACGCTCCTTCATTTGTCTGGGGAGGCTGCCGGGGTCCCAGGGCGCGGGGTCCCCACGAGGGTGCCCGAGGCAGGGCAGAGGACTCAGGGGCTGGGGGACAGCTATTTCTCCACGTGCAACAGCGTGTCCTGCCCTGCGCGGGGACCAGAAGGCGGAGGTCCAGACTTAGGGGCAGTTTCCGCTCTCTCCACCTCACCCGCGTGCCCAGAAGCCCACGCACGGGCTTGCTGGGCTCACTCCTTAATGCAGAGACTGGTTTCGTATGCTCTTCCCAGCTATTAGATTCTACAGCTACCTTTCAAGATATTCCGAGTGATTAGCACGTAACAGAAATACTTGTTTGCAGGAGACTTTTCCTTTCACATGCTTAAATGTGGGGCACTTTTTCTTTTCTTGTCTTTCCTTCTCTTTCTCTGTCTTGCCAAATGAAAGCTCTGTTTCCACAGATTCCCAGAAACCCAATTTAAATAGGGCTGAATTAACGAGACAGACACACCAGCAACATCCAGGCCCGGGCAGCAGGGGCTGAGAATCGTCTTCTCAGTGTTTTAAAAAGAAACTGGATAAAACACAAGATGCTTTACTCTCAAGTGCCAGAACACTTTTTTTTTTTTGAAGGAATAATAAATAGTCTATGTTCTTATACATGATTGAGCTAAAACCCTTTCTTGAATGTCAAATGAGACCCAGGGTCCAGAACCTTCAGGAGGAGATCTGGGGGAAGGGGAGGTTCCACTATGACCATTACTGTCTGGTGATAAGAAAATATAGATTTTTTTCTAAAACTGTAGAAAAACATGAAAACTTGAATATGTGTGTATTTTAAAAGCCCAACCTGGTCAATATTTGTGAAATAAAAGCCAACGGATATCAAGTGAGCTCATTAAAATAGACACTTTTGTGAAGTCCATTTTAATCATTCTAAAGTCAGGGAATATTAACTATATATATATATATATATATTTTTTTTTTGTCTCACAGTTGTTCAAATACAGTCAGCCCCTGTGTCAATCAGGGAAATCTGCTTACACAACAATCTTTGTACCAACGTTGGCCTCAAGGTGTCACTCAAGCCAGAGCCTCTTACTAACTGTGATCTCAGGCTGGTACCACATTCACCGGAGGAGAGGAAGCATCATGTGTTGTCTCCAGAGACTGAACTGCATTTGGGCAGGTTTAGAGAACAGCTAACTGCATTTTGCCACTGGTTTCGATTAGGAGCCACGTTTGAGACTTGGGAGTATTTAATGGCAACTGAAAAGGAAAGCCAGGAGAATACGGTTCACACGTGGCTTCTGAGGAGTTCTTTTAGAGCAGCGGCACCAGTATTCTCACCCTTCCCCTTTTTACGTTATCTCATGGAAGCTCACAGGAGACAAGCGGTAACGAGCATGCTCACGACTGGAGGAAAGAGGTATAACTACAACGCATGTGTTTTTATGTCCCGCCCACTCCCGTTCCGGTTTGGACAAAACTGGAGAGGCCTGCAGACGCCCACCCCCATCTCTCCGCGCTACGGACGCACGCGTGGAGAGCCAGCGGCGCCGCGTCTGAGACCCCGGGTGGCCTCACCTCTCTTGTTGTCCCAGGCGTAGAGCTCCTTGATCCCCAGCTCGTTGAGGGACTTGGAGAGCTCCAGCTCCTCGCCGGCCACGTGGTCCCTGAGGAGGACCACGTGCTCCGGGCTGACGTCACACTTGGCGCAGATGACGGGGAGGAGGCTCTGAAGGGGAACCTCGGGGCTCACGCGCACCACCGCCTTCTGCGTGCGCAGGTAGTTCACCACCAGGCGCACCGTCTTCTGCAAAACACGGCAGGCAGAATACTCCGTGAGCGCCATCTTCCCGCGGCTGTGTTTATGCTGGAACGGGGCAGGGCGCGACTCTGTGCGGACCGGCTCTTTCTACCAAAATTCAGTGCGTCGCGCGGGAAAGGTCGCAGGGAATAAGCCCAGCAAATGCCTGGGAAGATAAATTTACCTTCCCGTCTCTTTTGCTAATGAACACACTGCTACCAACACGGGGAAACGGACAGCAGTGAGGGTCTCGGTTTGGAATCTAATACACACACTGTCTTTCAAGGATTCTAAACAGACCTGAGCAAGAGGCACGAATACATTTGTTAAAGGGAAGTGGTTTGGAACTCCTGAAAACAATCCCATTTAAAGGAAAAAAAAAAAAAAAAAAAAAACAAGACATGAAATTTTTGTTTGAGAAGCCAAAATACCCACATAAATATATTAATATCTAGTATCATATATTTATACGAATATTGACATATATACACTACACACATATGTATTTTAAGCTAGAAAAATTAGACATACAAATATAATAGGCATATAATAACAGACATCATAATCAGGAAAAAAAACCAATCAATTTGACTAAAGCTGATTATACATGTCTACAGATAAAGTGACCCATCAAAAATGTAATAGGCTGGGGCTTCCCTGGTGGCGCAGTGGTTGAGAATCCGCCTGCCGATGCAGGAGACACGGGTTCGTGCCCCGGTCCGGGAAGATCCCACATGCCGCGGAGCAACTAAGTCCGTGAGCCATGGCCGCTAGGCCTGCGCGTCCGGAGCCTGTGCTCCGCAAAGGGAGAGGCCACAACAGTGAGAGGCCCGCATACCGCAAAAAAGAAAAAAAAAAAAAATGTAATAGGCTGAAGTTTCATGCGGTCAACGGCTGTTTGGTCTTTACTGATCACCCACATTGTTCTAAGTGGACACAGTAAATGTGTATTGAATTAAAAAAAACTGACTGAGATTTATCTCACCTCTTCCCAGTCTGAGTGCCAGGGTTCGATGAATTTTTAGGAGGAAAAATGGAACCATGGATCTTTTCCACGCTTCTTAAACTGGAGTCATATATAAACTTGGGCTCACCTGCCCCTGGGATTTGCAGCTGGGTTTCAAGACAGCAAGAAAAGCCACAGCATATAAAAAGGCTTTATTTCCTTAAAACAGTGATTTTAATTGAAGAATTAGGGAAAACTCAAAGTATAGATAGCACCAATTCAAAGTTATTAACCACCCAAACCTAGAGGACATGACCCATTGGCCAAACTACCATGTTTTAAAATAGGGAAATTTAGTTGGTATTACAATAATCTAAAAGAATGAAATAGCATTGCTTTCAACTGGAGAGGAAATATCCACAACAAAGCCTTATTAAAAAGTACAATAAGTGGCTGGAGTTACCTTTAATCAATACTCAAAAGCCTGGAATCTATGCATAAAATACTATCCAAATTGCAATGAGTATTTCTGACATTAGCATTTCAAAAGGGAACCCCTTTCTGTTTCCTCTCTCTAGGAAGATGTTTGCATCGTCTACATATTCCAACCTCTACCGTGGACAGGAAGGCCTCCAGAACTCAGCTAGAACCTTTAGGACTAGTCCAAGAGGGTAGACATTGGCTACCTGTGGTTATTTCAATGAAAATTAAGAAATGAAAAGTTGTTTTTCGATCACACTAGCTGCATTTCACACGCTCAGCAGCTACGTGTAATCAGTGGCTGCCACCTTGCCGAGGGCAGAATTATAGACCATTCTCCACCTCTGCAGAAAGTTCTGGTGGATAGTTCTCCTCTAGACTGGTTCCTCTTCTTTGGTATCTAAAGGGGCAACGCTACACAACAAACATTATTCAATCCGGTGAACTTCAGTCTCCTAAAGTAAACTCAGTTTAGGGTCTAACTTAGCCCACCACGCAAGAGGAAACCTCAACCGCAGCGTGTGTTACTTATACAGCAGGGGGTCCGCCGGCTCTTCCTCGGCACCTCCAGCACCCTGGGTCACAGGGAACTGCGTACGGCCTTATATGACAAAGGGCCCCTCGTGCTACTGACCTCAGGCACCTTGGCGGGGCCAGCCTTAACCTTCGCTTCAGGAACTTTTTCTTTCAGAAATACGGTATGTGCATTCAGGGTCCCAACCAAAGTATTTGGCTTAAAATTCAAAGGCTGTTGAGTTTCTGAAGACCGGATCTCCAAGGCATGGTTGGACGGATTCAGGTGGTTCTGAAGGCAAAGTTCAACCAGTAGGTCCATCATCGCGTGGCTGAAAGAGAGAAACAAATCACGGTCGTGGGGAATGTGTGCACCCTCCCTTCTGCGAGCTGAGTGGGTTAAGACAAATGAACCAGTGGGTGAATAAGCAAATTGGCCATCGGAGCGAAGAGAGAAAACAGCTTCTCGTTAATTCCTCAAGCATGACTGCACGGTGATATCTTAACACTTTCAACACTAATAAACAACACCACTGAAAGCACTATCAAAATCAGAATAGCTGGGAAAATAGTTACATTTCTAGTTAAACCCAGGGATATGTTGACCTGAATCCTATAAGGTCAGCACAAATGATATTAACATATGGGCCTAAGGCATGAAATTTTCAGTTATTCACAAATATCGTGTACCTTAAACACTGAAATTTTAAGTTGAAGGAGACAACAGCTTTCCTCTTAGCTAAAAAGTATGCTTTTTAAAGACAAAAAAATGAAGAAAATTACCTTATTTGCATTTTTATAATGTCTAAATTTTAAGATTTTTAGTAACTTTTATAATGTCTCCCATCACAGATCATGATTTACTAAGGGAGCCAAAAAAACAATTCAGATTGTCCCAAAGAATGAAATAATCTCACTTCCATCATTTATATTCACCTGGCAGAACGTCTGTATATTTCAAGCTGACCTCTCTTTTCCTCCACATTTCCTGAGCAGTGGAGCATAGCATTTCCTGAGCAGGAAAGCCTAGGTCCTTTCCTGTGATCTGTTTCTTAATCAGCAACTGGCAGGGCAATAATTTCAGGTCATAGGGATGCTTTCCAGGTGTCTGGCGCTCAGGGGTGTGTAGACCTGGGACTCAAGGTGCCCCTGTAAAGGCACGGGTGCCAGCTTCCGCCCACGGTTCGGTCATCGCTCACCTTGAGGGCTGCGAGCTGCAGGGGGGCCCTGACACTGAACTGCGAGACCACAGGCAAAGGTGCAAAGTACCCTATTTCCCAATCACTTGCTAATAATATCGATAATGCTCTAGTGGATACAAAACATTTCCCAGCTATCTCCATGACAGAGTACTTCCTCCCACCACCCCATATCCAGGAAGTCATTAGGTGACAGCCTGTGTCTTGACCAGGGGACCCTGGAATCACCTGGGACCTTAAGGAAGCTCATCACCGCCCTGGCTCCCGGGGACTCTGAAAGGCCACGTGGCGGGGACAGGGCAGCGCTAGCCATCACGTGGGCCATGCTGGTGGGCGTGCTGGCTAACGACGCTGTCAGCTCTGATTCCCTCGGCTCCGGGATTAAAAATCATCTTTCTCTCAACGACAAGCATAATGCATCGGAACAGGCAGCGACGTCACCAAAGACTCCAAGACACGGAACTCCATGGAAAAGCCTCAGCGCAGAAAACAGGCTTCTAACGAGACTAAAATAATGACCGCGTACTTGTCACCGCGTACTGTGTTTCCTCCATGACCCAGAGCCTTTCTGTGCAGGTCACCCTCGCTGGGGTTGGGACCCTGGTCCCATATCCGATGTTGACTGTCACTTCCCCTCTCTTATCTCCACCCACAGTCTACTGCCACCAAGTAAACCAAAAAGGATAAATGCTCGAACAAAGATGTGAGTTAATCTTAGAATGTAAACCAGGAAGAACACCAAAGTTACTGATGTAATCTTCTGTTCTTCTAATTCAATAATTGGTAACATGTTTGAAACATCCAATTTGACCTTCTGAAAGGGAGCAGGCCAGCTCTGCGGCTGCAGGCGTTTTCCTGCATCACAGAGAATAAACTCTCCTGGCCATTAACAGAAGCTGGGACTTATTCTCGCATGGACTAGCCGACGAGTGACATACTATTTGGTTCCTGTCCGGATAAAGAATCGGGCGCCCAAACCTCTACCCTGTGTATCGAGTGGATCTCCTCCACAGCTGGCCGATCGGTACCCACCCTGCTGCCCTCACTCTTCTGTGACCCTAACGTAGGACTCGGCTCTGCCCAGCGAAAGCTCTTTAATGATGAAGCTGCAGTGACGTTTTCAACACTTGAGGGTGGAAGCGTTTCTCAGCAAAATGTCTGGTGGGAGTAGGGGAGGGAAGGAATTCCGGAGCAGAAAATACTAGGATGCTGGAGGCCTACTTCCTCAAATTTACTATTTGGGGAAGGGAGAAGCACAAACCGAACAAAACCACTGTAAGACCATGATAATAAAACTCAATACCCGTCATGGTATGTGCTTCAATTGTTCAAAGGGCACAGAGGCCATTACCACTTCAGGCAAGGGGACAGCATCTCCTCCCGGGGCTGGAACCCAAGCCAGGACAGAGGGTTTCTGCAGGAGAGCAAGGAGGTTGAGGACATGAGGAGAACTCAGGCTTTGAGAGCTGTCTGTTCTGCAGGCCTCTCTCTGTGGCTACAGAGAGAGAGACAGACACCATATTCCTAATGCAGACTGACCTGGGCCACATTTAAGAAGCTGGATACACAGCACAAGGGCAAATGTGAGGACCTGGGTCCAAAAGCATGAGCTCATCTCGCGTTTCCCGCAGGGCCTCCCACTCGAGTGATTCCTCCCCAGGCCCATTTAAAGCATGATCTGAGGAACTACTTTCCGGCACAGGCTTTTCTGGACGGTGTCCTCAGAAAATGGGGTGAGAGGTGGCCGGCTTTTCTGCCACTTCCATCGCACCATGGAAGCGGCTACTGGCTGGCATTGTAAGTCGCCGAACTCCAAAAGAGCCAGCCAGTTCTGTCTTCGATGCTGCTGGAAAAAGTCACCCAGAAGGAAGAGGAAACCACAGCACAGTGGCAGCACCCGATGGCAGTCGTGGAGGAACCGAGCTGCCGTCCGGTCCCCGGGGGTTTGGAGTCACCGGACCTCAGCCTGCAGAGGATGAGAACTTGTAGCCAGGCACCCCTGCGTGCCCTCCACAGGGCCTCAGCAGGTCCCGGGGCCACTGGGCCGCGGGAGAGGACTTTCCGGAGACTGAAGGTGGCTGCCTGGTTATTTCTGCACACTCTCATCTCCTCCTGAGCCGGACTCCCCTCCGTGACTCCCACCTGCCCCCAGGGGGACCAGCACCGCCTCTGATCCGCTGGCCCTCTGACGAGGGGGTCGGGCATCTCTCCCCCCGAAGCTGGTTTAATGAAGGGACTCCAGAGGCATCCTAGGACCACCCTCACCACACTGCTCAGACCTGCCTCCCTGCCCCGGCGTCCTCCTCGGTGACGGCAAAAGCGTGGCCCACCCACCAGTGAGTCTGAAGTCACCCCAAAGTCCCTGAGCACAGCGCCGGGCACGCGGTGAGTGAGAAGTGTTTGCTGAATCGACGAGTGAATCGGATCCTGTCTTTGCTGTTTGCGGTTGTACGTGGTGAGACGTCTTCCCTGGCTCAGGGCAGAGCGTCTCTGCCTGGATGCGTGGCTGGACTCCATCCGGCTCTCAAGCAGGTAGCAAGATATACTCGTTTAAAGCAGTACCCTCAGGGGATTGCCCTGTAAAATTTCTGCAGTCTTACAAAGAAGAACACTAGGCAAAATCAGACACTCTCGGAGTGTCAAGAAAGACTCAGGTGAATTAAAGAAACTGACTACGCCATCATTGCTAAGGAGCCCAAGCACGCCCTCCGGTCCCAGTGGCCCCCCTGTATGAATGATGCTTTGGACAAAACCATCTCCCCCCACATTCACACTTATGCCCCAGCTCCCAGCGTGGGGAGCCTCTGAGGGTGCCATTAGGACTAAATGAGGTCATAAGGGTGGGCGCTAATCTGATCGGATTCGTGCCCTCAGAAGAAGGGACACCGAGAACTTGCTGTCCCTGCAACCCCACCAAGAGGAGGTCGTGTGAGCACAGAGCAGGGCAGTGGCCGCCCATGACCAGGAAGAGGTCTCAGCATGAAATCACCTGCCGTCACCTTGACCTTGGGCTTCCAGCCTCCAGACTGTGGGGAGTAAATGTCTGTGTTCAGGCTGCCCCGTCTGTGGCACTCGTAAGACCGCCTGAACTAAGACAAAGACAGACACCGTTATCAGGGTCTCTGCCTCCCTCTCTGTAATCCCAAATCCCAAGTTCAAGGGAAGGGTAAAAGGTAGTGACAAAGAGGACTGGTTACCCCAAACCATGACACTGATCTTTGGGGTTTCTCTCTATTGCTTCTCAAATATCCTTTTCCTTCCAACTTTTTAATCTCCGTTCCCCGAATGAATCTTAAGTGCTCCCAATGTAAGGATGAAATTAATTTTTCGGCATTGGTCTTTTTTTTTTTTTTTTTTTTTTTTAAGGCGCCAAAAAGTCTTTTATACAGTATATAAGCTTCTTTTGCTCATTCATTCACCCATTCACTGAGACATTAGGTCCTACTGTGTGCCCAGCTGTGGGGATTCAAAGGAATTAAAATATAGCTCTAATTCTCATTTGGTTTATCAGAAAGATTTCACATTCTTAAGGGTGATTAAAAGAACATGCAGGTTGCAGCCTTCCTTGAGCAGTACACGTTCAAAACTTCAAAACTGAACATATCTACAGGTAATTGCAGCCCATCCTGAGCATCTTAGGTATTATTTCTGCAGTACTTGACATCAATAGCACAAAGAAAGCAGATGGGAATAATTTCAAACTTTACCCTTTACTTTGGGTATTTATCGATTACGTGACAATGATACTTCAAACTTAAAGAGAAAGATAACTTGGGTTTAAATCTAAACAAAACACTATTCTTACAGCAGAAAAAGGGATTTCCCTCCTCTCTCAAGTTACTCTTCAGTTATTAAATTTACTCTTAAATTTAGAAAGTGAGTAGAATTTTTCTAGTTCTTTCTTTAAAGAATATTACTTTACAAATATGTAGAGATTTCCAAAAAATGGTTTGCGTGAGTTGGTTTCAATAAGAAAAACCTGGTCTTCCTTCGGGTGCCCCTAAGTGCAGAGGGCACGTGGGGACCAGGCTTTTGGGAACCACGTGGGAGTCAGAGAGGCCAAGTCCCATTTCCGTCGGCTGGGCTGATGGATGGACCTCTTCCTTCTCCGAGGGAGGGCGCTTCCATCTAAATCACGAAGCTTGCCTTGGCCAGGCTGCTGGGGTTCCTTGAGATGCTTACCCTGACCTACAACTCCCTCTTGCTGCCGCCATGCCCGAGAGACCCTGGGCTCACTCTCGGGGATCCTGAGCTCATCCTGACACGCTGACGTCTGGCAGAGCCATGACACACACGGCAGCAGGGGTTCTCCAAGTCTCACATGTGTTCCGAGAGTTCAAGCGTGTTAAAGCCCAGATAGCTGGTCCCACCCCGGGGTTTCTGATTCACCAGGTCTAGGCAGGAAATTTGCATTTCTCACAAGTTCCCAGGCGATGCAGCGGCTCTTGGTCAGGGGCCACACTGAAAAACTACTGGACCCTCGGTACTCGTGAAATGAGCATTGAGTAATCCAGCAATGACTGGATTAAAAGGTGCCGCAGCGTCAAGTGTACAAATCCCGTTAAGGTCGCTACTTCCACATACAACGTTAAAACAAACAATCTGCGTGAACTGTCAAATCACAGACTGGTTGAATGGGCCTAGTTTCTTGTGCAGGATCAAGGCCAGCGGGTGGCCCAAGCCCTGGGTAAGGCAGACTCTGGTGGTAGAGTCAGAGCGAGTCCAGTCTGGCAGCTTCACCTGGCAACACAGAAGCGGGACATGGCAAGACGCTAGCGGGGCCTGCCCAGAGTGGGTCTATTGCCCAGAGGCTGGGCTCTGGGTTTGAGGCCAGGGTCACTGGCAAAAATCCAGTCTTATGGCCGCTTAGGTCCCGAGCCCATCAACGAGGCACGAGGGAACCAGCCGCAACAAGACGACCGGGGGGGCCTGCGTCTCAGGCACACGTCAGGAGCCCGGTCATCAGGACGACGGCACCGGATCAGAGAGCTGGTCACATCCTCACAACACCTAAATGTCACCTGGGCCAGGCAGCTGCCCCAGCCTGCAGGGGGTCTGAGTATGTATGTGACCAGAGGGAGAGAGGGAGTTATGCCGATTGGAGGGCCGTGCCTTCTCCAAAGGCTTTCGACTTGCAAAACGGTGTAATGAAACACACTGCTAGTTGGAACACCTTGACCTGGAGAGAGGGATCTCAGAGGCTGGAGCCTGACCGTTATTACCCTGGCTGCGTGGGATGTCATGAGCGGTTATCTGGACGGGGGTGTACGGGCCACCTCCCAAAGCGGTGCCTTCCGGTTACATCCTGACCACAGAAACTTGTGTTTTTCTTAACTCCAATCTCAGCATCTCTGACCTCTATCTTGGAGGTCATCTGACTTGAGAATCTAGAGCCGCCTGTATCCAGGTCATATGGGAGCAGGTTCTTCTACGGGCTTCTCACTTGGCAGGTAAGTCAACCAGCCCCCCGGGGGGACCTGGGACACAGCCCGGATATCTTTGAAGTTCCCTGTCAGTGCTTATTTTTTAAAACGCACGTGAAATTTGCATGCTACCTTTCATGCAGAACTATTGTTCGCTACGTGTAAGTTAAATTAACGTTCACACGCACCCGCTTTCTCCTGACTTGCCTAGCGCTGGGGTGGAACCTTGCATCCTCAGCGGCACACGCCGCCTTGTTAGCGGCAAGTGGAGCCGTAGGATGGCTTCCAGGATACACGCTGGGACCCGGCCAGCCCTCGCGTCCAGGCCGCACATCTCCCCTTCTCAGTCCGGGTTCCGGCAGGGCTACCACTTCTGCCTTCTTGCACAAACTGGGCCTTTCGCAAATGCTATTTATTTCCTTCTATTTGCTGGGATGTCCTCCTCCCAGTGTCTCACGAAAGCTAAGTGTTCAGTATGTATTTCGCTCAGCGAATAGATGATCGTTTTCATTTTTTTAGTCTATCGGGATCCCACAAAGTGAGACTGCCTCTCGGGACGACTGGTTTAGCACCGAATCCAAAACCGTAACAGCACCTTTTCACAGCATAAGCAAGGAGTTGATAATCTATGGTCTGCCCCTTAACCTGGCTATTTCCTCACGGGAAAGATTCTCACAAAGAAACTTAGTAACTGGAGGCTGTTGATGACAAGTAAGGGATTTTTAAGGCAGTGAAAATACTCTGCGTGATACTATAATGGTGGGTACGTGTCAGGATACATCCGTCCAGACCCAGAAGACGTACAACACCGAGGCTGAACCCTGATGTAAGCCATGGACTTTGGGTGATGATGACGTGTCAGTGGAGGTTCATCGATTAGAGCAGAGGTACCACTCTGGCAGGGGATGTGGATAACAGGGCAGGTTGGGTGTATATAGGGGCAGGGGTATAAGGGAAATATTGCTGCTTTCCTCTCAATTTTGCTGTGAACTTAAAACTGCTCTGAAAAATAAAGTCTTTTAAAAAACAGCGTCCTTTAAGTGAACATGTGAATCAAGTTAAACCAAGCCTGTTATTTGGAGAATGACAGCCATCCCCAGCATCGAAACTGCCCTCTCCAGCTTCACCCCCTTCACACACTGGTGCTGGAGAAGAGCCAGCTTCCTTCAGGCCCTGGAGCCACGAGCGCACGGGGAGCAGGGTTCAGGCCACGGGGCCTTGCTGAAGCTGCAAGCCAACCACACACCTGCCTTCTCTGTAGCGAGCGTGGCCAACACCTTGATGGACAGGTGATGCCGGAGAGACCAGGCTTGGGCTCGCTCGCCCCTCCCCCCCCCTCATCCCGGAACAGCTGAACTCTCTCTCCAGAAGGGATTCGGAGGACGATACCTGTGCCATGGGAGTCCTGTGCTGTTTTACGAGGCCGGGAACCTGCAAATCCATGCACGGTTGTAAACTTGGCTATTACAAACGGGGTCCGACAGCCCACGGAGGCAGAATCGCAGGACTGAACATTGAGAGAGGTTTCCTCTATCCTGCGAAGGAAATGCTTGCCTTCTCCTGTCCTGGGCCCCTTGGGCTTGCATGTCAACTGGACATGAGTGAATTGACCACATCAGAATGACACGGGCCCGAATCTCGACTGCTTGACACCGTTTATGAAGCTCCCTTTTGGCGAAGGGCATTTTCTCTTCAAAGACCTTCTCTTGACTTGTCCCCCAGTTACAGTGATGGCACCAGTGGTCTCCTTGCAGTGGCCCTGAGCAGTGCTGGTAGTACCCCTTCCTAAAAGGGCACCAGAGCATCTTCCTTAAGAAAGTTCCAGAACACCCGTTCCCCATGTCTCCTTTAAGAACATACTGAGACTTTTACTTATGTTTCTAAATCCAAAGGGAACTTTAAAAAAGAGAGAAAGAAAAATCACTGTCATATGCAGAATGGAATCATCAGACTCCAAGCACTAATGTGTTTTCCTTGTGAGAATCTTTCATGTTTGGAAAGGTAGTTAAGGTGCTGACTGTAAATTATAAACGACTTGCTTATCCTGTGAAAAGGTGGACATGTTCTCTGATAAAATGGAAGAGAGAAACCACACTGATAAACGATTAGTAGATCTGGTTTCAGCAAGGGTCAGGAATGTGACTTCGGCCCACTCTTGTATTATTAAAGAGTAGGACACATAAAACCAATTCCCAAAGCAAGAAGCTGCAGCGTCAGCAAGTTACAAGCCGCTAAGGGAGCCCGCAGGCTGCTGCAGGAAACCCATGGGGAAGGGATGCGTATTTACTACTTAGAAAAGAGAAAAGTATTTTAATACTTAATCTCTACAGCTGAACCTATTCTCACAGCCGCACTGCAAAGTGACACAGTGATAACTTCTACTTTGAAAGAAAAAGAAAATTAAAGATACAATTGGAAGAATGTGTTCAGTTTGAAAACATTTTTCAAAATAATACTTTTAGTTTACAAGTGAGCATTCTATCTCTCCTCATGCACTTGTAAGATCAGACCTGTGTATTATTTAACACATGACCCATGAGTCCATTTTCTTAAAAGATATGTAAGTAGACAAAGAAGTCACGGTTTCACAGGTGTATACTTAGCCACACACTCAAGTTGTACACATGAAACATGGACAGTTTTTATATGCTAATCACACTTCACTACAGTGTTTTTTTATAAATGTAACTAGAAATTGGGCCAAAAATGTAAGAATGGTGAGTCAACTGTAATACAGTCACTAATAAAATTACACTTGTCTATTAGTTTGTAAACATATGGCCTGCTTCTCAAGTTAAAGTTAAGTGGCAAAAGCGTATTTAGAACAAAGATCCCTCTGTAAAGCAAGAAACACAGACACTTTAGAAACCTGAATATCTCTTGCATGAACGCCGCCCACAGGAGCTACTGCCTTGGGTGGGTGCTATAGGCCACAGGGACCAAGGTAAGTCCTAACTTTTGGCTCCAGTCTTCTGCTGGTGGGGTGGTGGCCACAAGGAGGAGCCTCACAGAGGAGCACCCCCTGGTGCTCCCTGCTGGTAACACCCTGGAATACACGACCAAACGCAAAATATACATATAGTAGCGGGAAGCAGCCGCATAGCACAGGGAGATCAGCTCGGTGCTTTGTGACCACCTAGAAGGGTGGGATACGGAGGGTGGGAGGGAGGGAGATGCAAGAGGGAGGAGATATGGGGATGTATGTATATGTATAGCTGATTCACTTTGTTGTAAAGCAGAAACTAACACACCATTGTAAAGCAATTATACCCCAATAAAGATGTTAAAAAATAAATTAATTTTAAAAATGATTTGGACAAAAAAAGTTAAAAAAATAAAAGCTGCTTTGCATCCCCTTTTAGAGTTGAAGATGTTGTATCCTAGGTACATATCAATGCCTGGAGAATCATTCCTTAGCTTTTTGTACACACAGCCCATAAAATAATTTTTTAAACCTATGTACCCCTTTGCCAGTAAATTGTCACCTGGAATTTTCCTTATAAAATTTAATAGTTGCAAAGGATGTAATATCAGGTAGAATCAGAATACTAAGATTTTGACATAAAACTGTTGTATCACTCTTTTCAATGTACCCACAAGAATAAAAACACCCAGAGTGATGTGATTTCCACCATTATCCATTTTTAAAATACTGGAACAAACGGTTTGTTAAGATTTAAATATTTCAAATCATTTCTTACCTTCCTTGGCTTCCTAGAAATACGACTCCCATTCACTCCTGCCTCAGAAATATACAAAACTATTTTTATGCTTGAATGTTTTTATAATTGATCACTCTATCATGTTCTGCACAACAAAATGTCTAAACATGTAAATGGAATTGTTTCCTGTGATTTTGTTAAAATTTTTTATTATGGGTTGAGTGAATAACGGTAGTGCAGAATTGCTCAAACCGTATAATTACGATCTATTTTGATAAATATCAAGTTAGAAATGCTATCGGTAATCACACCCTTCATACTCTTAGTGGAGCATCACCGATGCTTCGGTCCCGCCTCCTACGACTGGGAAGGGACGGAAAGAAGCAGCAGCGTGTGAGCTCGGCCACAGGTACCTCCGCAGGCAGATCAGCTCCAAATGAGGGTGCGGGTGGGAATCGAGGGTCTGGAAATTGATTGCCGTCAGTGTCAACTCCACGGGTCGGATTTTATTCCTTAATCCAAACCTGCCCTGTTTGCATTTGGAAGATTGATAACTGACGGTACTCATGCCTCCGAGAGTGGACCCGAGCACGGGCACTCGGGGGGCTGCCCCCCGGCTGTGCAACTGCAGGGCCAAGGATGCCGGCCCCACCTGTGGCGGCGGTCACCCACCTGGAGGTGCTTACGGGCCAGGGAGCCCCCTTCCTTCCGAGCCCGCCTCTAACAGGAGTGAGCTGCACTCCTAAGGCCCAGCTGGCACGCAGCCGGGCCGCCTGCGACACTGCGGCTCGTCACTAGGCCCAGATTTACAACCCCGAGGCCCTGGCCCGGCCCAACGCGGGCGGACGCGTGCAGCCCCCGCAGGTCTCGGCGGATTCGCACACTGGACGGCTGAGCCCCCCTGGCCGCGCCCAGGCCCTTACCTCCCGTTGACCACACTCCTCTTCTCCAGCCCGCTGGGCAGCACCACGGTCATGGCCACCACCCTGCCGTCCAGCGTCTCCTTCCTGCTGAGCAGGTTCTGCGGGGGGCTAGGGGACGCATCGCGGGGAGGTCTCTGTCCTCTGAGCACGCTGGTGGGGGTGGGCCTCCCGGGAGGCGGCGGAGCGCGAGCCTTCATCTTCCTCCTTGAAAGGCGAGAATGGGAAGGACTGAGTGAGGTGGCAGCTTCCAGCCCAAAGTTAGCAAATCACTTGTCAATGGCCAGCAGCTCTTAAGGACCTTTCCTCCTCCTCGTCCAGTCTTCTAGGTGCTTAAGGCCTTCTGAGTTGCACAGACTTTTAAAAGATCAACATATTCCAACGAGGACCTACCGTACAGCACTGGGAACTATATTCAGTATCTTGCAATAACCTAAAATGGAAAAGAATCTGAAAAAGAATATATATATATATATATATATATATATATATATATACATATATATACACATATACGTGTATGTGTGTGTACAACTGAATCACTTTGCCGTACACCTGAAACACTGTAAATCAACTCTACTTCAATTTAAAAATATCCATATATTAGCACCCTTCCACATAGAGAAAACGGACAACTAAGAAAAGTGAAGGATTTTTTTAAATTGAAGTGGAGCTGATTTACAATGTTGTGTAATTTCTGCGGTACAGCAAAGTGATTCAGGGATATGTATATATACATTCTTTTTTTATATTCTTCCCGTTATGGTTTATCACAGGATACTGAATATCGTTTCCTGTGCTGTGCAGCAGGACCTTGTTGTTGATCCATTCTATATATAAAAGCTCACATCCGCTGACCCCAAACTCCTCCTCCACCCCTCCCCCAGCCCCCTCCCCCTCGGCAACCGCCCGTCTATGGTCTACGGAGGACGCATTTTTGAAAGTAAGTGTTCCTGGAAAGAAACAGCCTAAAATGTGTTCCCCTCCTGGGAGTGGGCTGGGGCAGCAGAGTTTGCTTGGACCAGTCCTTTCCGAACCATTGACTGGGTTACAAATCCCAGCTAATTAAGGGGTCTGCATTGCCCTAGCTGAAAGCGCTGCCCCAGCTCTGGGTCCATAACCAGCTGAGGATCTGGAGTCCATGGGTCCACGGTATTGAGGATGTGACGGGACCACATCAGGAGGTACCAAATCAGCCAGAAAATCCACCAGACCAACACCCACAGACACGGGCACTGTGGACGGAGGTGGCAGGGGCTACGAGTGATGGTATTTTAACACGCCACCTGCTCCCCCTCTGTTTTCACCTTATTTCCGACTGTGCTTTGAATTCTCAACTCACCTTGTAGATTTCTAAACACCTGTCAATAAATCACCCACTCTGACAAACATTTTTAGAAATTCTTGTCTCCTCCACATTACTCAGGGGAGGCAACAGACCTTACTTTGTGTAGGTGTTTTATTTTATATTTAGGTACATAGGTGTTTTATGTACAAGTACATATATGTATATGTATGTGCATGTTTATGTGCATGTATATACATGCACACATTTATGTATATGTTCCTTACTTATATATAAGAATCTTTTTTTTTTTTTTTTTTTTGCGGTATGCGGGCCTCTCCCGTTGCGGAGCACAGGCTCCGGACGCGCAGGCCTAGCGGCCATAGCTCACGGGCTTAGTTGCTCCGCGGCACGTGGGATCTTCCCGGACCAGGGCACGAACCCGTGTCTCCTGCATCGGCAGGCGGACTCTCAACCACTGCGCCACCAGGGAAGCCCTATAAGAATCTTATTTGACAGAGGCCCTGGGCATTATATAACAAGAACTGGCATTTACTCAGCATCAGGACCTATGCTAATAATACGCTTAGGAAGCTCACTTCATTCAAAATATTTTGCAGTTGAGAACACGGAGTGTCAGTGAGATCCTAGCTCCCCCGAAGCCCAGAGCAGGGATGTGGAGCAGGTGTGTCTGGCTCCCAGGGCCTTGCCCCTCCCCACCTCACTGTGCTCCCGCCTGCCCTCTTCCAGCGCGAGGAGCCACGGAGAGGCCACGTGAGCCCTCAACGTTTAACTTCTCCTGCAGAGCAATGTGCTGGGGCACTCTGGCCCAAAGCATCAGACATCAGAATTCCATTTCTAGGAATTTATCCTAAAGAAACAAGCCCCCAGGAATGCATTGTGGGAGGTTCAAAGATACTCAGTACAACGCAATTGATAATGGCAAACGTATGTAAGATATTCTAACCACAGGTCAAAAAGAGAGAATTTCAATAAATGATGGTACTAAAACAACGTTATACCAGTACTGGTTAAATATACTTTTTAAAAGCAATTTTTATTTTATATTTGACTATAGTTGATTTACAGTGCTGTATGGGTTTCAGGTATACAGCAAAGTGTTTCAGTTATACAAATATATAGATACATTCTTTTTCAAATTCTTTTTCCATTTAGGTTATTAAGAAGAATCAATATTGTCAAAATGATTATACTACCCAAGGCAACCTACAGATTCAATGCAATCCCTATCAAATTACCAATGGCATTTTTCACAGAGCTAGAAGAAATAATTTTAAAATTTGTATGGAGACACAAAAGACCCCATATAGCCAAAGCAATCTTGAGAAAGAAAAACAGAGCTGGAGGAATAGGTTCTCTGACCTCAGACTATACTACAAACTCAGTAATCAAAACAGTATGGTACTGGCACAAAAAACAGAAATATTGACCAATGGAACAGGATAGAAAGCCCAGAAATAAACGAACACACCTATGGTCAATTAATCTACAACAAAGGAGGCAAGACTATACAATGGAGAAAAGAGAGTCTCTTCAATAAATGGTGCTGGAAAAACTGGACAGCTACATGTAAGAGAATAAATATATTTTAAATGTATATAAGTTGATGTTCCAAAATGCTCAATACAGACATTTTAAGAAGACAAACTTTAAAATATTATTTGTTTTGAGAAATACCATTTAGAAGAGAAGTATGCATTATAGCAATAGATCACGAAACAGTCTAGAAAGACAAGGCAAAGAATTAGTAACAATGGTCTCTGGGTGATGGGTACCATGACATTTGTTTTGCTATTTTCACTTCTATGCATTTCCTAATTTTTTCTATAATATCACCTCTCTATACGCATTCGTTGTAAAATGAAAGAGGTCATTTAAAGTGGGGAAAAACAGCAAATAGGGTTCAGATGAGGCCTCAAACCATCACTGTTCAGTTCACTGGCCAACACAAGACTTAGGAATGACACCTGGGTTTCATCCTCTACCCTGATAAGTAGATATAAATTAATTCTCTTTTTTTCTTATTAAAAACCTTATACCTACATCATATTTTTTATAATTTTTATACTTTATTCTTATTCATCACATATTTTTCCTTTAAACTTATAGAAATAAAGATGAAGTAGGAAACATATATTGCACTGGTCTAAGGACTGTGTAGTATTAATTCATTTATTCCTCACAATAACACTGTGAAGAGGTACTGCCATTCCTGTTTTATAGATAAGGAGTCTGGGCACACCTTTCTCAGACTACAGATCATTTGTTTCCAGAGCCTGAAGTCTTAACCAGTGCATCCTTCAACCTCTATTAGGAAGACTATATCAGCCCATTATACAGATGGAAAAGTCAAGGCAGAGAGACTGGTTATGGGTTCCTTCATTAATCAACCATAGGTCTCAGCTAGAAGCCCAGTCTCTGAGCAGTCCACCTGCCATTAGCATTAACTCCCAGAAGTACTTTCAGGAAAAAATTATTTTTAGGAAATAAATATACTTTCCAAGTAAGCTACAGTTTTATTTCTGGGTACTAATAAAGCTGGCTTTACAATGGAATATTACTCTTCCATAAAAAAGAATGAAATAATGCCATTTGCAGCAACATGGATGAACCCAGAAATTATCATACTAAGTGAAGTCAGACAAAGACAAATATCATATGATATCACTTCTATGTGGAATCTAAAATATGATGCAAATGAACTTATCTACGAAACAGAAACAGACTGACAGACAAGAGAACAGACTTGTGGTTACCAAAGGGGAAAGGGGAGGGGGAGGGGTAAATTAGGAGGTTGGGATTAACATATACCCACTAATATATATAAACAGATAAACAACAAGGATTTACTGTATAGCACAGGGAACTATATACTCAGTACTCTGTAATAACCTAAATGAGAAAAGAATCTGAAAAAGAATAGATATATGTATAAATATAACTGAACCACTTTGCTGTACACCTGAAACTAACACAAGATTATAAATCAACTATACCCCAATAAAAAAAGAAAAAATGCTGGCTCGAAGGCTTGAACTCCTTCAGAACACACTGAATAGAAGAGGAGGCATTTGTTCATTCAGCCAGCACTGCGATGGGGGCACAAGAGGCAGAAGAAATGTCTACTGCCCCAGATTTTTCCAAATAAATGCTGTCCCCACCACCCAGAGTCAGCTTTGGGATACCGTTTCCATCCCCACCTCCTCCCCAGGCCTCCTGCTGCACCCCCAAGCCCTCATCACTAACATCTGCACAAATGCAGTCTCTTCCTACACCCCAGCCTCCTGCCACCCAATCCTACCGTGACCCCCTCATTCCACAAACACGCACTGAGTGCCACCATGGATGCCTTTCATCTTCTCACGCTTTGCTCTGCACGTAGCATCCCCGGCCACACACAGAGACCAAGACGCTCCCTGCGGCCACACAGAAACCAAGATGCTCCCTGCGGGCTGCACGGATGCCCAGGGAGGCTTCTGTGGGTCCAGTGCTGTGTCATGTGCACATGTGTGCGTGTGTAAGTTGGCCAACACTGAAAAAACTAGAATGTTTCACAAGAACACAATGAATTCCTGGCTTTTTTGGAAAAACGTAAAAATCAAAGATCTGATTGGGCTCTGAACACCTTCACAGCAAAACCCAGCTGTTGTGAGGCCATCTGGACCCGTAGACTCCGGGCCATCACACATCTATCCCCTGTGGAGCTGTCACAACATCCAAACCACAGCGGTGCTTGAAAATCAGGGCTCTCCACGGACCCTCAGTCCTGGCCCCTCTTGGATCTCCCCAACGTGGCTGGTAACAGGACACTGGTCCCTGATCCTGGAAGCACGAAAGTCCCCCCTTGCCTTTGCCTCACCATCTGCCTTGGAGGTTTTGATCCCTTGAAGACACAGCTTGAAACCATGTCTCCTGAGAATCCTTCTGGACTCCAGACACATGGCTGAGCTCAGGGGTCTCTACCTGCATGCAGAAGCACCTGGGAAGCTTAAAAAATGTTTCCCAGCCACCACGAACCAATCAAATCTGAGTCTCTGAGAGCTGGTTTATGTTAAGGATCACATCTCTTTAGAACAGAGGCTCCTGTCTTAACATGGAAACGGCATATGGTTTTAGCTGTGATTTTGTATCATCTGATAAAAGCAACTGATAGAAAAATATACAGTTAATATATATGTTCATAACTTCATGAATCTGTTCTTATTTCACAGAATAACATTTGCAGATTTTCAGAAGTGCACATGGAAAATTTCACACCAAAAGTGATGCCTGGGGTGTGGATGGATTTGTGGACCTGAAACGAAGCAGGACCCTGTGGGGCTCCTGGGCACAGAAGCCTTGTTTTTAGAGGACAGACTCCAGCCTCCATGACCTTCCCTGAGTTCCAAAGGGCAGGTCCAAACAGTTGCCAATCAGGGAAGGGAGGGGATGCAGAGACAAGGGAGGAACAGTCAAGAAACAATAGTGCAGCCTTAGGGCAGGGTCCTGGTTCCACCTCAACGGATACACATAACAATATCTTTAAGCTCTTTATAAAACTAAAACCCCCAGCAAATGGAAGATATTAGCATTCTTCATTCCAGAGAAGATCTCATCAAGAGACCACCTGAGACCAGATTAAAGTAACCAGGTAAGCCCATTAGGAAGAGCCGACCTGAGGCCAGGTTAAAGGAGTGCAGGCCCCGCACACACCCTGATCTTGATCAGCAACCCCCGCCCTTGAACCATCACTATAAAACTCCTCAACAAATCCCCTCAGGTTGGGACACACAGTTTTGAGGGGTACCAGCCTGCTGTGTCCCCCTGTGCCTGGCGAAGCAATAAATCTATTCTTTTCTACTTCACCCAAAACTCTGTCTCTAAGATTTGATTCGGCACCAGTCCATAGAGGCTGAGTTTTCAGCAGCAGACCCACTTCAGAAGCTTTGTGGGTGTCTGTGAATGTACTGACCCCAGTCTGGGAAAGCTGCTTGTTGCCGGCCTAAGATCCTGGACGCAGAGGTCCCACCCCCACTGTGATTAATCTCTCTATGAGGCAAACAAGAACCTCATTTCTTCCACTATTATTTACTATCTCCAGGAGGCAGCAAGCAGATGCTGTCCTAAGGCTGTCTGTACGCTCAATATTTAGCACACTGCTCTTCATATATGTAGGTTCTTAAAAATACTCATTGATATTGATGTTGGCAACAGTGAAATTATATCAGTTACAGCCTACAAGGAGCTCAGCAGACTTATAAAATCTTGAGACAACAATGAAATTGAAAAACTGCATGGACCGCAGATTTTCAGGTGGTGGACACCTCTGTAGGTGGACACCCCACCTCCTCTGTAGGTGGGGTGTCCAACTACAGGTGGGTGTGTCCACCTACAGAGGAGGCTGTGAGCAGCCCTAAGGACGTGCAGACTTTGGAGATGAGGGAGGGAAAAACGCGTATGGGGGGGGAGAAAGAAATCCTGTAATGCACATCATAGAAGGAGATGTCAAACAGCACCGACGGGCTGACTCTACAGCCAGACAGTGTACCAGAGTGCTGCGGTTTTTCCAAAGATGCTCTGTCTCTTACTCAGCCATAAAAAAGAATGAAATAATGCCATTTGCAGCTACATGGATGGATCTAAAGATGATCATACTAAGTGAAGTAAGTCAGACAGAGAAAGACAAACATCATATCACTTACATGTGGAATCTAAAAAGAAAAAAGATACACATGAATTTATTTCCAAAACAGAACGAGACTCACAGACGTAGAAAACAAACTTACGGTTACCACTGAAGAAAGGGTGGGAGGGGTAAATTAGGAGTTTGGGATTAACGTACACACACTGCTATATACAAAATTGATAACCGACAAGGACCTAGTGTATCGCACAGGGAACTGAACTTAATATTTTGTAATAACCTATCTATAAGGGAAAAGAATCAGAAAAAGAATACATATGTGTTTGTATATATATAATATATATGAAACTGAATCACTATACTGTACACCCGAAACGAACATGATATTGTATATCAACAGCAATAAATAAATAAATAAATAAATAAATACTTTGTCTCATCTGAACCTCATAGTCTAAAGGATAAGATCTCCGGCTCTCATTTTACAGTTAGGGGAACTGTACGCGGGTGGGTTCTAAATAAACAGGTAACCCGCAGATACTTGGGGAGTGCCTAAATTACTTTTTTCAAGGTCACCAAGCAAGAGGTCAGGACCAGAGGATGGTTTTGTGTCTGTTCTGTCTGGAGGAGGGGCCCAGCTGCGCTGCGGGAAGAATTTCCCAGGCGGGACGCCGCTGAGGACCTGAATGACCCTGTAGAGCCAGCGGGGTCCCTGAGGCCTTGGGAGGGGAAGTCAGGAGTTAGGTGAGGGAGGCGGCGTCCGGGGAAACAGTTGGAGAAGCAAGGCTGGAGGGGCGGCAGGTACAGCCCCAGGTCCACAGCACGAGGGCTCAAGTGCAGGACAGGTGGGGTGGAGAGAGGATGCCCGGACACAGACGCCGTGAGGGAGGGGACGGGCTGGGGGCGTGGGGAGGACACTGCACGTCACCCAGACTCCTGCACGGGGCTCCACAGGGCCCCACAGAGGATGCATCCTGGGGGACGGCCGACAATCGGCTCTCCGTGGATGGAGCTGGAGATGACACTGACAGTCCCAGTGTAAGTGGAGTTAGTACAGGCAAAGTTAGTTAGTTAGTACAGGGAAAGGAGCGACTGAAGACACCTCTCAGGACACTCTGGGGTCCTTGCTCTCACACCAGGCACCTCTGTGGTCCCAGCCACTGAAAAGCCCTGGAAACGGTGTTAGTACGTGCAATCTGCAGGGTGACGGGTCTGTAGCTTGGGGATGGGGCTCCCAGGAGGGACAAGGGCACCGAGAACTCAGTTGTGGCCTGAACCTGGGTGCCTCCTGGTCTCAGGTGGGCAGGCCAATCCCCATCCTCCGTTTCCCCTCAGTCCAGTGCGACTGGCCCTCACACCTGGACGGGGGCTGACCTGGCTCTGGGGCCACACCTGGCCACAGCAGAAAAGAGCATCTCTTAGGTGGTCCTGTGTGTCCACCTGTGTTATCTCAGGGGAGTTTCCCTCCTGGACCTCAGTTTCCAGGTCGGTGAAACTGGGGGCTTCCAGTCCTAAAAGACTAAATCACAGAAAAATATAAACCCAAACTACGACCGTTACATGACATTAAATTAAGCGGTAGTCAGGACTGGGATGGCCACTATCAAAAAGATCAGAAAATAACAAATGATGGTGAAGACATGAAGAAATTAAGCACCCTTGCGCACCGCTGGTGGGAATGTGAATTGGTGCAGCCACCACGGAAAACAGTATGGAGGGGCCTCAAAAAATTAAAAACAGAACTACCATACGACCCAGCAATTCCACTCCTGGGTATATTAACCCAAAGAATTGAAAGTAAAGACTCAAAAAGATACTTGTACACCCATGATCACAGCAGCATTTTTCACAATAGCCAAAAGGTGGAAACAGCCAGAGTCTATCAATAGATGAAAGGATAAACAAAATATGGCCCAATACACGCTGTGGAATATTATTCAGCCTTAGAAAGGAAGCAGATTCTGAAAACCTGCTATAAGATGGATGAACCTTGAGGACAGTAGGCCAAGTGAACAAGCCAGTCACAGAAGGACTCCTATTGCCTGATTCCACTTCTAGGAGGTTCGGAGGGCAGCCAAGTTCATACGGAGGCAGGAAATAAAAGGGTGGTTACCAGCGGCTGGGAGGGGGGAGCGGGGAGACGGGTAGTTTTGTTTGATGGGTTTAACAGAGTTCCAGTTTGCTGAATGGTTCCAGATGAAAAACAGTTCTGGAGATGGTTACACAACAATGTGAACGTGCTTAACTAACGTCACCCAACTGCAGGCTTAAACATGGTTCAAAAATGGTAAATTTTACATCATGTGATTTTATCAAAGTTTAATCATTGCCTCCTAATAAAACTAAGTTTTCACCCTAATAAAACTTTGGGGCCCCTCAGCCTCTGTCGCACCACCACCCACGAGAAGCTTCTCTGGCTGCGGGACGAGGCGGAAGATACAGCACGTGACGGGGGTGGAGGCTCACGGGCCCCTTAGAGGAAAGGGAAGGAAGGGGTGAGGCTGCATCCGCCCGGGGGAGGGAGCCCTGAAGGGAGCAGGGCCCGAGGGCAGCGAGACATCTCTGCTGCACCCCCCCGCCAATCCTCCTCCACCCCAAGGGCATCACAACACCTCGGGCTGTGAGTTCAAGCGTGTAACCGTGGGCCAGTTCCAGAGCAGAAGCTGCCCAGGTGCACGGACCCCCCGGCGCCCCTCCGCGAACGAGCAGCACCCCCACACAGCATGGTCACAGCACCACTGGTCTCCTCTGCCCCGGAGGGACCGCTTCGGACCACCTTCACTCGGTCCAGGGAGGCCGAGGTGCTGAGCTTGGAAGGTCTGTGCGGGCGTTGGGCATCTGGGGTCACCTGAGTCTGGGAGCGCACGGCCGTCACAGTCTGAGGACCCACCGGGCAGGGCCCCAGGGCCTGGCCCCTGCTGGGCACACCCTGGGAGGCTCTGCAGGGCATGAGCTCCTGAGCAAGCAACTCACCAACCCTCTGCTCCCGCCAGGAAAGCGGCTGGGAGTGCCCGGGCAGGAAGGACTTAGCAGATGAAAACAATAAAAATAAAAACATTCCTGGCATCTCAAAGGTAATCCATCTTAAAACCATCCCGTAAAAACATTTCTGGCATTTCCAGCACCATCAGAGCTCCAAAGGGTTTTATCTTCAAACCATCACACAGTTATGCCCTAAACGTCAGGGCCATGTCTGCTAGTTCCACATCAGCGGGGGCGCTGCCAGACGGCTTTTTCGCCCAGAGCCCTTCAGTGTGAAGCAGGAGGCGGAGGTGCTGCCCCAACGAAAGCCAGCCGATCCAAGACGGTGTGGGCTGTGCGTCTGACACCGTCTGGGCTCAGTGAGTGCAAATCCCAGGGCCGAGTCCAGGCAGCTGAATTAAAACCTAAATCCAGGCCATGGCTGGCACCCAGCCAAGCTGGAGGAGGCTGAGAAGAGAAAGTCCACACAGCTCTCCACTTCCCCGAGCAGAGTCCAAAGGGCGCTCTGCTCTCCACGTGGGACTAGCCATGGATGCTGGGGCTGACGCCAAGGCTGCAGGATCCCCGCCCACTCACCACGTGCCACCGGCAGCCCGGGCAGGAAGAAGGGTGAACAGCATCTCCTGAAAGGGAACTTCAAAGCTCAAAGAAATTTGAACCCCGCCCAAATTTCAAAGAAAAACCAGACCACGCGGCTCCTGGTCCTGATGCACCCGTGAAGCAAGCTCTGGCTCAGTGGGTCTGTTTGCGCGGCAGGTAGAAGGGGCCACCATTCTCTCCCCTGAGAGTCTTCCCAAGCGGAAGTTTGCTTCCTCTCCGAAGAGCCGGAAAACTGGACACGAGCTGCCCTGCTTCTCAGGGTCAGGTCACTTCCGGGGTCACCTGGATCCTCCTCCAGCTGTTGAGAGTCAGCGCAGGAGGTCCGGGGTTCTGGGCAAATGGCCCTGGCCGCTGGCCTCCCGAACCTGACTCTGAATAGAGTCACCTCCTTGTGAGTCATGGGTGCAGCAAAGAATTCAGAGATCCGGGAATCACGGGTTTGGAGGAAGCATGGGAGAAAGGCAGGCAGGAATAACAGGATCTCGATCATACACCATCAAACATTATCCTTCACACCTAAAGACTTAGCTTCTCCTATGAGCAAAGCCATGCGTGTCTGGGAAGACAGGCATCCACTAAACAAATATGCGGTGGCCCCATCACATCCCAGGACCATCCTAAGATCGCTGATCCCAGCTGTAAGTCACCCGCCACGGGGTCATGGTCCCCAAGGGTGGACAGCAGCTCACGTGACACGGGAGGAAGGACGATACAACCCCGAGGGCAAGGAAGGCAGGAGGGCTCCACAGGGATCGGTACGGGCTCTCGATTTAGGCTGAGTTCACAAAGTGTCAGGAGATGGTCTGTGAGTGGTGGTGACGTGGAAAATCAGGTGGAGGTGGTAAGGACAGGCGTGGGCCTGAGGCTGTCCCCAGCAAGGACCGTCATTCTGACGGCACCAAGGTGGGGAGGGGCTCGGGCTGGGGGGACATTTCAGGAAGGCTGACATGTGGTGAGGCAGGGGGAGGCGCGCAGACTGGGTTAGGGAGGGAGCCTGGGCGTGCGGAGGGGGAGGACCTCAGGGATTTCCTATGAACGGTGAGGAACAGGGTCTTCACACGTGCACACACACCCACACGTGCACACGTGTACACGCACACACACGCAGCTCTGGAGGGCAAGTTCACACACAAGGGCAAATTTAAGGCAGCTGACCGTCAGACCCAAAGGAGAAATCCCAGCATGGTGAGAAACAAGAGAGGGGCAGGGGTTAGACAGAATCAGAGATCTACGTAAGCAGGAGTGCGGGAAGGTCACAGACGTCCTGAGAACAGCTCCACCTGGGGGAGGATTCCGTGCGCCTGGCGTCAGCAGCCTGGCCGAGGTGAGGGCTAGGGCGCCGGCCTCCGCTGGCCTCCCTGCTGGAAACACACCTAAAGGGTGGGGTGTGCAGACAGCCCCAGAGGACATACACTCCCCTCCGTCCCACCCTAAAGGGAAGGCCGTCCCGTCCCCCGCGGGGCCTCAGGGTCTACACCTGCAGCTAGCTACCCACGCCGCAGGGACTCTCGAGTCAGCACATACTCAGCGTGAAAGGGAACCAAGTCAAGGGCTTCTGCCCTGCTTTCTGGCAGAAAAAACCTGATTCCGTGACACGGACAGCGCCGCTTTCAGAGCTGCCCGCTCGTGTACACAGCAGGCTAGGAAGTGTGAACGCGTAAGCCAAGGCTTTCCCGACGAAGGCACTAAACGCTCACGAGGGGTGGGCCTAGCAAACGCTCCCGGGATCTGCCCAGGAGGCCGGGACTAGTTGCAGATTTTGTGGTCTCGCTGGCGTGAGCCTTGAACTAGGTAACGTACATAAGATGCCTGGCCCAGGACCCGGTGAGGGACAGGTGCCCCCGAGAGGTCACGTGTCTGTATAGGCTCTCACGCCCCGAAGAGGGTATGTGACTGATGAAGAAATCTGCAACGGACCTAGTACTGTGTTAAGCTCATTTCTAGCCGGAAGGCACACAAATGGCTGCACAGAAACGAGATGAGGGCAGAATGTGCTTGGGGATGCCTGTTTATTTCTTCTTAAACATACACTTTACAGATTTTTGAGATAATTGTCAAATTTTTAAGTAAAACTTTTGTGCAAGAAAATCTGTCTCTATAACACTTTTTTTAAAAAACTAAAGTTTACCAATCCCTAAAGATCTACAAAGGGATTCATTGGCAGCCCACAGTGCAAAATATTATTTTTGACACGTGCACTCATTTCAATTTTTTTTAAATTAGTCGTAGCCTGCGTGAGGTCATCTGCGTTCTACTTGCTGCCACACTGCTCCCTGCCAGGGCCAGGGGGGGGTCAGGGACATGCCAGCAACAGACAATGAAGGACTTCTGTCCCCCGTACCATGAGGGGTAAGGGACCAAGCCCTGCATCGCTTCAGTACAGACTAGCTTTTCCTCTGTTGTCTGAGAACTACATGAAGACCGCGGCCTTTTAATTAGCTGTGTGCACTGTTCAACAGGCAATGAGGACTATTTCATTTAACTGCTTTTTAGTTTCATGTTTGGATGCATTATGAAATGTATCCATCAAATTAGTGGCATCTGTTTAACTTACTTGCATTAAAAATAAAAGCAATGAGTCAGACAGACAAAGGCAAATATCATGTGATATCACTTATACGTGGAATCTAAAAAAAGGCCACAAATGAACTTATCTACAAAACAGAAACAGAGTTACAGATACAGAAAATAAACTTATGGTTACCAGGGTGCAGGAGGGGGCAGGGATAAATTGGGAGATTGGGACTGACATATACACATTACTATACATCAAGTAGATAAACAGCAAGGACCTACTGGACAGCACAGGGAACTCAATACTCTGGTAATGGCCTGTATGGGAAAAGGATCTGAAAAAAGACTGGATATGTGTATATGTGTAACTGATTCACTTTGCTGTACAGCAGAAAGTAACACAATATTGTGAATCGACTCTACTCCCCCCCCCAAATTTTAAATAGATAAAATAAATGAAAGCAATCATGAAGCCGGTTGTCAATGTAAAGGATGGCCATCCTCTTAAAGTCACAAGACTGCTGTGCACAGTAAGAAAACGAAGGACAGAGGTTTAACTTTCCACATTTAAATGGAACGTTGGCGATTTCAGCCACAGAATGGGAGCCAGAGCCCCATGATTCCGAGTAAGGGCTACGGGGCAAGAAGCGTGGTTCCCAGCCTGTCTCCTCAGCATCCCACGTCCCGCAGGGTCTGTCCCTGGCAGACACAGGGGGTGTCCCCGGCGCTGCTCCTTCCTCTGTGTGACCCCTGTCAGCCTCAGCCACTCAGGAACCGGATTTAAGGGAGGGGCCCGGGTCACACCCGGGAAAGAGCCTTGAAGGAGGCCAGCACCAGAGCGAGGCCGTGGACTGCTTCTCTCTGTAAACGCGTTCACCCAGTGGGTGGAGTTTCCCTTCTGCAAGAGACATTCTACAGTTTGCCCAGGAGATACAGTGCAAGTTTCAACACATCAAGCGCCTGCGCTTGCGGAGCCCACGTGGGCTCTGGGCATCGGTAAGAAGTAGGGCCTCTTCCGCTGCTACCAACAACCACCCTTCTGTTTATCCTTTCGTGGGTCAGGAGATCCCAGGAGAAAGTGGAACCCAGTCATCAGACCCCAAAGATGACGCCAAACATAGGCTAGTAGGGATGTTAGAAATGAGGGGGGGGGGGGAAGTACCGTGCAGACAACAAGGGCAGGAAAGCCTGGTCTTCACAACAGCCCTCAACACCTGAAGCAACAGGGCACACAGCAAGGGCGTGTCCCCCCTGCCAGCCCGGCCAGGGGGGGGCAAGGGACAGAGACACCACTGCTAGCAAGACCCGCCTTCTGGCTGGGACACAAAGAGAGCAGTTCCAGAGAGTCTGGGGTGCTCTGGGATAGAATCCCAATTGCACAAAATCCCCCACCACGCGATTCCCACGGGCCCCTTCCCCCCACCCCTCACACCCCTTGTCCCTCTGCTCGATTCTGCACTCAAGCCATCATTTAAATCACAGGTCACGGTAGCTACCACGTCCTCGCTTACATGCCCCCGGCACCGCGGCGCAGGCACACCCACCTTGGCTGGACTCCCAGTCTCCTCCGTCCCTCCATGCCTCCTCCTTTGCTACCTGGAATCAGCAGGCTCTCCCTCGTCGAGGGCTTCGCACGCTCCGTTCCCTGCCGGAAACGCTGTGCCTCTCTCCTCCTGGCTCACCCTGGGAGGCGCGCTCCCCAGAAAGCTCTCGCCCCCGTCCCTACTGAGACCCCGTAGAATGTTCTCCAGCGGAGCATCTGGCCAGTGTCTCTCGCAGCGCTTCTCCCAGTCGGCGCTCACGGGACGTGGGCCAGATCACGCAGGACCGGCCACAACGTTCGGCTCTGACCCCACGACTCTCTCGGTCCCGGCAGGGAAGGTACCTCAGAGGCTACTTGCTGTACAAGTAGGTCAGCTCCGCTCTGCTGTGATTCAGCCGTGTGTCACTGCCTAGTTGTCTTAGCAAGCAGCTAAGAGAAGGTGCACGTCCCCAAACCCCGGGCCAACACCTGGAGACAGCACGGCACCGCGGAGGGCGGGCAGCATGGGTGCCAGGGGGTAGCGAGCCCCCCCCACCCCCACCCTCCAGGAACAGCTCCCACGCCTCTGAGCCCAGCAGTAACCGGGGTTTTTAGCTCTCAGTTTCTGGACGTACAAGCCAGCCAAGTCCCAAGCACTTGGCACACGTACGTTCAGTCCTCACAACAAGGCACGTGCAGGGTTACTCTCCCCACTGTACAGACGGGAAGACTGAGGATCCGACAGGCTAAGGGACTCTCTCGGGTTCACACTGCCAGGGGTCCCCCTGAGCCACTATGCGCCCCCGGCCCTCTCCCTAGTTATTTCCCGAAAACAAAAAAACCCCGGGGTATCCAGCAGCCAATGCTGAACCGTCCAGGCTCTGTGCTATGTGCTAGAGGCTGGGCATCCTGCAGGGGCCACTGAGTTGAGGGGGTGGGTCGGGAGGCCCCCGCTGTTAAAGGTTCCTGGCACGGTCTGCTGTGATGTGGGGTCCGGACAAGCCTTGTCCAACAGAGCCCCCGAGGACGTCCTTCAGTGCTGAGGACACACGAATCGCAGGCTGCGTTCAACATCCTCATGGAAGAGAGGAGGAGGCAGAGGCCCGGAGAGATGGACAGACTGGCTGACGGCGGGAAGATGCCAGGTCAAGCCTCAGGGCTCTCCGAGCCTCTAGGATCAGGACTCCTCCGAGGATCTGATGAGGGCACGATACACCGAGACGCATGCGATCCCTGCAGACCACTGTGAGTCACGGGGACCCCAGGTCCGAACGCTGGTGGTGCCTCCTCTCTGGGCTCAGCAAGCACCTCCTACCAGCAGGGTACCACTCCGTCCTAGACAAGAGTCCCTTCTAACCAGGGAGGGATGAGGCCAAGTCCCTCTGGTGCTTCCCCCACCACGTTTGCCTTTAAGAACGAAACTTAGGACGACAGGAACGGTCAACGAAAGATCCAGATACATGCACCCGTGGAATTCTCAAATTAAGAGGCCATCTTCAAGCGGCAGCCCGAAGGAGAAACACTGCATCAGGAGAGGAACACCAGAGTCCCAGTAAACCAGAGGGAAATGGGCTTGCCGTAAAAACACTGCTTTTCAGGGCAACGGAGAGACACCATCCTTTGGAATTCTGCCCCCAGAACACCCTTTCATAGCTGCAAAGCACCTGCCCGCCCCGTGATACACTCTGCCGTATTCGGACCTGGCGAAGACATTGCCAGCTGTGCGTCCTACAGCAGACGACTCTGTCTGGGCAAGTCCCGCCACCTGTCAGCCTCAGTTTCCCCAGGAGCCAAGCGGAGAATGATTTCAGGGTTTATTATGGGGTTCACGTGAGGATTAGACAAGATGACTGACTCGTGAAGTTTCTTGCAGGGCACTCAGCGACTGTAGCTGTTAAAACGGCTTTTACTGCTACTAGCAGGTTTACTCTTTGGGACAAAAAAACCAAGCCTCCTGCCTCTAACAAGGGCAGAGGAGAAGCTGACTCCTCTAGGTGCCCAATGAAAGCTCATTTGTGCAGCGAACGCATTCAAAACCAACCAAGAAACCCTACTCACACTTTCACCCTTGTGACCTGGGGTTGGAGAAGCTTTCGGTAATCCAAAATGAAATGATTAGCATTCTTGATGGGCTTCTCAAAGACACAATAGCAAAAGCTATCCATAACACTCAGCAAACTTGAAACGCGGGCCCGTGTACATGGGAACATGGCTATCTCAGTGCCCATCAAGTACATATTCAAAGAGGAGCATTTGAGAGCTGAATCCCACGGCGGTTACCCAACCCCCAGTAAGTTAAGAAAGAGCCCGTGGGTGGGGATCACTTAGCCGGCAGCCAGGACTCCATGATGAAGGTGAGCTGAGCAACTCACGCCCCAAGAATCAGATGAAACCAAGAGTTACTGCATCGCCAAATGTTATAGAGAAAGGACCTCTCCTTCCAGAAAAAGAGGCTGCACTCGTTTCCTGAGGTTCGCACATTCTTATCAAATGAAAGGAAACAGATCCGGGGAGAAAACTTACTGGTTCCCAAACCACCTGGCGATGTGTGCACACATCCCAAGCCGTGCTGGCCCCCCCTGGAGGCTTGGCTTCGCCCCTTTACAAGGAGCAGGGGGCACCTGATCTCACGGCCAGCGCAGTCCCAACAGCTCAAGGCAAGAGCCCGTCCCTGGAGCTTCCCTGGACGGGGGCGCAGAGGAGAAGCAGGGCTGCGAGGGCATGCAGAGGCCTCTGATCCAAGCAGCCTGTGACTTATTTATAAAGGTGCCACCCAATGCAGGGCTTCCTCCCAAGCAAGCCCGCGGCGCCACGTCTGCCAGGTAAGATGCTGCTCCTGGGTGCCCCGCCAGGAGCAAAATCAATTTGCCTTGGCTCACCTGGTCAAAGGCTTGAACCTTCTAATCCAGAACACAAACTGAAAAGCACTGAACCATCTGGGAGGAAGAGCCGAGCTGTGTGCCTTCAGCACGGGTGCCCGGCAGCTATCCGCTCCTTTCTGACGAAGCACGCCCACCACCTTCTCGGAGGTGCCGGCGTGGACATCGCCGGTGGTCCTTCCGGGAGAAGCGTAGTGACCCTTTGAGACACAAGTCAGACCTTCACCGAGGCTAAGCAACCTTGTGCAACCGAGCATTTGCGGACTTTGCCTAAAGCCATCCTTGCCGTGTCCCAGGCATGATTCAGCACCTTCTTCGGCTGAAGGGTCCGTCTGTTTCTTTTCTTGCCCCCAAAAGCTGTGTCATCAGAAGCTCGCCGTGTTCCTGCAGCCAGACTCCATGTCGTAGTGAGGCTTCTCGGGCTTGAGGGCCATATTCAGTTTCTACCAAATATCACTGTCCCAGGATCACAAACGAGCTGCCCAACAGATAAGGCGGCAGACGCGCCCACGAGGCCGCAGCGCCCAAGGGTCCCGGTGAGGGCGCGGCGGGCTCGGATGAAGGGATCTGGCTGCCGGGACCACACCCTCCCGCTCTGGGACCCCACAGTCGACTCTCCCCGAGCTGCAAAGTCACCTGAGCTTCCTGCTTCCAGCCAGCAGCCCCCATGGTTCTGGTCAACCTCCTTCCCCGCAAGGGGAGGCACAGCCAGTGCAGCACAGCCCCAAGGAAGCAAGGAGTGTGCCGCCCCCCAGGAGCCCCGCAGTGAGACGCCAGCGTCCTCCGAGCTTCTGCACGGCACTGAGGCCACATCCACACCTGCCACCATCTCACACCCACCACCTCCAGAGACTGTGCAAGTCGGCTGGCTTCTAGACCATCAGAAGCCCGACAAAGAGCCCCTCCAGGCAACACATTCTCTGCCACCTCTCCTTTTCAGTTACTGCTTCACTATCTTCTACTGCGTTGTCATCTCCTTTCCCTCCCTTCCCCCTCCTCTCCCCTTCCTCCCCTCCCCCTCCCCTCCTCACCCTCCCCCTCCTCTCCTCCTCCTCCCCCCTCTCCTCCCCTCCTCTCCTCCCCCTCCCCCTCCCCTCCCCTTCCCCCCTCTTCCTCCCCCCTCCTCCCCCTCCTCCCACCTCTCCTCCCCTCCTCCCTCCCCTCCCCCCTCCTCCTCCTCTCCTCTCCCCCTCCTCCCCCTCCTCCCCATCCTCTCCCCTCCTCTCCTCCCCCTCCCCTCCCCTCCTCCCCTCCTCCTCCCCTCCTCCTCCCCCTCCTCCTCCTCCCCCCTCCTCTCTTCCCTCTCCTCCTCCTCCCCCTCCTCCCCCTCCTCCTTTCCTTCCCCTCCTCTCCCTCCTCCTCCTCCCCTCCTCCTCCCCCTCCTCCTTTCCTCTTCCCCCTCCTCCTCCTCCTCTCCCCCTCCTCCTCTCCTTCCTTCTACTCCACCAAAGGCTGTGCCAAGTTCCATCTCGGCCAGGCTCCACGTGTCTCCTCCCGCTCCATCCTTACTCAGGTCCCTGTCCTCTCTCGGGGGCTCTTACCATAGACACTAAGGAATCTCCTCCTTCACCTGCCCTGCTCACCTTGAGTCCCATCCCCACAGGCTGAGAGGAGCCTTCCTCAAGGACAGCTCCTTCCAACCACCTTCCCGGTGCAAACGCCTCAGCGGCCCCCACTGCCTGCTGGGTAAACCCCACACTTCTCCACCAGCGGCGCCTCCATCCCAACACCGGTTTCTGCCACGCCCCCAGTCCCCCCTCACTGGGCTTACGTGAACCGTGGCGCTCCGCACACAGGCTGAGCTTCTCCACCCAGGCTGTCCCATCCGTGCGACCCTCACTGGCGAGTGCGCGAGCGAGGTCAAGGAGGAGAGTCACGGGACGCAACCGTGCATGTGGGCCAGGGTGGGGGTGGGAGTCAAAGGGGTGAGTGGGAGAGGGGACCCCAGAGGAGTGACAGGGAGAGGGTGACAGCACCCGGGTTCACCTCTCAGCACCACCGCTCGCCACGGGACCTCGCACAGTGCATTCAGCCTCCTGCACCCACCATCTCCTCCTCCAATAACGGGCTCGTGTAAGGATGCACTGACTCGCTCTCCGCGGGCCCAGGCTCAGGGCCTGGTGTCTGAGACCCCAGCTGGTGATCATCACAGCGCAGGGTGGAGGGGGACCCTCCCGCCCTCCCACAACCACGAGGCCTCACGTGGGGACGAGGACCCCATCCTCTGGCCCCCCTGCAGGTCCTGGCACGGAGGAGAGCCCACGTTCGGCCCATTCCCCACCCCCCCAGCACATCAGAGAGAAGACTAGATGTCACCAGGAAACGGAGGGTCTCTATCGCCAGCGTGGCGGGCTAGTGAGACATCACTGCGCCCTACCCACTCCCCAACATCTGGCGCTTGGCCACCCCCCCCAAACCACAGAACCACACACAGCGCTGGGCTGGGGGCCGACGCACGTGGAGCTGCAGGATCGCAGGCCTGGGGCTGCCCGGGAACGCTGGCGTGCATGTCCCTGGGGCTGGGGAAGTTCAGGAACCAAAAATGATGCCTGTTTGCTGCCTCACGAGATTGGGAGGGAGGCTGGCCGGAGCCGCCCAGGCCAGCAGGTGACAGAGAGGGTCATCGGTGGGCAACCTGCAGGCCCACTGGTCGGAGCCTGCGGACTGGACTCCCAGTTCCTGAGGCAGGTGGATGCTGCAGGGGCTCGACCGCCCAGAGGCCTGGGAGGAACCTGGACGTGGAGGCTGCCCACCAGGGCTGAGGCTGAAAAGGCTGCAGGGCCCACGAAGCAGGAGCTGAAGGGCCAAAGCCCCTGGAAACTCACAGATGAACCCCACAGGAGGACAGGGCAGCAGGGCGCCTGCTGCACCCAAGGGCGCACTGACCGGGCAGCAAGGGAAGAGCCTAGAGCACCCAGGAGGGACAAGTGACGGCTTCTTCCTTTACTGTCTAACCCCGCGCCCAGGCCATGGGGCAGCACCCCGGGGCCCGAAGAGGAGCCTGACACTGGATGGGGCAGCGGCCTCCCCAGTGGTGCCATGGTGAGTGGGGAGGCCAGGGTGAGGGGCTACGGAACTGAGTTTCTTAACATCTGACAAATGAGACCGTTCTGGTGGCCTAGAGGCTATGGGACCTGCCCAAGGCAGAGGCCTGACATGCACTGACTGATGGATTCGATACGACATCCATGGGTCCAACCCGTTCCACAAATGGGCTGCACACCCTCATCTTCATCGTTTTCTTCGTAAAAAATGGGAATGGGCCAAAAATGAGAAGGCAGGAGAGCAATTAAAAAAAAAAAAAAAAAAAAAAAAAGAAGAAAGTAAAGGACCACCATGAAGACCTAGTTTCTTCCCGGAGAGCAGGATTTGGAATTTGCCAACACCCACCCGAATGTGGTTCTGGAAGGATCGGGGAGGAGCCAAACTGAGGGTCTGGACGGCTGAGCCCAGCAGCAACCCGGCACCGCCCAGCACGTCCCCAAGGTCTGGTGGCACGGCTATTCTTATTTCCCGAAGGATAAAACCAGCAGAGGTTTTTATGACTTTCTCCTACATGTTTATTCAATTTCTTCCTGGGCTGTCTGGCCGTCAGTAGCTACATCCCGTGAAACTACCAGGTAGGCTGTGTGCGATCAAGGTGATACATAACAGGCAACTACAGAGACGACCAGGATAAATTATACAACATGTCGCTATGGTAACGGCAAACAGTCTATGACACAAGAGCTATCAGAGAATATAAATACAAACAGCAATTCCATTACTGAATATGCAGAATAAACGATGACAAACATTAATTAAAACTCTTTATGGTTTAAGCACATTTGGGGAGGTTACAACAGACATCTAATTATCTGTAGTGACAGAAAACCCCTTGGTTTCACACCAGCCTCCAAAAGCCCACGCTGGCCAAATGAGCACTGATTTCAGCTCAAAACACCTATGGCAAAACCTATAGTCTTCCTCCCGATTCACTGACTGAGCTGGCAAGGGGGCAAGAAATACCAACACGCCACCCGTCACAAGTAGACGGTGATTGGCTTTCAACAAGCCATACGGTATGTTTTTTTTTTTCCTTCAGTGGGAAAAAAAGGAGCAGGACGGTATCAAGTTCCTCCCAGCAAAGTGTGAAAAAAAAAGAGCGAAACTGAGTAGGAATCCCGAGATAAAAAAGGCAGAGCAAGAAGCTAGCTAGGCCGCCACACGCTCTGAAATGCATCCCTTGGCTTGATGATACGTCTGCTCTGTTTCTACTCACTTTTGTAAATAACTGAAAAGCAGTGAAATCCGATGAGCCAGCTTTCAGCACAGCTACTAACTGATTGGGACGGAATAGAGCCCTGAGAATTTCTCGGGAAAACGAACCTGACTCCCTTCACTGGAGTCCACTAACTCACCCAACCATGGTCCCCGATGCCCCTTGCCTGATGTCTGTCTCCCAGAGAAGCTCTGAGCTCTGGACCTGAGTCTTCACTCCTTCATTATCATGGGGAGGTTCCTGCAGACAGACTGCAGATTCGCTATACAAACCCCTAACGCGTGTACCTACTACCTCGACTGTAATCACCTCACGATCTTATGTCTGCCTCTGTTATAAATAGAATTTTCACTGCCCACTATACAAGGCAATGGCACTTTCTTTAGCTTGACGTTATTGTATTTTCAAAGACACCTTCAGTAAAGACAGCAGAGAATGAAGACAGGAAAGCACAGGCAGAAACAGACACCAGCTACTTCTTTTTTTTTTTTTTTTTTTTTTTTGGTACGCGGGCCTCTCACTGCTGTGGCCTCTCCCGTTGCGGAGCACAGGCTCCGGACGCGCAGGCGCAGCGGCCATGGCTCACGGGCCCAGCCGCTCCGCGGCATGTGGGATCTTCCCGGACCGGGGCACGAACCCGTGTCCCCTGCATCGGCAGGCGGATTCTCAACCGCTGCGCCACCAGGGAAGCCGGAGGCCAGCTTCTTGATTTTTAACTGTGAGAGAGCGAGCAGTGCAAAACCAAGAGGGTCCATTGGGCATCAATCCTGTCAGTGACGTAAGGGCATTTTGCTCCTATCAATTAAGACTGGTCTTAAATTTGGAAATTTAGGGGTTAAATATTATCAGAAAAACTGTTAACGTACAGTAAAAAAAAGAAAATACTTTTGATAAAGTTTCAAAAGAAATAGAGGCCAGGGGTCAGTTTGTTTCTTATAGAGACCTTTCCTGGGTTCAGAGCTAAGCGCTGGGTGCCTTTAATTCTCCTTTGAAAGTATGACACTTGATAACCTCCTTGTGAACTGTTTCTCAAAATAGGGCCTGGGCTCCGCAGCCGCCCGATCCCTGTGCTAGGAAACCTGAGCTGGGAGCCTCCATGCTCTGCTGGATCAGCCCCTCCCAGCCTGCACAACTGGCGCCTTCAGCCCTGCACCATCCGCTGGCGGGTGCAGAGCTGAGGGGCCAGGCCTGCTCCCCGACACCCAGGGTCCAAAGCAGAGACGGTGGGAAAACGCCATGCTCGCTAAACCCAGGGCTAAGGGCGCATCCACCCAGTACTGGACGGGGGCCGCTGGGATCACGTCCCCTTGTGGCAAGGAAGTGGGGAGGCAGCGTCCTCCTTTACGTCGCTGAACTAGAGCCCCGCCCTCCGGCTCCTCCCGCCTGAGGGTATCTGTCTTGGTCCCGCCTTTAGCCTCCCTCCACCTCAAACACCAGATCAAAAAGCTGGGGTGGACACCAGAATTTTTACTGCGAGTCTGTGATTTCCAGAGAGCAATCACATACCCTCAACTCAAAGCCAGGCACCTGAAAGGGAGGCTTTGATGTCTAACCTCGAAAAGCTGTCTTCCTGCCCACCGCCTCCCAAACCACGGGCCTGGGGCAGAGCCTGGCTGCAGGGGCCACAGTGTGAACAAAAAGCCTTTGATTTTCTAAGCATCACAGGAGAAACTCAGCAGAAACTCGGGTGTCTCCCCAAACTAGGAACTGCCCTCTCCAGCAGGCGAGGACCTCGTTCAAGTAAGCAGGGCCTAGTCTGCTCGGTTTGTCTTCCGAGAGAAGAAGAGGGGTGCTTCCTGAAATCCAAACTTCCAACCTGCCAGGCCGTCCACACAGACCAGTCGGGACACACCCTGCTGCCCAGTGGGGTGCAGAGGCCTCACACGGAGTGTGGGAAGGTCTACAAATGAGAAAACCCGGTTCCTGTTTGCAAAGGACTCAAAATACAACGGGGGATTCAGACGTGGGGGGATTACAGACGGAGAAAGCAGGATCGTATGAGATGTGCAGAGGAAGAGACGATGAATTCTTCCAGCACAGAGAACCTCAGCCAGTGGCTGCAGGCGGCAGGCTGATGCGGAGGAGCGGAGGGCCGCCCCCCTCCCCCGCAGGGTGGGGGCAGGGGAGCTGGGTGAGGACTGCCCTCCCCGCGAGCAGGATCTGAAAGAACCCAGACACCTGTCCCCTTCCGAACAGAGCAGCTCGGGACTGACAGCTGACACCATGTCCTGTAGCAGATGCAAGCTCGAAGCCCCTCGGATGAGCCTCGGTTCAGACAGCGCCACACAAAGGGGTATGGGCACTGTGGGGGCGCCGCTTGGGTCCCGGGTCGGCTCCACACCAGCTGTCCCCCTGCAGCTCGGATGCCTCTCCTGGTAAGAGGACCAGGGGCAGCTCCCCCACCCCCACGCAGTGAGGGGCACAGCACGTAAAATAAAGTGACCGAGGCATCTGGCACACGGACGCACTCGGGATACAAGCCCACCTCGCACCTGTCTCATCCTCCAGCCCCATGGCAACCAGCCCCGCCCCCCAACCCCAAGCCCCGCCCCCGCCTGGACTCACTTCCGGACTCAGGGTGGCAGCGGCTCCCTCTTGAGGGCTGAGGCCGCCAGGGATGTGCCGGGCTGGGGACCACCTCACTCTGTCCCGCACACTGGGTCGGCACCAACGCTTTACCTGGCTGCCCACCTGGCCTCCGAGCTGGTCCAGGGAGGAGCCCCTTCCCCCAGTTCCGACAACCGCGATTCCTTGCCCTTTGCTCCTTTCAAGTCAAAATCGAAATGAAGAAGCAAAAGGTCCAGCTGAGTGCCTGGAGCCTGAAGTCTTTTGTAACCTAAAGCTCGGCGGAGCTCTCCTTCCCTGGGCTTCAGAATGCCCCATCCAATCCCCGCAGCGTCGTCAGCGTTTACCCAGATCTCAGCGAAGCCGCTTGGCACTCGTTAATGACTCTTCAAAGTTAAAACTTAATATGCTCTTCAGCTTGATTCTAACCTGTTAATAGGAAAAATAAAGCTTTTAAACAAAGCTACACCCTTCTCTACATCCTCACAACGATTTGTCCACAGTGTTTCCCCGCTATGTTCAACAGAAAGTTACACCGAATATTTACAAAAACCACTTAAAATGCAGCTAGCAATAATGTTGAAAAATGAACTCAGCTAAAATGTTTCAGCTGAGTTCACAGTTAAGCTTTGCTGATGTCAATACACGTAAACTGTATGGAGATCAATTAAGTCCCTTTATCACTGTTTTCACTTATAAAATAGAAAAGGCTATAGTAACATATTATGCTGTACATCCCCTCGATTCTGTCACTAGCTTCTGAAATCTGAATGTGGTATTACCAAAACAGAATTATCATTGTATTGTGTCCATTCTGGGACACCTAGGGAAAAAAACATTAACTTTCAAGAGCTGCCGTTCTTTCAGAAACATTAACATGTCAGCAAAGAAAACAAAAGATGTATTAGAATAGGGCAATATTTACACGGTGCTTTCGGTAATGACCAGGTCCCCAAGGAGGATTTAAGTCCTAGAAGCTTGAGGGTCATCTTCTGTTTCAAAGCTGTGGGTAGTCTGCTGAGACCCCAACACGCAGCCCAGGGGGGGATGGCTGACGTCACAGGTGCCTTTGTTGACACGTCAGGCTGCCAGGACTCCCGCGGGACTCCCCTCCAGGACCACAGACACACGGGAGTGAGGCAGGAGGGAGAAATCCCACCCACCCAGGTGGTCACGAAGCTGCCAGTGGACAGACTCCAGGCCCTGTTCCCTGCCCAGGCCGGGGGTCAGACTGCCCCGTGAGGGCAGAGCCCACGTAGCCACGACCAGCCAGCCGGCTTTGAGAGCCTCCCTGGCTCCCCAGCTAGGTCACCTAACACTTACCCACATGAAAGCCCTGTGACTATAACGTTCACGGTTGGCAAGTTTCGGGCAGTGAGGGTCCTTCCTCTGGAGCACGGACAGCTGGACCGCTCTGTGGGCCTTTCCCTTCAGCCCCCTCTCAAGCCCGGCCCCATCAGGGCAAGACCCTGCCCTTGCTGGGTTTTCTCTAAGAGGCCCTCAGCACATGCACCTTCCCGGGAAAGCCCTTCTAACAAGAGGGGACAGATTTCTCAGTTTCCAGGTCAAAGCCCCTTTTCAGTCTCAAAGCAGCATCCCAGGGCAGATGAGCTGTAACCTACACAGGGGTCATTCTTTGCCCTCCAGCTCTGGAAAAGCACAGCATCCAACTCAGCTTTCCAGGAGCTTTCTTATCCTTGGGGGGGAGGGGGGGCAAAAAAAACGCTCGGTTTCTTCCAATTTTCCTAAGAGCAGGACACCGGCAAATGCTGGAGGCTGGCAGGCCGACATGGCCAGAGGATGAGAATCCATCAGCCCTGACTCTCAGGTGCAGAGACAGAGTGAGAGGACCAGGGCACCCATTTGGGGTCACACTCACGCCATATCTCTCCGCAAACTAAAATGCTCTACCTTGTTAAGTTAAAGCAAAGGAAAAGAATATGTCGGCTTTAAATACACACCAGCCAGTCTTTTCTGTGTTTCCTACTCAAGGCTCCAATTTGGGGAGCAGCCAGCAACCCCCTCCCCCCGAGCCGCCAGGCTCTAGTCCGGGACCCTGAATCCGTGGACCAGCACTTACCACCACGCTTTCCTCTGCAGAGAACTCTGCCCTCTCATCCCCCGCATCTCTGCCTTGTCCCTAAAGATCCACCTTCTCCCAGGAAGGGTCCCAGGCAGAAAGAACCACACCTGCACCCGCCTCCCTCCAACCCTGCGGGCGCCCTCCCCGGGTGCCCGGGGGCTGCTTCCAGCAGTTACTCATTATTAAACATTAAATTTTATTGCTTATGTGCTCACTTCGGCAGCACATATACCAAAATTGGAACGATAGAGAGACAATTAGCATGGCCCCCGTGCAAGGATGACACGCAAAGTCGTTAAGCGTTCCGTACTTTTCCATTTGTCCTAGGGTTCTTGACTGTCCCTTTTTTTGTTTTTTTTTACTTAAAAAAATTTTTCTTCTTAATAATTATTTTTTATTTTAATAACTTTATTTATCCCACTTTATTTTATCCTTTCTTTCTTCCTTTCTTTTCTTTCTTTCTTTCTTTCGTTCTTTCTCTCTCTTTCTCTCTCTCCCTCCCTCCCTCCCTCTCTCTCTTGCTCTCTCTCTCTTTCTTTCTTTCTCTCTTTTTCTCTTTCTCCCTTTCTTTCTTTCTATTTTTTCTCCCTTTTATTCTGAGCCGTGTGGAGGACAGGCTCTTGTGCTCCAGCCAGGCGTCAGGGCTGTGTCTCTGAGGTGGGAGAACTAACTTCAGGACCCTGGTCCACAACAGACCTCCCAGCTCCACGCAATAGCAAACGGCAAAAATCTCCCAGAGATCTCCATCTCAACACCAAGACCCAGCTTCACTCAACGACCATCAGGCAACAGTGCTGCACACCCTATGCCAAACAACTAGCAAGACAGGACTACAGAGCCGCCCATTAGCAGAGAGGCTGCCTAAAATCATAATAAGGCCACAGACATGCCAAAACACACCACCAGATGTGGACCTGCCCAGCAGAAAGACAAGATCCAGCCTCATCCACCAGAATACAGGCACCGGTCCCCTCCACCAGGAAGCCTACACAACCCACTGAACCAACCTTAGCCACTGGGGACAGCCACCAAAAACAACGGCAACTATGAACCTGCAGCCTGAGAAAAGGAGACCCCAAACACAGTAAGTTAAGCAAAATGAGAAGACAGAAAATTTTATCGCTTATGATTCAATAAACTATATTAGAAACAAGGGCAAGAAACACTCAGCACTTGTGGCCCCCTAACAGTTTTACTGTCGTCTCTGCCCTTGAGGTTGTTTACAGAACTGCAGCCACTGCGGATGGTGGCCGCTGCCTCTCCTCCAGCTGTGCGTTCAGAAACAGCCATGCTGTCTCGTCTTCACCACGGAAACGGGCAAATGCTACAGATAAGGGTGCCCTTTGCTGCTCTGTTGACGGGCCAGACCCGGGGTCAGCAAACGTTCTCCATAAACAGCCAGATAGCAAATATTTGGGTCTCTGTGGGCCGTTTGGTCTTTGCTACAATCGCTGTACTCCACGGCTCTCACGGCTTGAGAACCACATGGAAATGAATAATTCGTGTTCCCATAAAACTTCCTTTATGGACCCTGAACTCTGACTTTCATATAGCTTTCGGGTGTCACAAAATATTACTCTCCTTTTGTTTTTTCAAAACTCATTAAAAAATTTAAAAGACATCCTTAGATTGCAGGCTGTTCCAAAATGGGATCCAGCCTCTTGGCCATAGTTTGCCAACCTCTAATCGAAACTTATTAAGAAAATGATGGAGATAATCTTCATGATGGCTATTAGACAAAAGGGTGTTGTGTGTGCAGCCTTTACACTGTGGATAGCATGACAGGTCAAGGAAAGTTTCTGGGAGAATTCGTACACTCCACCCAATTCAGCAAGGAGGTCTCACACCACTGCGGAAAGTGTGAGATTCCAGCATTCATTGTTTCACCTTTGTCTTTCTCGTTGGAAATGAAAATGTCCATCAACATTCACTCAGAACTACACTTGTCCATCAGCGCAACCGCGGAGTGCCCGTGTGGGTTCAAGGGTTCCACAAATTAACAAAATAACAAAAGCATCTGTGATCACCCAGTGACTTTATGTGCACAGCTTCTTGGCTATATTTCCATGACTTTTTTTTTTTTTTTTTTTGCGGTACGCGGGCCTCTCACTGTTGTGGCCTCTCCCGCTGCGGAGCACAGGCTCCGGGCGCAGGCGCAGCGGCCATGGCTCACGGGCCCAGCCGCTCCGCCGCACGTGGGCACGAACCCGCGTCCCCTGCATCGGCAGGCGGACTCTCAACCACTGCGCCACCAGGGAAGCCCCTCCATGACTTTCGATTGGCATTTTAAGTAATTGGTTCCTGCTCAAGGACGCAGACAAATAAGCTAATTTCCTATTTAAAAAATAATAATGTTGCATAAAAATAAGTATGACATTAGACATCTTCTGAAATGGAAATCTGGACAGCTGACAAAGTAAGGTTATGACAAGGAGAGAAAGAAACAGGTTCAACAGTCTGGCAGTCACACCGTCATGTATAAAATAAATATTTCCTCATTGCACAGATTCTGGAAGGAGAACAGTGAGGCCCTGAAGCCTCACTGCCCTCAGTTGCTGGTTCTCATGAGGTTTCCCTGTCATGTCCTGTAGTCCTCCAGGGCCTGACTCCCTCCCATGGGATACCACAGGCTGCCCTGGCTGAATTCCCCTCCACGATGAACAGTATAGAGAAGGTGCCAGAAAGTTCTAGAGTGGCCGTGAACTGGGCAGCTGCGTTCACGTGCAGGCTGGTGTAGGCTGGCCACGCCCCCCTGCACCTCCTGTGAAACCACACAATGACGTTTCAGAGCCACCCCCTTGCTGCTATTTAACTTTATGACCTTAAGGAGCTCCAGAAACAAACAAAAAACATCAACTTGGGTTTGAACATGGCTGAAACCCTGCCAGGACCTGCTAAGCCAGTGCGTTTTGTAGATACTGGTGACTGGATTTCACGGCACAGGTGCACAGAGGTGACACCCGCAGTTGACACCCTTGACGGCAGGGAGAGGGCTGGGCCCCGACCCCGCACCCGGGGTCTTTCCGAGGCACCTCCTCTCCAGGAGGCCTTGTCTGAGGCCAACATGAACCCCTCTGCGTGGACCGATTCATCCAACAGGATGCCCAGCACAGAGGATGCCCTGGCGACGGCTACAGAGGGGAGTCCAGAGCCCAGGAAGCAGCAGCCCAAGTTCACCAGGCACCAGGAGTGAGCGACAGGAAAACACGGGACCAGGGCTGCCCAGGTCAAGTGTGGACGGCTGTGCCCGGGGAGACGCTGCCAGGACGCACGGACAGCTCGCTTGGTCACACTGCGGACGGACGGGCAAAGCACGGCTGAAACTGATGTCAGCGCAAGGCCAGCAGGGTGCAGAGGAGCCAGCGGGAAGCTGTCCCCAAGGTGAATGGTTCGGACCCTTCGTGGTACAAACCCTGAGAAGCAGCCGAGTGACGGGGGCCCTGGAGCCAACGGCTCTGGCTGTGCCCCTCCCCCTTCCGCCCACTGGCTCCACCTCCACCACCCTGGGCCTCGCGTTCCCAGAGGCTGTGTAGGGGTGACGGGGGTGGTGGGAGTCACCCCTCCCCCAGGGTCGGGAGCATTACACACGTGAACTGCAAACCACCCAAAAGACGTAGGGGCTGCGATCATCGGATCTCTTGGAAGTTCGGCCGTATGCTCGTCATGAAAATGTAAACAGCGTGAGAGAGAACACAGCACACACACCCCAAGACTGTCCTGTCCTCTCACTGTCCCCAATCCACTTCCTCAGAAATAACCAGATGTTTGCCCTCCTTCGAGGCTTTTCCCTAGGACTCTCCCCGTGTGGGTGTGTGTGTGCGTGCAGGCGCGCGGGTGTGTTTCCAGAGGACACACCCCCCGGGAAGGGCTGCTGAACCAAATGCTCCCAGGGCTGGGCACAGGGCAGCCGCTGCGGGACGCCCAGCCCCACAGGCTCCCTTCTTGGGGGAGCTGAGCCACTGGAAGCAGGGCCACAGCGCAAGCCTAAAGACACGCCATCATTCGTGTGAGTGATTCACGCGCTTGTTCAAAGCTCAGCGCACGTGTCACGCGCAGCTTTTGCTTCTTTCCCGGCAGATTGGGCATCATTTTAATCCCAGCACAGCAACCAAGCGCTGACACTCTCTACTGGTAAAGCAAAGTTCCCCTCCTTCCTCCGACCGCCAGTTCACTGGCCCAGGGGGCCTTGTGCTCCCCACGCCTGCACCTGGCACCCGGCGAGGCTGCTGCAGGCCTGGTCCCTTCCTGGCCGGTACCTTCCTTGGTGCCTCTTTCCCAAGTGGACAGCTAACTGTCCAGAGAGCTGGGCCCGCCCAGCCCAGGCGGGCGACCAGGATGCATGCACGCACCACCAAAGTCACGGGGGACTGGGCTTTCTTCAAACACCATCCACCTCCCAGACAGGGTCCTCAACACCAGGCGAAACACCACCAAAAACCACCACCATGGCATGGTTCCGGATGTCCGGATGCCGTCTTTAACTGATGACACCAAAAATACCACCTCCGAGCAGAGCGAACCGCAACCCATGGTCTCTGTAAGATGTATGCAGATGTTGAAGAAGCTTGAACTGTGTGAATTCATTTGCTGAGTAAATTGGGCCAAAACCAAAGGAGCTTGGGTTTTTGGGGTTTTTGGGGTTTTTTTGCGGTACGCGGGCCTCTCACTGCTGTGGCCTCTCCCGTTGCGGAGCACAGGCTCCGGACGCGCAGGCTCAGCGGCCACGGCTCACGGGCCCAGCCGCTCCGCGGCACGTGGGATCCTCCCGGACCGGGGCACGAACCCGCGTCCCCCGCATCGTCACGCGGACTCTCAACCGCTGCGCCACCAGGGAAGCCCGGAGCTTGGGTTTTGCCGTGGCCTCCAGCCCAGCGTCAGGGCCGGCCCGGAAGGTGACACGGAATGCTTAACACACACAATGCTAAAATGTAGGCGCTATGGAAGGTAGCCGCTCACACGTGCTCGAACTTGGCAACTCCATTTCCTGCCAACAGAGTCCTGTGTGCGCTTCGTGGGGACCAGACGCGAGGCACCCCAGCATCTTCCTTGGCCCCACGCCGGCCCGCGGCCACTTCCCGTTCCGCTACCTTCACCCAGGTGCAGAGCAAGCCTGGGATGAGGGCTCCTCCCACACCTGGGCTCCCCCCCGGGGTCCCTGTCAAGTCAGGTCACCCTGGGGCGCCCACCCCTAAAAGGCGCAGCTCCATCTCCTCAGGGCTTTGCGCACTCCCCCCCTCCCACCCTCATCTGCCCCCCCGCCACCGCCCCCCACCGCCCGGCCCTGGCTCACTGGCTGGGACGGTCCTTTCCTTCTCTCCACACAGGCTGCCATTCCAAAGGGGGAACTTCCCAAAGAGCGGCCGACGCTCACTGCCCCAGCGCCCTCAGGACCCACCCCTGCAAAGCCAGGTTTCCAGCCCCCTTCCCTGGGGCCCCGCCCCCGCCCCATGCCGCCACAGTGCCCTGCTTCACACCCGCACCCTCTTGTGGACCAGGTTCTTCTGTCCCCCCAACAGAAAACTTAGCTCCTCCTAGGAGCCCCAGGGAGCCCCCCTCATCCCCCCACCCACGCCTGCCAGACTGAGAACTGCTGCCACTCTGAATTATGAATCCAATTTTAGGGTGCTAACAGTTCCTCCACAGCTCTGCAGCTATTCGTGCCCACTGCGTCCCCCTCTGGAGCGGAAGCTTTGTCCTCTTGCTGAGCTCGGGAACCTCCAGGAGCTTCCAGCACTTTGCTGAAAATGCGAGCTCACTGAAACCCTTGTCGAGTGAATGAATTACATCCGTAGAAGGAATGACCTATAAAGCATAGAAGATTCTAAACAAAACATCAGGCATTCCATCAACAGGTATTAGGAGCTTGCCACATACGAGGCATTTTCTAGGCAATCTGTGACATAAATTATCCTATAGTTCATGGTCCCAGATCTCAAGAAGCTTATAGTCTATGAGAGGTGATAAGATAGACACTTAACTATGGTACAATAAAGGAAAACATGGGATTAAGTGATGTGAAATATGCAAGACTATATTTCATAAACAAGTAAACCATAAAGCACAATGTCGGTATTTTTAAACTATTATTGTTGACATTATTAAACTAGGAAAACAGAGTTAGATAAGAGACAAGTCCTGCCTGCAGATTACAAGTTTGTAAGGGAGTTATTATAGTATAAGTAGCACATTATTTAAAGACTGACAAATGCCTCTGCCGATGCCAAATAAGACATCTACGAATCGTACCACGTGGCACGTGTGTGCCATTTGTTTTTAAGCAAAAAGGACTAAGACTATCTAGGAGCATTTAGAAAATACTTCACACTTCTTTTTATCACTCCATGAATTTAAAACGAAAAACACACAAAACTGAACATCTTAGTCTCAATGAAGACGGGCAAGTTAAGCATCTAAGTCTTCTACTTCAAATAAAAAGAACATATTAAGACGACAGCAGTTGACTATATGCTTGGACCAGGAAGACACATGGCCACAGCCCGTCTCTCCAGGGAGAAGCAGCACCTGCTGGGCCACCCTCCTCTGTCCCCAGCAGCTCGGGAGTCGGGCAGCCCCGCCCAGACCAAGTGTCCCGAGCAGCCACTGTAGATGTCACCCGGTGGCAGCGGGACGCGGGTACCGCACAACTCCCAGCCCGCCGGCATTTCCGTCTGTCTTCCTGCCAGTCCCCTCCTTCCGCCCTGCTGTGCACATCACTCCCTGAAGCTCCACGGATGAACCTTGCCCCTGGCGCGCAGCTCAGCCCCAGCTGCCGGCTGTCAGCTCAGGAGGGGCAGGAAGGAACAGCAACCGTGAGCCCCCCAGGCTGGCACGGGGGCGTGGCTTTACATCACGGTCATAGAACCCCTCAGTCACCCTCATACCATGCATTACGTGCTGACCGATGGAGCCATCGAATGTTTAAGAAGGAAAAGACCATCTCCTATGGCTGTTATTCCATGACATCCTTGACGCGAACACCAGTCTGATGACTCAGAAACGGATCTCCTTACTTGTAGATTTCTTCCGAAGCTTGGAACGAGCCAATGGGCTTATTTCTGCAGATGGCTCATTTCCACTTACAACGATCCTTCTGAAAGGACGTGAGACATAGACGACGACATTGGCAAACTGTTAAAAGACAAGTCTGAGTGTAGCTGTCAGGCAGAGGAGGGGGCTTTGGGATTGTCAAGGTTTTCGCGTCATGGAACTTGAACCAGAGGGCACAGGAGGTCACTGTGCCCGTGGCCAGGGAGGCTGGCGGGGCTGGGCTGTGACGCAGGCTCCCCTCCCACGCTGACTCGGTGCCTGAGATACTCCGGGCTCTGCCTGTGGTGTCCGAGCAGGTAATTTGCAAGGGGAGAGTGAGTCAAGCTAAGGAACCTGCCCCGAATATTACGTTAACGGAGCACATCAGACAAAGCTGCCGCCTCTCCTCCGAGGCCGTGAGAGCAAGGGGACCGCTTCTGGACTCCAGAGCAGTTTCAGCCCCCGAGCGGGTACCACGTGGCCAGTGGGTATCTCTGGTCCTCCTGCAACAGCCCCAAAAACCCATGCGCTCCCACAGAAATGCTTCATCTATACCTTCAAAAGCTGCCAAGAGCCATTTCCTGCAGACAGACTAGTTCATCCCTGGCACAAGAATTTTCCTTCATTTCAATGAAAAAGGGCATCCGTTATCCCTCTGTGCTCACCATCCATTTATCCCACCCTGGTGGGCGACATCCCACTGAGAAGCCCTCCTAGGGCAGCCTGGATACCGACCACTCATGCAAATGGAGGGAGAGAATCGTTCCTTTCAAATGCGGCACCGAGCAGAGAGGTCCCAGCCACGCAGAGACGAGAGCACATGTGGGGGTTCAGCAAGGTCCTGGAGCCTGGGTAGCCGGGCCTGGAGCCTTACACCTGGGCTCACAGCCCGGATCTAGGCGGCCAGCGGCACAATCTCAGTGAGGTGTCCGACGTCTCTCTGCATGGTGTGCTGGGTACCAACCGCACAGAGGTAATAATAACACATGGGAGGGACCCTGCTCCACACAGCACATAACACCCCCCATAGATACCAGCTATCCCTGTTAGTCAATAAGGATGAGATAATCAAGGTGTGTTAAAGGCTGTTTTTCTAAATTGTGGTAAAATACACGTAACATGCAATTTACCACGTTAACCATTTTTAAGTGTACAATCAGTAGTGTCAAGTCTAATTCACGTTACTGGGCGACCGACCTTCAGAACCCTGTCATCTTTCCCAACTGAAACTCTGTCCCCACTAAACACGAACACCCCATTCCCCCCGACCCCCAGCCCCGGGCCCACTCCACCCTCCTCTGCATGTCTGTGAATCTGACTCTTCTGGGGACCTCCTGTAAGTGGACTCGTACAGCACTTGTCCTTCGGTGACTGGCTACCATCGTGTCCTCAAGGTTCACCCGTGTCGTAGCCGAGGCCAGAATTCCCTTCCTTTTTAAGGCTGAATAACACGCCACCGCAGGCACGGGCTAAACTTTATTCACCCATTCCTCCCCGACAGACGCTTGTGTCGTCCCACCTCTCGGCTGCTGTGAGTTCAAGGCTGCTTTTTAACACGATGGAAGTGGGGAGCTCTCTGAAGGCCTGGATATCTGGGGCAGGGACGTAACTGCAGGAACACCAGGCAGAGTCCAGTCCCCCAAACCAGACCCCCCCAAAACGATACAAACCCAACCCCGGGCGGTCACACCCGGAGCCGAGAGGAAGGTGATCTGAAAGCGCCCGGGGCCACGGGCTGCAAGTGACGATGCCGGCGGCCAAGTGCAGGGAGGCCTCGGGAACGGGAGGAGACAGGCCACTCCGGGGCAGCCTCGGGTGTCCCTGGGGCCGACCAGGATGCTCACCTCACCTCTACCCTGGGAAGGTGCGGCCGTCTCCCCAGAATCAACACCGCTGGCCTTTCAGATCCCGCGGAGCCGCCAACGGGAGCGGGAGGAGCGTTAGGACCAGGGCCGGGCGGCAGGCCAGCACCCCAGTGGCCAGCTACCTCTGCTCACTGGGCCTTGAGGAGGTGGACAAAGGCGTCCGGGGAGGGGTGGGTGTGCGGGACGCAATGCGTCACACACCCCTGGCTCAGACAGGTCGAACTTGCTGGCTCTCGGTGAAACTGCACTCTTGAGCACACGGTTTCTACGATAAGGTAGGTTCTTACGGGAGCTTGAGAGCCTTTGCAAGCACTGACTCCTCATGCTGACCAGCGGATAACCTGGCAAAAGAAAGTTAAGTACTATTCCAGAAAGCGGGGACAAAATAAAAAACAACTGGAGACTTAGCTGGCACAACAAGCTCTCGGCCAGTTAGTTGCAGGGGATGAATGTTTTTCTCTTAAACCCCTGAACTGGCGCTATCAATACGCAACGACGGGTCACCAGTGGCTGCTGCTTGAGGACAAAGTGGCCACTTAGTAAACTGAAATGCTGTGTAGAAGTCAGACGTTAGGATTAGCTTCAGTTCACGTGGGGAGAGCTGAGTGCTTTCGTCAATGCGGTGGTCTAGTCCTCTATTCAAGGCCCAGAGGAGACACCCGCTGAGTCCCAAGCTTTAGGGTCCAGACAGCTCGTTGTCTCCCTCAAGCCTGGGCCGGCACCTCTGCCAACACCAAGCGCTCCACGGCTCTGGACTCAGCACCTTGTGACCAGGTGACACTTTGAACACGTTCTGAGTTTTGTGGGTAGGGGTGATCTCCTCCCTCTAACCAGCCACGCTAACTCACAAACCTCACACCTAAAGGACACAGGCCACCCATGCAGGCGAGGCTTCAAAACACCTGGGCCTCAGCTCCTGCAGGACGTCCCTGTCCTTTCAGGGCCTCTGCCTTCACCGTGGTGCACGTCTTCCTCTTATCCACACCTCGTGGGATCAGGTTCTCCCCGCCTTCTCAACTATCGAAACCTGCCTTTGGTTTGAGACCTCCCTGGTTCTTTCTAGCAAGGTATAAATGACAGATAAGATTATACCTCCCCTGGGAGGGCTGCAAAGTGGAAAGGAAATAGGAATTCACTTTTAAAATTCTAAACCTTGAGACACAATGAGTTGGCTGGATGGAAGAGATGGTAGTTGTTTGGTTTTTTTGTTTTTCTGAGGAAAGGGTATGAAAGCGCACAGCTGGACAGTTGGGGGCCGGTGGTCTTGGGGAGCATCCGTGAACCATGCCACGGACGAGGCTTGTTCTCCTCTGTCTTCTAAAGGATGAGGGCATTTCTGGGACCATGTATGTCTTCCTCCTTGACGTGTTCGGAGTGGATCTCTAAAAGTTCTGCGTTGTAAAAGTTCTGGTAAATAACTGGCTAGGTTGGTTCTGGTACTGTAATGGACCCTACTGAAATTATTCCAGTACTGACTGGTCACTTGAATTACTGCTGAAGTAAGACCGAAAAGGTTCTTTTAAGTTTCTTTCAAGGCTTTGCACACAGAACGGTAACCTTGAATCAAACAGACAAGAGTTTAATGTGAAGAAAAATGAATGCACTCCTACGATACGCCTTCTGTTTATGACGTGGTTACGTTTCCCCAAACATACGCGTCTAGAAATAGTGCTCTATCCCCTTGATTTGTAATAGAAACAGGGCCCCTCATTTTATGGGAAAATTCTGCTCAGTTAGCATCCATATGCATAAGGAGGTGAGAACAGCTGCGTGTCCCTGACCCACGGACGAGTCCTCCACGAACTCGCCCAGGCCCTGCGAGAGGCCTGCTCTGGCAAGGTTCTCTCAGAGGGGCTGTAGGCCAGCTGTCCACTCTTTTTTACTCACCTCACATTCAGCCGATGACACAAGATGGAGAGGGGAGTGTAGAAATGTGTATTTTGAAAGCGTGTAACGCCCATGGTAAACTGTCCTCTGTTTTACCAATAGGGAATATCTTCCCTTCGGTTTATACCCATTTTAAGACTCCTCAACTTAGCCAAGTCTCTACACAGATCTAAGTAAGAGTTTAAATTTAGAAGAATTAGAAAAAGAGTTTTAACTGCAGGAAGGTTTTTACATACAAATAAAATAAGCCTCAGACAGAATAATGGCCAGAGACGCAAAGATGCCGCCTAGCGAGGTAGGTTCGCTTTTCAGGAGAAAATCATTCCATTCATGCCAAAGGCTACAGAAGTATCTTAAATAAAAATTCAATTAAGAGAAATTTTACAACCTTTACCTCCTTGAAAACAGCTCACTTTTCCAAGCCGATTTCAGTAATACCTTCAGTGGTCTAAGATCTGCAAGATATACTGGGATAAACTGAGTTGATTCAGGCTCATTCGGAATGGGTCCTTTTCTAACATAGTATTTATTTACCCAAGTCTGCTTTGGTACCTATCTAACACATTGAAATGATGCAACTTTCCAACCACTGATCTCCTATCTCGAATGGATGTCCCGTATCAGATCCAGATAAAGGATGATGTTCAGTCTACTTCTGACAGGTGATGAGGCAAGGAGGTGGTGACAGAAACACCTGTCCGTCGGGAGACGCGGGACCTGCAAACCGAAAAGCAGGTTTCGCGGTGTCCCAGGAGACAGCCTCTGACAGGGAAGGGAGTGAGGTGAAAACAACAAACAAGAAAAGCACCAGGCATCCTGGAAATTCCCTCATCCCCCTTCCAGCAGGACAGATGCCCCAGAAAGGCTGAATGTGATCTCAGTGTAAATATCACGTAAATTCCTGAAATTTAAGTTTGACAACAAAAATACTTGATGTTCCCATGCAAGCTTTGTAAAATATTGCAGACAAATTTGATAAAGGTTACTATCTTTACTTTAGAAACGGTCTCAACTTAGGTGTGGGCAACAATGGAAACGTATTTTTACACAGAGAATCGTGCTTTGACAGAGGGTGGAGTGAGGGCTCCTGAGATGAATGTTCCTTAAACTCTTCAAGGGCAGATCATCTGAATTACATCATACAGGATTTACACTGTTTTCCTAAACTAAAACTTGGTAACTTCCTGCTGAAAGCAGAGCACGTTTCACCACCTTGTTTGCTCTGATTCTCCCTTTCTATGCTCCGACTTTTGCCCTCACTAAGAACTTTAATTTATTGTCCGCTTGTCATCACCCTGATGAGGTTCCTTCACTCGTTCAGAAAGCCAGTGATGGGGCTTCCAGGCATCACTGCCCAGTCGCCAGACCTGCACCCTGCCCTCCACCAGCCAGGAGAGGAACACACCCGTCCGGTAAAATTCAGACTGCTGCTAAGACAGCAGATCCTAAACATGCTCATCACAAGACACAAAAAACGATAATGGCGTGCAGGGATGGATGTTAACTAGACTCATTATTGTGATCATTTCACAATATGTGTACATATATCAAATCATTATGTTGTACACCTAAAACTAATACAATGTCAATCATAGCTCAAATAAAATAATATAACATAGGGCTTCCCCTGGTGGCGCAGCGGTTGAGAGTCCGCCTGCCGATGCAGGGGACGCGGGTTCGTGCCCCGGTCCGGGAGGATCCCACGTGCCGCGGACCGGCTGGGCCCGTGAGCCACGGCCGCTGAGCCCGCGCGTCCGGAGCCTGTGCTCCGCGACGGGAGAGGTCACAGGGGGGAGAGGCCCGCGTACCGCAAAAAAAAGAAAAAAGTTTAAAAACAATAATAATATAACATAAAGTAAGTCATTACATTAAATTTTTAATTAAAATAAAACAGTAAAGTAATGTAAAGTAAAATAGAATAGACTAGAGTAAAACAAAACAAAATGAAATTAAAATAAAATGAAATGCAGGGTCGACACTCCCTTCATAAGCCTCCACAGACTGCCAGGCTGATGCACAAAGCTCTCCCCTCCCCAAAGAACACCAGCCTGGATCCAGCCAGCAGGTGACAGGGGGATACACACTCAGAGAACTTCGCCCCCCAGGGAGCTTTAACGATGGCCAGAGCAAAGCAGTTTGTGCCGACAAATTCATCACTGCTCCCTTTTTGATTGTGATGAATAACGCTGCCGCGGACATTTGCGTACATTTTCTCGTGTGGACCTGTGGTTTCCTATGTTCCCACCTAGGACTGGAATTGCTGTGTCATACGCTCAATCCATGTTTAACATTTGGAAGAACTGCCAAACCACTTTTCGACGTGGCTGCAGCATTTTACAGCCCTATCAGCAATGCCTGAAGGTTCCACTTTCTCCATGTCTTTAACACTTGTCGTCTGTCTTCATTACAACCAGCCCAGGGAATGTGAAGTGGTATCTCCGTGTGGTTTTGGCCTGCATTTTCCTGATAGCTCAAGACACTGAGCATCCTTTCATGTGCCTATTGCCCATTTGGACATCTTTTCTGCAGAAATGTCTGCAGATGCCGTTTTTCAACTGGGTTATTTATCTTTTTATAGTTGAGTTGTAAGATGTCTCCATATATTTTGAATTCAAGTCCTTCTCAACTGTATGATTTGCAAATATTTCCCCCTATTCTGGGGGTTGCCATCTCACTTTCTTGACGGTAGTCTTTGAAGCACAAATTTTTAAAATTTTTATGAAACCTCATTTTTTTTTTTTTTGCTTGTGCTTTTGGTGTCATTTCTAAAAAGGCTTTACCTAACCCAAGACCAATAACGATTTACTCCTATGTTTTCTTCTAAGAGCTTAATAGTTTTAGCTCTTTCATTTGGGTGTATGAGCCACTTAGAGTTAATTTTTGTGTGTCATGTAAGCAAGGGGTCCCCCTTTGTTGTTTTCCATGTTATCCAGTTACTCCAGTACCATTTTTGTTGAAAAACTATTCCTTCCTCATTGAATGGACTTGGCACCCTTTTCAAAAATCAACTGACCATAAATGTAAGGGTTTACTTCTGGACTCTGAATTCTGTTCCATTGTTCTAAGTCTGTCCGTATGGCTGACCACGCTGGCTTGATTACTGGAGCTTTGTGGTAGGTTGTGAAATGGGAAAGTGTAAGCCCTCCAACTTTGTTCTTCGTTTTCAAGATTGTTTTGTCTATTCTGGGTCCTTTGCATTTCCACACGACTTTTAGAATTATGACATTGAACTCTGTGGAGGACTTTCACTGCAGTTGTTTGAAGAATGTTCTCAGTATGTCCTACTGTTTCTTCATCGTGAGATTTCAGATGAAAAACTGTCCTGGCAAAAATGCTACAGAGGAGTATTGATCATTTCCCACAGCATTACACGAGGAGGCAGGTGATGTCACGTTGCCCCAGTACTGGACGAGCTGGGTTAAGGGCCTCGTCCCCAGATTGCTCCATTGCAAAGTGATGCTTTTCCCTTCGTAGGCAGCAGGCAATTTGCGGGGCCATGCGGAGGATGTGTGCACACCCAACTGTCCCACAAACTTCCACCCAGCCATTTTAGCATCCCCTTGTGATCCTCACCTGCTTCAAAGTGGCAAAGCGGAGATGTTGTAAATGCATTGTTCCTTCTGAATTTATTCAGCTGACATTTCTCCCTTCTCTCTTCTTCGAGTAACACTATGAACTTAGGAATTTTTTAAATTGAATACACTGTAATCTATTACTATAATTATTCTCGTCAGTAGAAGGTCCATCAGGCCAATGCTGCTGGGGTCTTCTTTGACATAGTTCCATACATCTTTGACTACTTTCTTGCTTTCTGGCACAAAATTATCCTGCTTAACATCTGTAATAATTTGTTGCTCCAAGGATCTCTGCAGGAAAGTACAGTGTAACTGTTGGAAAGTATAGTTAGTGTAACTGTTACATATACCTATGCATATAAATACATATGTATCTGTATATGTAAAAACAGTGATATATACATATATATTCTCTCTCTCTCTCTCTCTCTCTCTCTCTCTATATATATATATATATATATATATATATATATATATATATATATATAGAGAGAGAGAGAGAGAGAGAGAGAGAGAGGGAGGGAGGGAGAGAGAGAGAGAGAGAGAGAGAGAGAGAGAGAGAGAGAGGGAGAGAGGGAGAGAGGGAGAAGGAGAATAGTCATAACGCATGTAGCCCTCTCCTCCTTCACTTACAACCTCAGTGCCCACTAACATCAATACATTTGACTTTTCTGCGCTGTCCTGCAATAGCTACAAAATCATTTCAGAATTACAGAAGCAACACCACTCTCAACTATAATTGAACTAGCTAAAGCCCCAAGTTTTTTGCCACTTCTTTTGTTCTTAATATATATTTCACTAAAGACATACAGTCAGAAAACTCTGTTCAAGAATTATCAGAATAAAGTCTTTATCCTGGGTGGTTGTGTTATCAAATTTATGGAGTTAGGCTCATTCATTTCTGTTTGCATTCGACTGTATGATTTCCTTCTTTCCTCTTTGATACTGCTTTGTTCTCTGAATACATAAAACACTCTGTGGTTCATAAGCAAAACCACATAAAAAGGAACATTCACAAAGTCTCACTCCTGCTTTTACGTTACCCACTTCAACCCCACATACCTCCATCCTTCCTGCTATTTTATTTTTTTGCAAAGAAAGCAAATGTATGTGGACCCTCCTTTCCCCTTATTTCTTACACAAAAGATAGGACGCCATGAATGGTTTCCATGGGTTTTTTTCATTTCACTATGATTACTGGGAATTGCTCCAGGTCAGTTCATGATTTTTCCTTTTCCTTTGTATGGGGGTGGACGGGCGCTGATGCACAGTAATTTCAATAGATGATGTGAGACTGTGAATAACCTTTTTGTACAAAAGGGCAGGATGGGAGGCATATCATTTCTGGTGGTTCAACTGTAATCCTTCCATTGTGGAATTAAGTACCCTCTGTGTTAAACTGGGAACTAAACGCAAACTTGTATATAAGAGAAAATACACTGTTAATTTAGGTAAATGGAGACACAAACAAAACAATAACTTCAGCATTCAAATCAAAACAAACTTAACTGTCCAAGCTTCAGATAGAATCTTTTTTTTTTTTTTTTTTTTTTTTTTTTTGCGGTACGCGGGCCTCTCACTGCTGTGGCCTCTCCCGCTGCGGAGCACAAGCTCCGGACGCGCAGGCCCAGCGGCCATGGCTCACGGGCCCAGCCACTCCACGGCACGTGGGATCCTCCCGGACCGGGGCACGAACTCGCGTCCCCTGCATCGGCAGGCGGACTCCCAACCACTGCGCCACCAGGGAAGCCCCAGATAGAATCTTAATAATACCACGTGTAACCCTGGGTCTCCTGCCATTTTTCCCTCCATCCCCCTTTTCCCTTCTTTGAGGAATCAAGTGGAAATTATCCTCTCCATGACTCTTCCACATTAGATGCAAGAAGCTCCGACTGCCTAGAATTCTCCAGAAAGTGGCCTACTGAGTTCTCATGAGTCTGTCAGCCAGACGGAGTCATCTCTGTGACCCTGTTCCATTCACAAACATCAAAGCCACCAAATGACCTCATTGGGTGGGGGGGTGTATGTAAGGCAAAAACACCAACCAGACCTTGGGAGGCTGACCTCAATTTATTTTATACTTTCTAATGACTGTGCTCAGACCTCGGTAAAGGTGGCTCGTTTAATACTTTCTCTGTCCTTGAGTAATGTTTAAAAGCTCTAACCATATTTAAAAGCCTACTACTTGTAACTGACTTCAATCTCTCTACATACCTCTGCCCCCCACCCCAAATTTTAAAATACCTTATGGACAGTTCTAGCTGTTAGCCAAACATATATTTCTTAAAACTAAGAATAAGAAACTAAAGTGCTGCCTACATGTGAAGCCTGAATCAATCTGAATATTTTATTCTATTTCTGACCCTGCTATTTAGCATATGCCAGATTCTTTTGCTGTAAAATAAATGTGTAAGATGCAAGATGTAGGGCTTCCCTGGTGGCGCAGTGGTTGAGAGTCCGCCTGCCGATGCGAGAGGCCCGGGTTCGTGCCCCGGTCCGGGAAGATCCCACATGCCACGGAGCGGCTGGGCCCCTAAGCAATGGCCGCCGAGCCTGCGCTCCGCAACGGGAGATGCCACAATGGTGAGAGGCCTGCATACCGTAAAAAAAAAAAAAAAAAAAAAGATGCAAGATGTAATTAAAAGAGGGATCATCCTAGCTACCTCGTACTACGGTCAGGGATAGGGGAGAAAATGTCTGTACGATTGCCCGGGACACTGCTAGCTGTACAGCAAACATTCAGCCAGTTCGAGTGGAGTTCTATACTTCACTCTCCAGGGAAAGAGTCACACAGCCATGCTGTGGCCTCTCCTGCATCTCCTCTTCACCAAGTGATTACCGACCAGACAGACGACAGAAAACAGTAATAAGTAGCACTGTGCAGGGACGCCCTGATTTGAGGGTAGACCAGCTGCCTGTCAACCTCGTGCGAGGTTGACCCATGGAGTAACATGCCAGAGCTTTGGTGGGGCCCGGGCTCAGCCACGGAAGAGAACAAATAAGAATTCTGAGCCTGTTCTGGCGATGGCGGGGTCTGGACCAGGGAACCCCACCCCCGCTGAGACCTCCTCCCTGCTGCAAGGACAAATGGCCCGCAGGTTCCAGGGTGGACCGGAGGGGCTCACAGCACACCTGGCAGCCGGGAACCAGGCACTCGGCGGATGTCATCTGGTGAAATTTACCCCACGTGAAGGTGGGCACGGCTGTCCCTACACCAGCTGGGGAACAATGCCGGCCTGGCAGGTTTTCTCACTCAGCCAGGGTCACTCAGCTGGCCAGCCCCGATCATGGCCCAGTCCCTGCTCTGTCCCCTGAGCTCCTGCAGAGCAGGACGGCCCACGCTGTGTAGACACTGCAGCATCAAGGCGGCCGGTGGCCTGGCCCCCGGGGCCGGCACGTAGCCGTCTCCGCCCCCAGGCTCTGGCGGCTATTTTTACTCCTCGTTCTGACACACCCGCAGCGAAAAGGATCTCTGAAATGCGCTCTGGAAGGCTGCACGGCTCAGCTGAGACCCCGGGATTTCATGGCAGCGGTCCAGCGGGTCCAAGCACAAAGGCGGGAGTGTTCCCAGGCAGCGCACCCAGGACTGCAGCCTTTCAGACTGACTCCCGCTCCAGATCGCCCTGGGTATGACTTTCCAGGGCTCAGAACAAATGAGCATTCTCGAGCTGTGTATACTGGAGGGCACCAAAGGGCTGACACTGAGGCACGAGACGTCTTGCCATGAAATTCCCTGCAGGAGCGCCCCCTCCGGCCACGCTTCCCTCAGGACCTTGGAAAGCCAGCTCTCCGTGCCACAAGCAGGGCTGTGCGTGTCAGAAAAGCCCACTCTTTGGGCCTCGCAGCACACACAATGTCCCGCAGGCAACGGCCGATTTTAGAGCGCGATGGAAAGGCAGTGAGCACAGCAACGTGCTTCCGCGTGTCTCCGGAGAAGCTAGAACCCCGCGGAAAAGGGAGCAGGGGGGCCGGGCCCCCGGCAGCAGCGCCACCTGCATCAGACTCACTGTCATATCGCCAGGGCGCCTTCTGTGCGCACCCTCTCCGGCACACGGACGGTTTCCGGCGGGCTCCGTGCTCAGGACAATCGCAGCGGGAGTGGGGACCATGCCCACAGACTAGCAGGGAAGGGGGAAAGCTCAGAGGCGTTATGGGACTGGAGGAAGGCCCCCCAGCTGCTAAAAAGACAACAGGCGCTCTAACGAGCAGCGGTATTACTTCACTGCCTGTTCCGCTCAGAAATATTTCCTCCCTGACATCCTGTTTCCCTGCGTTACTGTGTCAAGTGAAGGATCACTGCTTTCCATCAACCTGGGACTCCACATACAGGACCTTAGCAGAGATCAGGTTTCCTTCACCGACTCTCCCGGTCCATTCACTATGTTGTACGTAACACACACAGGATTTTTCTTTTTTTTTCTTCGCGGTACGCGGGCCTCTCACCGTTGTGGCCTCTCCCGTTGCGGAGCACAGGCTCCGGACGCGCAGGCGCAGCGGCCACGGCTCACGGGCCCAGCCGCTCCGCGGCACGTGGGATCCTCCCGGACCGGGGCACGAACCCGCGTCCCCTGCACCGGCAGGCGGATTCGCAACCACGGCGCCACCAGGGAAGCCCCCACACACAGGATTTTAAGAGGGGATGAGGAAGGCCAGAAGAACAGAACCTAAACAAGGATGAGGACGCCGTGTCCCTTTGAGCTCTCTGCAGTAGCCCGCCAAGGCTCTGAGCTTCCCCGTGGGCGGAGTCAAGATGGCAAGCACAGCCAGATTCAAAGTTCCACGTCCCAAATCAGGTGGACCTGGAAGACCACTTTTCTGCAGGACCTCATGGTGGGAATACAGTGTTGAAAGTGAACTGTGTCCCTAACAACACGCTGAATAAACACCCTAACAGTTTTCCAACAGCTACTCCTCCCCTCACTAAAGCATATACCTTGACACCAAGCGAGGTCCAATTCCATTCAGAGTCCAAACAAGGCAGTCTGATATGCACCTGCCTCCTGGGTTGGCTTGATCGAGGATAAAAGATGGCACATCTAAAGCACCACCAATGTTCTAGGAAATAGGGAATTAATTTGGTAAATCCAGAATACTTCTAAGCAATATGCAAAGGTTTATTCCTTACAAGAAAGGCAGGCTTATAAACTTGATATTTTGGTTGAATATGCTTTCAACCAATTATTTATTCTGGGATTACTACAGATAAATCTATAATGTACACACATGTACAGATATTTCAGTTAAAATTATGTTTTCTAAAGATGTTGCTAATATTTGGCATTAATCATACAAAATATGAAAAAGCAAAGGAACGGAAGCCATTTTAGTGTTTAGCAAAATAACTTGATCTAAAGAAAAATATACACTTTAACAAAAGTACTAAGAATCCACTCATATCTGATCAAATCTCCCCCTCTCTATTCCTATAAGAAAAGCTTTTCAGTTACTCAATGAGAAACATTTTGATTAATGAAATTAAACTTTAAAACTAATCCTTCAGGACACTGTGTATTTGATATAACAAAGGAAATGCATTATTTATTTACCTGTCATATAATGTACTTATTTGCTAATTTTGAAACTGCTTTTCCTGGAAATAAGACAGCTCTCTTTGAAATGTATTTTTATAACTAGAAACAACACTTTCAGTCACTGCTTTTACCCACTAAAAATAGTTAGAATTTATTATCCTAAATAAATGAAGAGAGTATGTTATATTTAAAAGAGTACAATTCTTTAACAGTTAAAAACCAATATAGTATTTTCAAACATCTAAAAGAAACTAAAAGAAATGGCTCTTGTATATCTTATTTATAGAACTGTGTAATATCTAAAATTTGCATGAAAAATGAAAAGGGAGAGAGAGTGCCTGAATTTTCCTCATTCCTTTACTCCAATGACATTCACTACTTCTCTTCCATGGGTCAGTCTCTGGGGTAGAATCTGGGTAATGCCAACCAAGGATGATGTGGTCCCTTCTTGGGGCAAGTTCCCTGCTAATGGGAAACAGACAGACAGACACTTACTAGAACAACAGGCTTGTGCCATGACCAAGGGTCACACCAAGTGCTCTTGGAGCTCAAGATGTAACTTTGGTGCAGCCACTATGGAGAACAGTCTGGAGGTTCCTCAAAAAACTAACAATAGAGCTACATATGATCCAGCAATCCCACTCCTGGGCATATATCCAGACAAGACTGTAATTCGAACAGATACGTGCACCCCAATGTTCCCTGCAGCACTATTCACAATAGCGAAGACATGGAAGCAACCTAAGTGTCCACAGACAGATGAATGGATAAAGAAGAGGTGGTACCTATAGACAAAGGAATACTACTCAGCCATTAAAAGGAATGAAATAATGCCATCTGCAGTAACATGGATGGACCTAGAGATGACCACACTGAGTGAAGTAAGACGAAGAGAAAGACATGTGCCGTATGATATCACTTATATGTGGAAGCTAAAAAAAATCATAGAAATGAACTCACTTACAAAACAGAAACAGACTCACAGACAGAGAAAACAAACTTATGGTTAACAATGGGGAAAGGGTGAGAGGGATACATTAGGAGTTTGGGATTAATATATACACACCACTGTATAGAAAATAGATACACAAGGACCTACTGTATAGCCCAGAGAATTATACTCAATATCTTGTGATAACCTATAATGGAAAAGCGTCTGAAAAAGCATAGATTTTTATATGTATAATTGAATCACGTTGCTGTACACCTGAGACTAAAACAACATTGTAAAGCAACTATATGCTTCACTTAAAAATAAATGAAGGGGGGGGGGAAGTAATAAATACAACTTGAATTTTTTTTTAAAAAAGAGTATCAGCTCCTCTGTCTAAGGAGGGACGGTGGCTGCAGGGGACGTGCAGGAGGTGCTGGTGGAGCAGGTGTTAAGAGCGGTGTAGAGAAGCACCCAGCCCACGGCAGGGACAGGCTGGGAGGAGAAGAGAAGCACGGCCAGACGTGGCAAGAGCTGCAGTTGCAGGGAGATGTGGCCGGGCGCCGACGGCGCGCACCCAGGCGCAGGGACCCCGTACAGGAGCCTGGATGTCAATCCCACAGAGGACACCACCCCACGGAGGCCTCCAGGCAGGGCAGGACCCAGATGGCGCCCGCCTCTGGCTGTGACCTCCCTGGAGGTGTGAGGAGGCTGGGTTTAGAGCACATCCCGCCTTTGCTCAGCACCCTCTGAGGGCGTCCCATAAACTCTAGAAAAAATCCACACCCAGGTCCACACCACCCAGCCCTCCCCACCTCTCCTCCTGTCCTTCTCCCCAAAGCCTGCGCACCCCCCCAGCTGCACCCACCGCCTTCCTGAGCCTGCACAGGAAACCCTAGGACAGCCCCACCCCAGGACATCTGCACGTGCTGCCCCGACCCTGGCGTGGTTCGCAGCTCCCTCACTGAGCTCTGTGTGCAAGGGAACCTCCTCAGGGACGCTTGCCTGACGGCTCATCCAAACAGCAGCCCCTGCCAGCTCTCTGTGGCATGTCAGCTACCACTCCCGAAGGATGTAGGCTTACACATTTGCCCTCTGTCTCCCCCGCTGGGACAGAACACGTCGGCGTTGCCTATCAGCTTCATGGCTGTATCCCAGGTATACGACCCCACTGACTAGCACGTCCACAGTAAATAGCTATTAAATGCACGCATGAAGGTGAGCCCAGAATTAGGCAAGTGCTACAAACGTCCAGAAACACCAGTGCTGATTTTGTCTGAACTAAGGAAGTGTCAGTGTGACAAAATATTTAGGAAGCAAAGCTGACGTGGTAAGTGATTAGAGGAATCCATGGTGACCTACACAACACCCCCCCTTGCTTGACAGGGAGGATGGCCCCACGGGTCACGCCGACTGCACGTGACGAGGACAGAGTAAATGGAAGAGGAGGGCGGTGGGGGGGGTGTGTATGAGGAGAGCCAGGGGTGGGGAGGCCAAGGAAGGATCAGGGGAATCAGGGCACCTGGGGCCCGCAGTGGGGACCAGCTCCTCCTCACCATCACGCAAGGAGGAGAGTGACTGGAGCATAAGCGTGCGTTCAGATGCTAACGAGGGACGGGTGGGTGGGGGGTCCGTCCTGGGACCTGGATGAGGAGAAGCCGGCCCTCGCTCGGGGAGGACCGAGAGAGCCCCTACCAGGGCCTCCGGGACGCGTACAGACCTGCCGCCTTGGGGCTGTTGCACTCGGGGGGAACGCTGATGGAAACGGGAGGATAAAGGAGGGGATAAGGATGCTTCAAATATTATTTTTGGCCACGGCGCACATGGGAGAGAGCACAGGAAACGCCTGAGGCTCGGGGCAAGACCAGGACTGAGCTGTCGAGGGCCTGGACCAGAACGGAGGCCCCACGGACCACGGAGAGGCCTGAGCCACGCAGGGACCATGCGGCGTGTCCACACGGGGTTGGTGCCAAGGGGCGGCCTGGAGGGCATCCGCGAGCTCCCTTAGACCCATCCACTCCTGCCTCTCCCAGCACCACGTGGTACGTGGCCTCACAGCCTGTCCCCAGGAGCCGGCTGCCCTCTATGCTGGGCCACGTCCACTAAGCCAGGCCACCATCTGGGTCACAGAAGAAGGGGGCAGAGTTGATCTCCACACCCCCATCCCTAGACCCCGGCCCACGTCAACACCCCAAGAGCATCTTGAATGAGTCATGCAGTCAAGACTCCAGCATGTTTTCCAACTCCTTGGAGGTTTAAGGATTAAGGGTAACAGGGGCTGATGCTGGAAATGAGTCGGGAAAAATTGTTCATAATGGCAAGAAGAAACTTTTTTTTTTTTTTTTTTTTTTAAGGTAAACTGGTCTAAGCGTCTTTCCACACAGCAGCTGGAGGTCCCCACTTTCCCGGTAAATTGTGCGTCCAGGTGAAACCCCAGCACGGTGAGGATGAAGGCATCCCCGGGTGTGGTAGCAGGTCTCAGCTCCTGGCCTGCTTGCAGGTTTAAGGGCCAGGAGAGGACCGGGCAGACCAGTTTGGCTGGATCGCAGTGCTGCTGGTGACACAGTCCCAGTGTCACTGAGCGCCTTTTTTGGCAACCATCAGACATTCTGTAAGGATTCCCGGCGCAGAAGCCCTCTGACACAGCAAGCGCTGTCCTGTTCCAAACGAGGGGGAGGGGAGGGGAGGGGCGGGGCAGTGCTTAGGGGGTGCCGAGCCCTGTGACATGGGCCCCGGAACCCAGCCCCGCGTTTCACCTCGCAGCAGCCCACAGGGAGGTGCGTTACTCCCATTTTTATAAAACATGAGCCTGAGGTGAACTGCTGTCCAGCGACGACATGACTAGTCAAGGGCGGAGCTGGGGTTCCCATGTGGGGCTGTCTGAGCCCAACCGCCCTAAGACGCTTTGTGGGCCTAAGTGACACCTCCCCCAGGTTCTCAGATTCTCAGAATCAAAGTGCAGGCACGACGTGCACACAGGCCGTTCTGTGGGGACCCGCTCATCACAGCGACGGCAGGAAAAACTCGACGTCCATCCCCGGGAGGCAGCTGAAACAAACCATGATGGGGTCTCGCAGTGGAGGAACTCTGCAGCCGGACCAAGACCAAGGGCGCCCTCTGTGAAGGCAGCTGTTTCACATAATTGTGAAAGAAAATACAGTTTAAAAAAGCTATTCCTAAAACTTGAAGCAAAATGAACCAAAATGCTTTTTTTTTTTTTTTTTTTTGCGGTATGCGGGCCTCTCACTGTTGTGGCCTCTCCCGTTGCGGAGCACAGGCTCCGGACGCACAGGCTCAGCGGCCATGGCTCACGGGCTTAGTTGCTCCGCGGCACGTGGGATCCTCCCGGACCAGGGCACGAACCCGTGTCTCCTGCATCGGCAGGCGGATTCTCAACCACTGCGCCACCAGGGAAGCCCCAAAATGCTTTTTTTAAACTGTACATTGAGTTGCTAACATCAAAACACCGCAGATGGGGTGAAATAAAATATGCTGTGTTGAAGGGGACGCGATGGGTCCATTAACTGTTCCCTCGGATAGACAGACATAGATAGAAGATACATAGAAGAAAGATATACAGACAGACAGACTTAGATAGACAGACAGAGAGAGATGATAGATAGAAAGACATACAAAGAGAGACACAAACTTAGGTCGATAGATAGATAGGCAGACAGACGTTTTCCAGCGGTGGGGCTGGGATGGCCTGCGGCCTCTCCTATCTCCTTCCAAGCCCAGGGTGCACGAAGGGCTCTCCATCACTGGCACATCATGCCAGCTTTCGTGTCGAACTTGAAGTTGCCTGGAAAGGCACGTGACATTGGTCAGGTGCCTCAGGAAACCCAGGCGCGGTTCACCCAAAGCAGGGTACCTCAGAGGAGCGTCTGACCCTTCCCTTTACTTTCCTGGGTCTGACAGTCACAGGCTCCCGTTCCAGCTTCCAACGCCAGCAGGGTGTGCGATCCCACCCCCCCGCTTCAAAGACAAGGCACAGGGGGTCAAAGATTAGGCAGCCCTGTGAAGGCAGAGGAGACCTAAGGAATTGGCGCTCGGAGAGCAGGGCCACTCTCCCAAACCCTGGGCCGGCCCAACAGGGAAAAAGGGCAGGCGGGGCGGCCAAGAGAAGCCCAGGTGGCGGCTGGACGGCGAGGTCCAGGCAGAGCCCCTGGGCTCCACGCAGGTGGAGGGGAGACGTCGTACTCGTCAGCCCTGGGAACAGGACTCGTCTCAGTGCAAAGACCCAAAATGCACGTGCAGAACCCTGGCGGCGTCCTTGGAGTGCCCAGGAAAGGAGGAGGGCGCGGGGCTCCCTGACAGCTGGCTATGCCGGGCAGCCTGCCTGTGACCCCTTCCTCCACGGCCCAGGCTCCCTGCTTCCAACCAGGAGCTCAGAGTCACACGGCTCGACGGTCCACGTGGACTCTCAGGAGTGCGGATTTGCAGGTGTATGCACACCTACACGTCCCAAAGCAGCAGCCATCCCCGTGATGTCCTCTCCGTGTGAGGACACAGCTCTGAACTCATAACGAAACTCAGGGCCAGATGTGGCCCAAAGGATGCACGTTTCCCAGCATTCTATTTGACACACAATCCTCTTTCACAGTCATATACAATACGACAAGTTCCCTTGGGAATCATTTAAAGTGATACTTAACAAATATTCATTACACATAAAGATAAATCTTGACCTGTTATGTAACGAGTGGTGCATACTGTTAGCATGTCTTCATTTTGTGGGAAACAACTTAGATGTGGGCAAATGAGTTACAAAGGGACTATTTCATTCTCCACACGGAAATGAAATGTACGATAAAATGCAGACTGAAACTTAACTTCGTATTCTAGGCAAAACTGCTCTTGTGAACTGGATGTTTGACACTTTCCCTTTTTCTTAAAGGTCATAAATGGCTCTTATTTTAAATGACAAAGGAAGAAATGGCTTTTCAGCTGCAACTTGCAAGCACCTCTGCACAAACAGTGCAGTAGGTGTAAGGACAGTCCCTACTCCCAGGGAAGAAAAAAATGAAGAGGTTTTAGGACAGCAGCAGCATATATGTATTTTCTAACGTGCACAGTTTTACGGACACTTAGACCAAGAGACATACCGTTTTTACTTAGATCCGCAGCTTAGCTGTCTCGGGAGGAGTATCACAGGGCGAATTTGTATAATGAACCCCTTTTTTATCTTCCCCGTTAACTCACATCTCAACATCAGGGCCTCTTCTGCTTCTGACTTTTAACCCATGGTTTATTATAAAGCTAAGCTGAATAACATGCTTAGAAATTTAAAATATATATATATTAACATATAATAATTAATTATATATAATAATTAATTATTATATATATATATATATATACACACATAAAATGTCACAGTGGTCAAGATTTCCACAGGTGCTTAGAATAAGCCCCAAAGGTGGCCAAGACACCGTCTTGCTTTTTAAAAATCTCCATCTGCCACCTTTTCTCCTTCCACAGGAACCTGGAGGCCACACAGAGGTCAATGTTTGAAGGAAAACCTCCAACGTAAAGAGTTACTTTATTTACTTAAGTAGGATTTTTTCAGAAAACAATTGTGAAACCATTGCTGTGTCTACCGCTTTAACCCCAGTCCCCTGCTGTAAATCACTGCATAAAGGACCTTCCCCGGGCCCCTGTCTGGGTGTCCACCCGGCCTGAAGCGTGGCCAGGCTCTCCTGATGTGCACGTGCAAGGGTGAAGCCACTCAGGCTGGGAGCAGGGGCTCCAGTCTTCTCTATGTATTTATTATAAATAGACACACATTACTAGTGTACTGTGAACATTACAGAAGCTGCATGGAAATAAAACTTTGGAAAGGATAAGACAAAAATTAAATACTTCCCTCCCCAAACCCAACGGATCACGAGGCAGGCACGCTGGGACGCACACCCGCCCTCTGCAGACCGCTCCCCTAAGAATGAGCAAGTGATGTCGGTGGTAGCGACGCGATGACCTGGACAGCTTGCCTCCCTCCCCAGAGGGCAGGGCGTCCACTGTGCGGCATCTGGGACATCATTCCTGCCCGTCCTCAGTAAGGAAATGTTTCCTTCATCCCCCCCGGGATGCAACCAGGGGTTTTATTCCAATCAGGGGGTGCAGAGCCAGGAATGCAAGAAAGCAGCGCCAACATCCCTAGCAATCCGTCCAAAAGGAGAATGCACCACGTACAGCCTACAGCATGGTAACCATTCCCTGTCGGAAACAGCACCTCTGCCCAAGCAATGTCCTCTGAATTTACCCATAATAGCAGAGTATGTACGGAATTTTCAGTCTTCCTCAAGAATAGCCTTTCCTATCACACTTTCACAAACTGATAAGAATTAATAATAACAGCTCCAAGTTAAGTATTCACTGTGCGTGAGGTGCTGTATACATTTAAATTACGGGCTCTTCTTTGCTGCAAAACTCCTATACATCCTGGCTCCCCCCCTCACCTCCCCGGAGCAGTTCTCTCAGGGTTACTTGAGATTCTGCCTCCCGGGCCTGAAGTCCTAAAACTCCCTGCTGAATAAAACATAGCTCTCAAAAAAAAAAAAAAAAAAAAAAAAAAAAAAAAATTACGGGCTCTTCACAACTCTAGAAGCAGGTGTATCATAACCCCTTTTTCCAGGTGAGGAATTAAGAACACGGGGTGTCATAGGTTCCCCTCAAAACAGAGCTTGAGTTTAGGTGCAAATCCCAAGGAAGCAAGAGTCGTGGGGGGGGGGGGGATCGGAGTCAGCGGGGGGTAGGGGCACAGACACGAGATAGCAGGGGGTGCCCGGCTGCCCGTGGCTCGGTGACAAGCTAACTGCTCAGTGTCACTTCAGGCTGGTCCTGTGTCTGCAAGCAACCCAGGGGGCAGGAGGAAGGAAGTTTTACCCTCACAGCAAGTGGATCCTAAGTCACGTCCTACATCAGTGACCCCAGGGAAGGAGGAGGGAGACGCTCGGCATGGGAGAGAGGCCAGGGCTTGTCATGTGCTTGTGACATGGGGGCCAAGATGCTGTCACACACAGAGTCCCTTGTCTGAGCAGTTGGGCCAGGAAAGGAAGCAGGCGTGCAGATCTGGAGGGGGTCAGGACCTGTCCAGGCAGCTCGCCGCGCAGGGCAGGCTGGGAGTTCAGGGTCAGGAGACCTGGCTAGACCTTCCCCAGAGCTCCACGCGCCTCTGTTTCATGGTTTCCTCCAGGCGGACAGACAAGACTTCACTTAAACCACAGTAAATGCAATTGTGACTCTGGCTCGCCATAATAATCCTTGACTTTGTGAAAGCCTGAGTCAGCAAAGGGAGAGTATTCTATAGTTTCTTCATAGACACTGTCTATTAGTTAGTTTCGAGATGCAGTTAGAAAATAGGTGTTCACAGTTTTACCAGCCCTCCCCATCAAAGGATCCTGGGTCAAGAAACAAGGTATGTATGCGCTGTCACCCCCAAATGAAGGTGTGGTAGGAAAAAGCCCCAGAGAAAACCCTAAGCTAGTGGACAGCTGTACCCGCACCGGACAGAAGGGGTTCCTCAGAAGCCCCCTTGGGGTGCTGTTTCTCTTTTCCCCCATCTGGATTTAATCAAGTCAGCAAATCAGGAAAATAGACAGGAACCAAAATATCTCCAACGCACACACTTCCATCTGAAGTCTATTTATACGCCCTCTGAGATGGACTTAGGTTTGGAAGCACCTGTGTTGTCTTAGAAACACTGTTGCCAAGCATAACCTGTGGATGGTAGCTGCCCCTGGACACCCGTCTGAGCAATGCGGCTCCCTCGCAGCAAAATAAAATGCACCCTTTTAAGAAGAGAGGAAGAGAAAACATTTCCTCTAGAAAGGCTTCTTTATACAGCCCCAGTGTTGCAAAGCTCAGAGCCAGCACTGGCCCTGAGGTGGTGAATAGCAGTGGTTCCGTTCCAGAAAGACTTCAAAACAAGATCTCCTCCAAAGACGCACATTCTTGGTTAGACTCCTGAATTTCCTCAATATGCTCATTCATTCACACATGTATGATGCACCTACTATGTGCCAGTAGTGTTCTCCAGAGTCTCGTGGGGAAGAGAGGGTCAGGGAACGCAGGGTCCATTTTTGGCAGCGGACAGAAACACGCGCCTTGCCTGCACTTGGCTTACTTCTAAAAGAGACAGTGTTTGTCGTTGGATAAATAGAGATACTGCAAACGCAAATATCCTCGGGGGAAATAACACACTGATGTAAAGTTAATAACCGCTGTCAGATCTTGTCGTGAGACTGGAGTTTACTGGGAGAGTATTTTTAGAGAAAATAGGGTGCTGAAGGGGGAAAAAATAAACAGAGAAAAGAAAGATACACAAACGGAGATCTGAGCCCCAAAGGTCTTCCTCAGTATTAACTGATGGCAATTTACTCAATACTTACTATGTGCCTACCATGCATTTTATTGTTCAACTTAAAAAAACAAAAACAAAGAAAACACAGAAGACTAGCAGATCTGAGAAATCTGCGAGTGTGTGTATGTGTGAATCCCCAGATTTAAGTCTTATTAATTTTTGGTAAAATTTAATTATTTCAGTAGAGATACTACGGGAGCTCATTAGCTATAGACAGGCCTCCTTGGCACCAGCTAAATCCCATTTACTTTACGGTCCATGCGATGTCCTCGTCCCAGAAAAATCCTCATGGGATGACCTATCAGGTCTGGTCCGGGAGCAGGTACACTGACCCTGGGCGTGAACAGTGGACCGGACCCAGCTTCCTCTGGTTCAACTCCGGCCCCAGACAGAAGGGACAGCCCATCTCAGGGGTCGGCGGATTCCTGTCCCCTGTGTTCTCCTGTGGTCAGCAAGCTAAGGATATTTTCTACAATTTCTGAATGGTTGAGGGAGAAAAGCAAGATAAGAATAGTATTCCATGGCATGTGAAATTACAGGAGATTCAAATGTCAGTGTCCATTACTCATTGGATAATAAGTCTTTAGTGGATTCCAGCCACACCTGTTTTTTTACACACTAAACACTTATGTATGTAAGCTCAGTGCTGAGTGGGCCCCGCAGAGGCATACAGTCTGAAAACCTGAAAACATGTGCTATCTGGCCCTTTTACAGAAAAGCGTGCCAACTCCCGACCTGCAGGATACAGTCCAAAAGCCTTTCAAGGGCACACGGCCCTCGGGATCTGGACGTGCCAGCTTTATAACCTCACTCTCCCGGTGCCTCTGCATCCAGTTTCTTCAGCACTTTCTCGAAAACACACGACTGTCCTTGGAGCCGGTGGGCTGCCCTCTGGTGAGCAGCTCAATGCGCTTCGGCCAGCTCGGGAATACTCCAGCCGAGAGGCGATTCTGTTGGCCCCCAACTGCCTATCCCAGCAGGACCTAACTATTTCGATCGTGTTGTTTAAAGAATACGTTATAGAACGTAATGAGTGCAAAGAGACAAAACATGATTATTTTCGTGTAACCTAAGATAGACGTTTAAGGAAAACAAAGTAAGTTGCTATGAATGAATGAATGTCTGGTTTACTTAGGTGACGGAAAGTCTAAGGACTAAGGAGGAAAAAAAAATGTGACAGTCCCAGGAGGGTTCTGCACTCAGACTTTCTTATCATTGAAGTTGATTTATAATGTGTCAGTTTCCGGTGTACAGCAAAACATATATATATATATATTCTTTTTCATATTCTTTTCCATTATGGTTTATCACAGGATATTCAATATAATTTCCTGTGCTCTACAGTAGGATCTTGTTGCTTACCTATTTTATATATAGTGGTTTGTATCTGCTAATCCCAAACTCCTAATTAATCCCTCCTCCCCACTTTCCTCTTTGGTAACCATAAGTATGTTTTCTATGTCTGCAGATCTACCTCCATTTTGTAAACTGCACTCAGATTTTTTTTTCTTTTTTTTCTTTTTTTTTTTTTTTTTGCGGTACGCGGGCCTCTCACTGTTGTGGCCTCTCCCGTTGCGGAGCACAGGCTCCGGACACGCAGGCGCTCAGCGGCCATGGCTCACGGGCCCAGCCGCTCCGCGGCACGTGGGACCTTCCCGGACAGGGGCACGAACCCGCGTCCCCTGCATCGGCAGGCAGACTCGCCACCACTGCGCCACCAGGGAAGCCCCCGCACTCAGATTTGATCGAAATTCTTTTTAAGTTCTTAGCTGATTTTAGAGAATCCGAAGCTGAAAACCACAAGCAATGAGTTCTGGGTGTGACCCTCTATCTAAAGATTGCAACATACATGTAAATGCATATTTTTAGAACATGTCATATTTTTAACTCACTCATTCATTCAAGAGATGAATCATAAGCCCACTCCGGTCAGATCACTGGTTTCCACTATCACAGGCCTGCAGTTCCCCCATACTCCCTGCTGTTTCATGTACAACTGCTCCCAGCAGGGTCAATTCTGTCCCCGTCCTACAGCTAAGGGAGCTGTGCTTGGCTTTCGGTCACGTGCCCGGGTCTCATAGCTGAGACGTGGTACGTTTATGTCCAGCCCCAGACAGCCCGACGCTCGGAGATAGCATCCTCAACCACTCCGTGATTCTGACTCCAGAGAAGCCAGGGCTAAAAGATATTCTAAATTATAAGATTTATAAATAGTTTTGCTATCTAACACTCCACCGTGGGCTATGAAAAAAAAAAGATTCATTTAAATTTGGAAGTTTGAAAAGGAAAATTCAGATCACGGACAATTAACACACTCAGGAAAGAGACTTATCAGAGTTCCATTCCAGATGCTACACGTCAGTGAAATTGTGCTCACACATCTGAACGCTCAAGCTCAGGGCCAGAGGAATCCACTCAGGTGACGGTTTTCTGATGTTTTCACCCCCAAAGCCTGCACTTTGGGAGTCTCCACAGGGCAAGCAGGTGGGCAGGGTGCTAACAGGGGTCTCAGTGGCCCCACTGCCTGCAGTAGAGGAAGAAACTGCACAACTTGGTCTGGCAGTCAGGGAGCCCCGTCTCTGTACCTCTGCGTCTGAGCACGCATCTATGGGACACACAGCAAACACCACCACAAACAACAGCATTCTCTTCTCTGGGAACAAAAGTCAAATCAGACGCAACTGTAAAGCAACCTCAAAACACAAAGCTATTGGAAACAGAGCTGCAATGAACATTTTGGTACATGACTCTTTTTGAATTGTGGTTTTCTCAGGGTATATGCCCAGTAGTGGGATTGCTGGGTCGTATGGTAGTTCTATTTGTAGTTTTTTAAGGAACCTCCATACTGTTCTCCATAGTGGCTGTATCAATTTACATTCCCACCAGCAGTGCAAGAGGGTTCCCTTTTCTCCACACCCTCTCCAGCATTTATTGTTTCTAGATTTTTTGGTGATGGCCATTCTGACCAGTGTGAGATGATATCTCATTGTAGTTTTGATTTGCATTTCTCTAATGATTAATGATGTTGAGCATTCTTTCATGTGTTTGTTGGCAATCTGTATATCTTCTTTGGAGAAATGTCTATTTAGGTCTTCTGCCCATTTTTGGATTGGGTTGTTTGTTTTTTTGTTATTGAGCTGCATGAGCTTCTTGTAAATTTTGGATATTAATCCTTTGTCAGTTGCTTCATTTGCAAATACTTTCTCCCATTCTGAGGGTTGTCTTTTGGTCTTGTTTATGGCTTCCTGTGCTGTGCAAAAGCTTTTAAGGTTCATTAGGTCCCATTTGTTTATTTTTGTCTTTATTTCCATTTCTCTAGGAGGTGGGTCAAAAAGGATCTTGCTGTGATTTATGTCATGGAGTGTTCTGCCTATGTTTTCCTCTAAGAGTTTTATAGTATCTGGCCTTACATTTAGGTCTTTAATCCATTTTGAATTTATTTTTGTGTATGGTGTTAGGGATTGTTCTAATTTCATACTTTTACATGTACCCGTCCAGTTTTCCCAGCACCACTTATTGAAGAGGCTGTCTTTTCTCCACTGTATATTCTTGCCTCCTTTATCAAAGATCCATTCATCTGTTGATGGACACTTACGTTGCTTCCATAGCCAGGACATAGAAGCAACCTAAGGGTCCATCAGCAGATGAATGGATAAAGAAGATGTGGCACATATATACAATGGAATATTACTCAGCCATAAAAAGAAACGAAATTGAGTTATTTGTAGTGAGGTGGATGGAGAGACCTGGACAGACCTGGAGTCTGTCATACAGAGTGAAGTAAGTCAGAAGAAGAAAAACAAATACCGTATGCTAACACATATGTATGGAATCTAAGAAAAAAATGTCATGAAGAGCCTAGGGGTAGGACGGGAATAAAACACAGACTTACTAGAGTTTGGACTTGAGGATATGGGGAGGGGGAAGGGTAAGCCCGGACAAAGTGAGAGAGTGGCATGGACATATATACACTACCAAATGTAAAAGAGATAGCTAGTGGGAAGCAGCTGCATAGCACAGGGAGATCAGCTCAGTGCTCTGTGACCACCTAGAGGGGGGGGATAGGGAGGGAGACGCAAGAGGGAGGAGATATGGGAACATATGTGTATGTATAACTGGTTCACTTTGTTGTAAAGCAGAAACTAACACACCATTGTAAAGCAATTATACTCCAATAGAAATGTAAAAAAAAAAAATTAGAAGTTGGCCTAGATTTTTTAAAAATCACTAAAAAAAACCCAAAAAAACACATAAAGCTAACCTATGTTGTGAATTTCTTTTTTAAGATTACCGTTAATTAACGAAAACCAGACATCACAAGTTAAGGAATTTAGCGCTTTTCTATGCATCTATGGGAAGATGCGTGAGTCCGGGCTCCCTGAAATCATCCCTTTGATGTGCACCTCAGCTACCCGGGGCCAGTGTCTTGTCTCTTCCCCACCTGAGCCTCTTCAGTGATGAGGAGGAGGCTGTGATGTGATGGCTTGACGGCCGCAACACCCTTTGTTTACTGATACGGCGGCAACGTGTTCTTTTTCATTGACAACAGCAACTGGGCGCTGTCAGTCCTCAGCCCCGGAGGCAGGTCCACCCCAGGACCCAGGCCACTCCCAGCTGCAGGAAAGGCCTGGTGGCACATCCGGGAGACGCCAGAACAAGGCTGCTTTTGTATCAACTCTGTTTATTTGCCTCTGCAGTAACACGGTGTGAAGCTAAAGGTCATTCTCAACATCTAGGTACAGGACTCCCTTTGCACCATGAGAATTTTTAGACTGTCGGGGGACCTCCCCCCACTTCCAGATCTATATGACGGAGCCACATCCAACAGGACTGGGCTGCCCCCCCCCGGGGTCCTGGCCCGTGGGGCTCCCACATCCATTGGCCTCCCCACTTTGCAGAGCAGATCTGTGGGGAGGGAGGGCTGGGGAGGGAGGCTCCACCAGAGAAACGGAGTCGAGCCTCTTCTCGAGGAAAGGTCAGAGAAAAACAAACCAGTTCCCCACCATCCAGGAGTAGATTGGCAAGCAGAGACCCTGGGAGATGCAGGGGCACAGGCAGAGGGGCCCATGGGAGTCACGTGGGAAACCTGCAAAACTCCAGGGGCCCAGGCTGCTGGGACCCAAGTGCCTTTGGGAGGGGGCCCTTGTCCAGCTGCGACGCACCTGGTCCGCTGGGAGCTCCCTGAATTCTGCATGCCTCCCTCCCCCCAGCCCCGCAGGCGTCGCCCCCCACCACTCCAACCCCGGGCCAGGACAAAGTTATTCAAAAACAGGCGTCCAGCGGTTAGAAATTCCAGCTGTCACCTCACCGTGGAAAATAGAAGCAACTGTCTCCTTGTCCTCCGAGAACGTTCGTGGACCCTGATGACCTCCTGGAGCCCAACGTGCCCCCGGCCCCCAGCTGTATTTTCTTTTTCCTCTCCGTCTGTCCCCTCCCCACAGCAGAGGGATGTATGGGTGTCTCTGTTTTAACAAAGAAGCCCTTATCATCTTATGTACTCTTCCACGGCAGTAAGCTCCCTTCCTTTTCCTAGGAAACGCTCTTTGTTTCTACAAATAAGACACTGGGATAAACACAGGAGGAAGTGTCCTGCGGAGAAGCAAATGCCCAGCGGCTCACAGAGTGAATGAAGCTCATGATGGAGGACGTGCACTCAGACTCTGGGACGGCGCCTCGTTTTGGCGACAAGAAAGCGGGAATTCCATGGAATCCGTCTGAATTCGAACTCGGGATCTGGGCTGGACAGCCAACAGCCGGGAGCAGCGCATTCAAACCTGTGCGAAGATGGCCTTTACTCACGCGGGTCACTGTGCTAGGCAAGGCTGGAGTGTCCCCCGCAGCAGTGCCCACGGGAAAGGGCACCTGCGGGAAGGGGGTCCCAGGTGGGAGGGGGGGGGCCCTGCCCTTTCGCCTCAGGCCTCACTCCCCCGCCTTCTGTGAGGCTGCAGGGAAGCAGGGGCTGGACACGGTGCGGACCATTCCCTGCGGTGCCTGGGCCCAGAGCAGGGGTGGAGGTCCCCAGCCCTAGAAAGGGTGTGGCCTTCAGCACACAGGGCAGAGGGGGTCCTCGGAGACTCAGGAGTAAAGAGGAAGATGGGCCAGATGAGAACAGTAAAGTGGAGGAGAGGGTGCTGCGGAGGGAGAATGGCTGGTGCGGCCCCTGAGTCAGGGACACGTCTAAAAGCGCTGAGCAGCGCCCCCCCCCCCGCCCCGAAGGTGAAGGGCCCCCATCCTGGCTCCAGCAGGGCCCCATCACCAACCTCTGCAAAGGCAGCAGTGGGGCGGCACCACAGGCCCGGCAGGATGGGGACCCCTGGGTGAGGCTTCCCTGCTGCAATGACAACCATGGATGCTCTGGTCCAAGCGAACGTTGCACTGAGTCAAAAACTGCCAGGTCTGTGCTTGCGAAGGTCTGGGCCAGTCACTCAGCCTGAGAAAGGCCGCGACCCCTGCCCACAGCCTGAAGGGTGTGCGACTGCACCTGAAGTCCGCAGATGGGCCTTCGCACCTCGCTGGCCAGGTTCACCGTCCGCAGGCGGGCAGCGTGCAGGTCCACGCACGCCTGCCTGGACTCGTTTCCCAGGACAAGGTCACTAATAAGACCCCCACAAGGAGTGCGTATTGGACCCTCTCCCCCCTCCCCGCCAGGATGCTGGTGCAGGAAGTGAGCCAGTAACTGAGCTCATCAAAGTCGTGTCTCCGCCTGAAACCGCTGGGGCTTCTCGCACAGCAACAATTCACAGAAATAAATGTTCTGTGAATAAACAATCCACAGAACTGTATGGCATGTAAATTAGGCCTCAGTAAAGCTGTTCTTTTTCAAATTATGGAAACAGAATGTTTATTTCGATGTAAAGTCTCTACCCACTAAAACTCTGAAGTCCCAAAGTAAATTTCTAAAATCTCTTGAACCTTCCTTGATGTGTGCAACCTTCGTCGTTTCACTGGAAAATAAGACTTTTTAAAAGGTGCTCTTCCCTTCCTTCCCTTGCTTTTATTTTCTTGAAAAGGTACTGAATTAGATGGCCAAGGAGGCAGCTGGCGTGGGGAGGGAGTGGGTCATATGCAGGGCATTAAAGGGGTAAGTACGTCCGTCCATCTATGGACGGTTCTGGAAACCAGCCTCTGGGTGTCAGGGCTGGCAGTCAGCCCTGCGGCCAGTGGAAGCCTGTGTGCAACTTTCCTGTAAACTTGACATCCTTCCAAAATAACCAATTAAAAAATATACTGGTAGAAAATGGAGAGAGGACTAACGAACCGCCCAAGGATACTGGGGGTAATTTCCATCTGATCCTTCAGCCAGCACAGAGCCAGCACCCGCCCCTCCTATCTCAGTCTCTCCAACACCCCGCCCTCCGCCCCCCCGCACCCCGTCTCTTGGCCCCTGGTTTTTCTGTCTCTGCTTCTCTGTGTTTCTCCAGCATCCTCTACTCCTCTTCCTGCCTTCCACAGACCGACCCTCTTTCTTTCTTTCTCCTTCCTGCTCCCTCCCCGCCTACCCAATAGAGAACTCAGTTCCAAAAGGAGTTAGAGCGTATCTTTTATTATTTAGGATGTATAAGATATATCAACATTTACAAAGAGTTTGAGAAACTTTATAATAATGTGTTATTTTCTTCTCAAATAACAGTTATGGTCACTTTCTAAATTTTAGAAGTATAATGAGTAAACAGTATTTTTAAATTTTTCTCTCTGGATAAAAAAACGTAATGATTTTTTTTTTTACTCTCTATATAGTCTTTTGTTCTCCCTATGGGTCAGTCATCCTTAATTTCAAAAAAAGTTTCTGTGATCCTAATTTGCCTCTGGGGACCTATGTGGATATAAACAGACGGACAGACAGACAACGGACACGTGGATGGACGGATGGACGGATGGACAGAGAGAGGAGGCATCATTCTTTCTGCACTGCAGTTCCTGTGCCATCAAACGCAGGTGACAACAAGGCCACCCTCCCGGGCGGCCACAAGAACTCAGTGTGGTCATGTCCTGCAAACACACGCAGCACAGAGCTGCCACGTAGGAAGCCATCAGGAGAGGATCCCGGATGGGCCATCTCCCTTCTCCACATGCTTTTTGAACTCCTGGCCACACACCAGAGCAGATCAGTTTCATGTTATTTACCGGCCTCCTTTCCTGCACCTACATGCTAGGCATGTACAAAACAAGAAGCGCGGCCCCTGGGGACGACTATCTCTGGACCAAAAACACAGTGGCCGCAAACACTAGCACGTAAATACCTGTATCAAATGATAAATAAATTTAGAAGCTCCACATTCACAGAAACTCTCTCTCTCTCTCTCTCTCTCTGAACAGAGTGAACTTGATCCGGAGCTTAGCCGACCTGAGAACCAGCCCCAGGGAGAGCACTCCCATTTATGGCCACCCATCCCCTCCTTCAGCTCCACAGGAGACAACGGTTGCTATATTTAGACGGGTCCGTGATTCCAGACACCGAAGCCAGGGAGCACGGATCAGTCAGTCTCTTCCAAGCACTCCTCTTCCAAAAGCCGAGTGACCACGAAAATAATAAAACGATAGCTCTAATCTGTAGAACTGGGGGTGGGAGGGAGGATGCCTCCACAGAGGATGTGTTTTTCCTTGCCGATTTCAGCGCCGTTTGGGCTGCTGACTCTTCATAGGCTTCCCTGCACCAAGCCCTGCGCCCAGGCAGCAGGCCGCCTGCGGGAACACTCCTTTCCCAGACACGCGGGCCTGGGAGCAATGGTTACAGCTGTTGTCACTCTCAGGTTACCAGCAGACCCCACCCTGCGTACCAGCCCAGCTCCCAGAGGCTAATGATCATAGGGCTCAGCTTTTTAAAAATCCCAGTGATTTACGTGAAAGGCATTGCACACGTTTTACATTCTTAGTGAAATCATAAAGTTTTAGTGTTTTAAAAATTACTAACTAAAACCCAGGTAATTCTAATCAGGGATAGAGCCCAGAAACCGTACGGGAGAAACGAATGAACAGCCATGCCCTAACTACAGAAAACGAAATGAAACGTGTGGCATTACTGGGTGTACTTCCAAGGGTGCATTATACTTTCTTTGATAATTTTCTTTCCTCTCTGTTTTCAAATAAACTGCCTGAAATTTCAACTATATTTACTAGGCCCTACAATTCTTATTTTGATAGGAGATGCTTTGACACGTGACTTTTTCAACAGACTCTATTTTTAGTTCCGCAGCAAAATCCGGCAGAAGGTACAGAGATTTCCCAAGTAACCCTGTCTCCACACATGCCTAGTCTCCCCCACTATCAACGGCCCGCAGCAGGGTGGTACCTTTGTTATAACCCATGAACTTGCATTAGCATCGTTATCACTGAGAAACCCTAGTCTACACTAGGGTTCACTCTTGGTGTTACAGATTTTACGGGTGTAGACGAATGTATAATGACGTAGCCACTGCTGTAGTATCACACAGAGGGGTGACACTGCACTAAAATCCTTTGTGCTCCATCCCTCCTCTCCTCCCCGACTCCCTAAACTAGGCAACCACTGAGCTTTCCATTTTCCCCATAGTTTTGTCTTTTCCAGAACGTCACATGTTTAGCATCATACAGTGTGTATAGCCTTTTCAAATTAACTTCTTTCACTTAGTAATGCATGTAAGATTCTTCCATGTCTTTTCATGGCCTCATAGCTCATTTCCTTTTAGTGCTGAATAGGATTACACTGTCTGGATGTACCAGGCACATAAATTTTAAAAGAAGAAGGAAAGGGCTTCCCTGGTGGCGCAGTGGTTGAGAGTCCGCCTGCCGCTGCAGGGGACGCGGGTTCGTGCCCGGGTCCGGGAAGATCCCACGTGCCGCCGGGTGTCTGGGCCCGTGAGCCATGGCCGCTGAGCCTGCGCGTCCGGAGCCTGTGCTCCGCAACGGGAGAGGCCATAACAGTGAGAGGCCCGCGTACCGCAAAAAAAAAAAAAAAGAAGAAGGAAATGTTTCCGAAGGAATACACACTCTATGCCCTGTCTCTCCCACTCAGTGCAGCTGTAACACCTGGCCGGAAGGCATGGGGCAGCAATTTGAGAACTCTGAAAAGTAAACTGTAAAAGGCGAACTGGGGATGAAGACTGGAATTCACAATACCACCAAACTGGTGCCTAAGTTCACCATTTTTTCCAGTCCTGACTCAAGGCAGCATGAACGCTCCAGAGGGCAAAGGCATGGACATGCCTCCTCCAAGTGCAGGCGAGGGGGCCCTAGTGCTCAGAGAGAAGGGGGGCGGCCCCTGTACGCTCACCCCTGCTCCCGTGAGCCCAGTCCCAAGCAGTCTCGTGGTGGCAGGGCTGCTGGCACAGTGGCGGCCAAAGGACCCTGGAGCTCTGACAAGCTGTGCTTCTAAGAGGGTAGAATAAACCCTCCTGCTTTTCCCACTCTCGGTTCTTCTGCTGCTTTGCTCCAGAAGCGGGCAGTCCCAGGAAGTGCACCTCCGATGCGGGTAAAGAAAGCCCCAGTTCTCTGGCTGGAGCCCCAAAAGGGGAAGCCCAAAGAAGCAGACAGCCCTGGGGAGACTGCAGCAAAGGAGGAGCTCACGAAACTCCATGAAGTCATATGAACTCCCCGTGGCATCTCCGAACCGCGCCGACGTGGGTCTGACCCTTAGCAGCAATCACAGCCTTTGAGAACTGGACTGTAAGACAGACCGTCCCCCGGGTCCCAGACCGGCCACTGGCGGCACAGACTCGGGGAAGGTCTGAAAGCATCGTTAAGGCTTGGTAAGCAGAACTGACACTGAAACGATAACCACGGGAAGCTGGGCAGAAATTTACACTGAACTCAACCGAGTCAACTGCCTGATGAAACAGAAATATCAACATTCTCAGAAGACTTAAATAAAAGCCAGAATATCATAACATAATATTCAACAGGTCTATCCAAATTTACTCATCTCAGATCTCATGGGGAAAGGCAAGCATCAGACGCCACGGCAAGACGATCCGTAGAGTGGAGCCGTTTCACAGCAAACGTTATAAAAGCACTCCAAGAAGTAAGAGCAAATACACTTGAAATCAACGGAAACACGGGACGTCGCAGCAAAGGAACAGAAGATACAAAGAAAACCAAAAGGAAATTTTAGATATGAAAATACAATAACTGAAATTAAAAACACCTTGGATGGGCTCAATAGCAGATTCACTGATTTTGAGTATCTGTCCATATAAATTCTCCAATCTGAGTAACATAAAGAGAAATGATTGACAAAAAGTACACACAGACTCAGGAACCAATTAGACAACACCAAAAGGTCTAATATGCATGTCAAGAGACTCCTAGGAGGAGAGAAGAAAGAATGCATTGCAGGGCTTCCCTGGTGGCGCAGTGGTTGCGAGTCCGCCTGCCGATGCAGGGGACGCGGGTTCGTGCCCCGGTCCGGGAGGATCCCACATGCCGCGGAGCGGCTGGGCCCGTGAACCATGGCCGCTGCGCCTGCGCGTCCGGAGCCTGTGCTCCGCGGCGGGAGAGGCCACAACAGTGAGAGGCCCGCATACCGCAAAAAAAAAAAAAAAAAAAAAAAAAAAAAGAATGCATTGCAGAAGAAAATATTTCAAGAAATAATGGCAGAAAACTCCCCAAATTTGGTAAAAAGACATAGCCTACAGATTCAAGAAGTTCAGTAAACCCCATACAGGACAAATATAAACAAAGCTACCCACGAGGATGTTATAACCAAACTATTCAAAACTAAGGATAAGGAAAAAAATCGTGAGAACAAGATAGATCCTCATTTCTTATATGAGAATGATTTGAACAACTACAGAAACTAAAATAGGTAGAAAGAAGTGGGGGAAAGCGCCTTAAAGTACCTAAAGAAAAGAATTATAAGCCCAGATGTCTATATCTAGCAAACATATGCTTCTCGCATGAAGGTGAAATAAAGACATTCTCAAATGAAGGCAAAGAGAATTCACTGCCAGCAGAACTGGTCTAAAAAAATGGCTAAAGTAAGTTCTTCAGATTAAATGAAAATAACTCAAAAGAAGTCAGGAAAGGGGAAATAGGAATGCAAAACAGGCAAGAAAGAAAAAAAAATAACTAAATTGTTGACCTAAATTTTTTTGAAAATCAATAAAAACTACAGATCAATGTTTTTCATTCACATAAATAGTTTAATGGAATTTAATGGTTTGATATTATGATTTAATGTGAATGGCTAAACACTTCAACTGAAAGATGGATTATTCAAATATATACTATCTTCAAGAAACTTACTTTAAATATAATGAAATAGGTAGTTAAAGTAGAATTATGGAAAAAATATACCATGCAAATGTTAACCAAAAAAAAAGCTGGAAGGGTTGTCAATATGAGGTAGAGATAATATGCCAGAAAATTCAAGAAAATGACTAGGGATAAAAAGGAATATTACATAATAATAAAGGGATCAATTCGTCAGAAGACATAATAGTCCTAAACTTCACTGCACCAAACAAAGATGCTTTGAAATACATGAAACAAAAACTAACCAAACACATCAGAGAGATAGACAAATCCACAGCTAAATTTTGAGACAACAGTCCTCTCTTAGTGATCAATATAACTAATACACAGTCAACAGGATACAGAAGAACTGAACGACACTGTCAACCAACCAGACCCAACTGACATTTCTACAACTGCATTCAACTGTAGCAGAAAACAGCTGTCTAGGGCACACAGAACACGCACCAAGATAAAACATCTCCTGGGTCACAAAACAGACCTCACCAGATGCAAAAAGAATTGAAGGCATATAAAAATACGTTCTCTAACCATACTGGAATCTGACTAGAAATCAATTAACAGAAAGGTAACCATAACATTTCTAAGCACTTGGAAACTGCTTGTATTATAAATAATATACTTCTAAATAATCCATGGGATAAAAAGGAAGTTTCAAGGACTTGAACGTAAATGAATAAATAAATTAAAATCGATGGGATGATAACAAGGAAGTGCTCAGAAAAAAAAATGTATTATAGTACAAAATGCTTATTTTAGAAAAGAAATGTCTCAAATCAATAATCTGAGTTCCACGTAATTAAGTTTAAAAAAGAGAAAATAAACGGAATCATGCATCCCTGAAACCCGAGAGGGCCCAGCTCGGGCCGTCGGCTAGAGAAGACCGCGGGTGGGCGTCGGTCACAGAGTGACCTGTGGCCTGTCCTCCCAGCCCGTCTCAGCCCAGCAGCCAGCACACCCCACGTCCTGGAAGCATGGGCGTCACCTTTTCTCAGGCTCCCAGGTGACGGGTCAGACGTCCCAGCCCTGGGTGTCCAGCCGTCCCTACTACTTCTTCCCTGGAAACCTCGGCTCCCCCCCATCTCGCAGATGAAGTGATTCAAACGCTAACACCGAATGCTGAGCCACACTTCCCCGAAGACGCCTGGCAGCTCCCGTTCAGCCGTCCCGCACCCCTCGGGCCACGTGAACAGCCGGCCTCCCCGTCCACGCGCCCTGGGGCACGTGGTCCGCCACCCCTTGCCGGTCTCTGCCAGGCCGGGGCCCCTCACCTGCACAGGTGGGCACACAGCACATACCGGCCTGACGACAGCTGCAAGGCTGCGGCCCTGACACACAGAGGGAGCTGGAGGGACACGAAGAGGCCGGAAGGACAGGAAGGTGCTGCCCTGAAGGAACCAGGGGAGAGGAGCTAGAATGAACCTGGCTGCAGCCGAACTGTCTGACCTGTTGTCCTAACCGGTAGGCTCAGCTTAAGAATCACTTTGGTAACTGTTCCAAGTTACCCTGAAGACAATCTGGGCAGGTGAGGTAAGGACCGGAAATTCACGGCTAGTAGGGGATTACTGTTAGTTTTGTTAGACGTGATCATGAGGTAATGGCCATGAGCAAGTCAACCTACCAGCCAGTGATGCCTGCAGAAGGATTTGCAGACGAAAGGACGAAAGGACAGCGTGAGGGCCTTACCCATAAAACAATCGAGCCAAATAATACAGAAGTTTAAAACTTTTAAAGCACGGTAATGGGCACAAATGGGCACCTGAGTATAGCCCCACGCCCTGCGCCCACCCCTTATGCTGTTCTCTACTTTTCACGTACGTTTGAAATCTGCGATCATGTTTTTTAAAAGGAGAAATACTCCATTGGGGGCATTCCAAGTCATCCACTGAATGGAATTAGCTGAATCTTCAAATCGATTGCTGTTCATTACTGAATTTAGGGCAGTGCCCTGAAAAGTGATCTATTCTAAAATTCCCTTTTTCTATTTTTAAGGTGGATACTATTTTACAGGGAACGATGATCGTGTGAAAACACTGCTGAATCAGAAGCTAGGAGAGCGTTATTCAGCTACTTCCCAGCACCCTGTGGTTTGCTCAGGGCCAACGAGTCCCACTCCCTGCAAGCCACCCCACCTGCACCCCCGTAAAGAGGGCCTGGATCCCACAGGGATGCCTCGTACCCCAGGCCCAGGGCACCCCTGCAGGTGAGGCTAGTGATGCTGGCTGGCTGGATTCCATTTCCCGCTGAGTTGAGACAATTACTGAAGAAAATAGCTGCTAACACATTTGATGCTCCCAGGAAACAATTTACATTTAAAATTTAATGAACTTCGCACACACTAGAACGGTGAAAACTGAAGATGGACCCGGCGACTGTAATTCTCCTCCACTGCTGGTGGAACGCAGAACAGTTCAGCAGCTTGGAAAACAGCTGGGGGCTTCTTAAATGGTAACCGCTCAACCCAGCCATTCCACCCCTAGGTAGTTACTCAAGAGAAAAGGGACCTATGTCCACACCAAGACCATAAATGAATGCTCACAGCAGCTTTATCTGTAGTGGCCAAAACTTGGAAACAACCCAAATTTCCATCAACAGGAGAACGGACATGCAAATTGTCCCCAATTAATAAGTGGAAACAACCCTTCTGTCAACAGAGGAACAAACCACAGAAATACCAAGATATAAATGAACATCAAAACCATTATGCTGGGTGAAAAAACTAGACAAAAAAGAGCATGTACCACTCAGTGCCATGTAAAGAAGATTCTAGAAAATGCAAACTAACCTATAGTGACAGAAAGCCGACCAGGGACGGGTAGAGGGAGAGATGGGTTGAAAAGAGGCAGAAGAAAACTTTTGAAAGCGATAGAAAAACCCTGCATCTGGATTGTGGTGATGGTTTTCCAGGGTGTAAACATATACCAAAATTCATCAAACCATACGCTTTAATTACATGTAGTTGATTGTACATAAATATACCTCAACCAGTAGTTATAAAACTCCGTACCTCTTCTCAACCGCACACAGGAAAAAAGAATAAATTCCCGAAAAAGAACCTCACCTTCAAAATACTGAGAAGAATAGCGTGAGTGAGATCATTCATAACTGAGGTCCAGAAGGCCACTGGCAACAGCGCTAGTTACTCCCTACTGAGTTCAGGGTCTGAGGTCAGGACAGTGTTCTCAGCATATAAAATACACCTCCTCCCCCTGAAGCAATCTGCCTACGTTTTCCATCAGTGAGGATCTACCTTAGTCCTAACTTTGTCTAAATAAAGGTTTGCTATTTTTTCGGTATCTGATCTTACTAGCCCAGGATATATGCATACTCTTGTATCCCCTGCAGACCTGGCACTGTCCTTGCACGTGGTCTGTGCTCAATTTCTGTAGAATTAAGCTTCACCTGTATCACTTATTCAATTAAAGTTATCAAAATTGTCCCTTTAAAAAAAAAAACAATACAGCCCCAAGTAAATGGGACCAGAGAGATGCCGTGATGAGCGCGCGCCCTTGCAGGCGGCCCTGACACGGGGCTGCCCTGTCACCACGTGACTGCCGGGGGTTTCTGGGCAAGGTCAGGGCCCAGCCAGGAAAACAAACATGACAGCTTGGAGGCGAGGTGCCTGGCACACTCCTGGGGTCCTCAGGTCAGAGTCCCCCCCTCAGCTACCACATGCCACGTGCTTCCTGCAGGGCCGCTTGGACGACCACCAAAGCCAGATAATTTGCAATTCACACTGATGTCCTCGATGCCGGTGTTGACTTTTCTGAAGAGTGTCCAGTCCTGACAGCCTCCCAGATGTCTGCACTGCTCCACCCCCACTTTATCCTCCTTTTTGATGGTTAGAAACAGAGAACTCCCCATTGAATAAACCTCTGGGTGTCTACTTACGTGAACTAATCTTGGTGTGATATTTACAGCTCCTCCCTCCTGGCTGCTGATGTGTCTAGAGGCATGTTATATTTAAGAACTGCTTCAGCAGAACCATTTTCTGAGAAGGCCTTTCATAAAAATCAACCTGCCTGATCTCTGCCCCGCCCTACAAGCGGGGCAGAGATCCTTCTTTTCTGGGTGTTCCTGCAGCACTCTGTACGCACACACCCCTGTCACAGCGTTTGTCAGCATGACTCGTTTAGAGACCTGTCCTTCCTTCTACTCTGTGGGCTCTGTCAGGTCAGGGCCAACCTGTCCACACCCAAGACGCCAGCCCATGGATGAATGAGTTCTCATGAATTCTTGTTCTTACAAAATCATAGCTGATTAAATGAATAAATCTTTAAAAAGGTCCTCTATCAGTAACAATGGACCATTTCATTTTAAACACCCATTGTAGGGAGGGAAACAGAACACACACTTAACAGAGTCGATCATACATGTGTGAGTTTCACCCAGTGTGTGGGCAGGGAATGCTGTCTGCCATCCCAGTTCCACGGGCATCAGGGCCCTGCAGCAGCCCCCATGGTCCAGCCCGAGGGGATTCAGGATGGAGAAAAACAGGATACTGGCTCCTAGATAGTAAAGATGTGAATCTAAGGGATAATTTCAATGAGCCCAAACTCTTGCATCTTCCCATACATGGAAAAACACTAAAATCATTAACTCAAGATGTCTGTTTTTTGTGATTAGCCATTAGTCTGTTGATGTTTGACTACATGTTTTTATTTTCCCAGCAAAAGCTCCAATATATCCTGTCTTCTCTTTGGAGCACTTCCTCAGAGCCAACTGAGAGGCTGTCTCCTGGGCTATAGTCCTCTGTACGATCCCCGAATAAAATGTAACTCACAACTTTTAGGTCTTACGTTTTTCTTCAATCAACAAGAAGAAGAGTTTGTCCTAAGATGCTGGAAGATGTTTGATTAAAAAGATGTTTGATGGGGCCTCCCTGGTGGCGCAGTGGTTGGGAGTCCGCCTGCCGATGCGGGGGACACGGGTTCGTGCCCCGGTCCGGGAGGATCCCACGTGCCGCGGAGCGGCTGGGCCCGTGAGCCGTGGCCGCTGAGCCTGCGCGTCCGGAGCCTGCGCTCCGCAACGGGAGAGGCCACAGCAGTGAGAGGCCCGCATACCGCAAAAAAAAAAAAAAAAGATGTTTGATGAAAAAGAATTTTTAAGGTTTTTTTTTTTTTTTTTTTTTTTTTTTTGCGGTATGCGGGCCTCTCACTGCTGTGGCCTCTCCCGTTGCGGAGCGCAGGCTCCGGACGCGCAGGCTCAGCGGCCACGGCTCACGGGCCCAGCCGCTCCGCGGCACGTGGGATCCTCCCGGACCGGGGCACGAACCCGTGTCCCCCGCATCGGCAGGCGGACTCCCAACCACTGCGCCACCAGGGAAGCCCGAAAAAGAATTTTTAAATGAAGCTTGTCCTTACTTCGTTTTTGGTTTTGTACCAAAGAATCTTTTTACGCCATTTAAATATTTCATGTCTTTTTTGATCAACAATTGATGTTTCAGACAAGTAATTCTGCAGGAAAACAACTAGATAAGTGACCCCACACGTATTTTACAGAGCCTTCTGTTTCATGGGGGAGGCCTGTGAAGGCTTTATCACCATTTCCACGCTGCGACGTGGATGGCACGCAGCTAGAGGCTAAGTATAGCAGGAGCGCTTGCCTGCAACCTGGGCTCGACTGGCGTTTTCCAAGGCAACTGGGTTAAACCACGTGAAGTGTATTGAAACGTAGACAGAAAGGCCTCTAAAGAGGAAATTACCTAACAACAATTAGAACAACTGTGCACTAATGTATGTGGTTCTTTCAGACTAAACAAAACTTTAGCTCCTTGAGAGCTTAATTCAGGGGACTGACTCACTTTCAGACTGGATGGGAGGGTGGACGTTGAGATGGATTGGACACCCCAGCCACCTGGGAGCTCCCTCCAAACCCACTGATCGAGCCAGGAGCCCGGCTGCCTGGGGGCTGGGGGTGGGGGGCGGGCGGCAGGGTTGGCAGTTAAGAAAGTCCTGTATTCCAAAGAACTTTTGCAAATCCCTAGCCTTGACAATGCAGTGAGGCAGGAAAGAGGTAACTCCGTGAGGATTACAGGAGTTCAGATTTGGCTGATTTCCTCCTCTCTCTCTTTCTTCCTAAGGTCACAAGTTTCCAACTGGGTGCAGGAGGAGTAACGCCCCTGCCCATGGGCCCAGGTTCCAGGGGGGACTGGCCAGCAGCATGCCTGGAACCTCTCCAACCCAGCCGCAGGGTTTCAAGGAGCACCACCATATGGGCCTGGGCCCTGCTGATGTGGGGTGGGGTGACGGGGTGGGGACAGCAGGAGGCTGGCAGAGTCCTGCTCTGAGAATGACAGAACATGTCCACAGCTGAGAGTGCCCAGGGAGGGGACATCGCGTTGCTTCCTGGCCATGGGCCTGGGGTCTGTAACCCTGAGCAGGTGGGCTAACCTCTCTGGGATTCAGTGCGCTCGTCCCCGAAAAGATGGCAATAAAGGCACCTATGTACGTGTCTACTGAGAGGGATAAACGACACATGCACAGAAAGCCCGCAGGTACCCTCCCACCACAACCACAGACCAGAGCTGCCGGTCTGTGGCCAGGTTTGGCCAGGCCACTTCTGCGATGTCCCAGCAGGTCAAACTGCCGGGAGAGCTTCTGGACACCATCTTGGCTGCAGACTTACCTCACTGCAGACAGGTCCTCCACGGACCTGTCTGAGAAGCACTGGCGTCTGAGCAGCACAGGCCTCAGGCCTGCTGCAAACACAGGATATGTATCTCCGGCCCTCAAGCCCCGGTTCACTGGCCTTGCTTTCTTTCTCACTTTGTTATTCCAAGTGTTAACGTGTGCCTTCGAGTCAGACTTAAAAGTCGTGGATACTGAAGCACAGACAGCTGACACGCTGGCCCGGTCCTGATGCTAAGCAAGACGGAGCAGCACGTGCTCGGCGGGCCTGGGCCTGACTCCCCGAATCCCGTTACCACCACCTGTGTGAGGCGGGAGGCAGGCCGGGGCCGCTGCCTCAAGGATGAAACGGGTGCGCGCCTTCCCCCAGAGGCCCTGCAAATGAACTGAAGTGACAAACTGCCAGCACAGCACCCCCAGAGGCCCTGGCTCCAGCCCACCCTGGGCCCAGGCTCCCTTTCTCCTGAAGCACCTGCATCTTAGGGGACCTGACATCCCCCAGCTGCTCACACTTCTTAGGAAACCGCCCCACACCTTCCCCTGAGACCTAGAACTTTCTTCAGGGCCCGGAGCGACCTTTCCACAAATATCTGAACCGTGCGCTGCGGGGTAAAGAACTGCACTAGGCCCTGTGTCCCTGGGTTCAGATCTGGGTTACCCGTGCCACCTAGCTGGCCACACTCCTTAACCTCTCTGTGTCTCACCTTCCTCATGAAATCTGGGGGAAAGAGCAGCCCCTCTTCCAGGCTGTTGGAGGGATGAAGTGGGGTGACAGACAGCGGCACTGCAAACGGCGCCTGGTAAGCGCCCCACCGCCCGTGCCCTCCCTGGGCCGTTGTCACTCTCTCCATGCGGCCCCCACCCTCCAGCCTCACCCACAGGCGATGCCAGCATCTGAGCGAGTGAGTGAGTGAGAGACTTTCTGCCCAGCTCTGCCGCCTCCGCCCAGGTCCGGCGCCCCAGGTCTCGGGGTTCAGAGCCTCGCCACCCGGAGCCCGGGGCACCCAGAGTCGAGCCTTCCTTTCCACTCACAGGGCTGGAGGCGAGGTCAACCTGGTCCCCCGGCCGGGTCCGTGGTCCCTCTGGCTGACCCAGCCAGTTCCCAGACGCTCCCCTTTCCTCGCTGGCTTCTCCGCCATGCTGGCCTCGGTGGAACCTTCTAAGAACAGGCTCTGTCCGTGGGGGTGGAGCTCCTCCTTCTCAAATCCCTTTGACCGATCCCCCAGTTCTTCAAGATGAAGTCCAGACCCCCGGGCTGGCCCCGCAGGCCGCACGCTGCGGTCCCAAGCCGTGGTTCAGGCATCTCGGAGCACCATCCTCAGCGTTGCCTCCGTCCTCCGGGGTGTGTCCGCCTGCCAGGGAGCCCCGTGGGGGTGGGAAGGGGCCCCTCACTCACTCCTGGCAGCCCCTCCCCTGGCCCACGGCCCTCATCTTCCACCACCCAGACGTACTTGATCCACTCCTCCACCCAGCTCCAAATCTGACCGGCTCTCCCTCACCTCCTGGCTTCAAACAGGGGCCCTCCTGCAGTCAGGGCTGCAAGACCTTCCTTTATGTTGGTTTTAGCTGCTCTCCAATGTCTTGGCTTGGCCTGGTCCCCTCTGAGTCCTCCTGTCTGTACTCAGAGACGTTTAGGAAACAATTGTGGGCAGTTTGCTACGTAGAAGGGCCAAGACCTGGCCTCGCCGCCAGCATGATAAACGAGGAGGGGTTATATAAATAAAGCAAGGATGCCGTGGTTTCCGGCCGTCAACTGGGATGAGAAATGCTACTCTAAGATGTTCTACTGCGAACGCGAAACGAGAAGACCATTCTTTTTTTTTCCTGAGGAGCCCCGATTCTGGCGATTACCGTGCTTTCAGAACTAGGGACCTAACTGAGTTCATTTTCACTCCAGTTCACCGGTCATGAACTGCTGCTACTGTTTTTACTACTATTTTAAGTGAAGACCTGACACAGGAGCCAGAGCGCGGCTGTCCGTTGGAGTGGGTCACAGACAGCTGAGGCCACCGCGGTGACTCATTTTCTGGCATGTGCCTAATCACTCGCTCCGACGTTCCCAATGCAAGGCTGAACCTATGACAACAATACACCACTCAGAGGCTGCATTCTTCGAACTAAGCTATTGTTTCCACTGTTGTGATACAACCCTGTACTTCACAAACGAGAGCAGTTTGAAACTACAGTCATAAGTGGATGTTTTCCCAAGCCTCATTACAAAGTTAACACAATGGACCATAATTTCAGGTTTAGGCTTTTACCTTCTTTTGCAGGGAGCAGAGATGTAAAAGCTTTTTATGCCCTTTTATAGAATCTGGAGACAGGACTGGAAAGCCCGTCACCCAAAGCCAACAGGGGAGGTCAAGGTGCACGTCTGCTGTTGTGTACACAGGGAGGGCCCAGTGGGCAGTGAGAAGGGGTGGGGGGCACCCCCCACCCCGGGCTGCAGGAACAGCAGACACAGAGGCAGGTCTGACCTGCCAATTACCATTACTTTCCTGTAGCAAAAAAAAAATAGAGTCAAGAGGAAGTTCGTCCAAACAACAAATATGGTTGAACACCTATTTATCTCAAGTTAATGAGCTTGGAGTGGTGGCTGGCTAGGCTCTGAGATGTTTCCTGTGACAAACAGACAGACTTATCAAAATTTAGATTGTCTACGGATCTGACTCTACCGGGGAATGTGTAAATCCTCTGGGTTTTTCCGTTTGGATCAGCAAAGTGTCTTCATTTCCCGACACTTTCCCTGGCGGATCTACAGACTTGCTCAGTATTTTACCTCATTTCCAAACATATGTTTTTCAGGAAGTCATCCTATGGTGTGTGTTACCTCACAGAGAGGACTCTACAGAGCAGCCGATCAAACACGTGTGAGACATCGCTGCGCTCACGCTGAACCTAGACTGTTTATTTTATGTTCTCTTTAATGGGTAAAGGACGTCGTGCAATGGTGTTGGACACAGCTGAGGTTTGGAGCCAAGACCGCCTCCAAAATCCCTCACTGGACCAACAGTCACAGGAGACCCCAATCCAATCACAGGCTGCTCCACCGTCTCCGGATCAGTCAAGACAAGACCAAGGATGAAGGGGTGCCCAGGTCCAAGTGGCACCAAGAGGGTGCATTGGAAGACCTTGCTGTTCCTACCTGCCATTCTTTACATCCACAGCCCCATCATGGAGGCGACCAGGCAGCAGCAAACCACTCGCTCCTCCCTTAAAATCCCTCAAAATCACCAGCCTGCAACGTCAGGACCTCCTGCAGAGCAACAGGCGGTCACTACCACACGTGGTCAAAAGAAAAGGGACAGGAGTGAAACCTGGTGCAAAGCTTTTTCTCCCAATGATATATCACTTCTGCACCCAGAAAATCAATGAGAACACGTTTCAATGCCAATGCCTATTTAGTTAGCATTATAAAAACACTCCCTACCTAGTCTACATATAATAAATGCTGGAGAGGGCGTGGAGGAAAGGGAGCCCTCCTGCACTGTCCGTGGTAATGTAAATTGGTGCAGCCACGATGGAGAACAGTCTGGAGGTTCCTTTAAAAATTAAAAATAGAGCTACCATATGACCCAGCAATCCCACTCCTGGACATGTATCCGGAGAAAACTCTAATTCGAAAAGATACATGCACCTCAGTGTTCACTGCAGCACTTTTTGCAATAGCCAGGACATGGAAGCGACCTAAATGTCCATCAACAGAGGAGTGGATAAAGAAGATGTGGTACATATAGACAATGAAATATTATTACTCAGCCATAAAAAAGAATGAAATAATGCCATTTGCAGCAACATGGATAGACCTAGAGATTATCATGCTAACTGAAGTAAGTCAGACAAAGACAAATGTCATGATATCATTTATAGGCAGAAAGGAACCTAAAAAAAACAAACAAAATGCAAATGAACTTATTTGCAAAACAAAAAGAGACCCACAGACATAGAAAACAAACTTAGGGTTACCAAAGGGGAAGTGGTGGGGAGGGATAAACTAGGAGTATGGGATTAACATACACATGCTATTTTTTTTAACATCTTTATTGGAGTATAATTGCTTTACAACAAAGTGGATCAGTTATACATATACATATGTTCCCATATCCCCTCCCTCTTGCGTCTCCCTCCCTCCCACCCTCCCTATCCCACCCCTCTAGGAGGTCACAAAGCACCGAGCTAATCTCCCTGTGCTATGCGGCTGCTTCCCACTAGCTATCTATTTTACGTTTGGTAGTGTATATATGTCCATGCCACTCTCTCACTTCATCACAGCTTATCCTTCCCCCTCCCCATATCCTCAAGTCCATGCTCTAGTAGGTCTGTGTCTTTATTCCCGTCCTACCCCTAGGCTCTTCATGACATTTTTTTTTTCTTAGATTCCATATATGTGTTAGCATACGGTATTTGTTTTTCTCCTTCTGACTTACTTCACTCTGTATGACAGACTCCAGGTCCATCCACCTCACTACACATAACTCAGTTTTATTTCTTTTTATGGCTGAGTAATATTCCATTGTATATATGTGCCACATCTTCTTTATCCATTCCTCTGTCGATGGACACTTAGGTTGCTTCCATGTCCTGCCTATTGTAAATAGAGCTGCAATGAACATTTTGGTACATGATTCTTTTTGAATTATGGTTTTCTCAGGGTATATGCCCAGTAGTGGGACTGCTGGGTCGTATGGTAGTTCTATTTGTAGTTTTTTAAGGAACCTCCATACTGTTCTCCATAGTGGCTGTATCAGTTTACATGGCCCTCATCAAAAAATCTAGAAACAACAAATGCTGGAGAGGGTGTGGAGAAAAGGGGACACTCTTGCACTGCTGGTGGGAATGTGAATTGATACACACACTATTATATATAAAATACGGAAACAACAAGGGCCCACTGGATAGCACGGGGAACTCTACTCAATATTTTATAATAACCTATAAGGGAAAAGAATCTGAAAAAAATATGTATATGTATAACTGAATCACTTTGCTGTACGCCTGAAACTAACACAACATTGTAAATCAACTATACTTCAATTTAAAAAAAAAAAAAAACACTCCCTACGTATATAAAATTGTTATGAGAATAATACACTCCCGCACACGAGTGTATCATTAAAACCAGCCCAGTTTAAAAAGTCATCCATTACTTCCCATTAACCTTGCCAGGTGAAGTCTGAAATGCTGACATATGAATACCTATCATTGTCAACTCATAAAATGAGAAGTAAACAGCAAGAAAACATTCCAAACGTATAATTTCCCGCTGGGGTTGCCATTCAGATGCCTTGTCTAAAAAGCAATGTTTTCCACAGACCGACAGTGAAAGCAGAGAAAGGACACATTCTTTCCAACTTCAGATGTGTCATTTATCAGTTATTAACTGACAGACGGAAAGGATTCCACACAGGTTAATTAAGTTAAGCTTCATAAAGCAGGATAAGTTATTTTTGTGAGTGTGACTAAAAACAAGCTTAAAAAGAAGAAAACACACCGAGGAATGCTGGGCCGGCACAGACCCTGGGGGGCTAAGAGCACCGGTACAGGGACCTTCGCGACACTAAGGTGCCCCCAGGTGGGCGCTCAATCCATCCCACCTGACGACCACGGCGATCCTTTCCACCTATGAGGCCCCTTGGCATCAGCTGCAGGACAGGGTAGCATCAGCGCTGCCCTGAGGACCTCCCGGGATAACCCGCCTCCTAGCTCCTCCGTGCTGGGAGGCCAGAGACGGGGGACATTAGCCCCAGGAGCCCCCATCCCTGACGCCCTCCCACCTGCAGGAGGCGGGAGGTGAAAGCTGCGCGGCTTACTGTGACACTCACAGCTTGACCCACGGTCCGGCCAAGGCCGCCCACAAAAAAAAAAAAATCACACCCCCAGCCCCGTGAGTCTGGGTCTGCGTAGCTCCTACTTTGAGGGCGGCCCGTCTGTGGCGCAGAGCAGAGCCCTGCGCTTCCCCAAAACCTACGGGCACGGGACGCAGTGAGCTGAATCAACACCCCGGCCCAAGGGAGGGAGGTGCTGAACCGTCTATCCATTCCTAAGCCAGGGTCGGCAGGATGTCTTGCTGGGGGAGAAGTCCGCATGCGAGGCGGCACGTTAATTCACAAACACGCCCTCTGTGCTCCGCAAGAGCTGGGACCCCACCCCACTTACCTCTCCCAAAACAACGCCCCACCCGGGCGACCCAGGGTTGCACATCTGCAGACCTATCAACACCACTACCAATCAGGTGGGTAACATCACGGGTCCCACGCGCAAGCAAGAGGCCACTCGGGTGCTGACAAGGGGACTGTGTCTTCAGGAAAATGCCCTTGAGAAACGCAGGTGGTTCGGGAAGAGCCCGGGGACGTCACCTGCGGAAACCAGGTGGCGGCTTTAGCCAACGGGACTTTGCAAGGTCCCAGGCCTCTACTCTGTGTGGTGGGCGACCTCGGGGTGAGGAGCAGGACACCAGCCTGGAGTCTCCAGCCATGTGACAACCTCACCCATAAGCTGCAGAGAGAATTACATCCATCAACTCTGGTGCCCCGGTGGGGGGTCCAACCTCCTGGGGCGGGGCTGGTGGCCCCTGTCCCATCAGCTAGAAAACATTAGTATCACAGGTGACTAAAAGGCTGAAATGAGGCAGGTCCTCACGAAAAGCATCTCTCTTTCCTCCTCTGAGAAAAATGTCCAACCCCAGAGGCAGCATTCCAAAAGCGTGAAACATGATGATGTCGGTGAAAAAAGAACTGACGAATAACAAGGAAATACTTTACACTGAAATCTTTTTCATTGTGAATTCATCTCGTTCCCAAACTAGTTTTCATTACTTTTCTGAATGTGGTAAAATTCCCCGCCCGACCTCATTCAGGACACACACTCATCATCTGTGGATCACTGCACGAAACCAGGCAACGGCACCTGAGAAGTGGAGGCGGGGGGGGGGGGGGGAGTGACGTAGGGGGGCGGGGGAGTGACGTAGGGGGCGGGGGAGTGACGTAGGGGGCGGGGGAGTGACGTAGGGTGGGTAGGGCATGAAAGACACAGCTTCCTGACCCCCAGGAACACCTCTTTTTAAAAGCGCTTTTTTTTTTAATTGAAGTATAGTTGATTTTCAATGCTGTGTTAATTTCTGCTGTACAGCAGTGACTCAGTTATACATATATCTATATATACATTCTGTTTCATGTTCTTTTCCATGATGGTTTATCACAGGATACTGAATACAGTTCCCTGTGCTCTACCGTAGGACCTCGTTGTTCACCCCTCCTATATATAATCGTGTGTATCTGCTGACCTCAACCTCCCAATCCTTCCCTCCCCCCTCCCCCTCAGCAACCAGCACTTTTTAAACCCACTGACAGGTCCGCAGACCACTCCTCCTGTGTGTGAGGCTGTCCAGACACTGTTAAACACTGGGATATAAGAAGGGGTTTAGACACAGCGTCAGAGGGAGAAAGTTTTCAAGCCAACTCCATGGGATAATTATAGGCAGCAAGACAGACGGGCGGGCGGGCAGACGCATGGGGAATTCTGGCAGGGAGCTCCTCTCAGTGGCAAATGTCTAGATTCTGGCCACACTGAATCAGTCTCTTTCCAACCTAATGGCTTGTTTATTGAACATTAGTGGATTTTGCTCTTAATTAATAGGGCTCCAGCCAACGCAACTACCAAATATGTTTTAAGTCTCAGGAATTAGCCATGGGAACACAAGTCTGCACTTTTGCTGTATTATCACTCCCACCTGAGCTATTTTTTTTTTTTTTTTTTTTGCGGTACGCGGGCCTCTCACTGTTGTGGCCTCTCCCGTTGCGGAGCACAGGCTCCGGACGCGCAGGCTCAGTGGCCATGGCTCATGGGCCCAGCCGCTCCGCGGCACGTGGGATCTTCCCGGACCGGGGCACGAACCCGCGTCCCCTGCATCGGCAGGCGGATTCTCAACCACTGCGCCACCAGGGAAGCCCCCACCTGAGCTATTTTTAACTTCGACTCCCTAAACATCAGGTTCGCAAAAACTGCCAGGATCTGATTTGGGAGTCTGCTACTTTGCCCAGTGCTGGGAGTGAGCTTAACACACACACACGCATTCACATCCCATTTTCCCAAGTCTCCTAACTCAGTCTGCCGCCTAAGCATTTAATCATTCGAGCCACTTGCACGTAACTGGAGGGTCAACACATCTGGTCCACTCCCTGAGCTGAAGGCCGAATGGAACGCAGATGCTGAGACAAATGCTTTGCAGGGGCTCCTCATCCTTTCTGCCATCCCTTTGCCAACTCACCCACTTCCCGGGCGGGAGCCCCGATTCTCCTGCTGTGGCCACCCCGGGGGCCCAGGCTGGGAAACCCTCCTCACTCCCCCACCCCCCTTTTCAGGCTGGTGCCCATTGTGAACAGGACAAAGCGGGCAGGGCACCCATAACAGGAACAGAGACATCGTAAAAAGCAAACTGTTGGTGCCCTGATCTTTTCCAAATGAAGCCATCCAGGGATGCCGGCTGCCCAGCAGGTGCTGTCACAGCCCCACAGCCACACTGTGGAGGAGAAACCCTGCACCACGGCTGTGAGGGGTGCTCAGAGCAAACTGAGGCCACGTTTCCAGCAGAGGCCCGGGAGCTGCCATGGGCCCCCAGTCTGAAGACACTGGGGGCCTCCCAGGACCCTGGAGGAGGAGGAGGGGCAGGGACACCTGCCTGGTCTGCCCACTTTCACCGCAGCTCCTCCCAGCCCCCACAGAGAGTCAGAGGCTCGAGCACACTAGCCAACGATGCCGGGAAGCTCCCTGGTCCCGTCCCCTCTTCCTCCCAGACTGTAAAGGACCAGGTGACGAGGACACAGCCAGCGGAGAGCATGCTGGAAACAGGAGCTCTTGGGCGCTGCTGGTGGGAATGCCACAGGGCGCAGCTGTTGTGTAAAGCAGGACGGCGATTCCCAGAAAGTTAAACACAGAACTGCCTACAGTCCAGCAATCCCACTCCTGGGAGGATATGGGGGAGGGAGTCAAAGCAGAGACGGGTATCTGCAGTCTCACGTCCAGGGAGCCTCATTCACAGCAGCCAGGGGTGGAGGCCAAAGTGTCCACTGACCAGTGCTGTGATTACACTTTCAGCCTTAAAAAGGAAGGAAATTCCAACACCTGCTACCACACGGATGAACCCTGAGGACATTCTGCTAGGCTACATAAGCCAGTTACAGAAAGAGAAATACTGTATGAGTCCACCTATATGAGGCCCCTAGCGGCGTCAAATCCACGGAGACAGAAAGCAGGAATGGTGTGCGCCAGGAGCTGGGGGAAGGGGATGGGGAGGGAGTGTTTAATGGATACGGAGTTTCAGTTCGGGCAGAAAAAAGTCGTGGAGCTGGAGGTGGTGGCGCCTGCACAACAATGTGAATGGACTTAATGCCACGGAGCTGGACCAATGGTAAATGCTGTATCATGTAAACTTTACGATAAAAACAAAGACTGGGTCAGCAGACAAGAGCAAAGGGAAAGGGCGACTCAAAGTAAAGGGCACGTCCCCTTCCTTCCCCTACCTCAGGCTGGGTTGCAACAGATGGAGTCCGTCCACGGGCCCCGGCAGAGCCCCCAGACAGGGAGAAGCAGGTTCCCCTGTGACTTGGCATCTTGTCTTAGCCTGTTCAGGCTTCTATGACAAAACACCACAGACTGGGTGGCTTCTAAGCAACAGTCATGTATTGCTTGCAGTTCTGGAGGATGGAAGGCCGAAGTCAGGGTGCTGGCGTGGGTCCAGGGCGGGCCCTATTCCGGGTCGCAGAGACTTCTCACTGTACCTCCACACGGTGTAAGGGCCAAGGGAGAGCTCAGGGTGTCCTTTATAAGGGCGCTAATCCTAATCCCAGTTATGAGGGCCCCACCCCAGAAGCCCACCTCCTAATAGCACCACCTTGGAGGTTAGGAATTCAACATGTTAATTTGGGAGGGGCACAGACATTCAGACCACAGCGGGCCTTTCACAGACTTTCATCTCCTCTCTCAGCCACCATCACTTTGCATCGTCTAACACTGTCACTCTAGTTTGACAAAATCAGACGTCCAACACATCCCAAGTCTGCAAAGGCAGGATGGCACAGCCGGCAAGCCCAGTCGGAGTGGGTCGGGCTGAGTGGTGTAGTAACAACTGATCTTTCTGTTGTCCTACAGTCTGGCAAAAACAAGATGAAGCAGCCAGTTTTTAAAAAGTCAGTTTTTTACAAAAGAAGGGGCTATGATTTCTGGGAACACTTCTGATCCTATGATTTTAGATCTCGTGTGAGTCTTGAGCTCATCTTCTCCAACACGCTCCACGAATCACGGGGGAGCAGGGCTCACTTACAGAACTGCAGCTGTGCATGGTGTCCTGTGCCACAAAGTTATGACACAATTAATTCATCGCCAGGTAGCATCCCTGCCCCCAGGAGCTCGTAAGTCAGAGGGTCAGAGACAAGTACGTGGAAACCCACATGAGGGTTTCCTACAGGGGAAATCACCACTGCTACAAGAGGCCAAGGTCAGGGCTCTCATCCGAGACCGGAGGAGGGGTCTCGAAGGCCTTCGATGGAGCCCCCAGCTGCAGCAGGGTGAAGGAGCAGGAACCACCTAGGAAAGGAGAAGAAAAGCCCACGGGCCACAGGGAGAGAGAAAGTCTGAGAAAGCAGGGCACAGTCTGGTTCGGGAAGGTTAAGGCAGCAGGGAAAAAAGAAGAGACTGGAACTGCATGCCCTTCTAGGGCGCCCCTGGCCACACCTGGCTGTTGACATTTAACTGCATGAAAACTGAAGAAAGTGAAAAATTCAGCTCCACATTTCAAGTGCTCAGTGGCGCTTGGACTGGACACAGGCACAGAGCATCCTTATCCTCACAGAGTTTCGTGGGACAGCACTGGGCTGGGAAACAGGCAGGAGCCACCCCAAGACAGGCCAGCAGGCTCGGCTCAGAAGGTCAGTTGAATCCTACACAACGGACACCGGGACCCAAGTCTTCTTATTCCTGAGCCCGTTTTCCTTCCACCAAGCCTGCCTGTCTACCTTTGATAGGAGAAAGTCAAACAGGACTAATGACCAAGCACAAGGCATTCTAGATTAGGGAGATACCCGTCTGGCCCAGTCAGGGTGCGAGCATGTCCACGTGTGTCCACATGTGTCCAGGGAGAAAGACAGCCTGCTGCCCGCGTCTGGAGGGAGGGGAGAGTGTCCCTAAGACAACAGTTCCTCCTCTGAGATCTTGGACAACACAGTGAGAAGGAAGGGGGAGAGCAATGAACCGGGACTCCTGGTCCATCTGGCTCATCTTTGGGAATTTGTGTCACTTTTTTTCAAAAAGGATAAGGACTTCAATGATCTTTCTAAAGCAATCAGTGTCTCTTAAAGAGGTAACATTTGGTTTGGCAGAGGCGGGGATTGGATCTACAACAGGGTTTGTGAGAAAGTGTTTGTGGTCTGGGAACCTGTCTCATCAAATGTACCTCAACAGGGCTTCCCTGGTGGCGCAGTAGCTGAGAATCCGCCTGCCGATGCAGGGGACACGGGTTCGTACCCCGGTCCGGGAGGATCCCACGTGCCGCGGAGCAGCTGGGCCCGTGAGCCGTGGCCGCTGAGCCTGCGCGTCCGGAGCCTGTGCTCCGCAATGGGAGGGGCCACAGCAGGGAGAGGCCCGTGTACCGCAAAAAAAAAAAAAAAAAAAGTACCTCAATAAAATACATCTTAGCCGTTGCTTGAAAAGCTTTTCCTTTAATTTTTAAATAGAAATGTTTTGGGCTGTGGAATTTATTCTAATTGAACTTGACCTGTAGAAGACACGGTCCTGGCAAGCAACAGCTCAGCACCTAATTAGGGGGCAAACAGAAGCCTGTGAAAACCCTCAAGGCTGCAGTGTGGCCCCAGCCGGGGAAGTGAGCGTCCTCATGTCTGAAGCGGGGACCATCCCTGAGATGGACGGGAGGAAACACAGATACTGCCGAAGACCCACCAGACAGAGTACGTGGCAGAATCTACTTTAGAATATACACCATTAGGTCTTGAAAACAGTTACCATCATTAGCTGTGTATAAAAGCAAATGAAACCATATAAAGTATTGATATAAGTCAGAAAGAAAGTTGACTACTACGACTGGAAGAGACAGGTAAAAAATAAAGAACTACGGGAACATGAAGGAAAAGTGATAAAAGACACTGCCATCGAATCGGGGGCTGAAAGCCAGCAAGTGGCCCTGGACAATGAACACTGCAGTGACAAGGTGAAAGTGAGGGAGCAAAGGTATAAAATGGTGGGGGGTAGGGGAGAGATTTAAAATTAACTTAAAAGAAAATCATAAAAGAATAAAAAGGCATATTATCACTATGTCAATAACATACACATCAACATTAAGTGGCTTAAATCAAGAAAAAAGTACAAAGATGAAGATATATAAAAGCCTTCAGTGGATCATGAAATATCAAATCTAGATTCTGTTACAGTATAAATTATAGCAACTGAAAAAATGTACACCTAAAATCACCCAAAGCATACAATCCACAGAGCCCACAATTATATGCGGATGGGGAGAGAATAAAGGGGTGCAGGAAACACGTAATAAATACACTACCTCTCCACTAAACGTTTTTATTGAGTTCAAGTCCAAATCACAACCAACTGTTCCTATGCTTTAAATTCGCACATCCTCAGTCTAAACATTACTTCGGTGTCAAATATCCCTGCTCACTTTTTAAAATGCATGGTCAATTAAAAATTTAAATTTAATGATAAATTTAATAACAAAACACAAAAGGCCTAGAAACCTAAACTTCTCATTGGTGTGCAGACAGCCTATAATCACTGTTTTCTTAATAATTATGGAAGCACTCTCGGGTGTTCAGAAATTACTTCACTTCCCAGGTCCCAAATTAAAGAGGCCACTGGACCCAGACCCGCATACACACGGGGGTGTCACTTGCCTGCACCTACCCAATAATAATCCACTCTGCTGGCGCCAGAAAAGTCAGGCAGGGAGGGACAGAGGAGGGGCTGCAGGCTGCCATGGCCAGAGTCAGGAGAACCCAGCACAGTGCAAACGTCATTTATACCAAATTTAATCGTATATTAGCTTCACCTTCATTAGACAACCACTGGGAAATACTTACAGTGCTCTGAGATTATTTGCTATTGTAACAGGGAAATGTCCAACTCCTCTTACGTGTTAAGAAAATTTTAAGAAAAACTATAATTACAAAAGAATAAAATTCCTAGGCTTCCTTTCCACTTTATATCAAACAATAACTTTGACATTCTTAAATGAACTGCCAACATAACATCTAAAAAATACAGCTCAAATTAAATGGGAAAAGTTTATGCAGCCAATAATTAGACACACTGTCATTTTTAAGGATGTAAATACATTTTCTAACACATTAGCCAAAAGCCTAGAAAGCTTAAAAAAAAAAAAAGGCCTGGAAGACTCAACCTGTTATTATGGGGGCACACCTGTTAATATTTTATTACCTCTGTAAGCTCGTGAGAGGTGAGGTAGGAAATGCTGAGTTGCCCAGCCAAGTTTACTGTCGGGAGTAGGGGCCTCCTATACTGAACGCTACGTGCTGGGTGTTGAAAGGACTCACGTAGCTCAAGTTACCCACTTGAATTAATATTTTAAAAATTATTTCTTGTTCTAATAACTTGATTAAATAAAGACGAATTTATGCAGATAAAGGATTACCAGCTATGTCTCCAGTAAGCACACTTTTTGATGAGACTGACTAGCAAACTTCCACTGATTTTCACACAAGCACACTGCCTGAACGCAGTCAATGGTCAAAGGCACCAGCTGTTTCGACATTTCATGTCACTGGAGGCTATTTTATTCTACAGAAATACGTGTTTCCGCCACAGGAAAAAAAAAAATTAACCAGTATCCTACCAAACTCATCAATGTTGTGTCTCTTATTCACGTAGGGTCCAGTGGGACAGTTAACCTTGTGTCCACCACCAACTACTGGGGATGGATCTCACACATACGCAAACTAAAAGTAAGCCAGTAAACTTTGTCTCAAACGGACTTAAAGATATATGAAAACCTCACCCAAAGGGAATTTACCTTTACTTGCATTCTAGAATATTCCATCAATTATTATACCTCAACTGAGCTCTGAAATTCCTAAAAAGTCACATCAAGTCTGTTAGTTTTTGCACATGTCTTCTTTCCTAAAGGAATACTTTCCCCAGACAGTTTTTAAGTTAGTCTTAAGTTATGATTTTAATGAAATTACTAGTAAAAACCTATAACTTCAATACAACTAAAATGTATACTTGTGTTCTCAACAAAGATAACTAATAACTCTTCATTAATAATTTAGGCAGACGTACGATGGGTGAGTTTACATTCACTAAGTCCTCTGTCCCTTCAGGAACCCTCAAGAAGGGCTGTCGTACACCCTATTTTATAATGTGAAATCTCAATTCATTGTCCCCCATCCAGCCCAGTACAAGGACAAGTGCCAGTTTCAGTGAAAGGCAACAAATTCGTTCCATCAGTTATCTGCTACGGTGCAGAGAAGTGATAACTCACCGAAAGTGGGATTGGATAACCAATAATGGCAGCATCAGAGAAAAAACAAATTCCCCAGAGTACATGGCAAGCTCTGCCTTGTTCTCAGGCAACATAGGAGCCAGTCCGGGAGACGAGACTGTAACTGCGGTGAAGAACCCAGAAGCTGAGTACCACCAATAATGTACCAAGGCCAACATTTTCCCATCTTTATCTTTCCTTGCTGGTAGGCAACCGATACACCTAAATCATATAAAACATTCAAAAAAACCCAAGACCATTTCTTTCCTCTGATTTTAAGCACGTCGATATTTGCTTGACTTCACCAAAATGTACTAAAACAAATGACAAATGATACAATAATTGGGAATAATAGACTTCAAAGCACTATGCCTAAATTTCTTGGACAAGGATGTTCAAACAAGCAGATCGGAGGTTCTGGATGGGAGTGTGGGGACAGAGCCAACTGCATCAATAATAACAATCTCAGTTTTGTTACCATATCCACAGCAAAAGTCCTTAGTCTCCCTGGGGGACCTGGACGTGAAGGCCAACCAGAGCTCTGCGAACCAGACCCGGGGTGGCTGCCCTCTTGCGTACACGGTACCTGCCTGGAAAAGACGGCCCAATTCTTAGGGCTCCCCGTTTCACTTCTACAATCAGATTCCTTTTAAAGGATCTCACAGATAGTTTTTGGATACCGTTTCGCTGGCCTCTTAAATGGTCTCTCCTTCAAATATATTTCTAAGGTGGTTTTGCCAAAAAATGATTCCGTCTCCTTAAACAGGCTCATTAAGAATAAGCTCTGAAGACGGCAGATTTAGAGGCAATTCTGTTTCACATTTCTCGAAGTCATTTTGCAATGACCACTGCCATGAAAAAGGATTTCCCACGTGTATTTTCTTTGCGGGAGATTTGTTTATTCAAACGTAATTACATAACCACTAAGCGCCCTGCAAAAAAAAAAAAAAAAAAAAAAAGTTCTTTTTAACATTCCTCAGCCTCAGGATTATTTGATTCGTTAACCTGGCTCACTTTTTCCTGGCATTAAAGGGAGAGTTAAAAAAAAAAAAAAAAAGCCAGTTTTTGAAAACCTTTTGCGCACTTGGGCAGAACCGCGGCCTACGGGCACACGCGGGCAGGATGAGTCAGTGGGACACACTGCAAAGAAATGAGATTAGTTGTCCCCAAAGCTGCCTCGCTGGACACCAGTTGCTAGAGGGGAACGTGGGCCCCTTCGGTAAGCAGGTGCAGGGCCCACCCCAGGCACTCATTCCATTTGCAGGACTCATCACACATTTGCTCCAGGCCCGTAAGACAGTTCGCAGGTCCTGGGTGCGCCCCGCGGAGACGCAAGGCAGCCGCAAGGAGAGCGCGTAACGTCGCAGCGGCCGCCAGGCCCCGTGGGGTCGTGCAAGGTTCAAATTCCGCCTCAGGATCCGGTTAAAGAGCAGGCTTGTTTTTCTTGTATTAGGGAAGTCACTCTTTCTGCGAGTAAAATGTGAACGTGACATGCAGTCCACACACGCGACGTGTGGGATGGAAAACAGACCCCGCGAAGGTTTGGGCAGGGACACGACCACGCCAGCCGGGATGGGAGCCCCGACTATAATCCGATGCTGGGGTCCCTGACGCGGGCCCGGTCCGCCCCGCCTGTGCCCTGTGCAGGGGAGCCCCGAAAAGCCAGCCGGGGCGGGGGAGCAGCGGTCAGGAGAACCTCCACGACAGTGCCCTCTACACAGCCCTCCCGAGACCGCGGAACCCAGGCGCCTCCGGGGGCCCGGAACCTGTTCCCCTTCCTTTTGGGTGGAAGGTAGAGCGGACCGTGGGGCGGGGTGCCGTGCCGGGTGCGGGGTGACCAGACTGGAACGCGGGCGGGAACCGGGCAAGTCAGCGACAGGGCTGGGGGCCGGGGCCGAGTCTCCATCGCCTTCCCACCCACCCCCATCCCGGGGAGCCCTCGCGGGTGGCAGAGGAAGGCTCGGGGCTCGGTGGGGATCTGCCCGCGGGGAGCCCCCCAAAGGGAGCGCGCCCACAAAAGCACCCACGCGAAAAGCGCCCAGGCCTCGGCCTGACACTGTTACCCGGGCAACGACCCGGGAGCACAAAGTACACAACCCCCTTCCCTCGCGGGGCGCGGGCCCGCGGGCCGGAGGGGGCGCCCCCGTCCCGAGTGCGCGCCGTGCAGGCGCGGGCGTCCGAGCCGAGCGGAGCCCGGAGCCGCTTACCCGGTCGGGGGCTTGGCCGCTGAGGCGCGCGGCGCGTCCATGGAGCCGGCGGGCCGCGGGCGCGGGCGGCGCTCGGGCCCCGCGAGTCAGGCGCTCGCAGCCGCCGCCGCCGCCCTCATTCACTTTTTCCGCGCTGACCCATCGTCCTCCCTCGCGGGCCGGCGGAGGACAGCGGCCGGGCCGGGACGACGGAAGGGGCTGGAACCGACCCGCGCGGGCGGGAGCGCGGGCCGCGCGGGGAGGGGCCGGCGCGGGGCGGGGGCGCCGGGAGTAAGGTGCGCCGCGCCCCCGGGAGCGCCGCCCCCGCCGCCGCCGCGCGCCTCCTGAGCGGCGGACCCGGCCCGCGGCGCGCTTCCCCCGGACCTCCGGGCCCCGGGAGCGCGCGGCGCCGCGCTGCGGCGGGGAGGAGCTGCGGAGGGGCAAGCACCTGGCAGCGGCAGGGCCCGGCGAGGGCGAGGTGGGCGGACCGGCGGGAGGACTGAGGTTGGCGATCGAGGAGTGAGTGAGCGGTTGCCAGGCTCGCTGCCCTGGAACCCAACAGAACCTCCATCCGGGCAACCGAGCTCTGGGGCGGTGGGTCTCAAAGTGGGTGCCTGACCTGCAGCATCTGGGAGCCGGCTAGAAATGCAGATTCGGGCCCCGCCCCGGCGTCCGGAGCCGGAAGCCGCGGGCGCTGGAGCCGGCCCGGAGGTGTTCCCGGAGCTCGGGTGGACGCGCGCTCGACTTTGCCTAGTTCTCGAGGCGCCGCGGTCGCGCTGCCCCGCGGTGGGTCCGAGTGCTGGCCGCGGGCAGAAATGCCAGTAGAGGTAGCCCGCGGGGGGCCCAGAGCAGGCCAGCCCGAGGCCCCCGATCTGGCGAGCTTCACCCCACACGCCTCCTAACCCACCCAAAAGCCACAAAAGGGATCTGGGCTAGTGCGAAAGTGTGACTAACAGAAATGACTCTTTGCTGTGGTTCCAACGACTAGACTAACAGGCGAGTTAAGTGAGCCTGCAGGGATCGGTGTCGGAGGAGGTGCTGCTTCGGATCTTGAACTTGGATGAGGAATCCAGAGGCCAGCCTGAGCCGTCCTCCCGCTACCCTCCAGCTTTCCCATTAACAAAGCGGGGCGGGGGCTGGGGCGGGGGGCCGGTCTAGACACAGAATGCGAAGTCCTTGCCCGGACCTGAAAGGCCTTAAGTGCTGAGGCCGGGGCGCCCACCCAGAAGCCTGTTCCTACCTCTGCGCTCGGCCTCGGAGCCCAGCGCCCTGCGGCTCAGCACCCCCGGCTCTGCCCACCTCAGGTCTCTGCCTGGGATGCTCTGCCACGGGACCGCCCGCCTGCACCGTCCCACCCTGCGGTGCCTTGCTCAGATACCATACCACCTCCCCAGGGAAGCCCTCCCGGAGCCCTCTGTGTGAAAGCACACACTTAGTATTGCTCTGCTTGTCCTGAGTTATTTTTCTTCCAAGCATTTATCATTTTGTTTGTATATATATCAATAGTATATATATTTTAATATATATTTGTTGTTTGCATGTATTTAAATGTTTGTTTATATTTATAAAGAACTGTTTATGCTTGCATTATAAACAAAATGTTCCTTATATATGAACGTATATATAAATTTTGTTTATATTTATATAAGTATATAAACCATTCTGGGTGCATACATTATAAATCAATGCAATATAAATATATAAGTACATCTCATATTCAGCATGTGTCTGGCCATCTGTCTCCTCCCCTAGAATTTGATCTCAGTGAGTGTTGGGCCTTTGTCTGTTTCATGCATCACTGGACCCCCAGCATCTAGGACAGTGCCTGGCAGGTGGAGGGGGTGCTCCATAAAGTAACCAGTGCACTGAATGAATGAGTCTCCACGACTCCTTCCCCCTCTAGGTTTGGGGGTCAGGGGCTCCTCCCCAGGATCTCAGGAGTCCCTCCTTGCTCTGGACACCACATGGGAAAGGGCAGCCTGGGAGGGGCCAGAGCCAGGAAGTGGACCAAGGATTGTGGCCTGGAGCCTGCTGAGGTTACAGGAGGAAGTGCCACTCATGGCTCACAGGTGACTGGAGGGCCTGGGGCTGTGGCAGAAGCAGTGGGGGTGAGGAATAGCCCAGTGTCCCAGTGGACAAGGGGGTCAGAGCAGGTAGCTGTTTCTCAGCCAGACAGTCAACGTCCTAGAAAAATTAAGAGGTGGAGGCAGTCTCCCACCTCCAGGCTGAGGTTCAAGTTGCTCTCATGGGATAGAAGCCCGGCAGGACCCAGAGGCCTGGACACCTCTGATTCCAGGAGGGCCACCAGGCATCTCAGACCCCGAAACCCAACAGGCACCTCTGTCCAGGAGTGGGGTGGAGGGAAAGGACTGGGAAGAAATGCCACAAGGAGGCGGGGGGGGGGGGGGTGGCAGGATCAGACCTGCCAGCGGAATGGTGGGCTGAGCTCCCAAGGCCCTCAGGGGAGAGTCCAGTGGCGGGCCTGGCGGTCTCCTGGGTCAGCTGTGAAGGAGAGGCACAGAGCCTGGGAGGCAGGAAACCAGCTTCTCTGTTTGCAACCCAAACTTCCCTTACCGTGAGGATCCCTGCAGACCCACCCGTGTAGAGGTGTGGTCCAAAATTGTGCAGTTAGATGGATACTTTCCAGTATCTGCTATGTGCCAGCCATTGTGTGCAGGCTGGAAACAGCTGACCACCTCCCAGATGGAGCCACCCCAGGGAAACAAGTTCCAGGCAGGGGTTTAGCATTTCCAGCCACAGGGTACCAGCAATAGGTAGCTGAGAGCCTGAGGGCAGGGGCTCTACCCTTTGTGGAGTCCTGAGCAGGATGCTCTCCTGGGTTTGCTTACTGACCTTCTAGAGCAAATGCACGCAGGGGCCTGAATTCTGGGCGACAGGGGTTCCCAGCTGTTCCTTACCGACACACTCTTTTAAGTTTCCCTGACTAAACTAGCACCTTTGCAGATATTAACTATCATTAAATGTTCTATTTTGGGTGTTGTAAATACCCAGGGACATGCCGAGCCATCTTTTAAAATGGCTCAAAAAAAAAAAAAAAAAAGCACCCCAGTTTGCAGACTTTGTCGACTTTTATTGTGTGAATGCTCCCACCCCGGCCTGTCTCAAGCTACCACCGCTACCATCATGAGGTCACTGAAGGCAGGGTGGGGGCCAGGCTCCCACACACTGGCATCTGCGTGTCTCACCTTCCTAAGTGTTGCAGGAAAGTCGAAGCTTTGCCCCTTTCCAGCACCTGCTCTGAGGCCTGGGCACCATGCTTGGTGTCCCCGTGCCCACTGTCACTGGCCCGTCCTGGCTACGGCTCTGCGCGGCCGCGATGCAGCCCTTGACTGAAGGAGTGGGTGCCGTCACTGCGCAGAGAATCGGTGTGAGGCCACCTCAGGGGCTCCCTGGCCTTGCCCCGACCCCAACGCCCCGCTTTGCTGCTGCCTCTCCGCCCAGATCTCCCCTTTCTGCTGGGCAGCAGAGGCCCTCAGCACCCCACTCAGCCTGTGCACTCAGCCCCCGCCTCCAGTGGGGTCCCCACAATGCCCCGAGTCCCTCCAGCTACCCAGCATGCATCGCAGGAAAAGGAGGTGAGGAATGTAAATGACACACGCCCCACCCCCAGGCAGATCAGCTTAGAGCAGGGCTTCCCAAACGTCAATACACACTAGACGCTCTGGGGACCTTGTTAAAATGCAGCTCTTGGTCCAGTGGCTCCAGGGCTGTGGGACCTGAGAGTCTGCATTTCTAACAAGCTTCCACTGAGGCAGGGAAGCTAGGGTTTAGGCTCAGACACACTAGCCTCAGGCCTGATTCTACACTCGCTAACAGAATTACTAAGAGTGAGTTCTTCTCCTTTCTAAGATTTAGTTTCCTCCTCTGAAATATAAGAATCATCAGAGGCAAATCCAGGTTTTTCCGGGGCCTGATAATGCAATTTTAATTACCTAAAAAAAAAAAAGAATACCATCACAGGGAACTATATTCAATATCTTGTAATAACCTATAATGAATCTGATAAAGAATATATATATATATATGGAATTCCCTGACGGTCCAGTGGTTAGGACTCTGCGCTTTCACTGCTGGGGGCGCGGGTTCAATCCCTGGTCAAGGGAACTAAGATCCCACAAGCCGTGCAGCATGGCCAAAAAAAAAAAAAAATATATATATATATATATATATATATATATATATAAAACATATGTATAACTGAATCACTTTGCTGTACACCTGAAACACTGTAAATCAACTAAACTTCAATATAAAATTAAATTATATAAACTTACAATTAGGTAAATTACATTAAAAATTAGGGTAATAAATACTAAAAACAATAAAAAGCATACCATATGATCAATATCAATTTAGATACCAAAATGGATATTTATTTTGAATGTACTATGGACTGAATTGTGTGTGTGTGTCTCCCCCCAACACACACAACAAATTCCTAAGTTGAAGCCTTAACCCCCAGTGGGCGGGGGTGGGGGGTGGGGGTGGTTTAGCCTCTGTATTTGGAAATAGAGCCTTTCAGAGGGTAATTTAGGTTCCATGAGGTCATCAGGGTGGGGTCCCAGCTCTACAGGACTAGAGTTCTTATAAGAAGACAAGGCACCAGGTCTCACTCTCTCCCCATAAGTTTTCAAGTTTGCTTTAGGCTATAGGACTTAATAACTTTTTGGGGGTTGGTAAGTTACTAAAACCAGACTGCATTTCGTGTGAGATTATTAATTGACAATAGTAACTCAAAAAAACATTAATGTCGAGTCCTTGATTTTTGTTGAGAGAGTCACATGCCATAAGAGTCCCCTCTTCCAAGTGTGCACTCCAGTGGCCATCCGGTTGTCTGATTATACATGGAGGTGCCCAGCCGTCACCACTATCTAAATTCAGAGCGTGGTTATCACCTCCAAAATAAACCTTATGTCTGTAAGCATTTTCTCCCTATTCCTCCGTCTCCCCACCCCCTCAGGATCACTCACCTTTAGGTCTCCGTGGATCCACCTGTTCAGGACATTTCATAGAAACGCACTCATACAATAATGTGGCTTTTGGGGCTTCCCTGGTGGCGCAGCGGTTGAGAGTCCGCCTGCCGATGCGGGGGACGCGGGTTCGTGCCCCGGTCCGGGAGGATCCCACGTGCCGCGGAGCGGCTGGGCCTGTGAGCCGTGGCCGCTGGGCCTGCGCGTCTGGAGCCTGTGCTCCGCAGCGGGAGAGGCCACAACAGTGAGAGGCCCGCGTACCGCAAAAAAAAAAAAAAAAAAAAAAAAATCCCAAAGAGTTCAAATTCGTGTTGTTCAAAGGTCAGCTGTACAAGTTGTTGTGTGACCATGTTTTCATTCCTCTTTTGTATATTCCTAAGAGTAGAATTGCTGGGTCATATGGTAACTCCGTGTTTAACCCTATGAGAAACTGCCAAAATGTTTTTACAAAGTGGCTGCACCATTTTCCAGCCCCGCCAGCAATGAATGAGGGTTCCAGTTTCTCCACACCCTCGGAAACAGTTGTTAATGTCTGTCTTTGACCATAGCCATCCTAGTGGGTATGAAGTGGTATCTCACTGTGTTTGGGTTTTTAAAATAAATTTATTTATTTATTTATTTTTGGCTGTGTTGGGTCTTCATTGCTGCGCATGGGCCTTCTCTAGTTGTGGCAAGCGGAGGCTTCTCTTGTTGCGGAGCACAGGCTCTAGGCACGCGGGCTTCAATAGTTGTGGCCCGCGGGCTCAGTAGTTGTGGCCCATGGGCTCTACAGTGCAGGCTCAGTAGTTGTGGCGCACGGGCTTAGTTGCTCCGCGGCATGTGGGATCTTCCCAGACCAGGACTCGAACCTGTGTCCCCTGCATTGGCAGGCGGATTCTTAACCACTGCGCCACCAGGGAAGCCCCTCTCTTTGGGCTTTCGATTTATGTTTCCCTAATGACATGATGTTAAGCAACTTTTCATGTGCTTTTTGGCTATTTGTGTGTCTCCTTTGGAGAAATGTGATTCAAGTTCTTTGTGCATTTTGAAAATTAGATTGTTTATATTTTCAAGTTGTAAGAGTTCTCTTTATATTGTACATACAAATCCCTATCATATATGATTTGCAAATATTTTATCCTTTTGTGGGTTATTCTTTCACACTCTTTTCTTTTTAAATTGAAGTACAGTTGATTTACAATGTTGTGTTAATTTCTGCTGTACAGCAAAGTGATTCAGTTATACATACATTTTTTCATATTCTTTTCCATTATGATTTATCACAGGATATTGAATAGAGTACCCTGTGCTATATAGTAGGACCTTGTTATTTATTTTATATCTAGTAGTTTGTATCTGCTAATCGCAAACTCCTAACTTATCTCTCCTCCACCCTCTTTCCCCTTTGGTAACTGTAAGTTTATTTTCTATGTCTGTTCTTTCACACACTTGATGGTATTTTTTGAAGCACAGAGTATTTTATTTTTGATGAAGTTCAATTAATTTATTTTTTTCTCTTGTTGCTTGTGCCATATCTAAGAAATCATTGCCTAATCTAAGGTCTGTTTGTAGAGTATTAATCCTCCTTTAAAACAATGGCAGTTATTCTTTCCAAAGTTGTAGTTTATGGGTAAGGCCAAGCACAGGAAAGATTGGGAAGTAGCTGTAGTGTGTCTTCAGAGACTTGGGTCCTCTGCTTCTGCAGCCTGTTCTTTAATTAGGAGCTCTTTGTAACCTAGTCTGTTGTTCCTTGTCCGGGCTAATTCCATCTGAATAGCTTGGAGACATTCATCCAAGGCATGGAATCCGCAAAGTGCTGTCAGGTATTAGCAATTAAGGAATTCATGCAGGGCAGGGCTCTGATTCCCAGGAATCCTGAAATCACCCTCAAGGGGTGGAAGGGATTTGGGAGTCATACCGCCTCTGAGATGAGAGTCCCTTGGTGGAATAGGAGCCGGAATAGGAACCGAGAGAGATGGGATGGGACCACAATTGGATTAGGCATGAGGTGGTTGGCTCTGGGCTGTTCTTGGTTGAGGTCTCTGGGAGAGGTTCATATACACTGAGCCTCAAAATCACAAGTCTGGGAGCTAACTCAGCCCTGTCCTTATCCCTGGTTTGTTTCTCTTGGACCAGCCTCCAGCACCTACCAGAACACACACATCTTTCTGTCTTCTCTCTCTTCTAATAATAATTAGACAACAAGTATGTATTGGCTGAATTATTAACCATATTCGTAGTTAAGATTTAAGGACCGCTACTACGGGCAAAGCACTGTGTTCAATTCTTTAACAACACTAATTATATAATGTTTAAAGTGACCCGAAAGATAGGTGCTATTGTTGTCCCCATTTTCAGGATGAAAAATGTGGGGAGGGGCTTCCCTGGTGGCGCAGTGGTTGAGAGTCCGCCTGCCGATGCAGGAGACACGGGTTCGTGCCCCGGTCCGGGAAGATCCCACGTGCCGCGGAGCGGCTGGGCCCGTGAGCCATGGCCGCTGCGCCTGCGCGTCCGGAGCCTGTGCTCCGCAGCGGGAGAGGCCACAGCGGTGAGAGGCCCGCGTACCGCAAAAAAAAAAAAAAAAAAAAAATGTGGGGAGTTAACTAAGTTGCTGAAGGTCGCACAGAGCAACCATTCAAGCCCGGGAAACTTTACCAAAGACCCTGTGTCCTCTGCTGTTATGCGAAGACGGTTCTTCTAATCTAGGCCCAACACCCAATTGCCCTGTGACCCACTCAACGCAGAAGCAGTTGCCGCCCTTCATATTTGTCAGCAAATGTGTTCAGAACTCACTGCCAAGCAGCAAATGGAGAGACTGTGTAGGTCTGGCTCTCCTGCCACTTTGTCACGAAGCTTTTATTTTAGCTGCCAGCTGTCGTAATTTTTCTCCTGGTGAGATCACACTAAGAGCTGTGCTTTCCCCTCCTGCCTCGTCAAGAGGAAGCGTCTCTGAGTCTCTTGGATGAGATCTTCAGCCCCTGAGTTGATGTAACATGACACCTAAACCCGCAACCCACACAAGGATTATGCAATTGGGTTTAGGACTCCTTGCAGTGTTTTCTAGAAATATGAGCCTCTTCAGGACACACATCTTTGGAGTTTTGACTAAAGAGGATTTTCTGACCTCGGCCGATGTCTGTTCTGTCGTTATACATGATTTTGCCTTCAAGAACTTGCCAGGTTTTAACTCAGCTGAGGGTTCAGAACATACTAGCTTACAAGCAGGACTATATCCTTCACATTTGTTCAGTATCATTCATTCCGATGTCATTCTAAAAACCAAAGCTGGGATGAAAGGCATTCCATCTTCTTTCATACTTTTCTGTGTATTAAAAAAAAAAACTCTGTTATCTAACATAGTTCAAGAGTGGAGGGGTCCAGCCAAAGAACTAGAATGACATTTCTAAATTTCTGATTTTGGGTTTCGAATATTAGCAGTTTGTTTGGGCCAACCCATAGCCTCCTTCGCAAAGGGATAGCTTCATCTTTTTCGTGTGTCTATGGGCTACATTTATCAAGGAGAAGAAAGAGAACGGAATGCATTCTGTATTCTTGTATTCCCAAACATTTACTACTACGTAGGACGGCTCCACACCAGCACCTGCTCTGTGTTTACCTCCAGCACTGGGCCAGTCTGGACACGAGGGTGGACGGGGGTAGCCACGGGGGACCACAGCTGATGAGGAGCCGAGGGGCCTCCTAGCAGGGGCTCATCCGGAGGGTGGAGAGGAGGAAGCACAGCAATAACCAGGAGGGGCAGCTCTGTCATCGTCGGGGTGAGGGGCTCTGAGCCTCACGCAGTGTCAGGATCCAGACTGCGACTGGGTCCGGACCTCGGGTCGCCTGTGACTCTAGCCGGTCTAAGAGGCAGCGGTGTCCAAGCCATAGCGCTTTATGGTACACAGTCAAGGAAGGCCCAGCATCAGGGGAGACTGTCGCAGCAGCACTGGGGTGGGACAGAGCTGCAGGAGAGGGACAGGGGCGGGGGCACCACATGTGCAGAGGTGCCCATCTGTACAGTACAAGAGCACTCTTAGGTGAGCTCCAGAGCTATAGATGGCTTGGAGTTTTTTAGGGGTAATGGGATACAGGCAGGAACATTTTCACTTGCTGCTATACTTGGGCATTGTTTCTTTCCAGCTTCATTGAGGTATAATCGATACACGAGTTGTGTAAGTTTAAGGTGTACAGTGCAATGACTTGATGTATGTATATGTTGCAAAATAATTACCACAGTGAGGTTAGTTAACATTACCTCATGCTGTTACAATTTTTTGTCCCTGTGATGAGAATTTTTAAGATCTAGTCTCTCAGTAATTTCAGATACACAGTTCGGTATCATTAACTATAGTCACCATGCTGTACGGTACATGCTCAGAAACTATTTGTCTAATAACTCAAAGTTTGGACCCTTTGACTGTTTATTTCTCCTTTTATTTCTGATAGTATCTGCTGTACATATTTAGGTAGGTCCATGTTGGTTGCTAGTTGGACACTATTTTTGTTTTCAGGCTATTGTAGCTGAAGAAATTTCAGTTATATATACACTCTACTGTATATAAAATAGATAACCAACAAGGACCTACTGTATAGCGCAGGGAACTCTACTACATATTTTATAATACCCTATCTGTAAGGGAAAAGAATCTGAAAAGGAATATATCTATATCTATCCATATGTATATATATAACAAAATCACTTTGCTGTACCCCTGAAACTAACACGACATTGTAAATCAACTACACTTCAATTTTTTAAAAAGTAGAAAAAGAAAAAAAAAAGATTGTCTCACCCATAAGTAAGCACTCAGTAAAGTTTGCTATCATTATTTGTATCAAAAAAAAAAAAGAAACCTCAATTAAATAACAAATCTTGAGATTCACAATGATGAAGATACTGATACAGGGTTCTGGCTTTCTATAGAATGACATTTCAGGAGAGGGGCCTCCGCTTCCTGTGCCTGTCTTCCCAACAGAAGTTCCCTTATTTAAGTGGCAATTTTTCACACACAAACAGATAGGAATCAAACTTTCCATACTCCCGGGAGCAGCTGCCTACTGCCTACTGAGTCAGAGACACCACAGCCCAATCGAGGTGCAGCAGCCTAGAGGCATCCTTGTCTGCCAAGGGATTCTCTCGCGTGTCTCTCACTTGTGCACAGCGGAATCGCACCTCTGGGCTTTTGTAAAATGAAAAGGCAGAATGGAGTATCAGACCAGTGAATGCTGCAGGGCTATTGTGTTCCATTTTACCATCCCATGTTTTCTTTTGTTTTCCTCCTGGAAAGAAAAGCAAAGATAGGGAGAGGGCTCTCAGAGAGACCAGGTGCCAACACAAACAGGCTGAAATTGTGCAGAAGTAGGAATTGGTCTGAGTTAACGAATCTCTCACCTGCGGGTCACCTCTGCAATGTTTCCTACTCTGTACACATTACTTGCATTTTCTCCTGTCCGTCACTTGAGCATTACATGCCTCTGTGGCAGGAAGCCAGCCTCCTCCATCTTCAGGCCGCCACCTCTGTTGCACCATCCAGGAATCCCTTGGGGTAAACAGGGGTGGGGGAATCAGTGCTCTCTGAGCATCAACCTCAAAGAAAGCTGGAGCCCACCCGCGCCGTGATTGGCTGCTGCCCGACTGTACACGTTGAGGGGGCTCTGCGGCCCACGGATGCCGGGTCTCTGATCCAGGCTGCTTCCCGCCGGGCTGCAAGGATTCTCTGAAAGATGCTTGATCACAATGTTGGCATTTGCACTTCCCGGGTTGCAGCTCTTTCTAGTGACCTTCGGGGCCTCTTCGCACGCACGTCCCAGACCCCAGCGCGTGGGGGGAACTGCGTGGAGTCCTGGATTCTAGGGCAAAGGGGCTCCACGCATCCTCAGCTCCATTCCAACCACGGCAAGACGATGGATTGAAGACACAGGAAGAACAGCCGTTCCACTGTGGTCACCCTTCTGGGCGCGAAGGGACCAGCTTGTCCCAGACTCTGCGGTGGAGTGAGGGGATCTGGCCCTGAGGCACTCTGTGTCACCGCCAACATCGCTACGGTCATTCTTTCTCTAAAGAGAAGAGAACCACACACCCACTCGGGGTCGAGGCAGCCCGGCCACAGCAAGCCGGGCGACCTACAGCCCTGACGCTGGTAGAGATGCGGGCAAGCAGCTTGGGGTCCTCCTGCTCTGATGAGCTTCACCCGGGGTGATGGGAGAAGGCTGGGCCACAAGGCACCGAAACCTGAGCGGAGAGGCAGTGAGAGTGAGAACATGGTGGTGACTTTCACCAGAAAGCATCACCCCGCCCCCAGGGGCCAGCAGCATTGCCGCAGCCCAGTGGAAAATCAGAGTGCCGGGCCTTTTGTAGAAAATCCGGGGGAAAATGTGCTGAAAGGTACTAAAATTGAAAGCTTTTTCCTTTTCCGGGATCTCTTTCTCAACTTGTCATGGTGTTTTTCACTTGTTATTTACTGTCATTCTAAGTAAAGAAAAACGATAAGTTTTAAATCATGAGCATGGATCTGACCATTCATCTTTATATTGTGCAATGCCAGTTGTAAACTGGAGTATAAGAGAACTTAGCTCATATGCCAGTCCAGTGGCACAATCCTTATTCCATCACTGTACGTGCATATGTATTTCTTTCATGTGAGCGCCGTGGCAATGTTGAACAAAGCTAATGCTGCTGTTTTTATTTTGCTTCCTGACACACACACTCTTGCTACCAAAAAATGAGTAAGGAAGGACCCAATGGAAAAGAAACTACGGTTGTCCTATTTTTCTATTTCCTTCTATGACGTAATTTTCAGTGGAAGTGGCTGGCTGGGACATAGCTAACCAGCACGTGTACATCAGCAGATGCTTCAGAAAAGAAGACAAACTCATGGCTTCTCTACTCATCAAAGGAGTGTTGGACCTTTTGGGATCAGTGCAGTTTCTGGCAGGGAATGTGTGTGTGTGTGTGTGTGTGTGTGTGTGTGTGTGTGTGTATTGCACAAGAGTATATGTAGTTGAGTTGAAAGAAGAATGAGAGATGGATTATCCCTTTCCAAAATATAACTGCTCTATAATTTTAAGGCATTGCAAGGAAAGCTCCCTAGGCAATGTCTTGAGTTCTAGAACCAGGAGGAATGCCGGCACATTTCCCAGATGGAGACATGGCATGTAATCTAGGCTCCAAGTGGCTAAGAACAAAACCACTGGCTGTGGGGACTCTAAATGACTGGTTTGGAACCACTACCCAGACACACACATACACACAACATGTATGTTTAAATATCTGTCATCTCAGAGTATATGTTTAGGAAATACATTGGCATATTTCATGGTGGTTACTCTATAAAGAAAAGAGAGCCAATAACTGGGAAAATCCTAAACTCCCGGCAGTGAGTGATCAATTGTGAACCTTTCCTGGAGGTGGTCCACTGGTGCTTCTTGGTCCTATAAGTTGAGAGAAGAGCAGCCAGTGCAGTCAGCCCCTAAATTTGGAATTTAATCTTTATTCTCTCTTCATCGCTTTGTTCACTTAGCGCTCTAGTTGATAAGAATAAACAGAGGAATGATGCTTTTAGAGGCAAATAAAAAACCCAGAGGCCACTGGGAATCAGCCCAGTTTAACCTGCCAGACCTGTCTAACACCTAAGAGGCAGCTGACATGATGTGTCCCCCACTCCTTCCAGGAGCCAGGCCAGAAAATGACCCAGCCGTTTCGTGATGTTCAGACCAAGGGGTTAGGACTCAAAATTTCTCCAATAACCTCTCTACCTCCCTTCGAATGATCTGACCAGACACATGTCCTACCTCAAGTTACCGACCAACATCACTCTCCCTTACTACTCTTCAGTGCCTAAAAAATGCCAAGTCTAAACTTTGTAACACGCAAGGCCCATTATATTATAAAACTGGCCTCCACTTTTCCCTTTTGCTTTTCATTGGTATTGGATATGCCAGACAGGGGATTCTGCTAACATGGTGGCTCGGGGATGGAATCCCAGGAGCTAGAATTTTGGCAGAGAATCCACTCTAATTTTTAAATATTAAAATGATTTAGATATTTTAAAGCACTGTCTGGACTATACCAAACACATTGGCAGGGCAAATACAGCAGATGATAGATGGCCAGTTTTCACCCAGAAGGGGATAAACATGTGCTACTTTATCTTTCTTCTCATCACAAGTCAAAGGCAGGACTCTCCCCCAAAACAGTAGGATCACATTCTTTCCAAGTGGGCATGAGATATTTATCAAGATGAAAAATAGTCTGGATCATAAAAGAAGTTTCAAAAGACATAAAAGCTTTCAGTCATACAAAGTATGTTCTCTGAGTGCATAGAAGTCAATTGGAAATCAATGACAAAGTCAGTATCCGGGAAACCCCAAATTTTGGAAAGGAAATGCCACACATCTAAATAAGCCAAAAGGGAAATGAGAAACTGTTTTGAATTGAATGAGAATAAAGATACACTGTATAGATTCTGTGGGGGTGCTGTTAAATCAGTCTTCAGGACAATAGCAGCAAAGACCTGGGTCAGATAAGAAACAAAGTCTCCAAACAGTGACCTCAGTTTCCACCTTGAGAAACTAGGAAAAGGAAATCAAATTAAATGTAAACTAAGCAGTTGAAATAATAAAGATCAAAGTAGAAATTAACAAAAGAGAACACAGACAAAGCTAGAGAAAAATCAATGAGATCAAATGCTGGTTCTTTGAGGTCAATAAAATTGGCAACTTCTAAACAGACCAATCAGGAAAAAAAAAAAAAAGAAAAGATACAAATTATTGATATCAGGAGTGAGAGAGGTCACATCCCTACAGATCCTACAGATACTAAGAGATAAACACTAAGGACAACTTTACCCTAATAGAATTGACTTAGATAAAGTGGGCAAGTTTCAGGAAAGACACAAATTGCCAAAGCACATTCAGAAAGAAATAGCCTAAAACTCCGTCTATGAAAGACATTCAATTTGTAGCTAAAAATTTTCCCACAAAGAAAATTCCAGGCCCAGATGATTTCACTGGCGAGTTTCAGAAAACATTTAAGAAAGAAATACTATCAATTCTGCAGAAACTCCTCTGGAAAATTGAAGAGGAGAAAATATTTCCCAACTCATTCACGGAGGCCTCCATGAGCCTAATACAAAACTAGAGAAAGATATTACAAGGGAATTTAAAAGAAAGGAAGAAAGACGATTACAACCATTACCCTTCATGAACATAGATGTAAAAAGTCATAGCCAAATTTTAGCAAGTTGAATTCAATAATATGTAAAAAAACTATGTAATATGATAAAAACACAGCTACCAAAGAGATTTGTCCTAGGAATGAAAAGTTGGTTTAATTTAAAAAAAAAATCAATCAGTGTATTTCACTGTATAATAAAATAAAAAATAAAAACCATATGATCACCTTAATTAGTATAGCATGTGGTCACATTCAAACATCCATTCATTTAGAGATTTAAAAAAAAAAAGCTACTCAGTAAATGAGGAATAGATGAGAACTTAACTGATAAAAGGCCTCTGTGAAAAACATGCAATGACTGTACACTTAATCATGAAAGAATGAATACTTTCCTCCTAGAATCATGAGTGAAGCAAGAACATTTGCTCTATCCTCCTCCACGCAATCACGTACTGGAGACTCTAATAAGGCAGAAAAGGAAAAAAAGGCTATCCAGATTGAAAAGGAAAAAAGAAAACTGTCTTTATTCATCGACATGATTATGTTAAAAAAATCTAAAAAAAAAAAAAAAATCTGATGGACTCTATATAAGAAAAGCCACTAGTAAAGTGGATACTAGATTAATATAAAAATTAAATGTCTTTCTATATTCTAACAACAAACAATATAAAAAATTGAAATTAGTAAAACAATATCATTTAAAATAGCATAAAATAAGAAATATTTAGAGAGAAATCTGACAAAAGAGGTACAAGACCCGAACACTGAAATCTAAAAAACGTTAGAGAATTTAAGGAAGAACTAAATAAATGGAGAGCCATACATACCATGGTTAGAGATCAGAAGACTAGGATTTTAAGATGTCAATTTTCCCCAAACTGATCTATAAGTTCAGTGAAATCCCAATGAAAATTCCAATGGCTTTCTTGTAGAATTTGACAAGCCGATTCTAAAATTCATATGGAAATGTCCAGAACCCAGTATACCCAAAAAACCTTTGAAAAATAAGGACAAAGTTGAAGAACTAATGCTATCCGATTTCCTCAAAACATTCTAGTTGATATACTGCTAAAACATTTGCATTCGTATAAAGCTAGACAAACAAACCAATAGAACAGAATAGAGAACTCAGAAATATACCCCACGTATATGGACGACTGATTTTCAACAACTGGGCAATTCAGTACAGAAAGGAAAGATTTTTCAACACGTGCTAGAGCAAGTGGATATGCCTATGCAAAAGGGTTGACTTTGATTCAAACGTGTGCAATATATAAAAGTTAACTCAAAGGAGATCGTAGGCCCAAAATCATAACTTCGGAAAGAATACACAGAAAAAAATCTTTGCGACCTTGAGTTAGACAAAGATTTTGTAGATAATGACACCAAAAGCACAATCCATAAAAGAAAAATATATAAATTGGACTTAAAAAAAAACTTCTGCTTATTCAAAGACATTGGAGAATGAAATGACATGCTGCAGACAGGGACAAAATACTGGCAACGGACATATGTGATTTTAAAAAAAGCTGGTATGCAGTATAATTCATATATATGTATATCAAAACACATTGATAGGCAAAATAAACAACCCCATTAAAATATAGTCAAAAGATTCGAATAGACATTTCACAAAAGAAGATATGTGGATTGACAATAAGCAGTGAAAAGATGCTCAAAATCCATGTTAGTCATTAGAACCACAATAGAAATTAAAACCACCATGAAACGCCATTACACTCCTATCATTAGAACAGCAAAGCTTAGACAGACTGACCATACCAAGTATTGGGAAGGACGTGGAGAAACTAGAACTTTCATCCACTTCCTGTGGGAATATAAAATGATCCAGTTACCAGAACGGCAGTTTGGAAGTTACTTATAAGTTAAAGATCTGTAGGATCCAGGCTTTCCACACCTAGGTATTTACCCAAGAGAAATAAAAGCATATGCTGACACAAAGACTTACAGACCAGTGTTTAAAACTGCATTATGGTTTCCTCAGGGTATGTGCCCAGTAGTGGAATTGCTGGGTCATATGGTAGTTCTATTTTTAGGTTTTTAAGGAACCTCCAAACTCTTCTCCACAGTGGCTGTATCAAATTACATTCCCACCAACAGTACAAGAGGGTTCCCTTTTCTCCAAACCGTCTCCAGCATTTATTGTTTGTAGACTTTCTGATGATGGCCATTCTTTTTTTTTTTTTTTTTTTTTTTTTTGCGGTACGCGGGCCTCTCACTGCTGTGGCCTCTCCCGTTGCGGAGCGCAGGCTCCGGACGCGCAGGCTCAGCGGCCACGGCTCACGGGCCCAGCCGCTCCGCGGCACGTGGGATCCTCCCGGACCAGGGCACGAACCCGTGTCCCCTGCATCGGCAGGCGGATTCTCAACCACTGCGCCACCAGGGAAGCCCATGATGGCCATTCTGACTGGTGTGAGGTGATACCTCATTGTCGTTTTGATTTGCATTTCTCTAATGATTAGTGATGTTGAGCATCCTTTCATGTGCTTGTTGGCAATCTGTATATCTTCTTTGGAGAAATGTCTATTTAGGTCTTCTGCCCATTTTTGGATTGGGTTATTTGTTTTATTGATATTGAGCTGCATGAGCTACTTGTGAATTTTGGAGATTAATCCTTTGTCAGTTGCTTCATTTGCAAATATTTTCTCCCATTCTGAGGCTTGTCTTTTTGTCTTGTTAATGTTTTCCTTTGCTGTGCAAAAGCTTTTAAGGTTCATTAGGTCCCATTTGTTTATTTTTGTTTTTATTTCCATTTCTCTAGGAGGTGGGTCACAAAGGATCTTGCTGTGATTTATGTCATCGAGTGCTCTGCCTATGATTTCCTCTAAGAGTTTTCGAGTGTCTGGACTTACATTTAGATCTTTAATCCATTTTGAGTTTATTTTTGTGTATGGTGTTAGGGAGTGTTCTAATTTCATTCTTTTACATGTAGCTGTCCAGTTTTCCCAGCACCACTTATTGAAGAGGCTGTCTTTTCCCCATTGTATATTCTTGCCTCCTTTATCAAAGATAAGGTGACCATATGTGCCACAATGCTCATTGCAGCTCTATGTACAATAGCCAGGACATGGAAGCAACCTAAGTGTCCACTGACAGATGAATGGATAAAGAAGATGTGGCACATATATACAATGGGATACTACTCAGCCATAAAAAGAAACGAAATTGAGTTATTTGTAGTGAGGTGGATGGACCTAGAGTCTGTCATACAGAGTGAAATAAGTCAGAAAGAGAAAAACAAATACCGTATGCTAACACATATATATGGAATTTAAAAAGAAAAAAAAAGGTTCTGAAAAACCTAGGGGCAGGATAGGAATAAAGATGCAGACTTAGATAATGGACTTGAGGACGCGGGGAGGGGGAAGGGTAAGCTGGTGTGAAGTGAGAGAGTGGCATGGACATATAGACACTACCAAATGTAAAATAGCTAGCTAGTGGGAAGCAGCTGCATAGCACAGGGAGATCAGGTCGGTGCTTTGTGACCACCTAGAGGGGTGCGATAGGGAGGGTGGGAGGGAGGGAGACTCAAGAGGGAGGAGATATGGGGATATATTTATATGTATAGCTGATTCACTGTGTTATAAAGCAGAAACTAACACACCATTGTAAAGCAATTATACTCCAATAAAGATGCTAAAGAAAACACAACTGCCTTATATGTAACAGGCCCAACCCGGAAACAACCCAAGTGCACCACAGATAAATGGAAAAACAGGTTACAGTATATTCACACAATGGAATAGTACTTATCAATAAGCAGGAATTTACTATTTATATATGCAACCACATGGATAAAGCTCTCAAAATAATTATGCTGTGTGAAGGAAGACAGAACCCCCGCATCCCCCCCAAAAAAAACCAGCACACATTGAATGAACCCCTTTACATAGAAATCTAGAAAATGCAAATCCATCTTTACTGTTAGAAAGAAAAGAGGTAGCCTGGACATAGCAGGTGAGGTGGGAGAGGCACAGGGGAAGGGACCGGAGAAAACCTTTAGGGGTGGTGGGCTGGACCCTCATCTTGATCACAGTGATGGTCTCATGGGTGTATATATACATCAAAACTTGTCAAAGGGCTTCCCTGGTGGCGCAGTGGTTGAGAATCTGCCTGCCGATGCAGGAGACACGGGTTCGTGCCCCGGTCCGGGAGGATCCCACATGCCGCGGAGCAACTAAGCCCGTGAGGCATGGCCGCTAGGCCTGCGCGTCCGGAGCCTGTGCTCCGCAACCGGAGAGGCCACAACAGTGAGAGGCCCGCGTACCGCAAAAAAAAAAAAAAAAAAAAAAAAAAAAAAAACTTGTCAAAGTGTGCATTTGAGACACATGTGGTTTCTTGTGTGTCAATTACCCTCCGGTCAAGCAGTTGAAGAAAACATTCTATGGACTAAACCAAACCCACCTGCAAACTGAAAATGTCCCAAGCTGCCAGTTTTAATCTCTGAGACAGCAGAATGCTGTAGACAAAAGTGTTCCCCTTTAGAGGTTCCTGTGACCGTGCATAAGTCAAGGGAAATCACGTGGCCCCGGTGAGAGAGCATCCAGGAAGCCAGGCACTGAGCAAACACGCCGTCCACCCTGGCCTTCAGGTACCGAGACCCACTTGAGCAAGGATCCCCTTTAAAGGGCTGATATCCAGCTGATTATAAGTGTGGGTTGAAACCACTTCTCAAAGAAAATCTGCTGTTACCAAGGGAAGAAAAAGGAGGTTCTCATCAAAGTCCAGACGGCCCTCATGGGCCCTCCCAACTCCGGAGAGCGCAAAGCTTTCCCGCCCTGATCTCTGGGTTGGCACCAAATCTCACGCTCGCTTTGGATGTTTAATGTGTACTTTGCTGAGCATATTCTCAGGCTCCGCTTCTCTTGTTGTTTACCGGACTGAGAACAGACAGGCCTGGGGCTCTCCCCGGGTGAGCGTTTTAAGTGGTCCCAAGCCTCAGCCTGCTGGTGGGTAAATGAGGATGGGGTCCACGTACTCAACACAGAATGCGACGTGGGCAAAAGGGGCCCCAGGGTGGCTGTGAGATGCCTGCCGGCATTTTCGAATCCTGCCATGGTCACTGTTTCCCAATGAATTTAAGGAAAACCGAGAACCCCAAGTTCCTGCACCTTGGCGCCCAGGGGAGACAGCAACTTGGGGGTCTGGCTTAGCTCCCACGCGGCCCCCCTCATTCCCTGGAGGGTCGCAGCCAGCCTACCACGGCTTCCCACCCCTCTGCTCCTGTCACCCTGTGCGGCTGGGGCTCAACTCGGGACCACGTGTGCCCGTTCCCAGCGGCGTGACGGCTCGCTCCACGGGCTGCCCCCTCCCAGCTGCTCTCCCCGCGCTATCGGGGGATCACCTGCCTATCTGTGTCTCCATAAGGATGGCAGCAGCGAGCTGGCGGCATCAAGCCGCACGTCCCTCGAGGAAACACTTGGCAGGTTTCTCTGGGGAGGCTTACATGACGTGCCCTCCTCCTGGTCTCAGGAGGATGCTTTTTGGGTGGTGCTCAAGGCTGAAGCGTCCGTTTAGGTCTCCCCCTGAGTGTGTCCTCACTTACAGACGCACGGCCCTTTGGTGTGCCCTGTGCCTCAGCCCTCAGCCCCGTGGGGTGTTGGTACACTCCCTATGTCCCGTCGAAGTCCAGCTGAGGGCAGCTGTGTAAGCACGGGGCCCGGAGGGAAAGGCCACCCTCCACATGCCTTCAGATGCCCTGCACCCCTGGCCTTCCCCGGGAGATAGGGAGGACATTTGGAGGTGCTCAGGTCTGGAGACACCAGAGTGAAGGTTCTGAATTAAGAGGACGGAGGCATCGCCCCTGAGCTCTCAGTGTTTCCATGGGAACACAGAGATAGCGCTTTAAGGAGGAGAGACGTGAAATGCTTTGTCGTGCCTGCCCTTCTGCGGGATGCCTGTTGTGGCCTCTAAGAACGTGGGCCTTGTTCTGCAGAGGCTTTATCCCGAGTGGCCCTAGAAGTCAGAGCTCAGAATCTGTGCATGGGCTAAGCACAGCTGTGGGGACACCCAGGCTGACAGTGACATCCACTCTAGTGGCTCTGAGTGGACCTCAGTGGCAACGTGGAGGCCGGAGAGACAGAAGTGGAAGCGTCCAACCCTAACCCTAACTGCAACCTGCCAAGGGAGGGGGCCTGTGAGCCTGAGGTCCGGGGGTGACTCTGGGGCAGGGACGTAGAAACGACGGCCACGTTCTCTGCCCTGGGATTGTCTCAGCCGCCTCTGATGGACGGAGCTGAGCAAGAGGACGCTTGGGGGAAAATGTTTGCACTCCAGGTCAGCGGACTCAGTTAGCTTGTACCACGACCTCCTTCTGGAATTCCTTAAATCTGTGTCCTGCTCTGGTACTCCTTCGCATTTTCTTTGCAGAAGCCCCAGGCTTTATACCCGACTTAATCGGCCAGAGACACCCCATGTTCACTGCCCTTTGTAGGAACCAGCGCTCAAGCAATACATTCAGGAGCTCTTTTTTTTTTTTTTTTTTTTTTTTTTGCGGTTCGCGGGCCTCTCACTGTTGTGGCCTCTCCCGTTGCGGAGCGCAGGCTCCGGACGTACAGGCTCAGCGGCCATGGCTCACGGGCCCAGTTGCTCCGCGGCATGTGGGATCCTCCCGGACCGGGGCACGAACCTGCATCCCCTGCATCGGCAGGCGGACTCTCAACCACTGCGCCACCAGGGGAGCCCCAGGAGCTCTTTTTTGGCGTCTTCTCTGCTCATTCCGTAAAAATGTACCACAAATGCCATTACATGTCAGGGACTGTGGAATGCAAGGGGAGACAAAGGAAAGTATCCACATCCTGCGGCCCGAACGAAAAGAAAGTCCTTTTTAGGAATTCTAACGGTCATGTAGGGCTGCAGGCCCCCAAACAGCCTGGGGCATCTTGACTGGATCATTTCTTGACCAATGGCTAGTCTCACACTCGGGCACACATTCACAGCGGATTTTAGCTCTGGAGCTAAATGCAACCTTAGGAGTCCACGCTGCGTTGCAGGACAAATCTAAAAGTTCCTTTTTAATTTGGCCACAGAGGACAGAAGAAAGTAAGCTTCTGTCTGGCCTCCCTAAGAAATGGAAGATGCTCTGGCACAGCTGGGCCCTGGAAGGCTGTCAAGGGGGCAGGGCTGCCCCAAGGTGGATAGTGACAGGGGCTGGAGGCAGGAGCTGGGGCAGTGGGTGAGTCACCCAGCACATCAGAACCCCAGGACCCACCCGTGGAGCCCAGAGTAGGTTCTGGAAGCTAGATTCTAGAGGAAAAAAAGCCCAAGTTGTGTAAACCTCTGGAAAATGGAATTGTGAGGCCAAGGAACTGTCAGAGAAGTAGAATGGAGGTGCCCGAGATGATGAAGCTGAAAAGCCCCGTCTCCGGAGCCAGGGATGAGGTGGAAGAGGGGGAGCGAAGCCCCAGGCGGCCGCCCCACCCCCACCCCTCGATGACCCACCTGACGCCCCGGTGCTGCCTCGTCTCCATCTACCTGGTCTGCCTGTTCTGAGGGTCGCGGGTGCAGGAGGCTCGGTGTAACTCACGTGGTCCATCAGAAGTGGGGTGGGGGTGGGACGGGAAAGCAAGCCCGATGTCTGCAGCTAAAAAGTAGCAGTCTCGGGCTTCCCTGGTGGCGCAGTGGTTGAGAATCCGCCTGCCGATGTAGGAGACATGGGTTCGTGCCCTGGTCCGGGAAGATCCCACGTGCCGCGGAGCAACTAAGCCCGTGAGCCATGGCCGCTAGGCCTGCGCGTCCGGAGCCTGTGCTCCGCAACGGGAGAGGCCACAGCAGTGAGAGGCCCGCGTACCGCAAAAAAAAAAAAAGAAAAAAAAAAAAGTAGCAGGCTCGCCGCTCCAGGCCGCGTGTCCTCTGAACCCTGGACACCCCGGCCAGTCTCCCTTCTGCGCTCAGCTGACTCCATAGGCGCCGGAGTCATTCCTGCCCTGGGCTGCGGCCCTGGCCTTGCCTGCCCACCTCAGGGGCCCTGGCTCTGTGTCTCCTCCACTCAAGAAATGGAGAGTGGCTGGAGAAAACCCTCCACCAGGGAGAACGAGCTCCCTTGAATTTAGGGCCACGCACCGCAGGGGAGCCCTGGGTCCAGGGTGCTGATGCTGTGTCTCCCGGATGGATGCACTGCCCACCCTCTGTGGACCATTTGACCCTCCGTGGACCATTTCTCATCCTTTTGAATCTCTCGTGACTCCCCCAACCCCCCCCCTCGCTGATGACCTTGCTCATGATTTCACAAGGAAACATACGAAATCAGAAAAGCATTTTCTCATCTCCCGTGGTCTCTCAATTGGCCGCCTCTGTATCTACGAGCCTGTTAAAGAGGACGCGGGGGCTTCCAAGGCCCACCTCTCTCCTGCTCAGGGCTCTGTTCCTGCCAGCTTTTTCCCTCTGTCATCACATTTTCTCTTTGTCCTGTGCCATTCCAATCAGCAGGCCTACAGGCCAGGATGTGGTCCACTCAGCACTGCACCCATCCTGCTTCGGCGCTTGCGCTCGGCGCTCCCTTGGAGCCACCCTCCTTGAACGAGCCGTCCCTGCTGGCTGCCCCAGACACTCAGCCTGCGTCACCACGCAGCTCTCGGGCTCCAGGACGGCTGCCTCCGCCCAGGGCACAGTGACCTGCTCCGGGCAAAGCGAGCTCAGCGCTCAGGCCTCCTCTCCCATGCAGCCCTCTCTGAAAATGTTGGTGTTTAAAATGATGAAAATGTGGAAGAAGGTCTCAAGAACAATAAGGGTGAACAAGTTACACTAAAAAATAAATGCCGATTACAAAAACTGATGAGAACTTTAAGACTATTTTACATTGAAAAATACCATTTCGAAATGTTTTCAAATAATTTAAAACGTAGGGGAACAAAACGAAAACAGCACAGAGAGTTTTGTGTGGTTAACATGTAACATAAAAATGGCACCATTATCAAAACCGGGAAACTGACACCGGTGCAATCTACCAACTCAACTACAGACTTTAGTTGAAATTCACCATTCTTCCACTGATGTGCTTTTTCTATCCCAGGAGCCAATCTACTTCCCACTCTGCATCTGTCACTGTAGCCTCCTCCAGTGGGACAGCTCCTCAGTACCATTATAATTTTGGGGGGGTAGAATGTTTCTCAGTTCAGGTTTGTCTGATGTTTTCTCATAACTAGATGAAGGCATTTTTCGCAACAATACCATACACTTCTGGAACTTTTAAGCTGACTGATGAATACGGGACATTCTAAGCATTTTTGAAATCAGATTAACTTTACTCAAGATCCTCAACTCCCTTCCAGGAAGTAATGGTTTACTCGCTTTTTACAGATGAGAAAACCGGGGCGTCGAATCATTGTCGGAGTTCACACACTTAGCGGGGATGCTGTTGGGACCTGAGCCCGCGCCCGGCCAACTGGGCAGCTCTGGGTGAAGGAGGTGGCCCTGCTGATGGGCTCTTCCACGGGGAGGTCTCCTGGGGAGTGTGTGAGCCTCCTCGGTACTGGGCGTCTCCAAGAAAGGGTGACTCGACCCCTGGCAGAGCTCCTCCCCTATGCGACTCAGAGTCAACCATAAAGTAAAAGTCAAACTCTGGCTGACATTGTTTAGACGATCCTTACTCCCAGGACCTAAGTGTCTCCCCCGAGCCTTGTGTTCCGTTGGCGTCTGGTTTTATTTTAAGGTGGAGTTAAAATGAGAAAGATGTCACTGAGCCAGGCAGTTTGAATTATGAGCGGCTTGATGGTGAGCAGTACCAGCTACAAAAACTGCTGTAAAGTGAAGGATCTGTGAGGGAAGGAAAGCTGTCAGTTCTGCCCTGTCCTTCCAAGTCACAATGTGCGTGCGTGTCGCGAATAGCCGGTGACTAAGGCTGGGATTGTTCATAATGCAGAGGAAAGATTGGGCTCTTTGGTACTCCACCCTGGCTGGACAATTATTGGCCATATTTTCTCTTATGTGCAAAGGACGCATGAATGAAAGCTTATGGTTCTTTTCTTTCACGTGGCAGATTATTGAATGCTCTGTTAAATATTGACCTGTATCACACTCGTGCTTGTATCTCACTTCTGAAATCCCTTGAACAAGCAGTTCTTTCCAGATAGGCCTGTCGGGTTGCAAGGGAAAAAAAATGCACGGCAAGCATCACGGTGCAACCGGTCGCAGTGTACCCGGAGAGGCTATCAATGGATCAGTGATGCCTGGAGCACAGAACAGCTGTTCTTCCGTGGTTGGGTCTGGGCCTCGTATTGTTTAACATCTTTATCAATGACCTGGGTGAGATGGAATGGAAAAACATGCTTTGTACCTGTGTAGCTGATACAGAGGTGGCGGGGACCCACGGGGCCCCAGAAGAGAGAGTTACAATTTAAACGGACCTTGGCAAATTGTGGCCACGTTCATTGATTAGATTCCATGGGTAGAGGAGAGTCTTAGAGAAAGAGAGGACTCTAAAGGAAGTACAAAATACAACCTGCTCTTCAGCAGTTTGTCAACTGACTGGGACAAAGACCAGAGCACAGCAAAGATGGGAGCCCAGGAGGGCTGGCGCCGTGTGCCCAGCCAAGCAGGCACAGCAGACGCGATGGTTCTTCACAGCTGTGCCCAGGTGCTCGGACTTTGGGACGTGATGGGGCTGAACGGAGGGGCATGGGGCAAGGTGTGGCGACTTGACAGAGGACAGCATGCCTCTCAGGATTTGTCCAGGAGGGGTGCAGACTGAGCTGCCCTTCTTGTGAGTGGTTACATAACCAAGAGGTACTGAGCACGAGGGCATGATTTTGTATCAATTATACTGACACAGAGCAGGATCCTGTGAGGCCCTCCTGGGTGCAAGAGCCTTTCTGTGTCCCCTGTTTTTTGTTTGCAGGAAAAAAGGCTTTGGCCTCCTAGACCTTCCCTGAATTCCAAAGGGCAGATTCAAACAGTTGCTAATCAGGGAAGGGGGGGGGGATGTAGAAACAAAGACAAAACAGAGGAGAAACAATCATGCGGTGATTAAAGCAGGGTCCTGGTTCCTCCTCAAGGGATATACATGACAATACCTTTGAGTTCTTTTACAGACACTAGAAGCCCCAGTAAATGGAAGAAATCAACTACTTGATCACCTCGAAGGTGTAGCCCTAGACCTACCAGAGACTGAGGACTGATAATGTTAACTCCTGTGACCCTCCCTGCTACCCCACCATCAACCAGTCAGAGAACTGTGCACGAGCTGATCACTTACTTCCCTCCCTCACCTGGCCTTTAAAATGCCTCCCTGAAACTAATCAGGGAGTTCCGGCCTTTGAAGCACTAGCTGCCCTGGACTCTTTGCTGGGCGCCCGCAATGAACCCTGCACTTTTCTTCACCGCAACCCGAGGTCAGTATCTCGTCCTTACTGCATGCAGGCAAGCAGACCCAAGTTTGTTTGGATAACAATACCGTGGAAGATAAATACCAGAAGCGAGCAAAATAAATCAGTGAATTCTTTAGCGTCATGGAAAGTAAATACCAATATAAATAAAAAGTGAATTGTAAATATAGAACATGCAGAACTCAGGCAGGGAAAGTAGAGAGAGCTACAGATGGGAGTTACGACGTGTAAGAGAACAAAAAGTCTTGTCGTGGCTATGAGGCCATCTATTATATTCATTATATTTCCTTTGAAAGCCAAATAAACTAGAAAACGAGGAAGTAAATAAGTAGTTTGTGTGTATAGAGGAGATTTTATATATTTACATATTTACATAAATACATATTTTCCTATGTATTAATGAGGTGTGTGTACAGGGGGGATTCCTCTTCTGTACTTTTTTATTGTGCTCTAATTCACAGAGCACAAAGTTCACCCTTTCAAAAATCCTTCTTAGCCAATGATTAGACTAAAGCACTTCTTGGCCTATGAATGAGGTAGCAGAAAACCACGAAAATCATTAACCAACTGGATTTGGTTAGCTTAGAGACCAGAAAAGCTTTGACTCAGAACACAGTGGAGAATTTTCACTGTGGAACAACTGATTTCCCAACTGTAAAAGTTGCTAGGAAGAATCAATATTGTGAAAATGTCTATACTACCCAAAGCAATCTACAGATTCAATGCAATCCCTATCAAATTACCAAGGCATTTTTTACAGAACTGGAACAAAATGTCTTAAAATTTATATGGAGATACAAAAGACCCTGAATAGCCAAAGCAGTCTTGAGGGGAAAAAAACAGAGCTGGAGGAATCAGACTCCCTGACTTCAGACTATACTACAAATCTATAGTAATCAAGACAATATGGTACTGGCACAAAAACAGAAATATAGATCAATGGAACAGGATAGAAAGTCCAGAGTTAAACCCACGCACCTATGGTCAACTAATCTATGACAAAGGAGGCAAGGATATACAATGGAGAAAAGACAGTCTCTTCAATAAGTGGTGCTGGGAAAACTGGACAGCTACATGTAAAAGAATGAAATTAGAACACTCCCTAACACCATACACAAAAATAAACTCCAAATGGATTAGAGACCGAAATGTAAGACCAGACACTATAAAACTCTTAGAGGAAAACATAGGAAGAACCCTCTTTGACATAAATCACAGCAAGATCTTTTTTGATCTACCTCCTAGAGTAATGCAAATAAAAACAAAAATAAACAAATGGGACCTAATGAAACTTAAAAGCTTTTGCAAAGCAAAGGAAACTACAAATAAGACGAAAAGACAACCCTCAGAATGGGAGAAAATATTTGCAAACGAATCAACGGACAAAGGATTAATCTCCAAGATATATAAACAGCTCAAGCAGCTCAGTATTAAAAAAAACAAACAACCCAATCCAAAAATGGGCAGAAGACCTAAATAGACATTTCTCCAAACAAGACCTACAGATGGCCAAGAAGCACATGAAAAGCTGCTCAACACCACTAATTATTAGAGAAATGCAAATCAAAACTACAATGAGGTATCTATCACCTCACACCAGTTAGAATGGGCATCATCAGAAAATCTACAAACAACACATGCTGGAGAGGGTGTGGAGAAAAGGGAACCCTCTTGCACTGTTGGTGGGAATATAAATTGATACAGCCACTATGGAGAACAGTATGGAGGTTCCTTAAAAAACTAAAAATAAAACTATCATATGACCCAGCAATCCCACTACTGGGCATATACCCAGAGAAAACCATAATTCAAAAAGACACATGCACCCCAATGTTCATTGCAGCATTATTTACAATAGCCAGGTCATGGAAGCAACCTAAACGCCCATCGAGAGACGAATGGATAAAGAAGATGTGGTACATATATACAATGGAATATTACTCAGCCATACAAAGGAACGAAATTGGGTCCTTTGTAGAGACGTGGATGGATCTAGAGACTGTCATACAGAGTGAAGTAAGTCAGAAAGAGAAAAACAAATATCATATATTAATATATATTTGGAACCTAGAAAAATGGTACAGATGAACTGGTTTGCAGGGCAGAAATAGAGGCACAGATGTAGAGTACAAACGTATGAACACCAAGGGGGGAAAGCCGCGGTGGGGGGTGGTGGTGTGATGAATTGGGAGATTGGGATTGACATGTGTACACTGATGTGTATAAAACAGATAACTAATAAGAACCTGCTGTATAAAAAAATAAATAAAATAAAATTTTTTTTAACAAGTTGCTAAAGTAGGGAACGAAGTTTCCCCCAGAAAGACTTTTGAAATGAAGATCAATTCTGATCTTTCTGGAAAGGCAGAAATGTTGTCTGACATGGCCCTAAGATTATACCCTAAGATCGTAGGCCTTGTGCGTGTGCGACTTGGTTCTGTTGTCAGTTCTCTGAAGGTGTGATACTGACCCATGTAAACTCGTAGAGAGGAACAATCCAGAAGCAGGAAGACAAAGTGTCATTAGCTTTTTGGGCCAGTGTCAAATGTAAATGTTTTCTCAGAGTCTGACCGAATAGTCAAATCAGCAGCCGACTTCTTCTGTACTTCGCTGAACAGCAGTGGTTGTATGATTACATCTCTCCTGCTTTCTGTTGGGGGAAATGACAGAATGTGGGTGGCAGCTGTGGAGCAGGGCCCACCTACAAAAGCTACTTGTTTCCCGGTACCCTGCCATCTGACAGGTGTTGGTAGCCCGGGGGGCTCCAGACCTGCAAGCTGGTTACCATCCTCGGTGCCGTTCACCAGGTGGGATGGGGGTCGGTGCTGTCTCAAGGGAGAAGAGCCTCAAGTGAGGGGGCGGGGCTCCAACCCCGGGGTAAAGCAGTGGTCCCTGTGCTGTGCACCTGAGGTGCTCAGAACCCACAGTTCTCTTGTGTCTGTTTCACATGTAAAGCCCATTCCCCAAGTTTCGATCTATTTAGATGGAAATACAAAAAAGGCACCAACTGTCACGAGGTTGACAAAGGAGCTGTCCATAATTTGCGTTTCCATATTTTGCAATAATTCCATAGTTTGCAGCCTCCAGCCCTCCCTCTCCCTCTTCCTGACCTCCTGAGTTTGATGAATGCAAAAAAAAAATGTGCCAGCTTCCCTCTCCATATAATCTCCACTGAAAAGAGTGGAAATTAATTAAAATAAAAACTAAGTTTTCCTACTCTTAATAAAAGGAGAGAAGAATTAGAAAAGGGAGTCAGGAGGCTTCATGTAGGACTTAGGTTGCTTCTACTTCTAAAAGAAAGCTTTCTGGCTATGAAATATCAGTACAGATGAAACAAGGCATACTTGGAGCCTGGTGTAGAGCTTTCATAAACAGCAAAGGCTGGTATTTTAAACTCATTAACACCAGTCAGTTATGCTATTTAGATGCTTTCAAAGAATATTAAGTTATTCCTTTTTAGTTGAACATCTGCACTTTGACAAACCTTTACTATCTCATATAACTTCTAACCAACTTCAAACAGGCAGCTGCAGATTGGAATGGTTGTATTATGTTATTATGGCCTTAGCAATAGATTTCCATTAGAGAATTTGCACATGCCTTTAGAATCCAAGGTGAAATAATCTGTTAGCTTTGAAATATGATCACTACCTGGCCATTTAATACGGCTTTTTGCATATGGAATTCTTTCATTGAATTATCTTAATGATATTATACTATAATATTATATCTATTATGCCTCTCTAATAACTTGGAAGAGCATTGTCACCTTATAAAAATGTACAAGGTGAGAGTTGTGAGTTAAGTTTTATTGGGGGCAAAAAGAGGACTACAGCCCGGGAGGTAGCAGCTCAGATAGCTCTGACGAACTGCTCCAGAGAGGCAGGGGGGAAAGTCAGTAAACATGTGATTCTGGGGAAGGGGGAGTACCTGCAATCAGGCACATGTTTTTTCCAGAAGGTTCTACTAGTCTCCTGAAGGTTCCTGCTAGTCGTGAGGAGGAGACATCCCATGAGGGATTGCAGTGCTTTTCTAGATATGAGTAGATACAAGAATTGGGCTCTTAAAATCTTCTCCTGAAAATATCTATCTGCAGACATGTTCTGCAGTTTTCCCCAGAGCACAGAGGGCCTCCTTTCTGGTCTCCACCCCGAACTCCTTTCAGGGGGTGTTGAAAGTCAGCAGCTGAAGCAGCACAGGATTTAATCCTTGTAGAGGTAGATGGAAAGTGCCAGTTTATAGTTGACAGCATGATCCTATCTGTGTAACTTTATATATACATTTGCCTACCTACCTACATGTTTACAGACACACACACACACACACGGAGAGATTTAAAAGAGTTAATGTTGAGAGTGCTTACTTCTGACAGCGAGATTTGTGGTGATTGTAAACTTCTAAAAGTTATTGTGCTGTTGGATATCTATATTATGCCTACGTATCTTTATTTTTTACAAAATTAAAGTTATTTAAAAATTACTTGAAAATATCAACGAAGATTCAGCCTTCTTCATTTCTCAGGGAAGGAACAAAGGTGGTGAGTGTATTTTAGAGACATTTTCCAGTGATCACATTGAAGAAACAAGCATGATTCCTTTCCCATCTCTGCTTCAGTTATTTGGAAGTTAATTCATTCCGTCGTTCACACGGGGTACCTGCTCCATGGCAGAGAAGGTGACTGTAGTTGGAGATACTTGTCAATGATGCAGAATTCCCCAATTAATAGTTTCCCTCTAAAATATTCATCTTAGAACGATTGCACAGTTGAGTGTAACCTCCAGGGTGAGGCTGTACCCAGCCGGGGGCACCTGTGTGCAGGTGGTGTGTGTGAATGAAAGACTCCCATCACCTGGATGCCTGAGCAGGGCACTCACGTGGCTTCAGGTCCCATCTGTAAAATGGGCTCATAAAAACATTACTTCCAGGGCCTCACCCTGGGATTACATGTATGGTCCATACTGATGATTGAGTTGGTAAGTTAAGGAATAAAAGACACAAAAAATTCCTTGTTTTATGCTAAATATATCGGAGACAGACATTTTGGCTTCCTTCACATAGCTGGTCAATCAGTTGCAAAGACTCTTGATGGCCACCATAATTTGAAAAATAAAGTTATAATAGAGACTTGAGAATATTTGTATTCTTTGTACTCCTATACATGAATCACTATGTGAATATAATATTTTCCTAAGAAATATGAATAACTGAAAATATAAGCAGATACCTTGACTTGGAAGCAAAAGGTGAAAAAGTCATACCAGTGACGGTCATTGACCTCTGTCTCGTTTCCCAGCTTCTGTCCACAGCTCTTTACAGACGTTGGAAGATTTTCCCGCTTCGACCCCACTAATTCCGGACGTGGGCAATCACTTTGCATTACAGAATAAGAAGTTGTATCTTGAGGTTGATGCCAGTGGGGTCTTGAGATTGCATCTTCTTTTCTTTCTTTTTCTTTTGTGTGTGTTACGCGGGCCTCTCACTGTTGTGGCCTCTCCCGTTGCGGAGCACAGGCTCCGGACGCGCAGGCTCAGCGGCCATGGCTCACGGACCCAGCCGCTCCGCGGCACGTGGGATCTTCCCGGACCGGGGCACGAACCCGTGTCCGCCGCATCGGCAGGCGGACTCTCAACCACTGCGCCACCGGGGAAGCCCTGCATATTCTTTTCAAAGTATAGTCTTAAGGAAATGTGTGTTTCTTGCAGCTATTTCACTAAAAGGATGCTCCATCATGAATCTTTACGTTCAGTTTTTATTTTAGACACGTATTTGTGAAGGGGCACATTTAGAAGTTGTCTCCTTCTTCCTTTTGGTGGAAGGCAACTGGAGAAGATAAGGGGACATAGGATCTCTGGCTTCTCTGGTCAAAGATATGGTCATTAAACTCCGTTCCTCGTACGCATCTGCGTTTAGGCACACTTCCAAAGAAAAGAGGAATAGATTTGATTGGATGGAGGTAGTTATTAATTAACCAGTTGGTTTACATTGATGGTAAAAGGAAAAAGAGAAAAGCATGTCCTCTCGTGCTTGTTGAATGATTCAGCTAGAGCTGCTTTGCAGCACGACCCGTTCCCCGTTCCCGTGACCACAAATGTGGACCCTGAAACTCCACCAGGTCGGCCAGCCTCCAGTCAGAGTTTCCCATTGAGCCCACAGAACAGCGGGCATACAGCACGGAGGGTCGTTTTCTGGATCTGATGTTCCCATGACACACAATACAGCCTGTCCAGTGGCCACGTGCTCACGTTTCAGCCTGAGCAGTGATAGCGCCCCCCAAATAAGGAAAAGGATCGTGGCGTGTGGGTGGTGAGACAGGCGTTGGGTTTCAATTCACGAGGAAGAACGGATGGGATCCCTGGTGTTAGGTTTGCCCTGGCATCCTTTCCCTTCCGGAAACTTGCGATGCTTGGAGACCTGGGCAGGAATTCCTTGTCCAGGAGCAAATCTCTCCCGAGGACAGGGCAGCCCCACTTGTGTGTTACACAGGCAGAACGTACACTAAGCTGCAGTTCGTATCTTTTGGTGCTTAAATTGTGTTTGCTGTACATACCATTACTACGATTTAAGGCAGACTGGTTCCTGAATGAATTGGGCTTCATCGAAGCCTGTAAATTGTGACCAGGCAGCTAGAACTTAAGGACAGGCACTCTGCTTACCAGGCAAAAGCACTGGCTGCTGGAAGTCTGAATTCTCCTGGTTTGACACACAGCTTGTAATGATCAGAGACAGAAACTAGGGCACATCACTCCAACTTCTGAGGTTCCTTTTTCTCCCAGTCTGTGAAATGGAAATCAATACTAATGAACTCCATATACAACCGTTATGAAGCAGTACGTTTTGTAAACTGTGAATTGCCAAACTGCTCTAAGGAACCTCTGTGGGGCAAGATATATACGTCCTCATGTGCAATGTACCTGAGCTGAGGTGGGTTGCTCACAGGGGGTTGTCTGAAGAAGAGGATGGGCCACAATCCCAGGGGTCTCCATGCAGACCTCAGCTCCACTGTACCCGAATGCACAGGGTTTAGGGTCCTTTCTTCTTGAAATCACTGATCGCAGGTAAGCTCAGAAAACATGGTATCCAAATCTCGCCTACATGCTAACATTTTATAGATTCCATAGCTTTGGTCCAAAAAAGGTAAATCGACTTGGCCGAGGTCACCTAGCAAGTTAGTGCAGCCTAGACCAGAAATAGTGGGGGCAGTAAAGAGGGTGCCGTCTGTGAGACGCTCCTGAGAGCATGCACGTTAGATCCTGATGGGTCAGCAAGTAAAGCCAACACATGAGGGTGAACCCCAGTGTCTGCAGAAACTGCCTGCAAGACTGGACACGTCTGAATGTGCCAGACTCTGGGGCCTCTCCCACCTGTGTGGAAAGGGTTAATACAAGCAGCATGCGTGCGCCTCATAGGGTCTAGAAAAGGAATGCCGCAGGTCAGATTTGCCCTGATTTCTCCAGCTCCACGTGGAGATGGTAAGGGTCCTGACCAGGGGGCTCAAGATTCCGGGCGAAATGGTGGCCTCAGGCCATGTCAACGCCATGGCCTTTGCTCACAGAACCATCAATTGCCTCTGACTCCATTTTTCTGGTTGTGGTTTGTTTTGTATGGAAGCTTTCAAACAGGAGCAAAATACTTCATCGTTTAAGGAACCATTTCCTGAAACAAATCAGTGCTGAGTTCACACACATACAATCTTCCACTCAAAGGATGATCATAAGACCCTGAAACTGAGATGAGTCTAGGGTGGAGAAAGAACCTGGTGAGACCACACACCTGCCTAGCCAACTCCCTCATCTGAGCCGTGATGCTACCTGAGTCTAGGCGGGTCCTCTTTGCACTAGAGGTGGTGTCCTTAACCCTTTTCCTCCTGTGGAGAGCACACATCCACTGCGCAAAGATTTGCTCTGAGCCTGGCAGGCAGCCACTAAAGGATGCTCATGCTTCTCTTGTACTAATCCCGTGAGACAAGACCCATTTGTACCCCTACTTCCCTGCCTTACATGACGGTGTCCCTGTTATTCCTGAGTGACCTGGATAGGTGTGTTCCCCAAGTTTTTACAATTGGAATCTGAAGCCAAAGAAGGTAAAAAATGAAGATAAAATTTAGAAATGGCTTTTGCGTATGGCAGGGCAATAGTTCAGTTCATAAAGCAACACTTCACAGCCTATTGGATTGCACTGTCATTGGATGAGATGTTTTTTCCCCAAGTAGCAGCATGTGGGAAAACTCACTTTGGAATCTGTTCCACCTCTACTGGCTTCAATAAGCATTTTCTGTAACAGCCTGAAACTGGCAACTTGCAAGTGTTTGACATCCAAGTTTCCACCCTTTACCTGTTAGGCAGGTTTCACTAAGGTGGAGACATTTGACAAAGCAGCCTTTATCCATCAGCTACAGTAGTTTCAGTTTACCAGTGTTCATTTTGGAATTACCAATTTTGGCAGAAGTCCAGGATTTCCTAATTGAATTAAAACTTAGTTTACAAGGTTTCCCAAATGTATCAGACGTATAAAAATTAAAACCAATTGTATGAGCCTCAATTCTACCACGAAGAGTAGAGTCATTAAAAAATAGGGGGGAGGGATAAATCGGGAGCTTGGTATGAACGTACATATATTGCCATATATAAGATAGATAACCAAGAGGGACCTACTGTATAGCACAGGGACCTCTACCCAATATTCTGTGATAACCTGTATGAGAAAAGAATCCAAAAAAGTATGAATATGTGTGTATGTATAACTGAATCACTTTGCTGTACACCAGAAACTAACACAGCATTGTAAATCGACCATACTCAATAAAATTAAAATATTAAAAATGTAAAGAAATGTATAAAGAGAGAAGGGGAGAGTGAGAGACAGCTACCAAGGCACTATTTTGCTGCTGTTGCTACTATTGGTTTCAACTAACGTCTTAATCTCGAAGTGCTGCTGCTTTGCGTTACTCCTTTCTATCAGCTTTGGTTTATTAGTTCTGTTTATTAATTCCCGACATATTTACTGAGTGCTGAGTGCCTGCTGTGTTCCAGAAACCCTTCTGGGTACTGGGAATATCATCCATCCTCTGAGCGCCTTCCTGTTGTTGCTTGACATCTTTTTTTTTTTTTTTTTTTTGGTGGTACGCGGGCCTCTCACCGCTGTGGCCCCTCCCATTGCGGAGCACAGGCTCCGGACGCGCAGGCGCAGCGGCCACGGCTCACGGGCCCAGCCGCTCCGCGGCACGTGGGATCCTCCCGGACCGGGGCACGAACCCGTGGGCCCCGCATCGGCAGGCGGACTCTCAACCACTGCGCCACCAGGTAAGTCCCGCTCCTTTTTTTTTTTTTTTTTTTTTTTTTTTGCGGTACGCGGGCCTCTCACTGTCGTGGCCTCTCCCGTTGCGGAGCGCAGGCTCCGGACGCGCAGGCGCAGCGGCCATGGCTCACGGGCCCAGCCGCTCCGCGGCACGTGGGATCTTCCCGGCCCGGGGCTCGAACCCGTGTCCCCTGCATCGGCAGGCGGACTCTCAGCCGCTGCGCCACCAGGGAAGCCCTGCTTGACATCTTTAACGTGGGGTCCCCAGACACTCATTAGTTACGTCTGTGCATCCTTCCCTTCTCCAAGCCCTCCCTACCACGTAGCCCTCTCTGTTCTACTGAAAATTCACACGTGAAACAAAAACTGGAAAGCCACGTGGCCCTCGGGCTTTTGTTTCCAATTCTCAGTGTCCTTCACCTCCCTGGCCATCGGACAGTGAGGACGCTTCTTGCCCTGGGCTCAGCTCCCACCGTCTACGGAACCGGGTCCCGCATCTCCCCGCTCTCCAGCGCCCTCTTCATTAATTCCCTCACGGGCGTTTGATTCACTGCTGGCTCTCTGACCATGGACCCCAGGGTTCGGTCTTTGGCCCCGTTTACCGCACACCTACACTCACAGGAGCCGAGCGCTCGTGTTTGGGTTGATAAACCCTGAGCTCTGTGCACTAGCTTAGATCTGGGATGGTTCTGCAAACGTCCCATCTGATGAGAGAAAATTTCACTTCTTTGATGTGATGCATTCCATATGTCATGTATCTCTGGCTTGTGGAATGCTGGAAGTTTCTGCCCTTAGAAGGGATGCTTTGGTGTGGTTCCATGCAGGCTGGAGGGTTTTAATTGGGTCTAGACACTGAGGAAACTGATGGAAACTTGGTACCAGGGGAAGATCTGAAGCCGAGCGACAATGAGAGAGCCATGTCCCCCGGGGTTGTGGGAGCAGCTCACATTTTTCTGGGGCCTGAGGGCACCCCCGTCCCTCTCAACAGATCCCTCCAGGCAGGCTCCAGCAATGCACTGCATCGTGTGGACACTTTCCCATGCCCCATCACCTCCCTTCTGGACCCGTTTCTCCTCCCATAGTGGCTGAATTCTGCTTAGGTTCCTCATTTCTATTCTTACTAACAGCCTGCCACACTGGCTGGCTCTGAGGTGCAGGCTCAGAGCTAAGCCTCTCTCCTCCCTTCCCCTCTCTGGCCTCCTTCTTCAGTTTCCATTGTCTGCCCTTGGAGCTGGTTCCCTGTGTTTTTTTGCCCTCAGTGACCTTGGTCCCTTGAGAAGACTTTCACAGACCCATGTTCCTTCCTGCATTCCCATATGACTGAGTAACACCTCTCTTGGTCCAGCCCAGCCTGGGGACACCCCTCCTCCTTTTCTCTGGCTTTGAAACATTGCTGACCTTCCACCTGGGCTGATGTGTCTAAGTAAACAGCGGGCCCTTAGTGAGACCTCAGAGTCACCGGGCAACGTGATTGACAGCCTGGTCCACGGACAGAGGAGTTTGGACCCTACCCTGGAGAAGGCAGGCACTTTGAAGACGTCTGGGCAAGGGAGCATCTTGAGAGGGACCACGTTTCAGGATTGATGGAGATGCGGGTAGGATGAGCCCAGCGAGGGGGCAGCACAGCAGGGGCTATAGAAGGGCAGGCAGGCTGATGCTGGTGGGAAGTGAACAGATTTGGGAAAGAAGAATGAGTTGTTCATTTATAGCCTTAGTGACTGATATGCAGACCTGAAATGAGGAATCTCAGTGGAATGCTGGGTGTGGCTTTTATTTTTTTTTTAACATCTTTATTGGAGTAGAATTGCTTTACAATGGTGTGTTAATTGCTGCTGTATAACAAAGTGAATCAGCTATACATATGCATATATCCCCATATCTCCTCCCTCTTGCGTCTCCCTCCCTCCCACCCTCCCTATCCCACCCCTCTAGGTGGTCACAAAGCACCGAGCTGATCTCCCTGTGCTGTGCGGCTGCTTCCCACTAGCTAGCTATTTTACGTTTGGTAGTGTATATATGTCCGTGCCACTCTCTCACTTCGTCCCAGCTTACCCTTCCCCCTCCCCATATCCTCAAGTCCTTTTTCTTATAGGGTGTGGCTTTTAGGTGCTAGCTTGCAATACGTTGGCTGAGCCACGGCTATGAAGTAGAATTCTTGACACCCCTGTCTGTTTAAGGAAACAGAAACGCTTCTCATTTACTCCCAGGCTCTGATGGTTTGGACTATGAACTCATCTGTATATTTTTCAAGATTAAACTTGAATTTAAAAAAATTATGCAGGCATTAAGAAAATTCGTTGTTTAGCCAAAGTATACATGTTGTGTCTAAGGAAAAAAAAGTTTGCAAGCTGGAGGCTCTGCAACAGCCAGGTGGGATGGGGGATGGGTGACGAGCAGCTGAACACTAGAGACTCGGGCCCCTCCCAGGTCCTGTCCCAGCTGCATCACCTTTTATGAATTCCTACACGGGGGTTCTGGGCAAGATTTCACTTGAGAATATATTTTTCTGCTACGAAAAATGTTTTAAACAATTAGACTGGTTTGTTATTACACAGGCTGTAAACCCTAAAACAATGAATAATATGCTTTTCAGATCCTTCCATTCTGCTGTATACGCCTGCACATCGACACCCCATTCAACACCTTTTAAATGTTTTACTTACAGCAATCTGTATCTTTTTCTATCTTGAGAAAAAATATTCAAGCAAACAAAGTTTTGTTTCTTCCAGAGCACAACAGAAGCGTCAGTGTCTTTGATTGTTTGTAAAAAGCAAACAAACAAACGTGTTTGTCTAATAGTATTGCTGGGACCTTCCAAGGATTTGAGAAAAATGAAGATACATATGTTCCCTCTATAAAAATGCATATATCTTTTGCTCTTAGCATCTTCTATGAGGAATAACTAAAGACCATTGTGTAAGCACAGGCATTGGGTCCCAGGCACAGAGACCCCCCCAGATTGGATGGAGGGCATCACTGTGTGTTTTTCTCCCTTGTTCCCCGAGAAAACATCCCTCCCAGGTCACCGAGGGGGTGTGCTAGCACCTGGGCTGCACGGCTGGGAGAACCAATTCTCTGTCCCCTTCACCACGAGGGTGGTCCCAGGGCACCAGGGGGCGTGGTAATGACAATGGTTGCCGCTTGCAGCCGGAGGTGGCAGGGCCTGCCTTTCAGGGTGTCTCTCTTCCAGGACATTGGCCCTCGCCCCAGATCTTGGCCAAATCAATCTCTTCCTTTAGTTCTCCCACACATGATAATCGCGCTGTAATTGTAAGACTTCCTCCCCGCATTGCTTCCTTTCCTCATTCATGCTGAGCTTTCTTTTTCTTGATTGAAGTACAGCTGATTGACAATATTGTGATAATTTCAGGTGTACAGCAGAGTGATTCAATATTTTTGCAGATTATACTCCATTATAAGTTATTGCAAGATGGCGGCTGTAATTCCCTGTGCTGCACAATAAATCCTTGTTGCTTATCTATTTATACCTAGGAGCTTGTATCTGTTGATCCTACACCCCTAACTTGTCCCCCCCCCCATCCCTCTCCCCTTTGGTGATGTGACCTGGTATTTGTCCCCTCCATGTGGCCTCTGAGCTGACAGCTCTCCTGGAAAAAACGTCACCTCTCCTCCGCCCCTTCTGTCCTTTCCGGAAACCTGTAACCAGGTGGGAAGAGCTCCAAAGGTGAGTTAGGGCCTCAGTAATGCCAGGACCTCGCCCCGCCCCATGTCAAGGACACAGGGACTGTGCTTGCCTTGAGCTCCTTAGCATTTACAGACACGCACATTAACTCACGAAGAAATAGGGACTATTTTGCTTACCATTTAGGCAAATACAGTGAGTAAACAGTGGGTGTAACTCAAGTAAAGAATGACCTTTCCTCTTATTTTTAACATGTCGGTTTTCAAATCTCCATCCTTGTGGTGGCCGGACATCAATGACCCCACGATGGAGAGTGCCAGGCTCAGCTGACACAGCCTCCGATGGGAAAAGCCGCTCTGCATTAGAACACCTGACTCTGTAGCCTAATATTCTTTTAAAAAATTTTTTTAAAAATTTATTTTAGGCTCCGTTGGGTCTTCGTTGCTGCGTGTGGGCTTTCTCTAGTTAAGGCAAGCGGTCGTCGTTGCGGTGCATGGGTTTCAGTGCAGTGGCTTCTCTTGTTGCAGAGCACGGGCACACGGCTTCAGTAGTTGTGGCACACGGGCTTCAGTAGTTGTGGCACATGGGCTTCTTAGCTGCTCCGCAGCATGTGGGATCCTCCTGGACCAGGGCTCGAACCCGTGTACACTGTATTGGCAGGCGAGTTCTGAACCACTGAGCCACCAGGGAAGCCCCGTAGCCTAATCTTCTCCATCATTTTATCAGATTTGCTTCAAACAGGAAAATATTGCTTTCTACTGCCCTCTAGTGACGGATGGTTGCAAACACAACCACCAAAGCATGTCCTGACCTTGATTTATATTAAAAGTCCCATTGTTTTATTCTGCATTGAAAGGTAATGCATCTTGTGATTGGTATAGAGTGTATCCGGACCTCTCTTCTAAAATTCGGGAGTATTTATCCAAACGCCCATCTCACACCTCCCGTTATCCCCCGGAACCTGCTCTTCTCCCGAGAGGGCTTCCGTATGCCGCTGCTGGTAGCTCCAGACTAAAGCCTCCGAGTCATCCCTGGCTTCGCTTGCTCCCTATCTTGCATCTTCTGCCGGTGGCCCTGTGGTCCAAAGATGTCCCCTGGAGTCAGGCCTCTTCTCCACACCTCCCTCTCTCCTCCGCTCACCCAAGGCATGCTCATCTCTCGCCTGCGCTCGGCAGCAGCGCCTCCTTGCTGGTCTCTCTGCTTCCAGCTTTGCGCACCGGAAGTCCGTTTCCCCTACGGCTGCAGAGCCATCCTCTTCAAACCAAAGCTCAGTCCTGTCCCCTTTCCCCTCGTATCCTTCCAGAAACCCTTCATCTCATGCCGAATAAAAGCCCACGTCCTTGCAATGCTTTTCAGCCCTCAGCACCTCCTTCCAGCCCTTTCTCTGGCATCACCTCTCACCAGGCTCACCTTATCCACAGTTCTTCGCTGTTACAATCCCCCACTGTCAATGTCCATTCCACACTCTTCCTGGAAAAGGAAAGAAGACCATTCTGCTGAACAGAGGTGAGGAATATTCCTTAGAATCTTTGGCCTCTCACCGCTGTGGCCTCTCCCGTCGCGAAGCACAGGCTCCGGACGCGCAGGCTCAGCGGCCATGGCTCACGGGCCCAGCAGCTCCGCGGCACGTGGGATCTTCCCGGACCGGGGCACGAACCCGTGTCCCCTGCATCGGACTCTCAACCACTGCGCCACCAGGGAAGCCCCATGCTTTTGTTTACTTGCTTGTTTGTGTATATTGTCGCTACTGCTGCTGAGGTGGCTTCGCTGCCCCTCCGCTCAGGACCTCAGAAGCCATGACCAAGGTGTTGGCCGGGCTGGGGTCTCGTCTGAGGCTGGGCTTCTCCTCCCAGCTCACTGGTGGTTGAGAGAATGGTTTCCTCGCCGCTGTGGCACCGCCGGGGGTGTGCTTCCTCAAGTCCACCAGAAGAGGGCGTCCAACCGCTCAGTCTCTGACCCCCAAGGCGACCCCTTGATTAACTCAAAGCCATCTGAGTAGGGACCTTAATTATACCTGCAATATACCTTCACCTTTGCCACAAGACGTAATCCCAGGAGGGACCTCTGTGTGCTGTATTCTATTAGAAAGCGGTTTTAAGTCCAGCCCATGAGGGAGGAAATTCCAGAAGGGTGTGGTCACTGGGGACGAGTTCAGAGCTCTGGTCGTCACACCTCTTTATGTCCGGATTTTTATATCACTTGCAGGTCATCCTTGGTCACGTAGTTCACCAATGGGCGAAGTTCAGACCCCAAGTTCAAAGTCTTTATTACCTGTGTTTCTACAGCTGTAGTTACCAAAGTCCTACTTTGTTAGCGCAAAATATAAGTGAATCACGCAAAGGCAGCCGCATGGACAGAGGCTGCTGGTTGGGATGGGGTGGAAGTGGAAAGCATATGGCCCTTTGAACCATAATTTCTACTGAAAATTAGTTCAGGAATCTTTGAGGAATCTTTGACTCTTTGATAGGGAGGAAAGATACCAGAAAAACAAAGTACAAAGTTTTATGTAGTTCTTCATGTGAAAAATGAAATTCTCAATTCATTCCCTTTGGAAATTACCATTTTCATTCACTCACTCATTCATTCATTCATTCTAGAATGTTTGTTAAACAATTACTATATGCAAGCTACTGTTTTATGCTTGGGAATCAAAGATAGCTGAGATCTCTTATCTCATGGAACTCGTAGAGGGGAGAATGAAAATTAGCAGGTAAATAAACAAAGAGGATAAGAACTTTCATCTTACATTGAAAGCTCCTTGAAGTATAAAACTCCTAAAAGAAACACAGGAGCAAATCTTCATGACTGGGTTAGACAAAGGTTTCTAGGATACAATATGAAAAACAAGCAACAAAAGAAAATATAGACAAATTACACTTTATAAAAATTTAAAACTTTTGTGCTTCGAAAAACCCCATCAAGAAAGTGAAAAGACAGCACCAGGACTAGGCAAAAATATCTGAAAAATATAAATGATAAAATATCTATGTCCAGAATATATAAAGAACCCTGAAAACTCAATAATAAAATTACCCAGATAAAAATTGTGTAGAGAGTTTGCATAGTCATTTCTCCAAGAAGATAGATATTCAGATGGACAATAATCACATGAAAAGATGATCAATAGCATTAGTCATTTGGGAAATGCAAATCAAAACTACAGTGATCCCACTTCACATGCACTAGGATGGCTAAAATATAAAAGACAGATAATAAGAAATGTTGACGAGGGTGTGAAAAAAATTGGAAACTTTGTGCAGCTACTTTGGAAAATACTTAGGCAGTTCATCAAAATATTAAGAGTTAGCATATGGCCCAGAAATGCCACTCCTAGATAAATACTCAAGAGAAATGAAAACACATGTCCACACAAAAAACTTGTTCATGAATGATCATAGCCGTTTGATTCATAATAGCCAAAATGTGAAAACTACTTAAATGTCTATCAACTGATAAATGCATAAACAAAGTGGGCATATCCATCCAATGTAATATAATCGGGCAGTGAAACAGACAGAAGTGCTGCAGCATTCATGAGGACTGAAAACATTCTACTAGATAATATAAAACATTGTGCTAAAGAGGCCAGTCCCCAAAGACGACATATTATGTAGTTCCATTTATACAAAATGTCCAGAGTAGGCAAATGTACAGACAGAAATTTATTGTCTCATGGTTCTGGAGGCTAGAAGTCTGACCTCAAGCTGTTGGCAGAGTTGCTGCCTTCTGAGGGCCGTGCGGGAACGCCTGTCTCATGCTCTTGACCTAGTCTCTGGTGGTTGGCTGGCCATCTTTGGCACCCCTTTGCCTGTGGAAGCATCACCCCCATCTCTGCCTTCATCTTCACGTGGTTCTCTGTGTGTGTGTGCCTGGGTCCAAATTTCCCCTTTGCAGAAGAACACCAGTCATGGTGGATTAGGGCTCAGACGTACGACAATATCTCAGTTTAATTAATTCCAACCGCAAAGACCCTAATTTTCCAAGTAAGGTCAGGCTCTGAAGTACTGGGGATTAGGGCTTCCACACATGATGTTTTGGGGACACAGTTTAACCCATAACAGGGAGTGAATGCTAATGGGTCTCATTTTGGGGAGAAGGAAACGTTCTAAAATCCGATTGCGGCGATGGTTCCACAGCTGTGGATTTACGAAGGACCGTTGAACTGTACACTTTAAATGGGGACTTTTATGACATGTGAATTATATATCAATAAAGCTGTTAACAGTTATTTTTATTAGTGCTCCAGGGTCCTTTACATCTGTTGTGTAATAAGACTCAAGAAGGATTTTAAAGATGGACGAGTTCTTCTTCAATGGAGAGTATGGACATTTATTGGAGATGGACACAGCTTGCCTTGTGTTAAAAGCGCTACGGAACAAGTTTTGAACTTTGAGAAACAGGAAAGGTGAATCTTGGAATTGAGTCATTTCTTCTTCCAGAAGTAGCTTTTAAGAACAATCTCGTTCGTGGTCCTGATTTCTAAGAATTTGCGACGCTGTCGTAATTCGAAGAATGTACTACAAGCCAGAACAAAATATCAAGGCGATTCAGTGGTTTTAAACACAAGGTTGTAAATTCTGTGTCAAAGGCAAACAACATAAATTCTGAATATGATAACATTCTCAACTTTATACCGTTTATACAAGAATATAATGTTCATTAAAACTGTTTGTTTTTTGCAAGCAGGGCCAATGAAATGTTCCCTCTTTAGCCCTGGCACGCACATCTGAGCTGTCTGCTATTTTTGAAAAGCTCATTCAAGCTCCCGTGTCTGTAGATTCCATGGCCTGCTAACGCATAGGACTGCAGACACTGTCTGGGGGGATGGCAGGGTGGTGCAAAGGAGGAAGGGTTAGAGATGAGAAACCTGCAAGGAATTTGCCTGGTGAGAAACCTGGCTCCCACAATGGTACTTCGTTCTCTCCACTTTTAGCCAACCTACGCATCAGCCAGAAGCTGGGCACCATGCAGGACCCCTGATTCTATGTGGGTTCACACACATATTTACTAAATGTCACTGTCCCGGGGTCTCTGTGGGACACAGAGATGGAGGTGGAATGGATGGGCAGGAAATTAACTTCTTATTACGCATACCTTCTGCTACACATTTTACTTGTTTTTCTCATTGAAGGCTTTATACTTGTTCCCTTATCTTTCCCAGTTTACAGGTGAAGAAACAGAGGCTTGGAGAATTTAAGTACCTCGCTGCAGGTCAAACAAATGGGGGAGGATCCAGGACTTGAGCCGCGTCTCTCTGAATTCAAAGTTTCAAGTCTTAGAGGAGGGAGACAAAAATGAGATAGAAGAAAGCTGTCGCAGAGAATAGAAGATTTCAAGAGCAGGTGAGGTTTGAAGAACCTCATGCGTTTCAGGGAAGGGTTGGTGGACCTTGTGCGATGTGACAGGCAGGTCAGAAAGATCAGGACTGGAAGGCACCCCTGGCCACTGAAGACCCTTGAAAGAGCAGTTATGGGGTCTCCATCAAGGGGTTGGATGGAAGCCAGGCAGCAAAGGGTTAAGGAGGGAACAGACAGAAGTAGCTGCTTGGAGGCTATTTCTCGAAACTTATGCACGCTGACAATGAAGAAAAGCGAGTCAGAAACTTGAGGGAAAATAAGGATCCAGAGGAGATATTTTCTCCTTAGGATGCAAAGATGTTGGTAAGTTTGTGCATCACGAGGAAGAGCCAATAGGAGGAGGAAAGAGGAGACAGAGGGAGGTGCGGTGTCCCATCCAGGAGGGCTTGGTGGCTGGAACCAGCACCCCTCACCCCCCTAGAGCCATCGGGAGATGCTTCAAGTCCTGCCCTGCGCCCACCCCAGGAGGGCAAGTCGGGGCTGGGGAGGCCTCACACGTCTTCACCGCAAATCCTACAGCACCCTGCTCCTTGGCAGCTGGGGACAGGCCCACGCCCCCTAGACACAAAGGGGGAGAAAAACGTGGTCCCGGTGAGGCCCAGGAGGAGGAATCAGGTTTGCGGGGCCAGCCTGCCAAGGCAGAGATAGGCAGCGGTTAGGGCAGGGTGGACTCGCGGAAGGATAGAGAGACGGCAGGTTGTTGGGTGCAGTGGTGCTGAAGGCAGCTGACGGGGGCCTGCGGGGAGGGGGTGGGCGCAGTGTGCTGGCCGACGGGGGCCGGGCTCACCAGACGCCCCTTCTAGTGCTGAAGAAAAGGGAGAGTAGATCAAATTATCAAGGCACTTTAAGGGAGAAAGCAGGGACTTGGAGCCCTAACAAAGGAGGTTATTTTATTATAATAGTCGCAGAACACTTTGCACATGAAAAATACGAGGTACAGAGGAAGAAGTGTAGCAAAGTATGTTTACGGACGGTAATACCTCGAGGGAAAAATACAACTCGGTTGGGAGCTGAAGTTAAGAAGTGCCTGGGGCCCTCCTGCGGGCTGTGTGGTTTACAGAGATCTGTTCCCACTCAGCCTGGGCTTTCTTATTGTCGGGGAGCTGGGGCTGCAGATGTGTCCCCAGCCCGGGCTCAGGCATCAGGAGGCCTCAGGACCCCGGACAGCAGGAGCGTCCTGGGGCTCCGTTTCCGCATCTGTGAGGTGGGCGCCGACCCCCGTCCCGGGCTGCAGGTACCGTGAGATGCCACCCCCGTGCGGGTCCTTGCCGGGGAGAGACCAGGAAATCCGGCCACCTTCCCGGAGGAATCCACACCGTCACGAGCTGCAGTGAAAATCACGGTGAGAGAGGTTTTCCACAAGAGGAGAAGAAAACTCCCACCTTTACTAAGATCTCTGCCCTAAACTCGACGTATTCCATTTGTCTACCCCTGAATCTCTTTGTTCCTTGTCTTCATGAATGAACTGTGGGAATTGGAAGGGTTTTGTTGAGGGCCCGGGGTCCTCACTGCTCCCTGTTCGTTCAAATGATTATTTGACTTGACGTTGTATATTTAATTACGGCGATGTTTAATATGTGCATCGTGTCGGCCCAAGGCATCAAAGTAATTTCAACATTATTGACTGTGCTAAGGTAAGCTCACCGCTTGCTGCAAGCGATTAGGGTTTTGATCCATCGGTGAAAGGGGACTTGTGCTGAGATGTGTGTCCCCCAGGGCTTTGGATGCACAAGCTAGCTTGAATGGACTTCAGTTTCAACAGACTTGCTCTCTAAGAAGGCTTGGGCAAGATGATTCCAATACGTAATACGTCATCTGATGGATTTTATAAGTAGAGGAACATAAGACCCTCGTTCCTGTGCGTTACTGTTATGTGTCTAAGCTCCTCGGGAAATCATCTCTTTTTAATACCCCAGTCGCGGCGGGAGCCTCAAGTGTGACTCGTCCTACACTTTGCAAAGTTCTCACCGTCTTCTCACGTTGTCTGTCACATGGATTCTCCTCCTTAACGTCACCTCCCGAATGCGGTTGTCTCTGCTGTGAACATATCGGGGAAAGGGGATGCCACGGACTAAAGGAGAAAAGATGGCCCTGACCCTGGTCACTGTCTCTAACCATTGACGGGCCTTCTACATCCGAGCCAGCCTTGGCCACTCCGTAGATTCTCTTTGCTCTCGTTCTTCAAGTTCTTTCCTCTGCAGTCGTGCAGTCGGCTACTGACATGACCTTTCCTCGGTTTCAAAAACACTGCAAGCTTTATTACAAATTTAGGGAGTGTTGCATTGGCCCCTAGGACCTTCCTGCTCTAAATTATTCTTCAGTGTTTTTTGGACGTGGATCCTATACCATTCCTGGCTCTCTAGTCCAGAAGCAGTTTCTCAGCCCTTTGCATCCCTTTGTCAACTCAAATTGGAATTTGAGAGCCAGGATGAAGAGGTAGTTTGCAGGCCACCATCTCGTACCGATGCTGGCAGTTCGTTGTGATGCTTCGGTGAAGATCTTTTCTTTCATCCCCGTTAAACATCGACAGCTTTTGGCAACTGATTCTGTAACTGGAGTTCTATAATCAGCGCTTGGATTTGTGTCATCGGGGTCTCAGGGGTATCTCACATGTTAATCAGCCTCATTTGCGGATTTCTTGGTTCCCCTTAATTTACCTGTTTAGAAATGCCGTCCCTAAATACAGGTGCTATTCATCACTTTTGACCCCCTGTTCCTAACAAGTGTGTTTTGTGAGTACAGAGTGGAAGCCTGGTAATGCTAGGATCACAGTGGCAGGCGTAGAGCAACAAGATGGGCTGCTGCTGCCATCTTGCGGTGAGAATTTTCACTGCTGGTGCAAAAGGATTCTTGGGTTGATTGTTCGAAATGTATTTTGTCATTTTATTGATGCAACGTTTCTTAGAAAACAAGATGCAAACAATAATGAAAAAATGCATAGATTTGGGGATAAACCCCTTTGGCTCTTTGTTATTATATGAAAGTCACCTGGAAACGAGATCTTTAGTTATGTGACACGGGTTCCGGATCACTTTTGGTCAGTTTCGGATGGGAGAAAGGCTAATGCATGGCCAGGACAACGAGAAGAGTAGTTGCATCTTGAAGGCGGGCCAGGGATTTACTGGAATGCGTCATGAGGGAACCTTCTGGGGTGATGGTAATATTCCATATCATGACTGGGGCTTGGGCTTAGGGGGTGAGCATTGATTAGAACCCATTAAATGACACACTTAGGATTTGTGCATTTCATTGTGTGTGAACTGTACCTCCAAAGAATAAAATGGGGCCACAGACAAATATTGCACCCTAGTGAATGACATTTGGAAATGGACTGAAGTCTGCTTCTTTTAAATGCATCAAAAAATAATAAGATGGATTGGTGTGATCAATGGAGAGATAAGTGATAAAGCAAGCACAGTGAAATGTGAATTGTAGACTCTAGGTGATGATCAGTATAGCTGTTCACTGTGAAACGCTTTCAGCTTTTCCGTATGTTTGAAAAGTTTTGTAATAAAATGTCAGAATAAAAATAATTCTGGGGCTTCCCTGGTGGCGCAGTGGTTGAGAATCCGCCTGCCGATGCGGGAGACACGGGTTCGTGCCCTGGTCCGGGAAGATCCCACGTGCCGCGGAGCAACTAAGCCCGTGAGCCATGGCCGCTGAGCCTGCGCGTCCGGAGCCTGTGCTCCGCAACGGGAGAGGCCACAGCAGTGAGAGGCCCGCGTAACGCAAAAAGAAAAAAAAAAAAAAAAAAAAAATTCTGTATTAAGCGCTGGGCACTTTAAATTTGCTTATATCGTTAGGTGTAGCATCATTTTTTGAGGTAAGTATGATTATTATCTTAAAATACATATTAGGAAACTGGTTTCAGAAGGTTTGAGGAAGTTGACTAAACTTACACAATTAATAGGCAGTAGAACTCACATCGACACCTCCTGCAACGCCTCTCCTTTTACAGATTAAAAAATCAGGCCACCTTTTGAAAGTCAAGAGGAGGTGTGGGGCGGTGAACCCGTCCCGGGGCTGGAGCCGAGATTCCACGCTCCTGACTCTGAGTCAGGGGTCAATCTTCCCGAGGAAGAACAGCTTATCCTCAAATAGCAGCTGCTGTTGAGAATTTCCAGGGCACCCCGAGCGTTTGCCCCAAATGTCAGGCCTCTACCCTCACTTTAGTGTAGGAACAGACCATTCCTTGCGCTTGATCTTACCTCCAAGTTGTTGCGATTTACAGGTAGGACCGCGCTAGCTCTCAGTGTGAAGTATTTCAATATTAGTTTAAAAATCCCATAAAGATCAGCGCACGCTCTTACGTCTTCTCACACACTCCTTCATCTTCCTTCCAATTTAGTGTCATGTGTTTGATGTCATGGAGAGAAACGGCTGGCCTAGGAGACCTGCGTTTCTGTGCCAGCTCCATGGAATCATTGACTGATGCAGTGTGTGTGTCACATGACCTCACTTTGCCTTGGTGACCGCTGCGGTTTGGTCCAGCGCCGATAACCTGCCGCGGTGCCATCTATACCCAGTTGGCAAGCATCCTTCCTGTGGCACCACGCTCTCCGGATCTTGCTGGGGAAGTTGACAGTGGGATGGACCAGGCCCGCGCCGCTGTCCTCAGGCCAGAGTGTCCCTATGCTGCCACCTTGCTACCCATCCTGCACTTGTCACCTTCTTTCCCACGGACTCTTTGCTCCTCACCCTTCGCGATCGCTCTCACTAACACGGGGTAAAGGAGAGATTGCTGCAGCAATCTACATGTGCCTCTAGCCACTGGGTGTCACTGCTGCACCACAGAGATGCTGAAAAGGCTTTCCCCCAAACCCGGACACAGCACAATTACGTTTTCAAGAAGTGTTTCACTTGGAAATACTTAATCGCCTGTTCAACAAAAATATCTTTTCCTAAACCACGAGGATTGCGAGTCTGATTGTATGAAGGATGTTTGGTGAAATTTGTGTACGTCCCTGGGTGAGGCTGCACGGGGCTGCAGATCTGCACACGGAGGCCGTTGTTCAGACATAACCTTAAAAAGGATTAGTATTTACTTTTCTTTCTGTCTCTGGAGTGGGTGAACATATTGAGAATTAAACTGATTTCTGCTTCTCTATTTTTCAGGCTTATTCTCTTTAGTAGACGCCCTATTGGACCTACTTAACTCTGGGAGCTAAAAAGTTAATGTACATAAGAAGCAAAAAATAAAGGAAAATGATTCTAAGTGCTACCTACTAATAATCTTTAATTCATTCATTCCTTCAATTGTTTATTATCTGGTTTCTGGAAACCTGCCATGAGTACCGTAGCCCCCCTCCAGGTGTGGGTTGTGTATACGCATTACGATATGGGGGTTGAGTTACCCCAGAGGAAGCATGAGGGAATTAGAGAGAAGAAAATAGCACTGAAGCTTTGGAGATGCATCATCCTGAAAGAATCCACTTAAATGAAGACCCAAACATGTACAGATCCACATTTAACATGCAGGTTCTTAGAGGACATATTTTATCTCTTGGGTGCCATTATTTTCCCTTTACAGTGTATTTCACTGAAATAATGTATGAGACAAATGCCCACACGCATTAGGGAAGATCTTGCTTACAAAGCGTAAATCCCGAAAGCCTCCTCATCCAAAGCCTAATGCATTCATTGTCTAGACTGAACTTAGGCTCAACCTGAAAAGATATGTCCCGGGAAGTACATTTTGAAAAATCTACTTTCAGGTTAAAACCTGGAATTTTATAAAAAGAGGTATATGGAATTATGCAGGGAGCAGAGAAAAGAAAATCCACTCACTTTATTATTCTCATTTTAATATTTTCAGATAAGAGTGTGAAAGAGTATAAGTCAGTAACGGGGCAGTGAAGGCAGAGGACAGGCAGGAGGACGAACCCTTTTGCACGGTGTTCTCTCACCAGAGCCACAGAGGAGGCGCGCCAGGGTCTGATGTCAGCATCTCAAGACGTGGCAATCGTATCGCTGCACCCCTCCTCAGGCCAGGTACTTGGCTGCCACAGCCACAGATACCGCCGGCCGTGAAACTGCTTCAACTCCAGCCTGCTGTCTTACTCTTCCTTCTACCCTACTCTTTGCACCTAATTTCTCACCTGTATTTTCTCATTTATTATGGAAATCCTTGTAAGCTGTGTCAAATCCTTCCTGAACCAAGGTGAGGCGGGTAAATGAAACAGGATCCCTGAGAACGAGAGGCGTGGCCAGCACAGATGACTTGCTTTCTCACCCTCAGGTCTCAGAGCCACGTGGCAGCTTTGGGGAGGGGTTGATTTCCCTGAGTGTCCAGGGGGCTGGGGGGGTCTAGATGGCCTCAAACGAGGCGGTACTGACTGAACCCCGAGGGAAGACAAAGAATGTGCAGGGGTGAGGCGAGGAGATTCATCAGAACTGTGGTTTGAGCGTCACGGGCAGCACTGCGGAAAGAACTGGCTCAAATCAAGACGCCTACGCCCAGCCCCCAGGCTTCTGTTTCTGTTGGTTGGAGCTGGGCCCCTGGAATTAGTGCTTCTGGCAAGTTTCCAGGTGATGCGGGGTGGGGGTGGGGTGTCTGGGAGGCGCAGGTAGGACCCAGGGATTCTGACCGAGGGAGGGGCCGTGCGTGGCTCTGGGGAAGCAGCCCTGCGCGGGCCCTTCTGGCCCAGGCTGTGTAAATGAATGAAGGAAGGAATTAAAGACCCTCAGACATGGGTGGAGCCACGCCCAGGAGGCGGTCAGCAAAACTGAGCCCAAGAGGGTGGGTCTGCTCTGAGTCTACGTTTTCATCCATGTGGCAATATGAGGTGGACCATTCTTGTAGGCTGGGGCTGCAGGGGCCCCATCTGGCTTTGGATACGTTTGCCTCCCGTGGAGGTTCCGTGCCCTTTGCTTTTCTATAGTGGAGCAGAGTTGATGAGTTGTTTGTAGTAAACCACTGAGCTGGAGCCAGCTTGGCCCGAGCCAGGGGACTGAACTACAGCACCAGGTAAAGGAAGTGTATTATTCATCTGAGCCCTCAAGGCTCCTTTTCTGCGAGGTTCTCCCACCCCACCACTCAGGGCAGAGGCCACCTGGGACGGTGGTGCCCACTGAAATCCAGGTGGCAGTGTGGCAGGTGCCATGGCCTCGCCGTGGAGCCAGCTCTCCGGTCCCACCTCATGCCACATGAGGGGCCCCCGTCGCTCCCTTTACCGGAGTCTGATTCTAGAACAAAACCACCACCTTGACGAGCATCTGTGTTGGAGCTGGACACAGATCTAACACAGAGTCTGCCAGCTGGGCGCCCCCTGAGATTCCGCCTGCAGACGTGTTCCATTTAGCCCGAACTGAACTTTTTAGTGAACTGAAAAGAAATTGAAATTGTTGATAGTATTTACAGACTTAGAGATTTCATGTAGTAATCCTAAATTCCTCCCTTTTTTCTCTCTCAGAAAATGGGCAGATCTGACCACACTGGATCTGAAGGCACACGTTCAGTTTACAGTCAGGAGCCGGGGTCTTGAGAGCCAAGGTTGGTCTGAAGTCGCAGCCGGCTGTCCTGCCGGGGCCAGGCTCAGGCTGCTGGTGCCTCCGGGTGGGGGGCCGGATATCCTCTCTCCCTCGGCCCTGTCATTACCAGCGACTCTTAATGCAGACAAGAGCCCATCTCCTGGCTTCCTGCCAAATAAGATGTCAATGAGAATCATTGCTTTTTGAATTGGGGACCTACTTCTTTCAGGCATATCACAATCAGTGTTTCTCTATGGTGTTGGGTCTATCACTTCAAGGAAATTCTGGAATGTAGAGAACTGTGACTGATAAGGAAATAAAAGGACCTGATTAATATAAAATATGAATACTTATCTAGATAGGAAGAAAACAGAAATCTGTATTTTAAATGGCTAGTGAAAGAATGGTTTCCAACTAAAGACCGTTTCATTTTGTTTGTTTTGGATTCAATATCCCACTTCCGCAGACATTTACATCCTGTGTTGCTGAGTTAGAGGCCGTTTATTGATACCAGCCCTTTCGCATTATGCATTTTCCATCTGCAAAACAGACTTGAAGCTTCCCTTCCTGCCTTATTTCACTGATAAATTAGACCACGTGGGCAAGTGCTCTGAGCTCTGGGAAGAGAGGCAGGTACACGTTAGAAAGTCTGAGGTTATTGTTTCCTTGGGGATAGAATGACCGTTTTAACCAAGTGCCTCCTTTCTTGTGAGGCTGGAAAAGAATGAAATGACTTCCTTTCATCTGCTACAGATGCATATTTTTAAGTGTTTGTAATGCCTTGCTATCTTGCATGTCACCTTGAAAAGCTGTAGTCATAATGTAACAAAACGCCGGATATAGGGTCTTTTATTGCAAAACCTTTAAAAAGATAAAGGATCGCAGAAGGAGTGGGTGTGGCTAGAAAGACTGAAACAGGACTAGGTTGTCTTTTGATTTGCCAAATATTTGCTGGTTTTGTTTCCTTTCTATTTGCTCGATTGGCATCTATTGGAAATGTACCCAGAGAGAGTTTATCTTCACTGTCACAGATGCGAATGTTTTGGCCTTAAGAGCTTTCCTTGCTGCTTTTGTGTATTTTGTTGCATTTCGGGTAAAAATGCTCTTGAGGTCACGGAGAGACCTGTGCCTTGTTCCATCGCTTCCAGAGGGGTTGGTGGGCTCAGCACCTGCGGTCGCCCCCTCCATCTCTCCCTGGGGGGTTTACCCACTCCCCATTCAGCCCTGAGCGGAGGGCTTCAAGCCTCTTCTGTGTCAAACCTCCAGCCAGCCCTCACTCAACAAAATAAAATCAGCTGGAAGAGGGCTTTTCATCCGCTCCGCATGGAGTCTGTCCTTCTGACTCTGGCCCCTTTTCCGTCCGGTCACAGTGTTACCAACCAGCGCTCTGGGCCTCCTTAAGCAGTAGAAATTGATCAGAGGCCAGACAAGAAACTCAGGCAAGGCTTTAATTGGGGCCCCTGCTGCCGCGGGGGGAGTGAGAATAAACAACAGGTTCCCAATTGTTCCCTATGTGGGGGGCGGGTAGAGGTGTGTCCAGGGGTCGGGCCGGAGGGGTGGCTTAGTTGGTTTGCTCACCACTTAGGTGGTTTAGAGTGCAGGGGGCATGTACAGTGCCCTGCTTTTGCTCCCAGCTTTTCAGAAGCAGCGGCTGAGTTTTTTTGGTCTTTTTGTATCTTTTGTCCATAATTTGCCCCAACTGTGCACGCATGCAGTTATTTTTTTATTTTTTTGCGGGTACGTGGGCCTCTCACCGTTGCGGCCTCTCCGGTTGCGGAGCACAGGCTCAGGACGCGCAGGCGCAGCGGCCACGGCTCACGGGCCCAGCCGCTCCGCGGCACGTGGGATCCTCCCGGACCGGGGCAAGAACCCGCGTCCCCTGCATCGGCAGGCGGACTTTCAACCACTGGGCCACCAGGGAAGCCCCATGCAGTTTTTTTTTTTTTTTTTTTGTGATACGCGGGCCTCTCACTGTTGTGGCCTCTCCCGTTGCGGAGCGCAGGCTCCAGATGCGCAGGCTCAGCGGCCATGGCTCACGGGCCCAGCCGCTCCGCGGCATGTGGGATCTTCCCGGACCGGGGCACGAACCCGTGTCCCCTGCACCGGCAGGCGGACTCCCAACCACTGCGCCACCGGGTAAGCCCCATGCAGTTATTTTTAATCCCCCAGAGTTTCTTTGTATTTTGTTGCTCAAGGCGATGTCTGTTCAGGCGCAAGCACTGCAGCAAAGGAGCCCAGGTCCCAGGCTCCAGCCTGTCTCACCCGTGACCACGTGGGTCCCCTCCCTATGGAAACCCCAGCACTGCCCCGATGCTCTGGGTACCAAATTCCTGGCCTATGAGAGCATGAGTCTGCTAATGACCCCTCTCTGGCTCCTGCATGGACACATGCCCCCCCCGCCCCCCCCCCCCGCAACCCCAGAAAGGCTCACAGACAGCTGAGAACTCCCTGCTTTTCTGTACTTTCCTCCTCAACATCCATTCTCTCTTGACTCCACTGGGCTCCGTCTCAGGCTCCTGGAGTGGCTCCTTACGCTTCCATCACCTGTCAGTTGCTGAGAACTTGCACTTCTTGGGTTCACGTCTCACCTGTTAGCTCTCTTCTTCATCCTCAGTCATCCTTCATCCTCAGACTTCATCCTCAGTCTCTCCCTGCATCACAGTGGCCAACCCCCAGGATGCCTTTCCCAAGGAACCTCCAAATTCTGTCAATGACAATGTCAGTGAGAGACACATTTCCCTCTGAGGCTGTCTTTTCTGTTTTTTCTTTTTTTTTTTAAATTTTAATTTTTGGCAAATTTTTAATGATACCCAGGAGCAACCATTACCATTTCTGTATCAGATATCCTCAATTTTTTTTTTTTTTTGCTAGAAAATCCCAGAGGTATCTCATCAATGTCACCAATCAATATCTTACTAGAAATCTGTAGTAGACAGAAATTTTCTTTCTTTCAATGTATTCTCAGCACCTCCTAAAGCTCTTCATGGCAACTTCTTAATATAATTTTACATTCACACCGTGTTCAGTCTTCTCTCATGTCACAACAACCTCTGTGCATTTGGTTTGCTTGGGTCAGGATCCAGCCCAGGTCCCCCCATCTTAGGCAAAATGCCCTTTGGAGCCCTGTTTCCCATAAAGGTGCAGTGAGGGTTACAGGTGTGTGTAGATGCTGATTCTTCCAGAGACAGAGTCATCGGCAGGGCTGGGTCCTCGTGGCACTGGAGGCACAGGCTCTGCTTGTCCCTTTGGTGATGTTGGGAAGGGTCGTTGGGTTCAGGTGTCACTCTGATTTATAGTATGAGGGTCCTGAGTATCCTCTCCATCAGAGTTGAGCAGCTCTGGATGACTGTGGCCCCAGATCATTTACATCACTAGGGGTTTCACAGGGGTGACATTTCACGTTCTAAGTTTCATCCTCGATGATCATGTGGCATCCTTCCATACAGAATGACTTTTCCTCCACAATTATCTGGTTACAATTTGTCTGGGACAGACAATATACTTGCTTGACTCTCTCTACAGTTTTGTAATGATGAACTGTTGCCCTAGCAGCCTCGGGTCAGAAACAAGCGAGGGGTATATATAAGCAGGTGTGTGTGTGTGTGTGTGTGTGTGTGTGTGTGTGTGTATGTATGAGTTTTACCTAATTGATGTGTTCCAATTCATTGCAGTTATTATCCCTTTTGATGGTTCACTTTGTCTCTTAGCGGAGCCCCTCCAAGAAAACGTCTCCGTCCTTTGACATGGCCCTACTTATCTGATAACATCGTTGTTTTCTGATGCAATGAGATCACTCAGGCTTTTTTTATACATTTCCTGCACCACCCATTTCTCTCTCCCAGGCCCCTGGGTTTCCTGTGGGTGAGAAATGTATTTCTAGGTGACCATCTGGGCACCGGAGGGGCTCATGAATGCTGGGTTGTCACTGCCTCCAGGCTTTTCACACAGAGCCGGGAAATACGCAAAGAAGGAGAAAAAAAACTCAGGAGTTCTTCTTCCTAATATTTCCAACTCTAACCCGACATCACAAGGATTTTATTTTACTTCTTTGATTTTACTTCTTTGATTTTACAATTGAATCTGTTTCACTTGAATTTCGGTTTTTAATGATATTGATATAATTTCTTAATTGTTTTTTTCCTACTATGTAATATATACAGTTACGAATGTAAAATATAAAAACATCAACACTTCTACTAACAGTAAAGTTGGCGAATGTTGTTTAAGCTGTTTTTTGTAGCTCTTCTTATTCTTATGCTCTAACCCACTGAGGCTGCAAAAATAATGTGTTTTCTAGTCATTTGAAATAATTCTTCTCAGTATAGTTATGCCACCAATCACAATTACAGTTAGGTTCCATTTGTTTGGGGTGGTTTTCCAATTGTCAGAGATTGCTTCTTTATATTTAGTTTTGTTTTCTGGTTTTGTAAAATATGTGCATGATTCCAAAGCTAAAACTCAAAGGAGGTGCGCTCAGGATCTGTCTTCTGTGCCCCGCCTTCCCTTAAGGATGCTGTGTGCTGGACCTGAGTTTGGTTTCTCTTCCATTGCTTTTTTTTTTTTTTTTTTTTTTCCGGTACGCGGGCCTCTCACTGCTGCGGCCTCTCCCGTTGCGGAGCACAGGCTCCGGACGCGCAGGCGCAGCGGCCACGGCTCACAGGCCCAGCCGCTCCGCGGCACGTGGGATCCTCCCGGACCGGGACACGAACCCGCGTCCCCTGCATCGGCAGGCGGACTCTCCACCACTGCGCCACCGGGGAAGCCCCGCGTTGTATTTTAAATTCCACATTATATAAGCGCCATCCTATGGCATTTGTCTCTCTCTGTCTGACTGGCCTCACTCAGTGTGATCATCTCTAGGTCCTTCCATGTAGTCTTGGTTGGAACTTTTTCTCCCATTCTGATAACAGAAATAATAGGGATTAAAATATTGCTAAATTTGGGTCAGTCTTTGATGCTGAGATAAGGCCTCATTGTCCCTTTCAGCCTCGAACCCACATCCCTCTTCTCGGGTAATCCAGAGTGGCCACGCTGGGTCTCGGTGGAGGGATTATCTGAGAAGTTGTTTTCTCCCTTGGCGTTGGTGAAATGTATCCCGCCCCCCGCCGTGCACCCCTCCCCCTCCGCGTCCTAAGTAACGTTGTCACCAGTCCACAGAAAAGCACACAGAATCTAACAGGAATGCGGTGGGGTGTTCTTAGTTCTCATTGCTTGTTCATCCTGTCCTTGTCGGTGTCAAGATTTGTCCAAAGGGCAGGCAATGAGGATGGGCTCCAGCAAGGTACCAAAGGGCCTCCCTGGTCAGAGCTCTGGGGACACGGGGTGGACACTGGTTTGGAGACCAGAGAATAGGGGGACTCTGGGCATAGACAGTCCTTCTCCCCAGCGCCGGAGCACAGGCCTGATTCCAGAGCAGGCCGCTGCAGCTCGAGGAAACCCTGAACAAGATGTGTGGGAAAACCTCCAGGAGAGGACAGGTAGGGCTGTGTGATGACCTGGGTGAGAAATATGTCCGTCAGCTGGGCTGTGATAGCAACCCCACAGATAGGGGCATAAACCCCGGACACCCTTGTGGTTCTGGAGGCTGCAAGTCCAAGATCGAGGTGCTGGCAGATCCGGCCTGGTGAAGCCCTGCCCCCTGATTCTCTGTGTCCTTACGGGGCCGGGAGGAAGAGCTCCAGTCTCTCCATCTCCTTCTAAGGGCACGAATCCCAACATGGGGCCCACCCTCACGGCCTCACCGAAACCTGATCACCTCCCGAAGACCCCCACCTGCAAACGCCATCTCAACGGGGTTAGGGCTTCGCCGTAAGAATTTGGGACGTGTTGGGAGGCCATTCGGAGGCTCGAGGGAGCGGGCCCCCAGAGCTTTCTCTCTTTCCCAGCTCCTTTGTCCTGCTGGCAGCTGGCAGCCCCTCCCAGAGGTGGTTTCTTCCCTGAGCGCCCTCCTCCCTCTTATCAGATCAGGAAGACCCACCTCCTTCACTTCCATCCTCCCTCCTGGCAGACTTGGGCTTGTCTCTTTGTCTCGTGTTGGTCAGAGTGTCACTGGGTCCCTAGACGGAGCTGCGCTAGTGTCCTGAGGCTGCCATAAGAAAATAGCACAGACGGGGCGGCTTCAAAACCAGAGGCAGTGCACTGCCTCACAGGCCTGGGGCTGGAAGCCTGAGATCCAGGTGTGGGCGGGGCTGGTTTCTCCCCATAGGCCTCTCTCCTCAGCGTGGAGACGGCCATGTCCTCCCTGTGTCCCCACATGGCTGTCCCTCTGTGTGCGTCTGTGTCCTCAGCTCCTCTTCTTACAGACTCACCAGACAGATTGGACTAGGACCCAACGTAAAGAGCTCAGTCTAATTGCATTACCTCGTTAGAGGCCCTAAATCCACAGCCACGTTTTGAGATACGGGGGTGGGTGGGACTTTAACCTCTGGATTTGGGGACACACCGGGCCCATAGCAGTGATGAACTCAACCTCTCGGTTGAGAGGGTCCGGTTCGCTAGACAACAGTCCCCATTCCGGAGACGGACGAGGAAGATCTTTGTGCCCGAGGAGATGTATGCAGACACCCCGTGTTTTCCTTCCCAGCGACCGGAAGGAAGGTGCCGGGTGTCTTCCTGGGCTTTGCATTGTACTGCAAGTATGGCAAACCAGCAGGTGTTAGAGGACACCTCTGCGCTGTTGGCTGAGTGCTCTGGTCAAGGCCCCGGGGTCCCACAGGGCTGGGGATGGTGGGCTCCCATCTCTTCTGTGCTTTCATCGAGGAGCAAAAGTGGAGAACCGCAGTCAGGGCAACAGATCGAAGCAGGATTTAGTAGAAGTGAAAAAAATCTTCCGGCGGGCGGGGGTCTCCAAAAGGGAAGCAGTAAATTCTGGTTGGAGCATTAGGAAATCTTCACGGGGAAAAAAGAATCGCATTTGTGATGGGTGTTGAACGATGCATAGTACAGTCGGAATAGAACAGGGGCTGCGTAGTTCTTTTAGCTGCAAGGAAATCATGACCATTAGTTGAGCCTCAGTTACATGCAGTGCGCTTGGCCTATATTAGTTTGATGACTGTCCATGTAACCCCACTAGGGTTTGACTTTTGCAGCAGAGGCACCGGCGATCAGAGAGGGGAGACCCTCACCCCAAAGTCCCTGAGCAGGAAGCGGAGGAGCCGCCATCTGGGGGCGGAAGACTCACAAGTTGTCTCCACAGCGAACTGTCCCTCTTGGGAGCAGCCAGATTCGGGCGGGGGAGCATTCTGGGTTCGGGGTGTGGTGGTGAGACGCAGGATGCAGGGGTGAGAGAGGGTTTTCCTGGGGCAGCACTTCCCAGGGCAGATGCTCCCAGCCGCCTGGAGGACAGTTAGAGCACCAAGTTCCGTGCCAGCCTCCAGTGTTCCTGCTTCAGTAGGTCTGGGAAGAGGCTGGAGAATTTGCGTTTCTAACAGGTGGTGGTCTGGGGACTGCACGCGGAGAACCACCCCACCCGAGAGAAGCAGGAGAACAGGGAAGGCACACGGTCTCAACACCCCAAGGAGTGTTGGAAGTAGGAATAAAGTTTCTACTCGAGAGGTCAAGAAGTTAGAGAGGTGGTGTTAGCATCGAACTTAGCAATTCACTACAATCCAGGGATATTCCTGTAAAGGGGACTGTAACTGGGTGTCTTTCTCAGTTATCCTCTGTTATACTTTAAAACTCCAAAGAGCGTGTATCTTTCGGCCAGGCCAGAGGCCTCGTCTTGGGTAGAATCCCGGCTTGATGTTGGCCGAGGACGCTTGTGTCAGGAGACGCTGGCAGCCAGAGGACACGTGTCTGCTGGCCTCTCTCGGGAGCTAGAACCAGGCTGAGGCCTCCACGGGGCCTAGAATCTGTGTGTGTGTGTCCTTCTGGAGCCTCCAGAAGAACAGGGGCCCTCTGACTTTCCCTGTGCTTATTTTAAGCCCTGACTCGTGAGGGGCCCTTTATAAAATGCTTCCCCAGAGACCAGAATTTACATTCACACCACTGTCCGGGTCTATTAGTACTCAGGCCCCAGCGCGCCTGCTGAGGATTGAACCAGATCGTGGAATTTAGTGGTGCCTCACCGAGGCTTTTAGTGAAAAGTGTTCTCAGTTAGCTAGGTTCTTCTTTAAAGGTCAGTTAATACAAATTTTCAGTTTAGTGCTTTGGCACTAAAGGAGTTTGCCCTCCTTTCTGTATGTTCTCGTTGGTGGCCCAGCCTCAGCTAGGTGGACCTTAATTTCTGGGATGAAACCCCTGCCCTTCTGATGGTTCTTACTAGGAGAGAAAACTCTCTCTGTTGGTGTCTCCGGAAGCACCCCTGGTTTATTTAAGTATCTTCTTGAAGAACTCTTTAGCTTATCCAGAGATCATTTAAAAAAGAGAACTGGCTTTTTCAAAGATTATGAGTATTTATACCAGACCAATTTGAGCAAAACTCTTGAGGCAAATTATAAGAAGGAAATCATTGCCTCAGGGAGAAAAGAAGAAAGAGTGCATTTGAAAGCAGAGCCTGGGAGAGAGACCTCTGCCTGAAATTCCACCCGAGGAAGAGCTACTTGATGCGATGGACACCTCTATGTTTCCTGCAGTTTATGTAAAGATGGAGATGTAAGGATGGGGCAGCTCTCATGTTTTATTAAACGAACCTCTAAAGGATGTCAGAAGAGTCAATTTTCCCTGCTTGAGCTCAGAGCAGTTTTTCTCTCTTAAAGACTTTAGACAGGCCACACTGAGCCTCAGAGTAATCAATATTTTAAGAGAATTTTTTTTAATACAAGCTTTTTTTTTTACATAGTCTTTAACCTTAAAAATAATTGACTTCTGTTTTATCGTCTGGCATGTAAGTGGCTTAGAAGTCACCACTCCATTTCAACAACAAATAAAAAGCTGAGCAAATGGAAAAAGTAACAACTCTTCTTAGATCTGTCAGAGAAGTGAGGTCACAGGGCAAACAGCTGCCCCCAAAGCTGGAGAGATCTGACAGGTGGGTGAAACCGCAGGACATGTTTCAGGACTCAGTAGAGCATGGGTTCTTCTGTCTTGGCACAGAAAGTGTTCAGCCAGAGGCAGAGTGACAGATGAGGGAAAAGTTTATTAGCACAGGAGGTTTGTGAGAGATACAAGCGGGCAGACAAGGGGGGTGCCGCCCCGAGAACTTCGTGGGCTACATTTTTATAATCAAAGGAAAAGTGGGGAGGGGGAGAAGACCACCTTCTTCCTTGTTCTTCAGGTCTTCCATCATTAACTCCTCCTACACCTTGGGCGGCGGAGTTTTCGACTTTATATGGCCCAACTGGGCCTGTCATGATGCTGAGGAATGGAGCAAAAGGCAGTAACATACCCTAAACTATGGTAAATCATCTCAGGTTTCAGTATCATGTCACCTATTCCCTATATTTTTGTTTTTAGTGCTTGCAGAAGAGTGTGTCCTAGGAATCGTTAACTTCCTGAGCTCACTGGGCAGGATGTGGGTCTCACGCCATCATGGTTTTATTGTTCTGGGGCACGTCTCATGCTTCTGTTGCTTGGTTTTATTGGCAACCAAGCCTGCTTTCGTTTTTTTCTTTTTTCTTTATTTTTGGCCATGCCACGCAGCACGTGGGGATCTTAGTTCCCCGATCAGGGATCGAACCCATGCCCCATGCAGTAGAAGCATGGAGTCTTAACCACTGGAATGCCAGGGAAGTCCCCAAGCCTGCTTTCTTGAGTGATCATTAACCTACAGGGGTCTCCCATACTTTCCTCTCTACTTACAATCCCCTAGTGGGATTAATTATTATTTTTTTTATTTTTTATTCTTTTTTTGCGGTATGCGGGCCTCTCACTGTTGTGGCCTCTCCCATTGCGGAGCACAGGCTCCGGACGCGCAGGCCTAGCGGCCATGGCTCACGGGCTTAGTTGTTCCGCGGCACGTGGGATCTTCCCGGACCGGGGCACGAACCCGTGTCTCCTGCATCGGCAGGCGGATTCTCAACCACTGCGCCACCAGGGAAGCCCTGGGATTAATTATTTAATCACCTACTTTGTCCCTTTACTCTGTCCCTATTATGGGGACAGAGAATCACAACTTACCAAAGCTAAAACCTCCACGGACACAAGGGATGGGACAGGAACATGTGAACTGGAAGCGATGAATTGCTGGAGGACCAGTGGGGGCAGCCTGAGAGTTCAAAATTCCAGGAGGCCGCAGTCACGGGGACTCCCACGGTTGTACGATTGTTACTGCCAGGAGCTCTACCACGTCCTCATAGAAAATGACTGGAGAAAAATTCTCTTGTGCTCCCAGCAGAGAAGGAGGGAAAGGAACCATTCTGAAATACGTCAGAGCATTCAGATTTTCTGAACAAGGTCTGCCCTCAAAAGAAACTCTTTTATCATAACCTAAGGTGCTGGGGTTTTATCAGAGCTTAGCTTACCTGGGAGAAGGGAAACACCCAATTCCATCCCCATTCTGTCCCACCTAAGGGGGGAAACCAAAGACCTGAGAAGCCCTGGTGAATTTCACAGTCCAGGGACTAAGGGTCACCAAGAGACTGAGACTTAATCAGATTACTGAAGGCCTATTTAATTCAGTTGCTTTTACCTGATATGTCATATTCCCTTTTCAACAGAAAATGAGAAAGCATACTAAAAGGCAGGATATATACATAGTCTCTACAGTTGGAAGAGACAAAGCAAACATCAGAACCAGAGACAGATATGGCAGGAGTGTTGGAATTATCAGAGCACAATTTAAAAACATTATGATTAATATGTTAAGGGATTTAATGGAAAAATAAGACAGCATACAAGAATAAATGGTTAATGTAAGCAGACAGATAGAACTTCTAAGAAACAATAAAAAAGAAAAGCTAGAGACCGAAAACACGGGAATAGAAATGAAAAATGCCTTTGATGGACTAGAAATTAGTGGAGTTGTTGGTGGACTGGAAATGGCTAAAGAAAGAATCTCTGAGTTTGAGGGTAATGACAATAGAAACATCTAAAACCGAAAAGCAAAGAGGAAAAAAAGACTGAAAAAAACCACCACCAACAAGAATAGAATCTCTAAGAACTGTGGGACAATTACAAAAGTTGTAACAAAATCATAATAGGAATATCTGGGAGAGAGAAGAAAGAGAGAAACAAACAGAAGCAATATTTGAAGCAATAATGATTGAGAATTTCCCCCAGTTAATATCAGCTATCAAACCACAGACCCAGGAAATCAGAAAACACCAGACAGGATACATACAACAAAACAAAACAAAACAAAACAAAACCCCAAAACTGCACCTAGGCATATCATATTCAAGCTTCAGAAAATCAATGATAAGGAAAAAATCTTGAAATAAGCCAGAGGGAAAAACACACCTTACTTATAGAAGAGAAAGATACGAATTACATCTGATGTCTCCCCAGAAACTCTGCAGCATAAAGAGAGTAATGTGAAATATTTAATGTGTTGAGAGGAAATAACCTCAAAAACGTAGAATTCTGTATCCTGTGGAATTATGCTTCAGATATTAAGGGAAATGAAGACTATCTAAGAAAAACAAAAATTGGGGGAATTTGTTTGCAGTAGAATTTCCTTACAAGAAATGTTAAAAGCAGTTCTTCAGAGAGAAGGGAAACGAATAGGTCAGAAACTTGGATCTACTTAAATAAAGGAAAAACATCAGAGAATGAATAAGTGAAAGTAAAATAAACACTTTTATTTTTCTTATTTTAACAGATCAAAATTATAGCAACAATGTATTTGATTAAGTAAGCTATGTGTGTATATTTGTATATATTTGTATACACACACATAAGGATACATACATTCATATATACATACATATATATACACACATAAGCGTATAGACATTTACTTATGTATGCATATATATAAGTTAGATGAATGACAGCAATTATACAAGGCATAGGAGGGAGGAACTAGGAATATTCTGTTATTATAAGGTACTTGCACTACTAATGAAGCAGTACCGTGCTATTTGAAAGTGGACTTGTATTAATCGTAAATATATATTGGAAAATCTAGGGCAACTACTACAAAAAATAAAAACAAGAAGTATAAATGATATGCTAAAAAAGGAGAGAAAATAAAAATTATAGAAAATACTCAAATAAAACCATAAAAGGCAGAGAGTGGAAGAAAAAAACATAAGAACAGAGAACAAGGGTTACAATAGAAAACAGTAGCAAATATGGTGACTATTAACCCAACAATACCAATGATCATTTTAAACATCAGTGGTCTCCATCACCAATTAAAAGACAGAGATTGTCAGACTGGATCAAAAACAAGACCCAGGGCTTCCCCGGTGGCGCAGTGGTTGAGAATCCGCCTGCCGATGCAGGGGACGCGGGTTCGTGCCCCGGTCCGGGAAGATCCCACGTGCCGCGGAGTGGCTGGGCCCGTGAGCCGTGGCCGCTGCGCCTGTGCGTCCGGAGCCTGTGCTCCGCAACGGGAGGGGCCGCAACAGTGAGAGGCCTGAGTACTGCAAAAAAAAAAAAAAAAAAAAAAAAAAAAATAATGTGGCTTTTTGTGTCTGGCTAATTTGAAAAGATACATGCACCCCAATGTTCATAGCAGCACTATTTACAATAGAAAAGACATGGAAATAACCCAAGCACCCATCAACAGATGATTTGTTTGAGAAGATGTGGTATATATATATACAATGGAATATTACTCAGCCATAAAAAATGAAATAATGCCACTTGCAGCAACATGCATGGACCTAGAGATGATCATACTGAATGAAGTAAGTCAGACAGAGAAAGACAAATATTATATGCTATTATTTATATGTGGAATCTAAAAAAGAGTACAAATGAATACAAAACAGAAACAGACATACATAGGAAACAAACATAGTTACCAAGGGGAAATGGGGGAGGGATAAATATTGGATTAACAGATGCACATTACCATATATAAAATAAACAACAAGGATTTATTGTATAGCACAGGGAACTATATTCAATACCTTGTAACAAATTATAATGGAAAAGAATATTAAAAATAATATAGATATATACATATAAATATAGAACTGAATCACTTTACACCTAAAACTAACACAGTATTGTAAACCAGCTATACTTCAATAAAAAAATCAATTGAAGATAAAATAACGGATACTTTTAGATTCTCAAAAAAATTTTATCTGGACATCCCATATTTTTATTTGCCACATCTGACAATTTTACCTTGGAACCATCCTAACTCTGATTCTCTGGGAACCCTGTGGGCTGTTTCCATGATTCTTTTTTTAATTTTGCGGTACGCGGGCCTCTCCCTGTTGTGGCCTCTCCCGTTGCGGAGCACAGGCTCCGGACGCGCAGGCCCAGCGGGCACGGCTCACGGGCCCAGCCGCTCCGCGGCATGTGGGATCCTCCCGGACCTGGGCACGAACCCGCGTCCCCTGCATCGGCAGGCGGACTCTCAACCACTGCGCCACCAGGGAAGCCCTCCATGATTCTTAAAGTTTAGACTTCTAGGAATAATGGAGCCTGTGAATGCTCTCTACAGTTTTGTTGGGCGCTGCCCTATTTGTGGCAACTAAGTAAGGACCACCGTCTGCAGCAGCCAGGCAGTGGCCTCAGTGGACTGATTGATCAACCAAGAGGCAGGAGTAGGCCGTTCGGTGAATGTGTGTTTGCGGTATAAATGTACTTCTCTGTTATTCAGCGAGGCCAGGTATAAACCCAAAGTGACCAACATAGCCATTCAGACGCCCATACAAAGAGAAAGATTTCCATGAAACAATCACATGGTCCTTTGATCTTCAGTGGGCAGGCAGCATGTAAGAAGTGACTCGCCCAGGACCAGGAGGGGGTGACTGTCCTGGAGGGGGGAGGTGAATGCTCAGGCGGTTCTGAGCTTCATCCCGAGGACAGTGGTGCCTGGTGACCACAACAGAGGATCCTGTCCCGTCACCGTGTGACCACACTGAACATATGTTCACCTCCGGGCCCTCCAACCTCCCTTGAGTTTCAAACCCTTCGTTTCTTGCAGCTCCGTCTCCCTCCTCTACCCTCACCTGCACCCTCTCCCGAGACGTGTGTGCAGAGGCTTCACATGGCATGTTTGATTTTCATCTTTCTGCTGAGAGATATTTACAATTGCAGCCCTGCCGCTCTGCCTCCCTAAACTGAGTTAGTGCTAACTGCGCCGGTGATGCTGGCAGAAGTTTCTAGTCTATTTCTTGACATTTTCTATCGGTGTCATGAACAAAGCTTTTGACTATAATAGAGATGTCTGTCCAGATAGCATTTTAGAATCCCCAGCTAACTACTGCAGGACACCAGAACGAAGGTCTCTGTTCAACGGACTTCACTTCTCTCTTGCTGTCTACGTTGTACCCCCATCTTACCTTTATGCAGGTACGAGCAATATCCCAGAGCCTCAGAAGGGGCAGGATCCAGGATTCGTTTCCCCCAAACTCACAATCCCTCCTGATTCAAGATTTTCAAATCATCTTGATCTAAAGAAATTGAGAAAAATTACCAATTGTCTTCTCATAGTTACAGGAGGAAGTGGATATTTTCATATAGAAAGTCTTCAAATGCCTTTTCTCTTTTACCAGCTAAAAGTTTGTGAACATTTCCAGCTGTAAAATATACCAAATGACAAAGAAAGGCTGTGGTCCGTACGTAGATGACAATCTATTATTTCTATTATTTGTTCCAACTGTGAGTTAATGCAGGCAAGAAGAGGCAAACGCAGGGATCCTGGCACACATTGATTTTATGTGATGATGTGACTTTGTCTTCTGAACAGATGACCAGCTGTTTCAGATTATTTTGTGAATTACAGTAATTTTGGTAATTAGGGAAAAAATATTCTGGTGTTTTTTTTCTTGGCAAAACCTCTAAACGTCTGATACTCTGTGACCTCAGAGGGAACCTCTTTTCTCCCATCTGCACAGAACCCAGAGAGGGATTAACTAAGCCCAATTAATACAGCCATTTCTAAAGCAGCTACTAGCACTGCTCAATATGGATATTGTTAAAAGGAGGGTACAATTTTCCATCCTGCTTCTCCACCAAAATGAGAGAGTGTGGTGGAGGCCGTGTTCTCCTAGGGGCCCAGGAGATAGAAAGGGTGGGCCTGCTGTTGGATCCGTTTCCGGTCCTGGACTTGAGATCCATCTGGGAGGTTTCCTACAAGCAGCCAGTCTCATGTGTGGAGAGAGAATGCTGATGTCAGCTGTAGTTGCAAAGGGCTCTGTCAACATCTGGGCTCTTTTATTCTCAGCTCATCACTGAGTCTCAAGCAGCTCTTCTTCCAAACAACAGGATTCAGCTTGCTCCAGGTCTGCTTTCCTTGGTTCACTGCTTCTAGTAACCTTGGATGAGCTGTTTAACTTCCTAGAGACCCATTTGGCCCATCTGTGCAATAGAGGTGAAGGCTCCACCTACTTCACACACTAAGACATGCACATGCTTGGTGGAGTTTATTTATTTTTTTAAATTTATTTTTAAATTTTTATTATCTTTTTTTTTTTTTTGCGGTATGCGGGCCTCTCACTGTTGTGGCCTCTCCCGTTGCGGAGCACAGGCTCCGGACGCGCAGGCCTAGTGGCCATGGCTCACGGGCTTAGTTGCTCCGCGGCACGTGGGATCCTCCCGGACCGGGGCACGAACCCGTGTCTCCTGCATCGGCAGGCGGATTCTCAACCACTGCGCCACCAGGGAAGCCCAGCATGGTTTTTTAACATAATTAATTGTATTGCTGAAACAAATTTGTGAATTTTATTTTAGGGTTTTCGCCTATTTGCTCCTAATGAGATTGACCTCTAATTATGTTCTCTTGCACTATCGTTTTAAATTCTGTATTAAGCTCATAATAGCCGAATAATGATAATAGCTGAATAATAATAATAGCTGAGTTGGGTGTTTTTTAGCCTTTTAAAATTCTCATTTCAGTTTGTATAAGAGACAAATCAACTCTCTCCTGATTCCTTGCATGTGTTTGTATGAGTGTATATGAGTGTATATGTAGGCTGGTGAATATCATTTCAATTTCTTTAATAATTAACTTATTTTGTCTGTCTGCTTTTTCTCAGATAAGTTGTATTGACTTACATTACTACAAAAATTGTCCATTACACTTAAGTTTTAGAATTTATTAGCAGAAGATCTCATCGTATGTTCTTTTTTTCTTTTTTTTAACATCTTTATTGGAGTATAATTGTTTTACAATAGTGTGTTAGTTTTCCCTCTACAACAAACTAAATCAGTTATACATACACACATGCTCCCACATCTCCTCCCTCTTGCATCACCCTCTCTCCCACCCTCCCTATCCCACCCCCCCAGGCGGTCACAAAGCACAGAGGTGATCTCCCTGTGCTATGCAGCAGCTTCCCACCAGCTATCTAATTTACATTTGATAGTGTATATATGTCCCTGCCACTCCCCCACTTCGTCACAGCCCACCCCTCCCCCTCCCCATATCCTCAAGTCCATGCTCGAGTAAGTCTGTGTTTTATTCCCATCCTACCACTAACCTCTTCATGACATTTTTTTCCCTTAGAGTCCATATATATGTGTTAGCTTACTGTATTTGTTTTTCTCCTTCTGACTTACTTCACTCTGTATGACAGACTTCAGGTCCATCCACCTCATTATAAATAACTCAGTTTCATTTCTTTTTATGGCTGAGTAATATTCCATTGTATATATGTGCCACATCTTCTTTATCCATTCATCTGTTGATGGACACTTAGGTTGCTTCCATGTCCTGGCTATTGTAAATAGAGGTGCAATGAACATTTTGGTACATGAGTCTTTCTGAATTATGGTTTTCTCAGGGTATATTCCCAGTAGTGGGATTGCTGGGTCGTATGGTAGTTCTATTTGTAGTTTTTTTAAGGAACCTCCATACTGTTCTCCATAGCGGCTGTATCAATTTACATTCCCACCAGCAGTGCAAGAGGGTTCCCTTTTCTCCACACCCTCTCCAGCATTTATTGTTTCTAGAGTTTTTGATGATGGCCAATCTGACCGGTGTGAGATGATATCTCATTGTAGTTTTGATTTGCATTTCTCTAATGATTAATGAGGTTGAGCATTCTTTCATGTGTTTGTTAGCAATCTGTATATCTTCTTTGGAGAAATGTCTATTTAGTTCTTCTGCCCATTTTTGGATTGGGTTGTTTGTTTTTTTGTTATTGAGCTGCATGAGTTGCTTATAAATTTTGGAAATTAATCCTTTGTCAGTTGCTTCATTTGCAAATATTTTCTCCCATTCTGAGGGTTGTCTTTTGGTCTTGTTTATGGTATCCTTTGCTGTGCAAAAGCTTTTAAGTTTCATTAGGTCCCATTTGTTTATTTGTGTTTTTATTTCCATTTCTCTAGGAGATGGGTCAAAAAGGATCTTGCTGTGATTTATGTCGTATAGTGTTCTGCCTATGTTTTCCTCTAAGAGTTTGATAGTGTCTGGCCTTACATTTAGGTCTTTAACCCATTTTGAGTTTATTTTTGTGTGTGGTGTTAGGGATTGTTCTAATTTCATACTTTTACATGTAGCTGTCCAGTTTTCCCAGTACCACTTATTGAAGAGGCTGTCTTTTCTCCACTGTATATCCTTCCCTCCTTTATCAAAGATAAGGTGACCATATGTGTGTGGGTTTATCTCTGGGCTCTCTATCCTGTTCCATTGATCTATATTTCTGTTTTTGTGCCAGTACCATATTGTCTTGATTACTGTAGCCTTGTAGTAGAGTCTGAAGTCAGGGAGCCTAATTCCTCCAGCTCCATTTCTCGTTCTCAAGATTGCTTTGGCTATTCGGGGTCTTTTGTGTTTCCATACAAATTGTGAAATTTTTTGTTCTAGTTCTGTAAAAAATGCCAGTGGTAATTTGATAGGGATTGCATTGAATCGGTAGATTGCTCTGGGTAGTATAGTCATTTTCACAATGTTGATTCTTCCAATCCAAGAACATGGTATATTTCTCCACCTATTTGTATCATCTTTAATTTCTTTCATCAGTGTCTTATAGTTTTCTGCATACAAGTCTTTTGTCTCCTTAGGTAGGTTTATTCCTAGATATTTTATTCTTTTTGTTGCATTGGTAAATGGGAGTGTTTTCTTAATTTCACTCTCAGATTTTTCATCATTAGTGTATAAGAATGCCAGAGATTTCTGTGCATTAATTTTGTATCCTGCAACTTTACCAAATTCATTGATTAGCTCTCGTAGTTTTCTGGTAGCATCCTTAGGATTCTCTATGTATAGTATCATGTCATCTGCAAACAGTGACAGCTTTACTTCTTATTTTCCTATTTGGATTCCTTTTATTTCTTTTTCTTCTCTGATTGCTGTGGCTAGAACTTCCAAAACTATGTTGAATAAGAGTGGTGAGAGTGGGCAACCTTGTCTTGTTCCTGATCTTAGTGGAAATGGTTTCAGTTTTTCACCATTGAGAACGATGCTAGCTGTGGGTTTGTCATATATGGCCTTTATTATGTTGAGGAAAGTTCCCTCTATGCCTACTTTCTGCAAGGTTTTTATCATAAATGAGTGTTGAATTTTGTCAAAAGCTTTCTCTGCATCTATTGAGATGATCATATGGTTTTTCTCCTTCAGTTTGTTGATATGGTGTATCACATTGATTGATTTGCGTATATTGAAGAATCCTTGCATTCCTGGGATAAACCCCACTTGATCATGGTGTATGATCCTTTTAATGTGCTGTTGGATTCTGTTTGCTAATATTTTGAGGATTTTTGCATCTATGTTCATCAGTGATATTGGCCTGTAGTTTTCTTTCTTTGTGACATCTTTGTCTGGTTTTGGTATCAGGGTGATGTTGGCCTCATAGAATGAGTTTGGGAGTGTTCCTCCCTCTGCTATCTGTTGGAAGAGTTTGAGAAGGATAGGTGTTAGCTCTTCTCTAAATGTTTGATAGAATTCGCCTGTGAAGCCATCTGGTCCTGGGCTTTTGTTTGCTGGAAGATTTTTAATCACAGTTTCAATTTCAGTGCTTGTGATTGGTCTGTTCATATTTTCTATTTCTTCCTGGTTCAGTCTCGGCAGGTTGTGCATTTCTAAGAATTTGTCCATTTCTTCCAGGTTGTCCATTTTATTGGCATAGAGTTGCTTGTAGTAATCTCTAATAATCTTTTGTATTTCTGCAGTGTCAGTTGTTACATCTCCTTTTTCATTTCTAATTCTGTTGATTTGAGTCTTCTCCCTTTTATTCTTGATGAGTCTGGCTAATGGTTTATCAATTTTATTTATCTTCTCAAAGAACCAGCTTTTAGTTTTATTGATCTTTGCTATTGTTTCCTTCACTTCTTTTTCATTTATTTCTGATCTGATCTTTATGATTTCTTTCCTTCTGCTAAATTTGGGGTTTTTTTGTTCTTCTTTCTCTAATTGCTTTAAGTGCAAAGTTAGGTTGTTTATTCGAGATGTTTCCTGTTTCTTAAGGTATGATTGTATTGCTATAAACTTGCCTCTTAGAACTGCTTTTGCTGTATCCCATAGGTTTTGAGTCGTTGTGTCTCCATTGTCATTTGTTTCTAAGTATTTTTTGATTTCCTCTTTGATTTCTTCAGTGATCACTTCGTTATTAAGTAGTGTATTGTTTAGCCTCCATGTGTTTGTATTTTTTACAGATCTTTTCCTATAATTGATATCTAGTCTCATAGCGTTGTGGTCGGAAAAGATACTTGATACGATTTCAATTTTCTTAAATTTGCCAAGGCTAGATTTGTGACCCAATATATGATCAATCCTGGAGAATGTTCCATGAGCACTTGAGAAAAATGTGTATTCTGTTGTTTTTGGATGGAATGTCCTATAAATATCAATTAAGTCCATCTTGTGTAATGTATCATTTAAAGCTTGTGTTTCCTTATTTATTTTCATTTTGGATGATCTGTCCATTGGTGAAAGTGGGGTGTTAAAGTCCCCCATTATAATTGTGTTACTGTCGATTTCCCCTTTTAAGGCTGTTGGTATTTGCCTTATGTATTGAGGTGCTCCTATGTTGGGTGCATAAATATTTACAATTGTTATATCTTCTTCATGGATCGATCCCTTGATCATTATGTAGTGTCCTTCTTTGTCTCTTGTAATAGTCTTTATTTTAAAGTCTATTTTGTCTGATATGAGAATTGCTACTCCAGCTTTCTTCTGATTTCCATTTGCATGGAATATCTTTTTCCATCCCCTTACTTTCAGTCTGTATGTGTCCCTAGGTCTGAAGTGGGTCTCTTGTAGACAGCATATATATGGGTCCTGTTTTTGTATCCATTCAGCCAGTCTGTGTCTTTTGGTGGGAGCATTTAATCCATTTACATTTAAGGTAATTATCGATATGTATGTTCCTATTACCATTTACTTAATTGTTTCGGGTTGTTCTTGTAGGTCTTTTCCTTCTCTTGTGTTTCTTGCCTAGAGAAGTTCCTTTAGGATTTGTTGTAGAGCTGGTTTGGTGGTGCTGAACTCTCTCAGTTTTTGCTTGTCTGTAAAGGTTTTAATTTCTCCATCAAATCTGAATGAGATCCTTGCTGGGTAGAGTAATCTTGGTTGTAGGTTTTTTTCCTTCATCACTTTAAATATGTCCTGCCACTCCCTTCTGGCTTGTAGAGTTTCTGCTGAAAGATCAGATGTTAATCTTATGGGGATTCCCTTGTGTGTTATTTGTTGTTTTTCCCTTGCTGCTTTTAATATGTTTTCTTTGTATTTAATTTTTGACAGTTTGATTATTATGTGTCTTGGCGTGTTTCTCTTTGGGTTTATCCTGTATGGAACTCTCTGTGCTTCCTGGACTTGATTGACTATTTCCTTTCCTATATTAGGGAAGTTTTCAACTATAATCTCTTCAAATATTTTCTCAGTCCCTTTCTTTTTCTCTTCTTCTTCTGGGACCCCTATAATTCGAATGTTGGTGCATTTAATGTTGTCCCAGAGGTCTCTGAGACTGTCCTCAGTTCTTTTCATTCTTTTTTCTTTCTTCTGGTCTGCAGTAGTTATTTCCACTATTTTATCTTCCAGGTCACTTATCCGTCCTTCTGCCTCAGTTATTCTGCTATTGATCCCATCTAGAGTATTTTTAATTTCATTTATTGTGTTGCTCATCGTTGCTTGCTTCCTCTTTATTTCTTCTAGGTCCCTGTTAACTGTTTCTTGCAAATTGTCTGTTCTATTTCCAAGATTTTGCATCATCTTCACCATCATTATTCTAAATTCTCTTTCAGGTAGATTGGCTATTACCTCTTCATCTGTTAGGTCTGGTATGTTTTTATCTTGCTCCTTCATCTGTTGTGTGTTTTTCTGTCTTCTCATTTCGCTTATCTTACTGTGTTTGGGGTCTCCTTTTTGCACGCTGCAGGTTCGTAGTTCCTGTTGTTTTTGGTGGCTGTCCCCAGTGGCTAAGGTTGGTTCGGTGGGTTGAGTAGATTCCCTGGTTGGGGGGACTAGTGCCTCTGTTCTGGTGGATGAGGCTGGATCTTGTCTTTCTGGTGGGCAGGTCCTCGTCTGGTGGTGTGTTTGGGGATGTTGGTAACCTTATTATGATTTTAGGCAGCCTCTCTGCTAATGGATGGGGCTGTAGACCTGTCTTGCTCTTTGTTGGGGATAGGGTGTCCAGCACTGTTCTTTGCTGGTCCTTGAGTGAAGCTGGGTCTTGGTGTTGAGATGGAGGTCTCTGGGAGATTTTCGCCGTCTGATATTGCGTGGAGCTGAGAGGTCTCTTGTGGACTAGTGTCTTGAGGTTGGTTCTCCCACCTCAGGGACACCGCCCTGGTGCCTGGCTGGGGCGCCAAGAACCTTTAATCCACACGGCTCAAAATAAAAGGTAGAATAAATAGAAAGGAAAGAAAAGGATGGAAGGAGGGAGGGAGGGAAGGAAGGATGAAAGGAAGGAAGAAATGAAGGAAGGAAGCAAGAAAGGAAGGAAGGAAGGTGCAGAGGAAGAAAGGGAGGAAGGAAGACAGGAAGGGAGGAAAGAAGGGGGGAAGGAAGAAAGGAGGGAAGGAGGGAAGAAAGGAAGGAAGAAAGGAAGAAAGAAAGGGAGAAGACAGAGTAGTATAAAGTATAGTTATTAAAATAAAAAATAATTATTAAAAAGAAAAATTTCCTTTAAAAAAAAAAAACAGAAAAATGGGTCAGTCTAACTCTAGGACAAATGGTGAAAGCAAAGCTATACAGACAAAATCTCACACAGCAGCACACACATACACACTCACAAAAAGAAAAAAAAAGGGGAAAATAATAGTATATCTTGCTCCCAAAGTCCACCTCCTCAACTTGGGATGATTCGTTGTCTATTCAGGTTTTCAACAGATGCAGGGCACTTCAAGTTGATTGTGGAGCTTTAATCCGCCGCTTCTGAGGCTGCTGGGAGAGACCTCCCCCTCTCCTCTCTGTTCGCACAGCTCCTGGGGTTCAGCTTTGGACTTGGTCCCGCCTCTGCGTGTAGGTTGTCCGAGGGCGACTGCCCTTCGCTCAGACAGGACGATGTTAAAGGAGCAGTTGATTCGGGGGCTCCAGCTCACTCAGGCTGGGGGGAGGGAGTGGCACGGGGGCGGGGCGAGTCCGCGACGTCAGAGGCCGACGTGACGCTGCACAGGCCCAAGGCGCGCCGTGCGTTCTCCCAGGGAAGCTGTCCCTGGATTCCGGGACCCCGGCAGTGGCGGACTGCACGGGCTCCCGGGAGGGCCGGTGTGGAGAGTGACCTGCGCTCGCACACAGGCCTCTTGGTGGTGGCAGCAGCAACCTTAGCGTCCGACACCCGTCTCTACTGTCCGTGCCGACAGCCGCGGCTCGCGCCCGTTTCTGGAGCTCCTCTACGCGGTGCTCTTAATCCCCTCACCTCACACCCGAGGAAGCAAAGAGGCAAGAAAAAGTCTCTTGTCTCTTCGGCAGCTCCGCGCCCGCTTCTAGGGCTCCTTTAAGCGGCGCACTTAATCCCCTCTCCTCGCGCCCAGGCAGCAAAGAGGGAGGAAAAGGTCTCTTGCCTCTTCGGCAGCTCCAGACTTCTCCCGAACTCCCTCCCGGCCTGCCGTGGCGCACTAGCCCCCTTCAAGCTGTCTTCACTCTGCCAACTCCAGCCCTTTCCCCGGGATCCGACTGAAACCCGAGCCTCAGCTCCCGGCCCCGCCCGCCCCGGCAGGCGAGCAGACAAGCCTCTCGGACTGGTGAGTGCCGGTCGACACCGATCCTCTGCGGGAATCTCTCTGCTTTGCCCTCCGCACCCCTGTGGCTGCGCTCTCCTCCGCGGCTCCGGAGCTTCCCCCTCCGGCGCCCGCAGTCTCCGCCCGCGAAGGGGCCTCTAGTGTGTGGGAACCTTTCCTCCTTCACGGCTCCCTCCCACTGGCGTAGGTCCTGTCCCTATTCTTTTGTCCCTGTTTATTCTTTTTTCTTTTGCCCTACCCAGATATGTGGGGAGTTTCTTGCCTTTTTGGAGGTCTGAGGTCTTCTGCCAGCGTTCGGTGGGTGTTCTATAGGAGAAGCTCCACGTGTAGATGTATTTCTGATGTCTCTGTGAGGAGGAAGGAGATCTCCGCGTCTTACTCTTCCGCCATCTTTAAGCCGTCTCTCATCGTATGTTCTAATACAAATGTAATTCCTGTGGTATCTCTGGTTCTTTGTATAATACTTTATGCATTCTCCGCGTCCTGAGCAAAGCATTAATCTATTTTGCCATCACTCAATCCTCCTGCATCTCTTAACAGGATTCTTATCCCTGTTCTTCAGATGGAGAACAGAGATAAAGAGATGCTGATCAAGGTCTCTCAGCTGGTAAAAACTGAGACGAATATTCAAACGCACATTTGCTCTTTCTAATCTAGACCTCTGCAGCCCCTTTATGGAGTAGCGGAGGTTTCTTACTCATCCTGTGCTTTTGACAGGGATCTCTCCCTGTTTATTACTTTTTTCTCTTTCATGCGTCTTCATTTTGTCTTGAGTATCAGTTACATTTGAAAGTTAGAAATTCTGTAGGTTGCTACCCAAGCCTTCCTCATCTCATCGGACGGGTCTGAAGTTGAATTAGGGGAGCTGGGCTCCTTCAGGCGCTTAGAGAATCTGAAAGGGATTCATTCATTTTGCACGGCACTGATGATTTCATCTCTGACAGAAGGAAACATTGTAAACAGGGAAATATCCGAGGGGATGCTGCCGCCTTCTGCATTCACATGAAGACATTCCATCTCAGCTCTCCTACGACTCTTTAGACCTTGATGAGATTCTATTTGCATTAATGGGAGCAATGAAATTCAAATGTTTAGGCCAGTACCCGGGCGTGCTGGAAGCGTAATGAGATGGATTCAGGAAAGAAACATTTAGTCTGATCTGGTAAATCTCTTAATGAGCTCTCCTAGACAGTGAAATTAGGAGAGAAAAATGAGTCTGGGCTGGACGAATAGGAGTCCACAGAGATGGAAATGAAGTATCGTGTACTTAACTCAAGGTTACGTGATCCATCACGACTTCCTGCATACACCTGCTTTGCTCCTGAAATCGTTACAACTTGCTGTTGTTTGTAAGTTCTCTCCGCACACACGGGAAGCTGTTTAATTTATTAAAAATAGCAAGCATTTTTTGAGTGCCTCCTCTGCTAGGTGCTTTGTCATGTCATTTAAGTATCATGATTTCTGACATCAAAATTAAGCTGAATTGTGATTCATACTTTGTTTTTAAAATTATTTTTAACTTTTTATTTTATCTTGGAGTATAGTTGATTAAAGATGTGATAGTTTCAGGTGTACAACAAAGTGATTCAGTTATACATATACATGTATCTATTCTTTTTTCAACTCTTTTCCCATTTGGGTTGTTACATAATATTGAGCAGAGTTCCCTGTGCTCTACAGTAGGTCCTTGCTCGTTATCCATTTTAAGTATAGCAGTGACTTCCCTTTGAAATCAGGCTTTCATGACAAGTGGAACTTTTGCAAAAAGGAATTATCTTGCTGAGGACTCAGCTGCTTCTGCTGAGATGACCAGAGAGGGAGAGAGAGAGATCAGGTGAATGCCCACTGAAATGGCAGGGGTGCTAGAGGCGGCCCCAGACCTGACCTCCCAATGCCAAGCAAACCCAGTCAGCTACGGTGGGCTCCCCAGTGTCCGGGAGGCCAAAGCCAGCTGCTGGCATCCCGGGGGTCTGTTGTGTTTGTCTTGACACTTCGCTGCAGTCTCTGAAATACCTGTGACCGTACGTGGCTTTTCCGGATAAAATACAAGTTATTGTGAAAAAGCCACCACAACAACGACAAATAGAGGGGCACTACCTTTGCGCTCGGTTCACCAGGCAGACACTATCTAAGGGGCGTGTCATGTCTAGTCCCGTACCAGGGCGGGCACTGAGGATTGAGGGACACCAGGCCTGGAGACCTGGCCGCGGTGAGGCTTCCAGAGTGCCTAGTGAGGAAGGAGGGAGAAGGAGGGGGAGGAGGAGGAGAAGAGGGGGAGGGGAAAGGAAGAGGCGGGGGGAGGGGGGACAGGGAGGGAGGAGGAGGAAGGAAAGGAAGGGGAGGGGGAGGAGGAGGAGACAACAGAGAAGAAGTAGGGGGTGTCCCAGAGTCCCTCCGTGCTGCCCAAGAAGCCTTGGGGAGACACAGAGGACAGGTGGGTGACCCGGGCACATAATGGGTGCTCTTGGGCAGAGCAGCAGTGATGCTTCAGGTTTAGTCTGGAGAGCGCTGACAACGGAGCCCAGGCATATTATCGAGATTAGGAAACCAGGGTACAGCTTTGCAGACTTCCCAGAACAAGGCTGATAGGAATGATATATGCAAATGATAGGAGCTGGAAGCCAGAGGCTGGGCTTTCCAATTTTCTGCTTGTGAAGCAGGCAATTCTGCATTGCAGCCAAGTCCAGGGACGGGGGTACAGTGCTGCTGAAGGGTGACCAGGTCTAAGGATGTCCAGCAGTCCTGAAGACAAGCGTCATCCGTCAACTGTGTGGGTGCAGGAGTTACACAGGGTTGGGGGGAGACAGGGCGGGTGGGAGCTCAAGCCGTAGGAAAGGTGAGTGCAATTCCACAAGGAAGGGCTGCACGGTGCTCGGAGGAGGGGAGGGGTTAGGAAACAATGTGGTGTCCTGGGCACATTCGATTTTTTTACTTCCCTTTTTCAAATTCCTTGTGCCTGGTAGGGCTTTGAGTCTTAGTAACTCTCTCTATTCTTACACCTCAAGGATGGACATAAGTCCCAGGACTGGCCAATCACAGCATCCTTAGCAAGGGACTGGTCCGTTGGCCAGGGAGCATATGAAACACTCCCCAGAATCCTAATCTAATACATACTGTGTTTGGCCCCAAGGTCCTTCACTGGCTTTGCTTTAACTTTCTTTTTTGTCCTTCTTGGTGCAATGTTTTTTTTTTTTTTTTTTTTTTTTTGTGGTACGCGGGCCTCACTGTTGTGGCCTCTCCCGTTGCGGAGCACAGGCTCCGGACGCGCAGGCTCAGCGGCCACGGCTCACGGGCCCAGCCGCTCCGCGGCACGTGGGATCCTCCCGGACTGGGGCACGAACCCGCGTCCCCCGCATCGGCAGGCGGATTCTCAACCGCTGCGCCACCAGGGAAGCCCCAATGTTTTTAATTATTGGAGCTGTTAAAAAGATTCAATAAAGCTAAGGATATAAAAATTAAAAATAAAACTAACAAGGCCAATGTGTCTCATCCCATGAAATTTAGTTTTATTTTTTGACCTTTTTTTCTTCACTGACATAGTCCAAGCACCTGGAACAGAGGTTTTCAGTGACTGTTAAATAAATGGATACAGATATTGAAGGATGGTTAGAAGGGGCTGCTAATCTGGAAGAAAATGATGCAGAAGCTGTTAGGGACCATTTGACCACCCCATGGAGAGAGCTTTTTTTTTTAATGCAATGGCACCACGCAGAGAAAATCAGAGGAGAGTGGTGGGGAGAGGACGGGAGGGAAGGGAGGGGACAGACCTGGCACCTGCAATCGCATTTCCAGCTGTAGCTCCTTCAGAGTTTCGGTCAGCTCTGCCTCAGGGTTCTTTCCCAGGGGCAAGCACAGAGTCCTTATCGGTTGTTCTAGTTCACTTTGTATTTCCCAGTTGAAAGAGGTGAGACAAGGGTCCCAGGGATTTGCTGGCCACATTGAGGAGAGGATGATTTGTGCTGCAACAGTGCCACCTCCACCTGGGACTCAGGTGTGACTGTCACCAGCCCATGAGACGCCCAAAGACTGCCACTTCCCAGCCCCTGGGACCTTATATTGTACTGTTTTAAATACAAATACTTACGAGTGTTGGGAAAAGGCTTTCCATTTTATCAGGATTAGTTTAATTAAGAGCCAGAGGGACCACCAGGATTTAGTCTAAAGATCGTGTTTTACGTCTCAAAAAAACAGAGGTGAATGGCTGGTCCACTCCCTAGATCGGCCCATGGTCTGGCCAAGGCGACTACGGCGGTGGTGCAGGGGTCAGAGGTGAAGGACAATCCTCTCCCCGGCCTGGCCTGCGCCACACAAGGTCGCATTAGAGGCAAAAATTCTCCCTTTTATTAACTGTGGACGTTTTGTTCTTTTGTTCATTGTTCATCCTTAATTCATATTTGTTATGAGCCAATCATGTGGGGAGCACATAGGAGCTCCCCCAGGGGCCGTGGAGATGGAGCCCCGAAATCAAATCATTCACGGTAGAAACAGGAGGTTGAATAGATGGTCTCACAGTAATGCACACCCCACAGCTGCCTGCTGGCTCTTTTCTCTCCGCTTTGGCTCCCCGGTCCGTGCAGGCATGTCAGCTGGGGGTCTGCACCTCAGTCCCTGTGGGATTTGTGCTAAGGGTGACACCAACTGAAATATTGAGTGAATTTACCAGGCCAGCGCACTTGTATATAATTATAACGTTGGAGAATTAGGACTGAATCCGGGGAAAATCAGGATGAAGGAGGGTGAAATGGGCTTTACCAAATTTCACAGCTGAAACCAGACCCCAATTGCGGTCATCCAGCCAGAGGAAAGCAGAAGAGAAAGCCAAGAGCGTTCCTTTGTAGCACTTTTTCTGCCTCAGTGATTTCCACATAGACCCCAGAAGGATAAACACAACCTTAGATATTCTAGAAATGAGCCTCTTGCTTGAGGGCTATCTGAATGTCTTTGTTTCTCTTTTCAATGAAATGCCTTTCCCAGATACATCATCTGGCTTTATTGCTTGGCTGTGAAAGAAACAGATACTTCTATCTGCAATGGTTTGAAAAGACGCTTTTTGCAAATAAGCAGATGGGTAGAGAATGTGAATGTGAATGTCTTCTAATGGGAGGGGAGGAGAATGTCTCCTGTTCTCTGCAAACGTAATTCTGTGCTCACACCTGGCACAGAGGTGGAGGCAAGGTGCACTCGGCCTCCGGACGGTGATTCAACAGATGGAGAATATCAAGTCCTTTTTCCCTAGGGTTAATGTCTTTCATAACCCATTCAAGGACTTAGACTATATTTCAAATGAAAAAGACATTTTTCTTCTTATTTCAAATTACAGTTGGAAGAGTTCCTTGGCAATACATTTTAGAAATATAGAGGGAAAATAACAGAGGAGTAATAGAGTTTTGAGTTAGGAGACACTCATCAGCTGTATGATTGTGGAAAATAAGACAGTTTTCTTACCTGTAAAATGGGGAGACTCAGACCCACCTCATGGGGTTATTGTGGGGTCATCTGAACAGTGAAGTGTTGAGACATAATTGTGAGGTTCGGTAAATGGGGGCTGTCACTGTTCTATTGATATAACGGTACTGCCAATTTTAGCAATTCTGAGAGGCAGACTGTCTTAGGAAAAAACATAAAGGTGTTTGGATTCATAGGCTGTGTATAAGGTGGTTGTATCTATGTCTCTATGGTAAAAGGCAGGGAAAAGTTGTGATTATTATGATTTCTGTCCATACTAAGTTTGAACTCTGGAAGTTTCCTTTGTAACATGAACCTTCACTCATTAACTGCTCAACTCTGCTGTAAGATATTTCTCAGCCATCCCTGCAGGGGGGGAAGCCCGGGGAGAAAGGAGCTTTCAGACTGAGAAGTAACATGTCCTGACTCTTCCAGCCAAAAGGATTTCCAACATTTAAACTTGAAGTGAACTTAAAATAGACCCTGAGCCCTCCTCCCCCATGGCAGTAGACAGGGTGCCGTGGTCACAATTCCCTGTGATGGGTCCCAGCCCTACCTGTGTGGGGTGGAGCTCAGAGCCTGTGGAAAACATGTTAGCCCTTCAGCTCTCAGATCTTTGGAAGATTCCACGCATACAATTTCCTTTGCTCTTCAATCCTCTTTGTCCCCTTATTTCCATGTGATGCATGCTGTCACAGCTGACCTTGCCACCGTGCATGACAGCACTCTTCTCTCTTCATCTCGGTCCCTGTGTTACTGAACCAGACTTGGGTCAGCTCACTGCTGAGCAGTAAATCCAATCTACTCACCCCAGGTTGTGGTGAAGGAAAGTGCAACGTTTATTGCAGGTACCAAGTAAGGAGTCTGGGTGGCTGGTGCTCAAAAGACCTGAACTCCCTGCTGGATTTCTGGGAAAGGTTTTTAAAGGTAGGATGGACGAGGAGGGTTGTGGGCGCATGATCAGCTTGTGGACCTTCTTCTGATTGGTTGGTGGTGAGGTCATCAGGAGTCAACAGCATCAACCTTCTGGTTCCAACCGATCTGGGGTCTACATGCTTGTGGGCAGCATGCAGTTAACATTTCCCACCCGGTAGGGGTTTCAGTAGCTGAAAAGCAACTCAAAGGATGTGGCTCAGGATATTATCTATAGCCTTTGAGGAGGAACTAAAGGTCCTTGATTTTGTTTAATGTCTAAAATCTTATTATTATGTCTTGCTTGACGGTTTTCCTTTGTCTCTGCATTTTCTCACTTTGATTAAATTTATTCTTTGGACCCAGGGAAGGTCTAGGAGGCTAACATTTTTCTACAAACAAGGTGCAGGTGGAGAATGATGGCATGGTGGGGGTGGGGCAGTCTATCTCTGGAAGGGCCCCCACAGGGTCCTGCTGGGTTACACCTGCATGCTTCTCCCAGCTCTTGTCTTGATGGAAACTGCACTGCTTTTGAAGACCCCACTTCCTCAGTGGTCCTTTGGAGATGACTGACCATTTCTCTACACCCCATCTACACACAGCCTGGTAGGAATCATGGTGTCCTCCTAGCTTCCCCTTGCAGTCTCTAGGGTGCTTCCTGCCTCTGCAAAGACCCTTTCTTCCCATTTCAGAGACTCTGGCATCCCTCCCTCCTCCTTGCCACCAAACACCCTTAAAATCACTTGCCTACATTTATTAAGGAGTCTGAAAGGACCCCTGTCTTCTCACCCTGCACCATTAATGTCTATGGGAATGCATGTTCTTTACCTACTTAAACTCAGTAATTTTCACCTCTATTTTACTTCTGGCTGCAGGACCATGGTTATCTTTGACCAGGTCATGGTCTAGAATTGCTCTGGGTCAACAAACTTAATCTCAAGGAGCCCCTTCAACTAGCTCTGCTTTCCAGACAGAACCGGCTGGGTTATGAGTGCTCTTCCAAGCTCCCTCCTGCTGCCTTGTCCTCTCCACTCCTGCCCAGGTTGACCTCGGTCTCCATGCCGATTGATGTTAGCACGAATTCCCTCGGAGCACAAAGCACTACTTTCCCTCCTCCCTGAGGTACTATTCCAAGCTTCTGACACTTTCCTAATGTGTTGTCTCAGCCCCTTTTCCTTCTGCATTCAGCCAAAGATGTCCTGAGAAAGGTGATGAGGACACTTTGTAGTTCCTGATCCAGAATCACCTGCATATTGAACAAGCAGAACCTGGCAGGGTGACATATGAAAACCCTTTGTCTTTGCTGTCAGAGTTGCCACCACCCTCCCCTGCTCATCCAGGCAGGTCCTCCTACGTTCCAGGCACCTCAGTCTAATCTTACCCATTTAAAAACTTGAATTGCAGATCCAACATAATCTTGAATTATTTCCTTCCCTTTCAGTACTGGGTGATTTCTAAGGGACTTGGTGTGGGGAGAGGATGTGGCCTGGATGAGGTCATATCACCCAACAGCCGTGGTCTCCTCCAGGGCATCCTGTCTCCACACCCCTCTCCAGTTCTGGTGATTGCTGGGCCTCTGGGTCCCTCCCTGGAGAGCAGCCCTTCTGCTGGGAGTGGGGGCAGTCCCTCAAGCCTGCTGTTAAGGAGGAAAACTGTCATATGAGCCAAACCACGGGGTCCCCTGCCCTCTCTCCACCTCACCTGCATGCCAACTTCATCCCTCCTGCAGGGCTATGGTGGTGGTGGGTTTCTTGCAGTGCTATTCTTCCCTTAAACCCTCCTTTTATCTCCTTAGGTAGGTTTATTCTTAGATATTTTATTCTTTTTGTTGCAATGGTAAATGGGAGTGTTTTCTTAATTTCACTTTCAGATTTTTCATCATTCGTGTATAGGAATGCCAGAGATTTCCATGCATTAATTTTGTATCCTGCTACTTTACCAAATTCATTGATTAGCTCTAGTAGTTTTCTGGTAACCTCTTTAGGATTCTCTATGTATAGTATCATGTCATCTGCAAACAGTGACAGCTTTACTTCTTCTTTTCCATTTTGGATTCCTTTTATTTATTTTTCTTCTCTGACTGCTGTGGCTAAAACTTCCAAAACTATGTTGAATAAGAGTGGTGAGAGAGGGCAACCTTGTCTTGTTCCTGATCTTAGTGGAAACGGTTTCAGTTTTTCACCATTGAGGACGAAGTTGGCTGTGGGTTTGTCATATATGGCCTTTATTATGTTGAAGAAAGTTCCCTGTATGCCTACTTTTTGGAGGGTATTTATCATAAATCGGTGTTGAATTTTGTTGAAAGCTTTCTCTGCATCTATTGAGATGATCATATGGTTTTTCTCCTTCAGTTTGTTAATATGGTGTATCACGTTGATTGATTTGCGTATATTGAAGAATCCTTGCATTCCTGGGATAAACCCCACTTGATCATGGTATATGATCCTTTTTTTTAGGGTTCAGTCTTCTTTTAAAAAATTTTTTTTTATTTTTGATTTTTTTAACATCTTTATTGGAGTATAACTGTTTTACAATAGTGTGTTAGTTTCAGCTTTACAACAAAGTGAATCAGTTATACATATACATATGTTCCCATATCTCTTCCCTCTTGCGTCTCCCTCCCTCCCACCCTCCCTATCCCACCCCTCTAGGTGGTTACCTCCCAAAGGCCCCACCTCCTAGTACCATCTCATTGGGGGTTGGGGCTTTAAAGTATGGATCTGTGGGGACACAGACATGCAGTCTATAACAGTAAGAATTGAAGAAGAAGTAGTTTCCAGCTCAATATAAGAATCAACTTTCAAAAGATGACATTACCTAGTCATTCATTTCATTCAACAGATATTAAGTGAACACAGGATACAAAACTTTGTGCTCAGACCTGGGCACACAGTGGTGGTTAAGATCGACCCGGGCCTGCTTACAGTCTAAGTGAAACCAAAATGATCAGCCTAGTTCACATGTCTTATTGGTTTGCTTCTGTGGGAAATCTGTGAAGTGGGAGCACAGAGAGCTCTGAGAGTTTGTGATGGAGACTCCTGACCTGCCTACAAGGTCAGGCAAGTCTTCCCTGAGCAAGTCGTCTTTGAGAGGAGTCATGGGGAGAAGGATGTTTCAGGCCTAGGAGGCATCCCTGCAAAGTAGGAAGGTGGGCAGGGCATTCTAAGAACTGAAAAAAGCCAGAGTTACTTAAAAAATAGAATGAGTTGCCCTGTGGGATGGAGAGGAGCCCATCCTTGGAAATTCTCAAACAGATTGAGAATTTATACATAGGGCCTGTACAGTACATTTCAATTTTAAGACTCATGAATTCCTTCAACTGAATAAGTCATATTCCAAATTATAAATTTCAAGGTCATGCTACTGTTCCAAGAAGATCTCATCAGTGATAAGAGGTTGGAATGATCTCTTCACTCACTTCTTCCAAAAATATTACTCTATTTCCACCACATGTCACACTTTGATGAAAAAGAAATGGCCTAGGTCCAGAGGTTCTGAGCCCATGTAACCCAAGGTGACAGAGGTGGTCCCGATTGTGGGGGGACTCGAGCCAAGCACGGGACAAGGTCAGCTGCAGCTTTGGAGGGGTCAGCGAGGGGTCACAGGAAAGCTCAAGTTTGACCTGGGCCTTGAAAGGAGTTTTCTGGGCAGAGAAGGAGCCTGGACGCATCTGGAGGGGAGCAAGAGTGCTCAATGGCCCTCGGGTCCCAGACAGCACAGGTGATGGATGGTGTGATGGCTGCCAAGGACACAGGTGTGGCTGCAGGATGGGACGGCCCCACTCCTTCTATCTGCGTGAACCTGCCTGTCATGTGGGACAGTTTGGGAAGATGGAAGCCCTTTCGCGTGGTGCCTGGCAGTGGTCAGTGAATGAATGACCAGCTGCAGAGCTTCAAGAGACGTCATCAAGACAGCATCTCGAGGGGGCCCAACGGGGATGCCAAGAGCAAGAGCTTCACCTGTGGTGTAGACATAATCTTGTGGATTATGGACACCATTCCTTTTAGGCAGATTTCTCTAGAGGTTGTAAGAAGGTTACTGACCAGCAGCACTCTTGGCCTCCTTAATCAATAGAAATCGATCAGAGGCCAGAAAAGAAATTCGGGCAAGGCTTTACTGGGGCCCCTGCTGCAGCCGGGGGGAGCGAGAACAAGTAACAGGTTCCCTTGCTTGCTTGCTTGCTGAGGGGCTCAAGCTGGTTCCTTGTATGGGGTGAGGGTAGGGGTGTGTCCAGGGCTCTGGCCGGAGGGGTGGCTTATGTATTTTGCCCCGCTCCTTTAGTGGTGCTGTGTGCAGGGGGCATGTGCAGTGCCCTGCTTTTGCTCTCGACATGCTGTTTTTGCTCTTGGCTCTTCAGAAGTGACTTTTTGGTCTCTTTGTGTCTTGTTGTCCAGAATTTGCCCCAACTGCATATGCACAGTTATTTTCAGTCCCTTATTTTGTTGCTCAAGGGGACGTTTTCCCAGGTGCAAGCACTGCAGCAAAGGGTCCCAGGTCCCAGCCTGTCTCAAGAAGACCAGCGTCAGGGTTGCAAATGCAGGGTGGAGGATGAATGACCAGGTTTCCACAGTCTGGGTGAGGCCTGACGGAGGGCCGGGCTGAGGCAGTAAGGGGTCCAGGGAAGCAGAGTGGGAGGCAGAGATGCCTCTGAGTTGGGATCCAGAGCATTTGTTTTGCATATTATAGTTTTCTATTTTTAGATCCTAGTAGGACGCCAGCTTCCTTGCAGAAAGCACTGTGTTGTTTGCTGTCAGCTTCTGGTTCATTCTGCATTATCTGAACCGCTGAGTAAACACACACCCTTTCAGGTAATATAATGGTCTCCTTGTCAGGCTAGAAAGACCTGCCAAGTCTAATTTGACGCAGAATAATCGGCCTGGTCCTCCTGCGTATTCTTCTCATCCACACATGCCCACAGCACCAAAATGGCTGTGGTGTTATACCTATCGGCATTCCCACGCTGAAAAAAACAGACCTGCCCATTGTTTGAATGATAAATAGTAACCGTGACATGACCTTCCTTAAAACTTCAAGTCAAAGCCCTCATGTAACAAGACGGCCAAGGCCAAGGCTCGGACTCCAGTCCCACGTTCAAACCCCGCTGTCCACATGCAGGTGCGGGTACAAACCTGACTGTGCAGCGACAGCTCCGCAGAGCCAACGTTGGCAGTGGCTGACCGCAGATGTGAGCTCCAAGGTAACCAGGATATAGCAAGACTCACTGATTTCACTGCAAGTCCTCCCATTGACTTAAATCTTTACTTTTTTTCACAATGTTTGTAATTTTCAGTGTACAAGTTTTGCACTTAAAAATATTTATTTCTAATTTTATTCTTTTTGATGCTATTATAAGTACAATTTTCTTAACTCTTTTCAGGTTATTCTTTTATAGCATAAAAATAGAATCGGCTTTTGCATATTCTTGTATTCTATTTTTGTACACTGATCTATCTGAAAATCATGCTGAACACATTTCTTAGTTATATAGGTTTTTTTTTTTTTTTTTTCCGGTACGCGGACCTCTCACTGTCGTGGCCTCCCCCGTTGCGGAGCACAGGCTCCGGACGCGCAGGCGCAGCGGCCATGGCTCACGGGCCCAGCCGCTCCGCGGCACGTGGGATCTTCCCGGACCGGGGCACGAACCCGCGTCCCCTGCATCGGCAGGCAGACTCTCAACCAATGCGCCACCAGGGAAGCCCAGTTATATAGTTTTTTAAATTTTGTAAATGTGGATTTCTTAGGGTTTTCTGAGTACAAGATTATGCCAGCTGTGACTAGAGAGAGTTTGACTTCCTTTGTAATCTGAATGCCTTTTATTTCTTTTTCTTGCCGAATTTTCCCGACTGGTACAGTCTTGAATAGAAGTGGTGAAATCTCAGGGGAAAGCATTCAGCCTTTCACCACTAATTGTGATATTAATTTTTAATAGATAGATGAACTTATTGGGTTGAAAAAAGTCCTTTATATTCCTAATTTGTTGAAACCTTTTATTATGAAAGGGTCTTGGAATTTTTCACAGGGTGTTTCTGTGTCTGTTGACATAATGCTTTTGTTCTTTTTTACATTAATTACTGTGTTGGATTTTTGGATGTTAAATTCTCTTGGATTTCTGGGATAGATCCCAATTAGTCATGCTGTAAAATCCTTTCTGTATATTGCTGGATGCAAGTGGATAGTATTTTGGTGAAGATATTTGTGTTTATATTCATAAAGAATATTGTTCTGCAGTTTTCTTTTCTTGTGATGTCTTTGCCTGGGTTTTGTATCGGCAATACTGACCTCATAAAATGAGTGGAGAATTGCTTCTGCCTTTTCTATCTTTTTGGGAAGAATTTGTGAAAAGATTAATGTTAATTCTTTAAACATCTAGTAGAATTCACCAGTAAAGACATTTTGTTCTGGACCTTTGTGGTTAGTTTTTCCAATGATTAATTTAATGACTTTACTTATTGTAGATCTCTTCAAATTTCCTTTTTCTTTTTTAATTTTTTTTCTTTTTTACGGTACATGGGCCTCTCACTGTTGTGGCCTCTCCCGTTGCGGAGCATAGGCTCTGGACGTGCAGTCTCAGCGGCCATGGCTCATGGGCCCAGCTGCTCCGCAGCATGTGGGATCTTCCCGGACTGGGGCATGAACCCATGTTCCCTGCATCCGCAGACGGACTCTCAACCACTGTGCCACCAGGGAAGCCCTAAAAACTTTTTTAAAATTAATTTTTATTGGAGTATAGTTGAATTACAAGGTTGTGTTAGTTTCAGGTGTAAAGCAAAGTGAATCAGCTATACATATACATATATCCACTCTTTTTAATATTATTTTCCCATATAGGTTATTACAGAGTATTGAGCAGTGTTCCCTGTGCTATACAGCAGGTCCTTACTAGTTACCTATTTTATATATAAAATGTATATATCTATGTATATATATATATATGTATGTGTATATTTCAATCCCAATCTCCAATCTTACATGTTTTATATATAAAATATACATACGTGTATATATATATATGTATGTGTATATGTCAATCCCAATCTCTCAATTTTACCTATTTTAATGTATAAAATATATATATGTGTATATATGTATATATATATATATAATATGTATGTGTATATGTCAATCCCAATCTCCCAATTTTACCTATTTTAATGTATAAAATATATATATGTGTATATATATATATATATATATATATATATATATATATATATAATATGTATGTGTATATGTCAATCCCAATCTCCCAATTCTATCCCTCCCCCCCACTCCCTGGTAACCATAAGTTTGTTTTCTACATCTGTAACTCTACTTCTCTTTTGTAGATAAGTTTATTTGTACCCTTTTTTAGATTCCACATATAAATGATATCATATGATATTTGTCTTTCTCCATCTGACTTATTTTGCTCAGTATGAGAATCTGTAAGTCCATCTATGTCACTGCAAATGGCATTATTATGTCCTTTTATATGGCTGAGTAATATTCCATTTTTTATATGAACCACATCTTCTTTTTCAGGCTGTTTCAGTAGTTTGTGTCTTTTAAGGAATTTGTTTCATCTAGATTATCTAATTTGTTGGCATACAATTGCTCACAGTATTCTCTTATGATCCTTTTTATTTATGTATGGTCAGTAGTGATGGCTCATATTTCATTTATGACATTAGAAATACATGTCTTCTCTTTAGTTCTAGTCTAGCTAAAAGTTGTTTAATTTTGTTGATCATTTCAAAAAAAATTTGGTTTCAATAACTATATCTACTTGTTTACTACTATCTATTTTATTTATTTCCTCTCTAACCTTCATTATTTTCTTTCTTCTGCTTGCTTTGAGTTTAATTTGTTTTTCATTTTCAGTTTTCTTAAGATAGGTGGTGAGATTATTGACTTGAGATCATTCTTCTGTTTTAATACTAGTGTTTACAGCCATAAGTTTCCCTTTAAGGACAGCTTTAGTTGAGTCCCATAAATATTCCTATGTTTTATTTTGTTTTCACTTATTTTGAAGTATTTTCTAATTTTCCTTGTGGTTTCTTCTTTGACTCATTGATTTTCACATGTTTTTAAATTTCCCACATTTTCTTATGTTGTTAATTTTTAGTTTAATTCCACTGTCATCAGAGGATATGCATTTTATGGGTTCAATCATTTTAAATTTATTGAGGCTTGTTTTATGTCCTAACATATGGTCTATCCAGGAGTATGTTGTATGTACACTTGAGAGGAACATGTATTTTGCTGTTGTTCTGTAGATATCTGTTGGGCTAGTTTGTGTTGTTCAAATATTTTATTGCCTTGTTAATCTTCTTCTTAGTTGTTGTATATATTATTGAAAGCAGAGTATTGGCATCTCCAATTATTGATGAACTGTTCATTTCTCCCTTCTTTTCTGTCAGTTTTGTTGCATGTATTTTGAAGATATGTAGTTAGGTGCATATGTTTAAAATCATTATGTCTAACTGATGGCTTGACCCTGTTATCCTCTGCAGCCCGGGTCAGGCAGTCAGAGGCAAGCATAATTCAGGTCCAGGGATACTTGCTTCCTGCCCTTCTCTGCTCCATATAGCTCATAATTGCTTTCAACTGCTCATCAGTAGACATAAACACACCTTATTAGAGGAAAAGCCAGTGCAGATGTGGGGGAAGAGGAACTGAGTCTTGAAAGATGAAAAGAGCTTAACCCCTTAGGAACAGGGCTACAATAAAGATGAGGCTACAGAGAATCTCAGGACAAGATCTCGAAGGTTCTAAGATGTCAGGTAAAGGATGTCAGATTTTATTCTAAAGGCTCTGGGGCTCCAGAGGAGGAGTTTAAATAACGTTTCTGCAATATAGTAAATGCACCATTCTGGCAATTTGGAGAGCTCAAGGCTGTAAAAGAGCAGAAACGTTAAAAGTCTGTTGGAGTTAACAAAGGAGAAATGATGAAAAGTTGAACTAGGGTAGTTTAAGTAGACCAAAGAAGTGTAGAGCTTTGAGAGATATATAATTTACAAGATTTTGGTAATCATGGGAGGTAGAGAAAAGGAGGAGAGAACAATGACTCCAGATTTCCACCTTTAGTAAAGTGGGTACAATTCAATAAGGTGGACCAGACAGAAACAAGGTCATGGCTTTTCAAGGGAAAGTGATGAGACTGCAAAGCCTATGGAGCATCCAAAGAGAGATGTCCGCTAAGCTGTTTCATGTTAGGGTTGGGAGCTCAAGAGACAGCTCTGGAGTGCATCTGTTTATTTAGGATGTACTTTCATACAAAGTATTGGTATATGAAGTCACGGAAGAAAGGAGATTAGCTAGGGAGAGCATCTAAATGGAGAAGAAAGTGTGTCTGGGAGATGGCTTTGGTGGAAAAACAGTGTTTGAAACAGGGCAGAGGAAGGAAACCCATGAAGGACCCTGCAAAATCACAATCAATAGAGGAACCTCTGCTTTCCCCTCTGGCTGTGCAGCACAGGACACGTACAATACAATGTTGTTCTGGTCATCACTGTCCAACGAGGGCCCACAGGAGCTCATTAAATCCCAGGACAGCTGCTGCAGTGTTTGGAATCAAACTCTTCTCTTTTTAAAAAACATTTATTTGTTTGTTTGTTTGTTTGTTTACTATTTATTTTTGGCTGCGTTGGGTCTTTGTTGCTGCGCGTGGGCTTCTTCTAGTTGCGGCGAGCAGGGGTTACTTTTTGTTGCAGTGCACGGGCTTCTCCTTGTGGTGGCTTCTCTTGTTGCGGAGCACGGGCTCTAGGCAAGTGGGCTTCAGTAGTTGTGGCACACAGGCTCAGTAGTTGTGGTGCATGGGCATAGTTGCTCCACGGTATGTGGGATCTTCCCGGACCAGGGCCTGAACCTCTGTCCCCTGCACACGACTTGTGCTTATTTGGGGAGAAGAACAACTGTGTGAACGGGTTTGGTACTTTCTGGAACTGAAGCGGCTTCTTCGATTTCATGCCGTTGTAGGATGACTTGTAGGCTTGACTCTGTTTTTCTGCTCTGTGGCCCTAGGGGAGCTCCTGTTCACCCACAGACTCAGTATTTCCTGTCTGACCGCTCTCTGGGGTTCAGCCTGGGTGGTGGGGATCCCTCATCTAATCAGGGCTACCACACGAGCATTTGCCAGAATGGCCAGGACCCCCACGGCCCCAGCCTTGGGGGCTGGGAGCGCTCAGGACCCAGTCTCACTCTGGTCACCAGCCCACGAGTGACAGCCAACTGATTGGTGAAACCGTCGAAGAAGATCTCCAGATAGCTCTGCCCGGTGCCCACTAAGTGAGAGATAAAACTTAACAAGAGTTGACAGCTGGTTAGCATGCAGTGTAAGACAATTCTCAGGAAATAAACGGCTCTTAACGGAAATCGGTTTCCAGAGAAAACCAGAAGACAGTGCAAGCATCGATGGGTTCATAAACTCGGGGATTTCTATAAGTCTTGGGACCTAACCTTTGTGAATGTCAAAGAATTATCACAGTCACAGAGACGTTAACGTACCCTGGACTGCCTGGTTTTCTTACCCAATTGTGTGGGTTTAGCAATTTTCAACAAATTCTCCTGTGGCGTCATAAACCCTGAGTTAAAGAGCTCCCTCGGGGCTGGTATAAGGGCTACGGGGGTGGGCTGGCCGTGCTCACATCTGCTGCAGGGTGGACACACGGGCACCTCTGCCGATGGGTGCTGTCTGCGCAGGTGTCTGTGTGTCTGGCTTGCAGCCTGCCCTCCACGGTCCCAAGGACGTGCAGTGTTGTTGAAGGCCCAGCTGGGCCCGGGGACTTGGTCCAGCCTAGACTGCTTACCGTCCTGACCATCAATTTTCATTGGTAGCCAACCCCGTAGCCCAGCCGACTCTCTCAGGACCCTGCTCTAACTTTCCCAAGCCAGTTCCTGACACCTTCCACCACCCATGCTTTTCTCTGACAATGGCCTCAGAACCTGGCCACATCTGGATGTGGCCTCTTGTGACAGGGCCTCGGCCAGGTCCTGGCTCCCTCACGTTCAGTGTTCTTACACTGGCTTCCCATCTATGTGCTGGCTTTGCCCCCAGGACCAACAAAATCCTCCAGTTAAAGCATTTTATTCTCTGTCACTGCATTTCTCAACTTAGCAAAACTCCATTTCGAAAATAGTGTAAATATTCAGTAACCTGGGTTTAGATAAGTAAATTACAGCACATTATATAGTCATTAAAATGCTAAATGTAATAACTGGGTCAGAAACTGAAAAGGGGTGAAATAAAACAAAAGTAATTGAGTATGCCTTAAGGAAAAACTACGTGTACATGTGGAGACACTTACAAAGGCAAGTATAAAAATTACTTCTTGTGCTAAGCAGTGGAACTACAGGTGAACATAGAAATTTCATTTGTTTGATATTATGATTAGAAAAAGTATGAGAAAGAAAATTATTGTGGGTGATAGAGTTCTGTTTGGTTCTTGTTTAGTGTCACTGGCACAATATTGTGACCTCGGCTGTCTGTCCACTCCTTTCCTGCTGGCTCTCTTTGTCCAGCCACAGAGATGCTTTGCATCATGAGGATGGACCCAGGTCCCAAAGCACCAAATCAGATTCCCAGAATCAGTCAGGAAACTGGGGTCAGGCCCATTATCAACTGAATGCTTCTTAAGATTGCTTTCCTCCAAAGCAAGGTGAAGGTTGCTGGGAACCCACGTTGTGAAGGGACCTCAGTTCTCCTTCACCGTCATACTCAGTTAAACCGAAGACAAGATATTAGTGTATAGAAATACAACATACTTCTGTGTAATGATTTTGTATCCTGCAACTTTACCAAATTCTTTGATGAGCTCTAGTAGTTTTCTGGTAGCATCTTTAGGATTTTCTATGTATAGTATCACGTCCTCTGCAAATAGTGATGGTTTTACTTTTCTTTTCCAGTTTGGATTCCTTTTATTTCTTTTTCTTCTCTGATTGCTGTGGCTAGGACTTCCAAAACTATGTGGAATAAACGTGGCAAGAGTGGACATCTTTGTCTTGTTCCTGATCTTAGAGGGAATGTTTTCAGCTTTTCACTGTTGAGTATGATGTTAGCTGTGGGTTGGTCATATATGGGCTTTATTATATTGAGGTAGGTCCCATCTATGCCCATTTTCTGGAGTTTTTTTAATCATAAGTGGATGTTGAATTTTATTGAAAGCTTTTTCTGCATCTATTGAGATGAGAAAGCAGAGGGTGGAAGGTCATGCTGCTGCATCAGGGAGTGAGCCTCTGAAAGAGTCAGCATCAAACTCCTAAAGAGACAAGCCCTCTGATTTCCTGGGCCTGACCATGGACTTCCCTCTGTTACTGAGTGAGCCACACTGCTTCTCCTCAAGGTGCCGACTGAAAACCTATCACTTATATGTGGAATCTAAAAAAAATGGTACAAACGAACTTATCTACAAAACAGAAGTAGAGTCACAGATGTAGAAAACAAACTTATGGTTACCAAGGGGGAATAGGGGGGAAGGGATAAATTGGGAGATTGGGATTGACATATACACACTATTGTATATAAAATAGATAATAGATAATAGGGAAGTCTACTCAATACTCCGTAATGGCCTATATGGGAAAGGAATCAAAAAATGAGTGGATATGTGTATATGTATAACTGATTCACTTTGCTGTACACCTGAAACTAACACAACATTGTAGATCAACTATACTCCAATAAAAATTAGTTAAAAATGAAATAAAATAAAATAAACACCTGACACCCCTTCCCATCTTCACCTACCCCCTTCGTTTCACCTTCTCGCTGAAATACGAAGTGTAATTGACTGACTGTGTATGGACTGCCTACAATAAGCCAGGTCATATGACTTTCTGTTTAAAATTCATTATTTTTTAAAGCTCGCTGCTTTTTCTGGTTTCTTTTGCTTTGAGGTTCTTGTCCTGAATGAATATGATTCCCTGGGCTGAGCACTTCCACAGGACGTTTCCCTAGAAAATGAGCAGCCCTTGCTTTCTGAATCCTTGCCAGGCTGCAGCATTTCTCTTGAAGGAGGATGTTTGGATGAGGAAGGTTTCTTCCCAGGTCCCCAGCTGTGTTCCACCAGCTCTGTGATGACAGTGTCAGCTTTGGTGGCCTGTCAGCATATTCCACGCCAGCCTCTTGCCTTTTACTTTGTAAGCAGTCCAGTCACTCTGGACGCTGGTGGGGGATACTCATTTTCCTTAATCCTCGGATTAATTGAAAATAAGTCTTTTCAATTAAAAATTCAAGTCTTTTTTCAGCTCGGGGACATTTCCTTCTATTGTTTCTTTTACTATTCTTTGTCTCTCTTCTGTTCTGTTCTCTGAACCACTGTTATTCACAAATTATGCTTCTCTTTGTTCCCTCTGGAGCAGCACCAGGGAGCTTGTGAGAGATGGGGGCGAATCCCAGGTCACAGCCCCACCTCCTGAATCAGAATCTGCTTTATAACAAGACCCCAGGGCCCTGGGTACACATTAAAGATTGAGGTGCAGCTCTCCGAGGTATCAGCTTTTCCTTCACGCTGTCTGGATGTTTGAATTAAGTTGAACTATTTAGATATTCTTTACCCAATACCAGCAGCCGTTCACTAGTCTATCAAAGGTGGATAATAGTAGGACCAACCTCCATAGGCTCATTTCGAGTGTAATCAAGTGAATATTTGTAAAGCACTCATAACAGTGCCTTACGCGTTAAGTGCTAGATAAGCGTTTACTAAATAAGTGAAAATGATTTGTGATTCTCAATATGCTTTGTTCTGTTGTGAGGGAGTAACCCCTTTGGCCCTCCTGATTACAAATTCCTGATTCTGTTTTCCAGTTCCTTTATTCCATTAAAACAATCAGAAATAATGTTTTGCCATATCTCCCTATATATTTGCTTCTCGACTTGGCCTAAACTTTGGAATCCTGGGGGGACGCCCAGGCTGCAGTCATACCGCTGAGTCAGAACCCCTGAGGGTGTGACCTGGCATCCAGTGTTCTCGGATGCCTCAGGGGACAGGGGTGGGAGTGGGTGGAGCTCTGCATCTCTGGTGGCAGCATCCTCCTTGAGAGCTGCTCCAATCTCTGGGGCGTCCGCCTCCCTTCAGTTTAATGAGCCCCGTGTGATGTGGGTTTTCTCCTTCCTTCATGCATCTTTGCTCAGGCTACTGGGACCTTTGGGGCAGGGGTGGGTTCAAGGGGGAAGAAAAGTTAATTTTTGTTTGTTTTCTTCCTAGGCTGGAAGGAAGATGGCAGGCTCTTATGGGTTGATTGGCTGCCGTTTGGGTTCGTTTTTGCTTTCTGATTCAGAGGTTTGGGGGTACTCCAGGTGTGACTGATGGCAGGGGAGAGTCCTTTCCCAGTGGCAGGGGCAGGGGGCAGGGGCAGGATCTATTTCAGAAATACCCTGCAGTGGCCCCGTGGCAGAGGCTGTGGTTGGCGTCAAGTTTCTCCTGGTCTGTGTAGTATAAGAAAGGACATTTCCTGGGATGTTCAGGAAGCCTGGGGCTGGTCCTAGACCAGCTCGGCTGAGTAGCTTCCTCCTGGGTGCTGAGCCCCTGGTCTCTCCAGATCCTGTGACAATGGGGAGGGCAGCCTCCTTCCCTGCCGTACAAGTCTTCACAAGAACCTTAAGCTTCAAAAGTGCTGGAGATCCTTGCAGAGGAGGGCTCCAGCCACCTCTCCAGTTTATGACCCTGTGAGAGTCCTCTCGGGAGGGCTTTGGGAGAAAGAGCGAGGGTGTGTGTCTGGGTACCCCTTCCAGAATCCACACAACATTATTGTCTGTAAAGAGAGCACCCTTTTTGCATTTCAGGTACCGGGAACGGGAGATGAAACATGGTGGTGGTGAGGAGCATAGGTTCTCCACTGGGCGCCTTAGATGAACAGGCTGGTCCTGCTTTGGTCATCAGCTCTTTGCAGAGCTCGGTCACTGCCATCAGCAGCAGTCCTCCCTCCTCACCTGGTAGAAGGGCCCCCGGTGACACTCGCCAGTCACGCTTGCAGGCGTTAAAGGTGGGCCAGCCATCCTGTGAGTATTCATGATGCCTTTTATTTTCAAAATTCTGTTGCTTTCACATCCGGGGCCTTGCTGACCCAGGAGGGACTGCTCCATCCCCACGCCCCAGGGATATTCAAGCCCTAGAGATACAAGCCTTTCATATGCAAATCAACCAGTGCAGATCCCACCCCCACCCCCACCTCTTCCCCTGGGCTCTCACCCTCTGGGCCACCATCCCCTGCCTTCATCACCCCAGGGCCAAGTACCAGACGGCTAGGGACAAGCCCCATGCCTTAGAACCCGCTGAAATGATTTGAACTAGACAATCCTAAGCTTGCGCACCCTGCCTCGCCCCATTCTTTCTTGGAGAAACCACAAATCCCTCTGTGTCCTGGCCAACCCTGGTGCTTCCCTGGGTGGCCCCCCGGGGTGTGGCATGCCCCCTTCTCTTGGGATTTGTGAGTAACAAACTATCTTACCAACAGATGTCATTTTCTGATTTGCTGGCCCCACCAACCCTCAATAATCATAAAACCTGTATTAAAACATCGAGCGTGCCCGGCAATGTATCAGCAGGAGGCTGGACTCAGGCATCTCAGATTTAGAGATGCTTTTCTATCAACACTCATCCCGTAGAACCAGGCATGCAGCTTCCTTGTCCTGATTACTTTCCACCTGACAATGATGTACAACCACTGTGCTAGGCCCTTAAGTACAATCCTCTATAATCTATATTTCTTACTGAGCCAGATTATTTGTCTTTCTGACAATATTAGGCCCTGGAAATGTAATTTTTTAAATTAAAGAACTTTATAATGTGGTTCCTCAGAAGAGCTCCATCCAGCCCAGATGAGGACATTTATCTCTAGCTCTGTCCCCTCAGTGATATTTTAATATTGCATAATTCACTTAACAATGTGCCTATTAATTATAGCAGAATCTCACCATCATCTTCTTGTGCTGCTACAAATTGCATAGTTTGAGGAAAGTTTTTCCTTTGTTAAAATGCTTGCCAGTTTTCAGAAATAACTTGCTTGGCATTATCACCAAATTACGATTTTTTTCAAAAGATTTTCACAATTTAAACTACACTCTATGAAGAAATGTATAATCCATAGGACACAAGCTCCAATGAAATACTATACATAGTTTGGCTTCTGGACTGGAAAGGATGCTGGGGTAAAGAGACCAGCTGCCAGGCTGGCTGAATTCAGGGCTCAGACGATGTCCTCAGCCTATAGTTTCTCGGTTTCTATCTCCTGTCGCTCTCTCTTATGCTCCTGTTCTCCGTCAGGCTTTATTTGTCCTCATGGATGCAGCATGCAGCTGCAGAACTGCCCTGAGTCCTTCCAAGGGCAAGTTGAAGGGTTAGACTGAAGTTGTCAGTGACCCCAATTGGTTCTGATCATCAGATGGGCCATCTGTGAAAGCACCCCTGTGACAGCTGAATGGGATCTTCTGATTGGCCTCCCAGAGGACAGGAGGTGTGGATCCCAGGAGAAAACCAGGAAATTGGTACTGGAAGAAGGGAATAGAAGCTGTTGACAAAACCCACAGATACCCACTATTTATTCTGAGCAGGATGACAACCAGTCACAGAGTTGAAATAATTTCTGATATAAACCAGTATTCTCCAATTCCATGTTTTGGAAAAGAAAGTGTTTGTAGAAATTTTAAGAATTCCTACATATACCCTAGGTTACTAAGATGTACCATATTATGCTCCAAATAGAAACCTCAACTAAAACAGCTAGGAATAAACCTACCTAAGGAGGCAAAAGACCTGTGCTTGGAAGACTATAAGATGCTGTTGATAGAAATTGAAGACAACACAGATGGAAAGATGTACTGTGTTCTTGGATTGGAAGAATCAATATTGCTCAAATGACCATACTACCCAAGGCAATCTACAGATTCAGTGCAATTCCTATCAAATTACCAATGGCATTTTTCACAGAACTAGAAAAAATAATTAAAAAAATTTTATGGAAGCACAAAAGACCCTCAATAGCCAAAACAGTCTTGAGAAAGAAGAATGAAACTGGAGGAATCAGGCTCTCTGACTTCAGACTATACTCTAAAGTTACAGTAATTAAAACAGTATGATGCTGGCACAAAAACAGACACATAGATCAATGGAACAGGATAGAAATCCCAGAAATAAACCCATGTACCTACGGTCAATTAATCTATGACAAAGGAGGCAAGAATAGACAATGGATAAAAGACAGTCTCTTTAATAAGTGGGGCTGGGAAAGCTGGACAGCTACATGTAAAAGAATGAAATTACAACATTCTCTAACATCATATATAAAACTAAACTTAAAATGATTAAAGGCCTAAATATAAGACTGGATACTGTAAAACTCCTAGAGGAAAACATACGCAGAACACTCTGACATAAATCATAGCAATATGTTTTTGGATCTGTCTCTTAAAGCAAAGGAAATAAAAGCACAAATAAACATATGGGACCTAATTAAACTTAAAAACTTTTGCACAGGAAAGGAAACCGTCTGCAAAATGAAAAGGCAACCTACTGAATGAGAGAAAATATCTGCAAGTGATATGACTGATAAGGGTTTACTATCCAACATATATAAACAGCTCAACAACTCATTATAAAAAAAAATAAACAACCCAATTAAAAAATGAGCAGAAGACCTGAATAGACACTTTTCCGAAGAAGACATACAGATGGCCAACAGGTGCATGCAAAAATGTGCAACATTGTTAATCATTGGACAAATGCAAATTAAAAACACAATGAGGTATCACCTCATGCCTGTCAGAATGGCCATCATCCAAAAAAACTACAAATAACAAATGTAGGTGGGGCTTCCCTGGTGGCACAGTGGTTAAGAATCTGCCTGTCAATGCAGGGGACATGGGTTTGTGCCCTGGCCCAGGAAGACCCCACATGCCGCAGAGCAACTAAGCCCATGCATCACAATTACTGAGCTTGTGTGCCACAACTACTGAAGCCAGTGCGCCTAGAGCCTGTGCTCCGCAACAAGAGAAGCCACCGCAATGAGAAACCTGTGCACCGCATTGAAGAGTAGCCCCTGCTCACTGCAACTAGAGAAAGCCTGCGTGCAACAATGAAGACCCAAGACAGCCAAAAATAAATAAATAAATAAATTTATAAAAAAAAACAAATACAAAAAACAAATGTCGGCAAGGATATGGAGAAAAGCGAACCCTCCTACACTGCTGGTGGGAATGTAAATTGCTGCAGTCACTGTGGAAAATGGTATGATATTTTCTCTAGAAACAAAAAAATTGAACTACCATATGACCCAGCAATTCCATTCCTGAGTATATATCTGAAAAAAACCAAAAACACCAACTTGAAAAGGTACACGCACCCCAATGTTCATAGCAGCATCATTTACAATTGTCAAGGTATGGAAGTACCCTAAATGTCTATCAACAGATGAATGGATAAAGGACATGTGGAGTACACACACACACACACACACACACACACACACACACACACACACACACACACACAGAGTGGAATACTACTCAGCCATAAAAAAGAATGAAATGTTGCCATTTGCAACAACATAGATGGACTTGGAGGGTATTATGCTAAGTGGAATAAGTCAGACAGAGAAAGACAATACTGTATGATATCACTTATATGTGGAAATATATGTGGAATCTAAACAATAAAGCAAAGTACTGAATATAACAAAGAAGAAACAGACTCACAGATATAGAGAACATACTAGTGGTTACCACTTAAGAGAGGGAAGGGGGTAGGGACAATATAGCGTAGGTGACTAAGAGGTACAAACTATTATGTATGAAAGAAGCTACAAGGATATATTGTACAGCAGGGAATATAGAGAATATTTTACAATAACTATAAATGGAGCACAATGTCTAAAAATTGTGAATCACTCTATTGTACACCTGTAACATATAATGTTTTACAGTAACTATACTTCAGTGAAAAAAAATAAAAATAAAACCTCAACTAAAGGAGTAGGAAGGGAATCTTTCAAAGGAATAAAATCAAGCAGAAATAGTACCAGTGGTCATGGAGAAATAATCATCCAGTCATTCTTTTTGTTTGTGAATTAACCTTTTCTAGAAAGAGGGGTCAAAAGGAAAAAAAAGTCTCCTTAATGAGAAAGCTAAAAAGGCTTACAAAAAACAATATTTTCAATTGAATCACATTTAAAAAAAGGGACTGTAAGAGGCTGAAATAAGAAATAAAAGTGAATTCCAGGAAAATAGAGGATGAACTGTGATGGGGATTCTTCCTCCACAGTTTACAAACCTACTTATAGAAGATGTAAATGTAAGCATATAAATAAGCGTAATGCTTCAAGTTAGGAAATATCGATAAGGGTACAAATTCTTCACTGGATTTTTTGCTTTACCGAGTCTAACTTTGACGTACCCTTTCCCCATTTTAGTTGATCTTAGAGCTTTTTTGGTGAGAGGACTTGGTGTTCCTCCAAAGACAATAAGGCATTGCTCAAGTATGCCATGAGTTACAATCTTCCCAGCCCCCCATGACCTACAATAGAATTCTGATAGTGTTGTTAACACACAAAGAATGTTTCAATGTTGGTTTTGCTCTCTAAGCTGAAACTGAAAAGGAATTCCATGGTGTCAGGAATGGTCAGTCTGGACCAGCGCTGTCCAATAGAACTTTTTATGATGATGGAAATGGTCCAGACCTCTGCTGTTCCTTATGGTATCCACCGATCACACGTGGCTATTGGATGCTTGAAATGTGGCTGGCGCTACTGAGGAAATGAATTTAAAATTCCATCTAATATTAATCAATTCACATTTAAACTTAAATAGGCACACATGACTAGTGGCTAAATCGGGCACTGCCATGTGTACAGTGTTGACAGCATGAATGTGTGAGACACACGGGCTGTGTTAATTAATAGCTTCTATGTCATGTCAGAAAAGAACCGACTCCAGCAGAGAAAAATTGTACATCTCAGTGCATTTTAAACACCACAGCACTTTGTATCATGTCTCTTTGCAACAATTACCCAGCACCAAGTGGGAGCTAGACAGTGAAGGTGGAGGACACAGCACCTGCCCCTGGGTTCTCACAGGCTTGGCAAGCGTGCCACGTGACCTGGGAATCCCTCTTCAATGTGGTTTCCAGCAAAAGGGGTTGAAGCTTGGCTACCGTCGGAACCCCATAGCCCCCAGCTTTCTGTCGATCAAGCTCAGGGGGGAGCTGCTCATGGCATGTCAGATTCTGTTGCTGGAAACCGATGGATCTGCCAAAGCAATGATTAAAAGAAAAAAAACCAAAAACTTACTAATGCTTAGCGATTTTGAAAATTACTTTATCCCCCCAAATTAAATCTCATAAATGTGCCTTAGAAGGCTGCAGAGTTGACCCTAAGTTAGTGTTAGTAAAACAGGAGAATTTTCCAAATGGAAGGGACTGCAGTTCATTCACCTCCTCCAGAGATTTCACTTCCTAGATAAGAGAGCAGAGCTCAGAGAAATTGACTTGCCTCCAGCCACTCAGTTAATTAGCGGCAGAGGTGAAACTAAAATTCAAGTCTCTGGTTCCTAGATTTTTTTTTTCCTGTCAAACCAACAATAACTTATTTTTAACTTTTTATTTTATACTGGAGTACAGTTGATTAACAATGTTGTATTAGTTGCAGGTACAGCAAAGAGATTCAGTTATACGTATACATATATATATCTATCCTTTTTCAAATTCTTTTCCTATTTAGGTTGTTACAAAATATTGAGCAGAGTTCCCTGTGCTCTACGCTAGGTCATTGTTGGTTATCCGTTTTAAATATAGCAGTGGGTACATGTCAGTCCCAAACTCCCTAACTATCCCTCCCCCGATCCTTCCGCCCGGTAACCATAAGTTTGTTCTTAGTTCCTTCTTTACTACAAACTGTGGCTTACCTGTGTTTTGTCTGGAATGCACATCACGTTTTTGACAACGTGTCAATGTTAGAGACGTGCTACTTTATGAACCTTTTTCTCCTCAATCTTCATTCTCTTCAAATATCTCCTGCACAGATAAAGCCCATTTCTGAGGAAAGAATTTAACTTAAAGAATGCACTTTAGGGCTTCCCTGGTGGCGCAGTGGTTGAGAGTCCGCCTGCCGGTGCAGGGGATACGGGTTCGTGCCCCGGTCCGGGAGGATCCCACGTGCCGCGGAGCGGCTGGGCCCGTGAGCCGTGGCCGCTGCGCCTGCGCGTCCGGAGCCTGTGCTCCGCAACGGGAGAGGCCACAACAGTGAGAGGCCCGCATACCACAAAAAAAAAAAAAAAAAAGAATGCACTTTACTGCATTCAAATAAGTCCCTTGAACATTCTGCACTTTAAGCTTTTATTCTAGATTTCATTGTGAGGTGATAATGAGGTGCTGAAAACTAATTAGCTCATCAGACAAAACTGTCTGGTCTGCCATCTGCTGAGTCTGGAGTGATAGTCCCTGGTCGAACTGAGAAATGGGACTAAAAATATCCATATTCTCCTGTTCCTTGCCCTGCTCTCGCCTTGGTGCGTGATGCAGAAGGGATTATGTAAGATTCCAGGCTGGTTTGTCTGGCCAGCCTAACCCGTGGTCAGCACGGGGTCTTCCTCACCCTCATAGCATCGCAAAACCAAGCAATGATGTTCTCATCGACTTGGGTCCCCCTCCAATGCACACACCCTGTTCCATGGTCTATTTGAAGGGAGTGAAAATGGGTTGTGACTCCAAGTATGGTATTGTCACTAACCAAATTGCCAGGACTCCAAGGTATCCATCAACAAAGTGACCAACACTTGGCATTTTGCCATGAATTCTTGTACCTTTTCTGCAGGCAACCTCTGTTATCACGGATTCCAATGGTCCATGTTTCTGGAATAAGGCAAGTTTTCTTTGTTCACTCAAGCATCTTGTTCTTTTATTTTACTTAGAGCAAAGGACTAGGCTTGAAAACCAAGTCTGCTTCCCCAGAATGACTGTTTTCTTTCCCAAGCCCAGTACTCACCCAGTAGGCGCCACTGGTCCAGGACAGATGGGGTTTCTCTTTTTTGATCTAAGTGCCCTTCTACTTTTAGAGCTCTCTGGAGGAAAAGCCTGAGCTTTCGGACGTCTACTTCAGATGACAGCTGTGAAGTGCTGGCAATGGCCTATTTTGTCGAAGTATCCGGGCTGCCCTTTTCCTATTACGATTCAAAACAGAAAAGTCAGATTCCTTTTGAAAATTAGTCAACCTATTTGCTCATATGTAAGTCAACCAGTAAGGGGAAAAAACTCCACACTGGGATTCAAAATTCCAAATCCTCACTAGGATGTACACCAGAAATAAGTCATATTTGCATAAATGCTAAATAAATAATGACATTTTGGGCGCTGGGGTAAGTTTGTACTTTGGCGGGTAATTTTTCTCTTCTATGTGACCGATAGTATGAACTCTCTTTCTTCTGAAAAATCCAAATGACTTGTATTTACACAGCACTTTCGTATCCACTCTTTCAGTTGAAATAGATTTCTATTAGCCCTTAAACAACATCAACCTCAGTGTGCGAACTGACGTGTCCAAAGTCCTCTGTGGTTGACAGTAAACCTACACAGCAACAGCCGTGGAGACAGATGAGCAACAGGCTGCGGAAGTGGGCAAACCGACTCCCAGTGGTACTGGAAGTGACGTGTGTTTACGGCGTCCTAATCGTTTGGGTTTTTTTTTTTTTTTTTTTTTTTTTTGCGGTACGCGGGCCTCTCCCGTTGCGGAGCGCAGGCTCCGGACGCGCAGGCGCAGCGGCCATGGCTCACGGGCCCAGCCGCTCCGTGGCACGTGGGATCCTCCCGGACTGGGGCACGAACCCGCGTCTCCCGCATCGGCAGGCGGACTCTCAACCACTGCGCCCCCAGGGAAGCCCTAGAGTGTTTTTTTAAAAGATCCTTTCTATTCAATAAAGAAACTGGTTTTTTTTGGTACGTGGGCCTCTCACCGTTGTGGCCTCTCCCGTTGCGGAGCACAGGCTCCGGACGCGCAGGCGCAGCGGCCACGGCTCACGGGCCCAGCTGCTCCGCGGCACGTGGGATCCTCCCGGACCGGGGCACGAACCCGCGTCCCCTGCATCGGCAGGCGAACTCGCAACCACTGCGCCACCACGGAAGCCCCGTCTCTTTCTGATTCATCTCCTGGATGGTCCTCGGTGAGCAGATTTAATTTATTAAATTAACAAGAGCAGGTACATGATGTGGAATGACTGAGACTGGGGATTTGCATTGAAAAGTTACTGAGACCTGTTGACAATCAAACAGTCAAGTTTGGGAGAGGAAGAGGCACTAACTAGAAATATAAAGGACCTGACACTAACAGAGAATCTTTCAACCCCTCAGAGGGCTGCTTACTGGTCCTCTGGCTCCATCTACACTGAATTCCATTTCCCCTGCATTTGTAAAATGGCAGATTAGTGCCGAAGTTACGATATTATCAGGAGACATACTTTACATAATGTGTGTAAAGCACATAACAAATCGACACATGCTAAGTGCTAAGTAAATATGTTTCCCTGTCCCCGTTCTAATGCAGGTGAACTGAGAATTACAAATCATAGATGCTTTGTTTGCAGGGAATACAGACCCATGACATTTACATTTAATAATTTCTCTCCCTCTTTTCTAAAAAGAGAATATGAAGTAATTTAAAATATGAGTCTTGGTCCAAAAGAAAAAAAAAAATAAGTAGTTCATCCATAGTTGTAGACACAAAACTCACCAATGCACAGAAGCCTGTCTATAAAGTTTTTGGAGTTCAAGGTGAGTAGGGAAATGCCTAAGAAATGTCTTAAGAAACCAGAGTTAGAGGAATGATAAAAATGCTACTTTTGTTCTGCCGAGCAAAGAGGAAACTCGGAAAGAAGTTTCTTACGAGACTCCTTTAGCAGGGTTATTGAGTCATACTGGGGAAGATGTTTATTTCATAAACAGAATCCTGTCTCATAGCGATGGTCCTGAATAAACATTGAAGGCATGACAATGAAATTCAATTCATTGAAGGTCATTTTTCCTAACTCCCTCCCTCATTTGAAAACATCTCCTCCTCTAAATGAACGTCCCATCTCCTTATGCGTGGGTGGTCCCCTGATTTATTAATGATTTATTTATGCGTCGTTCTCTGTAGATGGTGAGGCAAGACTCCCGTTGCCTATGTCTGTGTCACTGTCACTCTCAGCGGAGCCTGGCACATAGTAGGTAGCTGTAAACGAGGAAATAGAGCTTCTCCGCTCTGGCTGCACTCCAGACTTCTCTGGGGAGTTGTTATATTGTACTGATGCCTGCAGGCTTCCCCTGGAGGTTCTGCTTTAATTGGCTCAGGGAGAAGAGCTGTCACGGGGACTTTTATAAGCTGCTCGAGTGATTCAAATGCACAGTTGGAACTGAGAACTGATAAGACAGATTATATACATATACTATTCGATTTAATTATATGATTGCATCATTTTCACCAATTACTACATTAACCTAGGTTGGATGATAGATATCAAAATGAGGAAGACACAGTCCTCGTGCTTGAAAAACTAACAGTGTGGTAGCGAGAGATAGGTGAGTCATTCGAAGACCACAGTGCACCACGATGATGGCAGAAACACATTCCAACAAACGAACGTGAGCCCTGTGTCAGCCACTGAGCCCCTGACACGCCAGTCTCAATCTCTACGACCACCCCTGAGTAACACGTTATGATGATTGATCCCATATACAAGATGAGGAAATTGAGGCTGGGTAAATGGACGTGAGAGTTTGGACTTGATTTAAAATCTGCCTAACATCTGTCCTTTTAATTTTTGAGGGGATAGGCTTCCGAGTTTCCTTTTTAAAAATATGCTTTTTAATTAAAAATTAATTTTATGGAAGTATAGTTGATTTATAATATTGTGTTAATTTCTGCTGTACAGCAAGTTGACTCAGTTACACATACGCATATATATACATATTCTTTTTCATATTGTTTTCCATTATGGTTTATCCCAGGATATTGAAGATACTTCCCTGAGTTATACAGTAGGACCTAGTTGTTTATCCATCCTATATATAATAGTTTGCATCTGCTGACCCCAAACTCCCAGTCCTTCCCTCCCCCACCTCTCCTCCCCCTTGGCAACCACAAGTCTGTTCTCTATGTCTGTGAGTCTGTTTCTGTTTTGCAGAAAATTTCATTTGTGTCCTATTTTAGATTCCACGTATAAGCGATATCATATGGTATTTGTCTTTCTTTTTCTGACTTAACTTCACTTAGTATGATAATCTCTAGTTCCATCCATGTTGCCACAAATGGCATTATTTCCTTCCTTTTATATGGCTGAGTAATATTCCATTGTCCATACGTACCACATGTTCTTTACCCAGTCATCTGTCGATGGACGTTTAGGTTGCTTCCATGTTCTGGCTATTGTGAATAATTCTGCTATGAACATTAGGGTGCATGTGTCTTTTTGAAGTATGGTTTCCTCTGGATATATGCCCAGGAGTGGAATTGTTGGATCATATGGTAGCTCTATGTTTAGTTTTTTTTAAGGAACCTTCGTGCTGTTCTCCATCATGGCTGCACCAGTTTACATTCCCACCAACAGTGCAGGAGGGTTCCCTTTTCTCCACACCCTCGCCAGCTTTTGTTATTTGTAGACTTTTTACTGATGGCCATTCAGACCGATGTGAGGTGATACCTCGTTGTAGTTTTGGCTTGCATTTCCGAGTTTCCTTTTTCGATTCCACCAAAAATGGAAAAGCAACGAGCTAAAGAGCTGTCTCTGTGGGGACTGCTGCCTGTGTGGGTGAGTTTGCCTTGGATGGGATAGTGGAGCAGCTGTGTCCAGCCGGCAGTACGGTGGGTGGTGGTGAGTGGGGCCAGAAGGCGGGAGCGGATCTTGGCTGGGACCCCCGAGCTGGAACTGACCTCAGTTTACAAATGTGGGATGTGGGGGTCAGAGTTTGAGAACTTTGGTCTAAGATGCACGGCCGACAGAGGGCCAACTCCGCTGAGGGCTTTCTGTGCGCTATGCCCCATTTTAAGCATTTTATGAGTATTGACTCAATCCTTGTGAAACCCTGGGAGGAATGGACCATTATCTCCATTTTACTGTTGACCAAACTCAAGCGACGTGGGGAAGTAAGTCGCCGAAGTCATCAGTCAGAGAGCAGCCGAGTGTGCATACAGAGGGCTCTCTCCTTGCTTACCCGGCTGGATGCCCTTAGGGGCAGGCGGTCAAGGCAGGAGACACTGCAGTCCGGCACATGCTGAATGCAGCATTCTGATATTTGGTGACTCCTATTTGATATTTGGGGATATTATTACACTTAAGATGACTCCTTTTAAGGTTGGGGTTAACATGTACACACTGCTATGTATAAAATAGATAAGCAACAAGGTCTTACTGTGAAGCACAGGGAACTGTACTCACTACTCTGTAATAACCTATATGGGAGAAGAATCTGAAAAAGAAAGGCTATACGTTTATATGTACGTATAACTGAATCACTGTGCTGTACACCTGAAGCTAACACGACATTGTACATCACCTCTATTCCAATAGAAATAATTGACTCCTTTTAACCCAGGCCTATCCTCAGAGCCTAGGAGGTCCACTTGAAGGGGCGGGGAACAAGGTGTTCTGGCCCTCAGCTCGCTAAGGACCCTCATTCCTCAGAAGTTGATTTTAGAGTCACAAAAGATTTTAAAGGCAGACATTTTATAAGCTGCCAAACGAACAGAGTTCCCTGTTTTAGTTTGTTTCCCTCTTACGCAGAACTCCTGCCGCTTTACTCCTTACGTGGCCGCACCTCCGCACGGAACTTAAAGGGATCGCAGCGTCAGGCATCTGAGTTCCAGTTCCTTCCATCTGGGCAGACTTTTCCACACACACACACACACATACACACAATGTTGTTTTGCTTCTTCTGCTTCCTTGACTGCATGCAGGTCTGAACTATTGTCCTCTTCAAGTATTCACCGGCGTTTCTAGAAAAGTGGATCTGGAAACATTGGGTCTCAGGGTCCAGCACAGGAGGGACTCAGGGGTGGCTAGTTGATTCCTATCACCCAGAAGATGGTTGAAGGACGCGTGTCGTGCGTGGCCACCGGGGCTGCATTCAGACCCGTGCTCTGATCCACCTTCCTCCTCCCCTGTTTGTCTTTATTAGGGGCTGCCGTGTCCCAGGCACTGGTCTAGAGGTTTGAGGTAAAAAGAAATGCAGCTCTCTAAGGGTTTATAGCCTAGCAAGGGAGAGCTTTTAAGAGGTAGAGATCTGCATATGCAATTTCCTGACAGTCTTCTACTTTAAGATGCTGGGAACCAGCCTTGTGGAAGACCATCCAGAGGACACTGAAACAAACCAAATGGAAGGCATGTGTTCCTGGACACCCCACACGGGGAGGTTGCAAAGGGGATGTCAGGGAGCCCTGTCCCATTCAGTGTAGGCCACCCGGCAGGTGTAAGGGTGACGCTGCCCCCACTGGGCCTTGAGACTTGGCCGAGTGTGAATTCCAGAGGCTTAAGCTCAAGCTGAGACCAACCTTGAAAGTGGAGGTGATGTGGTCAGAGTCACCAATGGGAAACTAGGCAGGTTGGTGGTGAATTCAGAAGTCTGCATGGGCTGCCTCTCACATCCGCGTCCTTTGGGCTGGGATGCCGTGGCCGTGGCCTGAGGTGCTAGATTAAGTTCTGCTGCTGCCTTCAGGATCTTCTCGGGGCAGCCCATCCGCGGAGGGCCTTGTGAGTATCCCTCCGTCACCCAGAGCCCCCTACTACAGTGGGGTCTTCTTTGACTCTTTGTGACAGCTATCTGCTCAGTGACTTACTTCCCCAGAGCCGTTCTTCCTGAACCTTCCGAGGTAAAATAGCTAACTTCGTTGACGGTAACTAGAGTAGTCTGCAAGTTTCCAATCTCTCTCCTCTCTGGGACGCCTCATGACTTCCATTTGGTCAATTAGTTATCTGTGTGTACTTCCTCCCTAGTTTGTTCCAGGGTGAACTTAGGACAGTTTTCACAAAGAAGAGGAACTACAAATGAAATTAGGAAATGATGCTATGAAGGCCAAGTGCAAACCAGAGTGGGAGACATAAGACATTGCCCTGGAAATGGAAGCATGCAGCCCCGCTGGTCTGCTAGAAGGAGCCCTGGGGTGGGCGCTGAGCTCCCCCGGAGCCGAGCTTCTACGGCTGTGTCTCAATAGTTGGTGGAAGCAGAGCCCTGAGCCCTTCTAACTGCACAGGACGGTGATACTGATGCAGTACAGACGCCCTTGCCTACGCTTTTTCATCGCAATAGCCTTCTCCTTGCGGGAGATCATCACCACCCTAACATTCATGTTCATCAATACCTGGTTTTATTTAACGCTCATCAGCTGCCCACGCAGGCGCGTAACAATGCACTGTTCGCAGTGATTTTACGCTGCAGAAGTAGAATTGTCGTGTAGATGCTTTTCTTCTCGAAGTTACTTCTGTTAGATTAGTTCATGGCATTGTGTGCTGTTTACTTATGGTCATTGCTCTCTATTATTTCATTGTAGGAATATAACACCATTTATTTATCTATATTAATGCAGAGAAATATATGGGCTACTCTCCATTTGTGGATGCTTTGCATATTACCTTACATACGTTGGTCCCTAACTCCCAGTGGTGTTCTAGCCCCCTCACCACATTGTATTAGGGTCTGTGAGCTCCTGGGACAGGGAGGAAGGAAACTCTTGTTTATCTTTGAATTCCAGCACATATGTCAGGCGTTTGTACATAGTACTCACTCAATAAATTCTTGCGGAAATATCAAAGTTGAGGAGACAATATGACGTAGTGGGGAATAACGTTAAATTTGGATGCTAGAGCTATGAGTTGAAGGCCAGGCTCTGGCACTTTGTAGACGAGTAGCCTCAGACAAGTCATATCTAAGGGGAAATGAATTTTCTCCTTCAAGATTTTCACAAAGCTCCTTTCTGGTGAGGACTGCATTATCTGGATCTTGGAAGATTTTCCTAGGATGCTCACAGAACCTCCTCTGCAAAAACCTAACAAAGAGAAAAAGAGAAGGGGAGATTCTGTGACCACTGGGAGGTACTGTCTCGTCTAAGTGCAGTTGAGATATGCTTCCTTCTTTGGTTTTAGAGTTACTAAATATTGCTTCTCTGTGTCAGATAAAACAGATAAATCAATAAGGAATGGGAACCTGCTTCTATCCAGTTAGTGTTAGTTGAGAAAATATCCATTGGGAGGAAAGCTCAGCTTTGAATTTGTAGGAGGAGCAGCCTGGGGTCAAGGTCAGAGGTGGGCTAAACAAGGTGTTGTATAATCAGTGAGTGAGGAAGTGAGGATGTGAAACAGACACTGATAAAGAAAAAAATGATCTTTTTTACATCTCTCAGAGTTTTGCTTTCCTATCATTTCTTCCTAAGGCTCTTTCCTGTGCCTTGACAACATGGGACATGCAGCTATCTTGCTTTGATACCTGGCTAACTTTGTTTTTTTTAAAATCGTTTTGTCTTTTTTATTTCTGGCTGTGCTGTGGGGCCTGTGAGATCTTAGTTCCTTGACTAGGGATCGAACCCACACCCCCTGCATTGGAAGCACAGAGTCTTAACCACTGGACTGCCAGGGAAGTCCCTTGGCTAACTTTCTTGACTTTTTCTCTTGCAAAGCGGCCCGAGCTCGGTGGTCTAGCATCCGTTGTCATCAGTCTAGGGGAATCCTGATCAGAAGAGCCACCAGGATCCACGTGCAGGGCAGGGAGTGGGACCCTGGCAAGTACTGGTGGTTTGTGCTATCGCACAAATCTGTCTACTTCATAACCGAGCATGTCTGCTCTAAGAGTCTGGTGTTGTGCGTGTTGAATTCTATTGGCTATTGTGGGTGAATTAGGAGGAATTAAGATGAGTACTTCCCTGCATTTCATATTCTTCTGGATAACCTAGTGGCCATCTACAGAGGGAGGCTGGAGCAGACGATCTGTGGGTCTTCACGAGCCCCTTCACTCCTCTAGCCTAAGGCCACTTGCATCATGATGAATTCTGAATATCACAGTAAACATTTGTCGGCGCTGGTGAGCCGAGTGACACATAGCCATGGTTCAGAGCCTGGCATTGCACCTTGTTCTCTGGTCCCAGGGAACCACTCGCAAAGAGAGCTGAAGCCCAGGGAGACAGATCCTTCTCAGTTTGTTTATATACTTCCAGAGGAGAGGAATCAATCTCCCCAGCTCAGTATCCTTGGGCCAGTTGAAGGGAAACCAAGGATTGTCCTCTTATCTCAATAATTAAGGCACAAAGACTTAAGCAATTTAGTTGGGTTGGCTTCCAAATCTGGGACATGATCATCTCAACTAATAAGTGTGGTTTTTGGTTCATCATGGATTCTCTAGTCGTTTCTGAGACATTGTTGGACGGCTGAAGCGTAGCTCAGAAAATCTTCATGCATGGAGCAGCATTACAGCTTGTGTTTTGCTTCATTTTTATTTTTAAAGCCTGACTTCATTTGTGATGGTCATGCTGGTGGATTCAAATAGAAGGCTAGCATGTTTACTGTAAAAAATTAAGGTGATGAAATGTGGAAATACCTATTTTTCTTGGTCTCCAAAATTTGCACAAAGCTCCTTTCTGGTGAGGACCAGTCTCTGGGGATTTTCCCAGAATGCAGTGCTACTCGGCCCCTCCTGGATGGGGCACAAAGGCTATGTATGGCCCTGAGTCTGGCATTCCTGGTGAACGGCACGTGTGCCTGGGTACAGAGGAGGCATATACTGTTAGTGATACTCCTTCTGCAGAGAAACTGAGCGCTGCTTTTTCCTGCCAAAAATCCGAGATTCATAAATAAAAAATAGAGAGCAGTCCGTTATCCTTGGTGTATTATTCATGCTGCTAGAAAAGAACGTCAGCAGTCATGAACCATATCAGTTGGAAAAACCAAAAAGAAAGTCACAGGTGGGTAGACTTTTCCAAAAAACTTCTGACCTTGTTTAATAGCTACAGAAATTGACCATAAATGCCAGGCTTGGAAAGGCTTGCCTCTTGTCAAGAGCTTTCATTGTACCCAGATATAAACAGCAGAGAAATGATTCACTTACTGTGCTCAGCACTCTGCAAAGCTTTTAAAAGGCATCTTGTGAGGTACATGGAAAACTTGGGGGAGAAATGCCAAAAAGCTTCACTCACATAAGCCTTGAATTAAACTCCAGTAATAAAGAAAAAAAAACCCAAGCAAACAGGTAGAGGCACATTTTCTGACCACGGAGGATCTGTAACCATACTGTCTACAGAAAGCAGGGCAGGTGGAAATGTATAAATAAATAGAGAGGGAAGCCGAGGCCAGATACTGGGAAGGCTGCCTGGTGGGCCGTCCCCCCCGGAAGGCCGAAGTGGGCCTCGTGTGGAGAACGTTGCCTTTCTTTAGAGCTATTGGGCTTCTAATAGGAGGCTGCACAGGGCAGCGTTTTAGCCTCCTTGGTGGCGGCCATTCATTTTTAGCGACGTGCTTATATTTTGAGGCTCTGAGGTGCCTGCCAGTATGCAGGGGGCCTCCGTGACCCCGGGGATGGCTGAAGCCCCCAAACACGGACGTGCATCTTTTCCACCTGCCGCATCTCTTCCGGTGTCTCCACAATCCAGCAGTCGTGGCCGAGGTCCCGTAGGAATATGGGGGAGGGAGGGCCAGAGCGGGCTGGCCTCATGATTCTTGCTTGGATTTATTGTAAGAGACTATCCAACATGATACCCTTGGAATGCTCTCTCTCAGTGCCTCAGTTTGTTTCGGGGTCACCAGGTACCTCCTTAAAGTGTGTGCTGTAGGTAGATGTTGATATTAGGTATCTGTAGACCATTGCTGTATCAGATATACACATCCTTTGTCCAAAAAAAAAAAAAAAAGCCATGGTGGGTGGGCCTCAGACAGAGCTTGACTTGGACGCCTGGGGGCCTTCCCTTCTGCAGAGGTGGTGGAGGATGGTGAAAATGCTCTATGATGAGAGAAGCTGGGTATATTTCTGCTCACATCTTGACATCTGCTTTTGGCCGAACTTCTAGGTATTTTCTAGGGTAGGGTTTTCCAGCCACTAGAGGTGGGCTCCGGGCGGTGGGCGCTTTCCTGGGGGAGAGGACAGTGAATCGTGGAGCCTTGCAGAGAGCACCGTGAAGAAGCCAGCAGTCAGCAGGTGATGGCACGGCTCAGGCTCGTGCTGGGATGAGGGGTATCTCTTGTCCCCCCAGCGTGTCCCTGGTGAGGGTCCTCCTTCAAGCGGTCGGCACGGCGCCCTTCTCCCCCTTCTCTGTGATGGGAATCACTGAGTCATCACCCTCAGTTTAGCCCCTGCAGGTGGGTCTGGGAGGTTGAACTCTGCAGGTAAAGGTGTATGGCAGGTGCGTGGCAGTAGGCGGGCAGTGCTGTTTGAGTGTCTGTCCTGCAGGCTGGATGCCCCCCCGTAGGTGATGGCTACAGACCGGTAAGTGGAATCCCTTGGTGCTGGTTCCACAGGTAAGAGATGGAAGCCTTGGGGGGGTCGGTAGCTTTCCCCGAGGTCAGGCGATGACTGTCAGGGTCCCCCGGCCGGAGACTTGGGCAGACGTTCAGTCCACGCTGGAGAGACATGTCATTTCACAGAGACAGGTGTGTTTCCTAGAGGGGTGGGGGAGGGAGGGTGGGAGAGAGGCTCAAGAGGGAGGGGATATGAGGATGTATGTATACGCATAGCTGATTCCCTTTGTTATACAACAGAAACGAACACGCCATTGTAAAGCTGTTATACGCCAATAAAGATGTTAAAAACAAACAAACAAAAAAAAGAGCCCTGAACATCAAGGTGAAATGACGTCGTGTAGACATGGGTGACCCGGGTAGTGAAGCATATCAGAAGGACTTCCTCTGCACTGGTGACAGAGCATGGAAGTGCCCTGGGGACAAGTGATTAAGGAGGGGGAGCCAGGGGGCACAAGACTGTTTGCACACCATCTTGGGCTCACGGTGGGGCGTCTGGCAAGGTTTTAAATCAGCTTAGGTAGGACAGGACAAACAGCCCCAAGTGCGGGCCTGCCGTCCCGCCCCGTCTGAGCTGCCTGCCTGTGTCAGGGGATCCGGGCTCCCCCTGGTCCCCGATGCCATCTGCCCCCTCTCCACGGGGCTCCTGCCCCACTGTCTTAGGCAGCCCTGGAGGCATGTCCCAGGGGTTCCCGAGCAAAGCCCCGCCCCTCCATCATCTGGTCCCCGTCGTCTCCCAGGGACCCGCGCAGGCGGGCAGCGTGACCCGTGCTCGGTGGGTCTCTGTGCTGGTGGGAGCTCTCGGGGTCAGGGTGAGTGCCCGTGCAGCCTGTGACACACGCTGGCCCTGGGACTGTCACAGACCCCCCCGCTAGCCTTCCTCCTCTGTCCAGTCTGCAGTGGGCTCAGACCTGGACTGCGGGGGGCGCTGGGGACTCCACAGTGGGGGCCCCGTCTTCCCCCTAAGCCCCTGCCTCTCTGCCTCCCCCTCCCCAAAGGCACGGTGGGCTTTGCCCACCCGCGTGTCAGCCCCCGCAGGGCTCGTGTCCCTCCATCCCCTTCCTCGCTTGGTGACACGCTAGTGGCAGGAATGTGGAAGGGGGTGGTGCAAAGTAGGATGGAAATCACCAGGGAGGAGAGAGGGGTTCACTCAGCCAGTGAGGCCACCAATGTTGGAGGAAGACACTTGGTTAAAAAATTTACTTAATTGAAGTATAGTTGATTTACAATGTTTTGTTTATTTCTGCTGTACAGCAGAGTGACTCAGTTATACACATATATGCATCCTTTTTCATAGTCTTTTCCACTGTTGTTGATCACAGGATATTGAATAGAGTTCCCTGTGCTGTACAGTAGGACCTTGTTATTTATCCATCCTGTGTATAATAGTTTGCATCTGCTGACCCTAAACTCCCCATCCATCCGTCCCACAGCCCTCTCCTTGGCAACTACAAGTCTCTTCTCCATGTCTGTGAGTCTGTCTCTATTTCAAAGATAAGTTCATTTGTGTCATATTGTAGATTCCACATATAGGTGATATCGTACGGTATTTGTCTTTCCCTGTCTGACTTACTTCACTTAGCGTGATCATCTCTTGGTCCATCTTTGGTTGCTGCAAAGGGCATTATTTCATTCTTTTTTATGGCTGAGTAATATTCCATTGTATATATGTGCCACATCTTCTTTAGCCATTCACTTGTCGATGGACACTTAGGTTGCTTCCATGTCTTGGTTATTGTGAATAGTGCTGCAGTGAACACTGGGGTGCACGTATCTTTTCAAATTATACTTTAGGAAGACACTTTTTAAAAAGTTCATTGAACAGCAGACCAGACTCTAAGGGGACACTAGACATGGGAAGACAAGATGCTCGTGGGATGAGAAGATCTTCAGAGGGAGTTTTACTTGGAGAGCAAGAACCAGGGTCTTCCAAGCCCAGGCTCTGCTTGGGGCACTCGCTCCAGACCCGCTGCTCCCTTCCAGCCCTCTGCCTCTTGGGGGCCTCCCCACACCCCTGGTCTGTGGGAGGGAAGGTCACTGACCCTCTCCAGGCCACACCCTTGGTTCCTGGGTTCTGGTAATTTCTCTCTCCATCGTCCTTCCCAGGCTGGGGACAGTGAGGGCTCCGCAGCTGCCCCATAACCCCCTATTACACACCCACCGTCTCACGATTGGTCTTGCTTGTAAAGAAACCTTCCTCGAATAATCCAGTTTCCTGTTGGGACCCAGCCTGATATAGAAACTATCTACTAACCTCTGATTTTAAAAGGAAGCATAAAGAATGAAGATAACATAACCAAGAAGTCCTCTGAGAGGTTGGAGGGACCCCATGGTAAGACGTCAAAAGAGGAGTCTTTGATCTGGGTTAGCAAGTGCTAAACGCTTTGGCAGGCTTTAAAAAACTATAACAAATTCATGACAGAAGAAAGAAGAGATTCAGGTTATGCAAAAAAAGGTTCACTCTGGGGGTGTTTTCAGGTCAATACGAGGGAGCACGTCTTCATAAAGTGACCGCAGGAGAGCTGATGGGGAGAGGATGGGTGTGGTGGGTCTGAGCTCTGGAGCTGGAGAGACAATTCCAAGACGAGGATGAGACGCCTGGCGGTTCTTTCAAACTCTCAGAATCTACGCCTCCACAAGGCGTAGAATCTCTTGATTCTTCAAGAATCTCTTGATTCTTCAAGAGCAGGAAGGCCATTCGACCTGCTGTAACCATGGCAAAACAACATTCTTTGATGCTCGTCCTGAAACTGAAACAGGGCTTTGATTTTCCAGGTGACCCATTCTTGTGGATCATTTGTGGCCCCCTGCTGGTGTGTGTTGGCCTGGCTCGGATGCTGCGGGGGCCCGGGTGGTGGAAAGGGTGGCGCTCTGTGTGTCAGGGAGGCGGGGGTGGGGCCCGTCACCTGTCCTTCCCAGGAAAGGTTGGCCTTTTTCAGATTCCTCCATCCACACGGGGGAGGCTGGTGCATGTTTGTATTGACCTGCTTTGTACTAATTCCCCTGCTGGCTGAGAGCACCGTTCTGTTGGTTGGATTGTTAAATGAACCTGTTTAATTTGACTGAGCTGCCTTTCGCTGCCAAGCACGCCTCCAGCCAGCAGCTACATTTCACAAGCTAACTGAGTCCCATGTTAGCAGGGACCAGGGGAGCTAGGAGAACATCTGAAAAGAGAATCGCTTCTTTCCCTTGGCAACCCTTAATGGATGTCAGTTTGTTTCAGCATCAGTTTCCCTGGACTAGAAACTCTGCTCCCTCCTGCTTCCCTCCTGGGAATTGAAAATTGCACTTGGGAAGACAACTTCCTTTGCTTTGGAGATTTATGTCGAGGGTATTTCTCAAGTTCTTATTGTTATAGAACACTTTTTGCTCTTGCTTGGAGGAAAGGCGAAACATGTTTAACTTGTGTCAGGGCATTTACGGTGCAGGATATGCTGGGCCCTTCTCAGCATCCAGGTAGACAAGTTGGCGGTAAAAATCCCACTATCTGGACCAGAAAAGGATTTGATTTGTAAATTGCCAACCCTAAGTGAGTTAAGGCATTAGGACGATGGACAGATATGTACCGGCCCCGAATCACCCGTACTTATTAAGTAGCTGTTTCGGGAGAAGGAGGCTGAGGGGGAACTTGCCTTCTGGCTGGGAGGTGGGTGCAGTGCTGGCCAACTGACAGGCCATCCAGGTGGTAGAAATTTCACTTGTTCAGGTGATGCCTCGAGGCCAGTATTGACCCATGGAGAAAAGAGCCAATTCTTAGTCAAGAGGATCAGTGCCATAGGATCTCCAGCCAAGTGCACTCTTAATAACTAAGAGTAACTATTTTTTACGCTTAAGGACTAGGTAGGATTGGGGGAAGGGCAATAGGTGGTAGACCTATCATTCCATTTTGGAAGCTCTTCCAATAACTTGGACCTCTCCCCCATTCTGCTCATAGGGTCAGGCATGTACAGTACTTGATGCGTGGAATCAAGCTGGTGGGTTGTGGAGGGATGCAATAGGACTTAAGTGTGTTTATCCCAAAAGATAGTATCCCATAACAGGCTCATGCTTGAAGGCATGCTGTTCAAAACACAACATTTTTTTTTTTTTTTTTTTTTTTAATTTTTGCAGTATGCGGGCCTCTCACTGTTGTGGCCAATCCCGTTGCGGAGCACAGGCTCCGGACGCGCAGGCCTAGCGGCCATGGCTTACGGGCTCAGCCGCTCCGCGGCACGTGGGATCTTCCCGGACCAGGGCACGAACCCGTGTCTCCTGCATCGGCAGGCGGACTCTCATCCACTGCGCCACCAGGGAAGCCCCCAAACACACCATTTTTGTGAGAAGTTAAGATTGATGATGTATGACATTGCCTTTCATGGGTATGGTATGATCACTTAGAAACCGTTGTAAAAAAATAAAATGATGATACTCCGTTAATTATTTCAATAAGTAAAGTGCTAATATATCTAAGTTGCATGAACATTTTCACGATGGTCCCCGGGCCCTTATCTGCCTCTAGTAAGGCCAGAAAGGAAATACTATTTCTTCAAAATAGTCCTGAACTTTATGTAAACTCTTTACCGTAGACCTAAGGACTTGTATAAATTGCAAAACTTTAGAAAAATGACAAAAGGAAGGTTCTTTAGCATGCTAACATAAAAAAGCTGCAAGGTGGAAAATTCCAGCTGACTGATCCCATTCCAACTGCCCCATGCGATTGCCTTAGTATTTTTCTTTTTCCCTTTCCTTAAAAGAAGGCAACAAATGCCTGCATTTTATGGTACTTTATCCTTATGAAAGTGTCTATTTATATCTTACTTCACTGGATATACTCATAAATTCCAAGGGAATGATATCAGGAGAGGGGTTATTAGAATATCCATGGGGCTGATGATTGAGTCGAGATCCAGAAGTGTTAGGGAGATTGCCAAGGCAGTTGGTGGAAAGGTCTGGACCATCACCCGATGAGAGAGGCTGACAAGATCCGGGTGACAAGAAAGCAGGTGCTAGGAGACACAGGGAGAGGGGATTCACTTTGAGAGGGGCTGTGGGTCCATCTGGGGTGTGTGGTTGCAAGTCCCATAAATGGGCTGTAGTTTTGTTTTAAAAAAATCACTGGAAGGATACTGAGTAGCCCGCAAAATTGAGTAAAGAGCTGGGTAACTTGGCCACACAGAGGACAAACCCTTGGCAGGCTAGGCAGGTAATCTCAAATGATCTCCAGCTACCTTCAGCTCTCTCTCCTTCTCTTTCTTCTCGTGGGGTTTATGGAGCACATACATCCTTTCAGGTGCTGCTGTTGGTGCTGGGGACCAGACAAAGAACAATAAAATGCCCCGCTTTCAGGGAGTATACGCGCCAGCTGGTGGCAAGTGCTAAGACGGAGAACCATCTTCACTACAGTAGGAATGGAGAGAGTTACAGGGTGTAGGAGGTGGCCCTTGGGTGAAGGGCCAGGGAAAGGCTCTCTGATGCGCTTTGAACAGAAAGCAGCAAGGGAGCAGCCACGTGAGTGAGTCCTGGGGAGAGGCGGCCCGCGTCCAGACCTTCCAGCAGGGCGGATGCTGGTTTGCGTGAAGCGTTGCAAGGCCAGTGCAGCTGGGACACAGGAAGCAAGGGGCTCCCTGGAGACGGAAGAACCCTGTGGGGTCTTGGGAAAGGCAGGTTCTGCAGAACCTCGAAGGCAAGGGAGGGGCTTTTTTTTTTTTTTTTTTTTTGCTCTAAGTTAGATGGAAAGCCAAAGGAAGATTTGAGCAGATGAGGGACATGATCTGGGCTCTATCTGTAAGTGGTATTCCTGCCTGCAGTGTGGATAACCCTTCTGGCACTAGTTAAATAGTCTGGGTGAGAGGAGATGAGGGCTGCTGCTTCAGTGGCGGGCATGCAGATGGTGATGGTGATTGGATTAGGGAGGACACTTTTTGAAGGAGATAAAAAGTTTCTGGAAACAGAAAGCTCAGTTACAGCTCCCGCTGCTCGCTCTTCCCCGAAATTATGCCAAGCACAATACCTGCAATGCACAGACACCTTCCAGCCTGGCGCCTCGGGTGGGAAGTTTCGCACAGCCGTGCTCTGTCCTGTTTGTTGGCCGAAGGGCTGGACACCAAGAGTTGGGTCGTCGGCCCCTTTGAGCTCTGTGAGCAGAACTGGAACCCTGTTTGGGAGGGTTGGGGGCGGTGCTCTGACTCCCTGCGTCTTTCTCCTTCGGGCCGACTGGGGGAGCTCGTGGGTGACGCTTTGTACTACTCACTGCCCTCTTTTGGGGCAAGGTTCTTTTTCTCATCTAGTCTAGAAGAAGCACAGCAAAGGCACTGTTACAGCTTCAGAGGGGCTTTGACAAGAGATCCTCCTGTGTTACAGCTTCGTTTTCCTTAGTGTAGGTCTCTTTTATGAAAAAGCCCTCATAGATCTGGATGTCACTTACTTCAACAGAATAAAAATAGTCACAGTTTGTATAATTCAATCTACTTCCGAAGGGATAGGAACAGAGTTGTGTGGTGTTACTCAAGATGCTCATGGATTTTCCGGGGCCTTTCATGCCTGGGGAGAATTGGGAGATTGTAGACCAGTGAGCTGGATGTCGACAGAAGAAAAATGCACACACCCAAGAGGATGTCGTGCTCAAGAGGAGATAGTCACCGGTCAGGCCATAGATTGGCTTAGAGTTCCCTTTGTCTACTGTGTTATGTACTCTTTTCACAAAGCATAGAGGAAATGTACGGTGTTTGACTTCGTAAGTGCCTGACGACTTATTCATTTGCTCACACAGCGCATCTAAGTCCTCCTCTGTGCCGGGCCCTGTGTGGGAGCTTGGTTGAGAGACCGAACCATGCTGGGGTCTGCTCAGAAGACCCTTCTGGGGCATTTGCATGATGATTTACTTGAACATATTTGTAATGTGAGTTTAAGTTATAAAATGCATAGACTTTCAGTAGCTTTGTGACAAAAATCAAAACCCAAGGTGGGCAAGTAACTGCTTAATTTCCCTCACACGCCTGGGCTTCTCGGCAGTGTCCCAAACCTCCAGCTGTGACCTCTGCTCAGGCTGGGCTTATTCTTTTTTTTTTTTTTTTTTTTGCGGTATGCGGGCCTCTCACTGTTGTGGCCTCTCCCGTTGCGGAGCACAGGCTCCGGACGCGCAGGCCTAGCGGCCATGGCTCACGGGCTTAGTTGCTCCGCGGCATGTGGGATCTTCCCGGACCAGGGCACGAACCCGTGTCTCCTGCATCGGCAGGCGGATTCTCAACCACTGCGCCACCAGGGAAGCCCCCTGGGCTTATTCTTTGACTCTGCCCCCGTCTGGCTGGAGGTCACAGCCTTTCTGCTCTCTGGCTCCATGTTTCCAGCCACTCCGTTGTCCACGAGGGCCTGCCGCCGTGTCATATGTGTCTCTTTCTGAGCGATCCCCCTGCCTAGCTGCCAGGGAGGGGGTCCCCTGTGGGACGCATGGGGGCTCTTCCGCCTACTTCCACCTGAGCAAAGTTGCGATTGGCTTATGTGGGTTTGGGCAGTGGATGGAAAGGGCAGGTGAGGCTGACCTGTCAGGGTGAGGATGTAGACAATGAGGACACAGAACTATGTTCCATGGACCATTGTCTTAGTCTAGGCTGCCACAACAAGGCACCATAGACTGGATGGCTTAAACAAGGAAATGTATTTCTCATAGTTCTGGAGGATGGGAAGTCTGAAATCAAGGTGCTGACAGATTTGGTTTTCTGGGAGAGCTCTCTTCTTGGCTTGTAGAGAGCTGCCTTGTTGCTGCTGTGTCCTCACCTGGTGGGGGGAGAGAGAGAGAGAGAGAGAGAGAGAGAGAGACAGAGGGAGGGAGGGAGGGAGGGAGGGAGAGAGAGAGAGAGAGAGAGAGAGAAAGAGAGAGAGAGAGAGAAAGCTATCTTGTCTCTCTACTTATAGAGACACTAATCTCCTTCATGAGGGCTCCAGCGTCACGACCTAATTATGTCCCAAAGACCCCACCTCCTTGTTGCGTCACTTTGGAGTTGTGGGTTTCAAGATATGGGTTTAGAGGAACACAAACATTCGGTCCAGAGCCACCACCAACCAACTCACTAGCAGAGCCACCCAGTACAAGCACTGCAAACCAGAGCCAGGGGTGATTTGGATGGATCTGATCAAGTGGTTGGATGCATCCCTGCGCAGGTGAGGAAGAGTGGGGGAGTGGCTCCTCTGTACCTGCCCGGAACCACTGAAAATTGTTGGAAGCCTAGCCTATCGGATGAGAGGTATATTTCTTGAAACGTCTTTGGGGGCCGACGGTAATCTTGATATTATTACTTAGTCCTAACGTGGCCATCTTGCTTTGGAGGAAGTTATATGACCAACATCTATGCAGTGAGTTTCAGGATGATGGCGCACGGTGCAAGGAGGTTCCACCGCGGTTTGTGAAGGAGTTCGGGCCCTCATCTCAGTCGGTATAAACCCAGATAGTTATTCACCATGGAGTGAACTTGACATAAGGTGCGCTGTCAGCTTTCCCAATTAAACTGTCCATCTGCCTTTGTTTTCGAATTACACTTTGCCTGCGGTAGCACGTGTACAGTGAATGTCCCTTTCTGGCCTCTTCTGTTTTCTTTGATTGATGGTGTTTTTAGTTCAGTATGTGCATAATGAGTACGAGAAATAAAGAGATGTCTGTTGATGCTTAACGAGGGAGACTTTGAGAGTTATTTTTTTATTTTATTTTATTTTTTTGTGGTATGCGGGCCTCACTGTTGTGGCCTCTCCCGTTGCGGAGCACAGGGTCCGGACGCGCAGGCTCAGCGGCCATGGCTCACGGGCCCAGCCGCTCCACGGCACGTGGGATCCTCCCGGACCGGGGCACGAACCCGCGTCCCCTGCATCGGCAGGCGGACTCTCAACCACTGCGCCACCAGGGAAGCCCCGAGAGTTATTTTGATGGTTCCCTGAACTCTGTAAGTTGTGTAAATAAAAACACTAAATAGGAAAAAAAAAAAACGAAAAAAGAAAGGAAAAGAAAAAAAAATAGCTGAGTGCCTGATGCTACAGAGACCCGGTACTGTATTGGAAATCTCCCCACAGCCCTAGGAGCATGCATTTCCATCTATGTTTACTAGAGAAGGGGATTGAATGAGATCAAAGAGCATCACACCCTCAGAAGTGTTGGTCTCTGTGAGTACAGGTGTTTTGTGCATATGTGTGCGTGTGTTCATGTGTGTGTACAATGCACCTGTGGTGTGTGTAGGGGAGTGTACGGGCATATGGGTGTGCATGTATGTGCCCATGTGTAAGTGTGCGTGTCTGCATGTGTGCCTGCTACCTATTTTGCATTGTTATAGCCAACCTACCACAACTTCTGACAGACCCATCCAGGGTTCTGTCCAGGACTTTAGTTTTGTTCTTGCCCAGTGTCCAAGACTCCGCCTCATCGGGCCTCCTGCTGGCTCATCTGCTTCGGCCCAGACAAGCCAGCGCCACCGTACACGTGGGTATCAGCTTGTCGGGCCCCAGAGCAGGTACATTTCATATTGGAATGGGTATACGGGATCCTGAGTCCGCTGGCTTGCCTATGCTATTTTGTTCCTCAACTTTCTCCCCCGAATGTCTTTGCAAAAGCCTAAGGGGTTCCTTAGGGCTGTTGTCACGCCAAGGAACTCACCTTGGAGTCAGGGGTCCCTTTCAGCCTCCTTCCCTAAGACGTGAGGAAACGGATGACTGGAGGAGTGAGATGTCTGCTCAGCATCGGCTGACAAGCTGGGAGCAGAGCCCAGAGGAAAAAATCAAGGGTGTTTTTTTTTTTTTTTCTTTCTACCATGTATTACACTTTTTATTAATTTAAAAATAATCTCTCAGCCTATAAAGATTGTCCATCTATATGGTTTTACAACCCAGTTCAGGATGGTGCAAAATCTTAGCATAACTGAGGTAGATTAATTTGATCTTTCAGGAGAGGGAAGCCAAGTGGGTGCTTTTACTGGTCCTCTTTGAGGTCACGTCTAAGGATATTCTGGAAAGTGAAGAACAGAGGAAATAGACAGACGGTATTTCCCATGTGCTATGTGAAGCTGTGGAGATGAGAGGCGATATTTTCCAGGAAAATTGCCCCCAGGGAGGGACCTGGAGGAGATGGGGGTCAGCAGATTGAGAGGTTTCTGGAAATGTTGAGAGTTGGGGGCAGCAAAGGACAGAAGGCTTGGCAGGTGTCAGAGGCGGTATTCAGTCCTATGTAGCGCAGACATGTGATGTTTGATAGTGGATCTCACCCCAGAATACCTGGCTTTATAGACCTGGGGGTGGGGCCCAATAATTTACGTTTCTAACCAGGTTCTGGGTCACGTTGGTGCTGCTGGTCTCACTCGAGAACCAACTGCTTTGTCGCTTTCATCATTATATGTTCGTCGCGATTCTTGCAATAGGTCTAATGTAAAAGTACTGTTTTGTTTTTACATAGTCCCAGAAATTCTGCAAGAATTCTGACAATATTCCATGAGATTATTTACTCAGGAATTTGCTACTAAAATGTACTGGGTATCATCCATAAATGGCAACCTTATTATTTCAATCATGATTATTATTTCTATAACCTATTGAATTTAGACCTCAAAGAGATGCAAGCAAAAGACACACCAGTGTCAACTCACAAATACAAATTTGCTTGAAAACCTAATAAAAAAGTAATTGGACTTGAGGTGAAAAAAGAAGACATGCAAGAAGATAGAAGTTCAAAAATTTCAAAGTTCAAGTCTTCCTGTTGTTTCCCGACCCGGTTTGTGGACGTGCCCTGCAGACACGGTGACTTGGCTTCTCTCACCACAAATCAGAGCAGAGCGTGCAGGGTGACGTAGGGCGTTTCAACCTGCTCTTCAGAAACAATCAACAGTATTGGTTAAACCCGCTCCCTTCCTGGCAGCTGCCGGGACCTCCCAGCCTATTTCCCTTCCCTTTGTGGTGTTGGAGGTCTGGGATCTTGTCTGAGAGCCCCCCATGGGTCTTCAGCTGTCTGCTCCCTTCCCCGTGGACCCGGCACCCCTCAGTGGAGGGAAGGAGCCTGGGGTAGAGGGGGGTCGTCTGCAGGCGTGCATGCGAAGGAAGAGGAGGGACCACCTCCCACCTGCCCCAAAGCAGAGACGGGATGAGCACAGGGGTCTGGCTCCCGGAACCCAAAGAACCTGCTTGAACACCCTCAGCTCTTAGCTTTCTGAAGGGGCTCTTTCCTACCTCACCAGGAATAACAATGAATCCTGAAGACCTGTGCAGATGGGAGAAGCTCTGTGGGCAATTTGGTGGCCCTGGAGCTGAGTCTCTTGCTACTGATTGGCTTTGGGGGTGCTCTCAATACTGGTTGTACATTAGAATATCCCGTGATGCTTTAAACATCCTTGTCCTGGCCATGCCTTGTGTTCCAGTGCCAGAGATTTGGATTTGGTCGATCTGAGTGGGTGGGACATGGACACTTAAAAAAAAAAAAACAAAAACAGAACTTAATAGAGGATGCCAGTGTGTAGTGGGGACCTATTGCTGGTTCTTGAAGCCTGGTCCCAGGACCGGCAGGGTCAAGCATCACCTGAGAAGTCGATAGAAATATAGATTCTGGTCCTCCCCATAGATACGCTGACCCAGAAGCTCTGGGGGCAGTGGCCAGCCAGCTGTGGTTTCAGACACCCCAGTTCATTCTAACGGGCACAGCTGAGGACCACGATGCTGATGTGGATGGATGAGAGGCCTCATGGAAACAGGACATCATGAAGCCCAAGGAGATGCTGGAACAATACACAGAACCTTTGAGTGGAAACAATAATACTTTTGACACTAACATTCCCCGTTTGCCTCAAATAGCGGCTCTCTGCTGTATCCTTATTGTCCATAGAGACAATGGCTCCACACCTTCAACCCATGAGGTCATGTGAGCCTTAGTGGGGTTAAGTAACTGGTACAAGGTCAGACAGCCAACCGGTCTCAGAGCTGAGATTCAAGTCCAGGCTGGTGTGATTACCTAGACTCTCTTTTTTTTTTTTGCGGTACGCGGGCCTCTCACTGTTGCGGCCTCTCCTGTTGCGGAGCGCAGGCTCCGGACGCGCAGGCGCAGCGGCCACGGCTCACGCGGGCCCAGCCGCTCCGCGGCACGTGGGATCCTCCCGGACCGGGGCACGAACCCGCGTCCCCCGCATCGTCAGGCGGGCTCTCAACCACTGCGCCACCAGGGAAGCCCCAACTGAAACTCTTTAACCTGGTGCTGCACTTGCTCTGTCCGCCGCTCTAAGAGTGCAGCTCCTGGGAGAGCGGTCCTGTCTCGCTCGCTGTGATTCCTTCCTGCTCCCTGGCACCCTGGCTTTTAGAGCTGCCCTGTCCAGTAGGGTAGCCGCTGGAAATGTGACCAGGCCAAACTGAGATGTGCGGTAAGGATAAAATACACACTGGATTTAGACTTAGTCTAAAATAAAGACCATTCATATTATATATATATGTTTATATGGGTGTGTATTAGATATACGAAATGATAACATTTTGGACATGTTTGGCTAAAACTATGTCATTAGCTTGATCTGTTTCTTTTTACGCATTTGATGTTGCTACTGGAATGTCACATATGTGGTTCACATTGTATGTCTACTGGGTGGCACGCTTCCGGACAGGAGCTGCTCAGAATAGGATTATTGGAGAATTACTCGACGATACCAGTCCATTTGCACAAGCTGAGTCCTTGAGAATCTGAGTCACGAGACTGCACATTGGTGCAGCTGAGGGAGACATCGGTAGGTGAGAAGGAGGGAGGGCAGCGACGGAGAGGGTGGGATATTGTCGTGGGAAGGGCAGGTGGCGGCTCAGACTTGGCCCTGCTGCCTTGCGAAGAGACCCAGGGAGTCACAAGGAGCCGGGGAATGAGAGACGGCGACGGATGGAGCGTTGGAGACCTGCTTCCCAGCCGCCTCTCACGCGGACGGATGCCAGTTCCTGCAAGGTCACGGGCACCCAGGGGCTCTCTTCCAACCCTCCCTCCCCCAGTTCACGGCTGTGCAGCCCCTTATTAAGGCTCCATGCTAGCTCGCGATCGTTCTAGCTTGCCCTGCTGAAAGCGGGGAAGTCCTGATTTAGAAAGCAAGCTCCCTGGCAGTGTTAGGCAATTGGGTACCCCACGTGAATCCAACTTCATCAAATCTCCTATGAGGCCCTGTGATAAGAATCTCGCCTGCCCCCTAACCAGCTGTATTTCTGGGAAGTTGGTGTTAGCTGATACCCTGATGAGCAGGAGTTTTCAGAAACTTCACAGATGGCTCTGAGTTCTCGTAAAACCCTGAGGAACCTTGGGGCTTTCTGTCAAATAAATATAAAAAAATATGTTTCTGCATGGCCAGGCAGCTTAGAAAAAATGTTTGCCAGCCCTTCAACATGTCAGCAGCCATCTAGCAGCCCTGCTTCCTAGTGTCTAAGGAACAATATGTCAGAGCCTTTCTGCCTCAGAGCTGGAGATGGAAACCACTCAGGGCTGGATGTTTGGTTTTTGTTTATTTCTTTACTTCAATCTCGTTTCTTCGCGTCAAGAGCACACAGGCTTGTATCAAGTCGCCTGACAAACAGTTCTCTTTGGAGACAGGGAGGCCTTAGTGGGCTGTGAGCAGAGACCCTAGGACACAGAAGGTCCAGTTGGAAGCATTTGGACAGTTGCTTGGGGGTGCCAGTGAGAGAAGCGGACCAAGACGGCGGACTGTCGCCCATCACATGCCAGCCTTGGGACAGGGCCCCTACTCTGATCAATGTCTCGAGTCTCAGAGAGCCCGCAGGGTAAGCGCTATTCTCTCTGTCCTACAAACCGGAGACCACGGTTTCCCGTCCTTACGTGACTCACCAGGACCACACACTGGCACAAAAGTCTGCTGAGCCCACAGCTGAGGTCACTGCAGGATGTGTGCTGGGCCCTGGGAAACGGGAGGAGGACGCGAGTCCTGTCCTAGATGCCAACGCCTGTGCCCGGCAGATGGCCCACCTGCGGGAGGCACCCGCAGCACGTGCGGCGGGGCTGTTGGGACCTGTGTGGACCAGACAGGGCAGGACGGGACACAGAGCAGATGTGTATTTTCGATCCCGAACTCCACAAACCAACACTCTCCCGAGGCCCAGGATGGCCCTCAGAGCTCCAGACGGAAAAAGCAAACAGCTAAGAATGCAGTAAACGTACATTTATCTTGGGACCTAAGAGCATGCTCTGTTCTACAAAATAAGTTAGAAAAGGACAGAAATACCCAGATAGCTCATGTTACTCTGGGCCAACGGTCCACGAGGACGACCGGGTTAAGATAACTTTGGCAACGCCTGCTTCAGCAAAATGCCACATTGGGCTATTTCAGGCTGCTTCCCCTGGCTCGGTTCTCCCAGAAATCTTTCCAGCCCAGAGCAGGAAGGGCAGGGTTTGAGTATCAGAGGACAATGACTGTGCAGTCACTAGATGCCGAGACCTGACTCTAACCCCCAGCCTGGCCCTGGCCCTAACCCCAATCCCAGCTCTGGCGGGAGGAAGTGAGACGCAGCATAAAGTAAGACCAGTGAGAGCTGATTATTCAGGCTAAAAGCGACTGGAGATGGAACTGTGGCACTTCTTTCTTTGCTAAATGAAGTTAATATATGTACTTTTTGCTTGCTCTGTGGTTAATAGAGCAAACTGCTTTTTCTCTCACCTTTGCTCTGACGACTTCCTGTAACCACTCACCCCTGAAAAATGTCTTAATGTGTTGGCACGTTAAAATACGTCTCTACCAAACCCAGAGGGCAGACTGGGACAGCGCCGTTTTCCAGAAATGGCCAAGGCAATGTTTCTGGTTCCACAGGCTCTTCTGGAGCCTTGCCCCTCCCCATCGGGGTGTCAGGGAGGGCTGCCCTGTCCCACATTCGGGGGCCCCTGCAGGCTCCACACAGGCCTCACACGCCCCTGCCCTGATCCACACCCAGTCCCTGAGCAGCCTTTGGAAGTGCATTGGTCTGCTCTGGCTGCCATAAGCAAACCCCAGGCTGGGCGACTTACACATCACAGAGTTCCCGTCTCAGTGTCCTGGAGGCCAGAAGTCTGAGATCGCAGCGTAGGCAGGCCACACGCCCCCCTGAAGGCGCTAGGGAAGAATCAGCTGCTGGCTGGCCTGTCTCTTAGCTTCTGATAGTTGCCTGTCTTGTGACAGTAGCCCTCCAGGCTTCGAGCGACAATTTCCTGTGTGTGTGTGTGTGTATGTGTGTGAGTCTGTCTCTAAATGTCTCCTTTTGTATAAGGACAACCTGTCCTATTGGATTAGGACCTGCCCCGCCTCAGCATGGCCTCATCTTAATTACATCTGCAGTGGCCCTTTCTCCAAATACAGTTGTATTCGGAGGAGCTGGGGGTTAAGGCTTTAATGTGTGAATCTGGGCGGGGGGGACACAGTTCAGCCCATAACAGAAGGGCTCCTCCTTCCTATTAGGAACTGTGGTTCCCACCTCAGCCCTGGAGACCCAGCCCCCCATGTGGCCTCTACCTCATCCACTCCCCCGCACAAACGCTGAGGTGCCCGGTCCTGGCAGCCTGGCCTGGGGGTCTCGGTTCCTGCACCCCTGCGCCAGCCCCCTTCCTGCTGCATTTTTCAGCTTCCCCACACGTTGAGTGCACCTGCCTGGGTCTGGAAGCAGCTCGAGATTTCTCCCAAACTCTGCCTGCTCTGGACATTGGAAGGAATTGTCCCTCTGACTGGTCCCCAGAGCATCCCGCCCTCTGGGTTGCACCCCCTGTTGAACCCGCTGCTCCCTGATTCTGGACCAGACCGGAAGACTGGGTGCTGCTCTCAGCTGTCCGCACAGGGACCCCAGCCTCAGGGTCTGTGCCGTGCAGCCGGGCAAAGCCAGGGCCAATGCTGCCCAGATCGGTCTGCCAGGCCGGGACCAAGGCAGCCGAAGCCCCTGACACATTCCGGGCCGGATGATAGATGTCTGGAGTCTCAAACTTTAAAGAAGCTAAAGGGCTCTGGCACTCAGCAGCCTTTTGTGTCTGTCCTGATATAAGCGCCAGGGAAGGCACTTGAAGAGCCTGAGGCCATCGGTGGTCTGAGTTGCTGTTCTTTGCCAAGGGCTGGAGGTCATTCCTGCCTTAAGCCACCGACCCCTCTGGAAGGTGCCGCAGTTGTCCACATCCCCCAGGAGGGAATTCAGGATGGGGAGGGCTGGCGTGGAGCCCGGGCTCAGCACAGGGGAGCGCAGAACCGGTATCTGGCCGGTACTCCCCCTGCTACACCTCGATCTTCTCTCAGCCCCAGCATCTGTCTGGGCCCTGCTCCCAGCAAAGAGGCCAGGATGAGACTCTGCAAACGTTTCGGCCCTGCTGCCCTCACACCCGCTGACGGCACCTCCCCTCGGGTAGGTCTGTTTAGCCCAAGCGGCTGCGGAGGGGCGCCCAGGACCCAGCTCACCGGCCAAGACCCTGCTCCTGGGTCGGCCACCCATCCCCGGTGGCCCCGCACTGCGCTGCCTGCCTGGACCATTTTGGAGCAACCTTCCTTTCCCCCACATCTCGAGGGCTTTTCCACCTTCACAGAGACAGGAGCAGCTCTGAGCACTGGGGATTGGACGCCTGTCAGCCTGCAGCAGAAATTTGTCTTCAAGTGGGGAGATGAGCACAGCTTGAAACACGGCAGTGGGGAAAGGGATCGAGAGAAACTTTCCGACCCTGACACGGATGAAGGGCGGGCGATGGGGACGGAAGGGAGAAAAAGGGGCCCAGAGCCCCAGCTGGGCGGCTGCACGTCCCCATCCCTGCCCTGCGGCACCTGCCTCCCTGTCCCGTGGGCAAGCGGAGGGAACCGAGGCGGCACCACCAGCCGGAAAAGCAGGGGTGCCAGGGACCTGCCAGGCGAGAGCTGAGAGTCCTGGGCTCATGCATTATCTCATGTCATCCTCATCACGCCTCTAGGAAGCAGGTCTGTCACTACTCCAGTCCTAAGGATGAAGACACTGAATACCAGAGACCTTCAGTTGAGGACACAAGCGGAGAGATCGTAGGTACAACTAGGGAACAAAAGCCATCTTCTTCAACGCAGTGATGTCCACGCTTGTGTGAAGGCCGAGAGGCTCTGCACCCATGAGGACCACCTCTCCAGAGACCCAGTCCTCCCTGCGCACAGGAGTTTCTCTTTTCCCTGGGATGCCACCCCACGTAGCCTCAAAGGAGATTGAGGGGAGGCTGCTGTGAGTGTGCTTTGCTCTCGACATCCCATCAGCTGCCTTCGATCAGGAAATGATCTTCCCGTGAGGATTTTGCAGACCAAACGGTCGTCACATTAGACGACAGAAGTAGGGAACCAAAACAGATGGCTAGTGGGAAGCAGCCGCATGGCACGGGGACATCAGCTCGGTGCTCTGTGACCACCTAGAGGGGTGGGATAGGGAGGGCGGGAGGGAGGGAGACGCAAGAGGGAGGAGATATGGGGATTATACGTATACGTATATGTATAGCTGGTTCACTTTGTTACACAGCAGAAACTAGCGCACCATTGTAAAGCAATTGTACTCCAATAAAGATGATAAAAAAAAAAAAAAGAAGAAGAAGTAGGGAACTAGGCTGACCTGGCTTCCGTGAGGATTCTCTCAAGGGTTGGATAGGAGAGGACCAAGGGCAAAGGATAACAGGAAAATCGAACGTATCTGAAACTCTGTACAAAGCTAACAAGATAAGATTTTCTAGAAGACTCCCGTTTAGTTAGCGTGGGATTCAGGGCATCAGGTGACTGCTCTGAACATTGACACGCAGAGCCCAGCCTTGTCTCAAAGCACGGGCTCGATTGTGTCTGAAATTGCCACCAATCAATCAGGAAGGTATCCCATCATTTGACCATCAGAGATGTGGACAGAAACAAAATGCATCTATTCCTTTCAATCCCATAAGGGAAGAGAGAGCATTCTGGGAACCCGGCTGCCAGTGGGGTTTGGGGTGGAGAACCGGGGAGTTAGCTCACCAGCGCAGGGCAGCCGAAGGGCCTGGCGGTCAGACCACAGAGGAAGGCTGGCTGCCCTACCACACAGCTGGCAGAGGGTGGTCCCGGTGGGGAGAGTGGCTGGTGGGGTGCGTGAGGTTGGGGCCACCGGCCTCGGCTCCGACATCTCTGCCTCGCCGCAGGTATGTGGGGGGGGCATCCCCAAGTCCCAGAGCCTCTCTCTAGACCTCGACTCTCCCTGCCCTGGTCGGATAAAGGGGCCCATCGCCTCCTTCTCCCCCCTCCTCCTCCTCATCCAAGATGGCTGAGAAGCCTGGTGCTTCTCTTTATGTTTCCTGTTATTTCCCTTGTCATCCTGGGCCCCCGGCCGTTCATTTTCCTTTGTTAGAACCTTTTGGTTTTTCAGAGAACACTAGCCAGATGTCTGGAGATGCTGTGAACAGTGATTGCAGGGGAACAGCTCTGCTTCGAGCCCCTTAGCTACAGTTGCTAGGCTGGTTTCTACTGCCTGTCACGCACACACACACACACACACGCACACACGCACACACACACAGAGAAATCCTGTGAAAGCCTGGGTAAACACTATTAGCCCTAAACGAATGATGATAGTGAAACCAGGCCTAAGCTGCTGGCTAATGGAATGATATATTCATTGTGCTGGGTAAGAACAAGGGAAAAGAAGAGCGGGACCCGTGCCACATTTCATCAGCCAGTGGAGTTATGCAGAAATGGCACTGGGTACCAAATGGCTTTTTGTTTCCTAGAAGCCGTCTGCTGCTTCAGCAGGGCAGGTACTGCTGGCCCTTCTGAGAGCTGGTACCCACAGATGCAAGGTTGTAGGACAGCTGTCTTGGATTCCTCCTTCTGGCAGCTTCCTACGTCTGCCTCTGGCATTTGGAAGCTGTCAAAATGCCCATGGAGAGCAGAGGAAATTCATTTGGAAGTGGGCAAACTAGAGCCGGCACCGCGTGTCAGAAATGTCGGGATTCTCCCAATGGAGGTGGCATTCCGATGAGCGTTACCGCAGCTCAAGGGCGGTCACGGGCACTGTTTCCACCTCCTCAGTGGGGGAGGCGCGGGCTGAACTGAAGATCTGTTGATAAACTGATGCTTAGAAAAATAGAGCAGCGTTTCAATCGGGCACGAAAGGAAAAACTTGCCTCACCTTGCCTGAATGAGCTTACCGAGGGTTTTAGAAAATGTTGAGGACACAGGCTGAAGGGTCACCCACACGCATACAGCCTACAGGCAGGGTCTTCCATTAAAGAAAGATACGTCACTCTCGTTTCATATTTTCCATGGACAGCTGAAAACCTGGCCTGTTCAGTGGCCTCCGTGACCCTTTCTTCATGACACCCTGTTGCTCCGTACTCTATAGGAGTTGTAATCTGGAGATAAATAAGAGAATAACATTGAAAACTGCAGTGAATTTTTCTCAGTGGGACATAAGTTCTGGAGGGCTGAACAGATACATTTCAGCCTCCTTCTGGCTCAAAGCTCCTAGACCATGTAATCTGGGGAGTCAGTCTCTTTCCTGCTGGTGATGAGCTCACTTCCGACTTAGATCACCCAGCCTACGGTTTGTTCTGTGTCTCCGTCTCCTTTTTACACGGAGCATGACTCTGTGCTGTGCCTTGTACTCAAGGGTCCTAGTTCTAGCCCTTGAGATAATGGAAATCAAACTAAGATTATTCTTTACTCTGCATAAGAGATTTTTTTCCTCCTCAGTCCTTAGTCATTTAGAGGCCAAATAAAAATGATTCAGGTAGAATTTGGAACAAAATCATCACTCCTCTTTACAATCAGGTAATGGTGTAGCTTTAAGCCACAGGTTACAAATAATGTCAAGCGCACGGATTCCTGGGTGTGGCTGAGATTAGCCGTCTTCCTTCAGTTCCATATCTGGTTCTTGGAGCCCCTAGATTTCAGGGGTCAGGGAGACAGCAGCTATACTTCTCTTGGGCCTGAAACTAAGCCAGTAGCTTCTGAAGCCATTGTGTGATTCAGGAATGCACTCTTACAGAACACAGACCCTATGTCCTAAAGGAAGATTACTGACTATTGAATACCTGAAAATCCATCCCAGGTTATGGGCCCTGAAGGCAATGATCATAGAGTCTCCCGAATCTTTCATCCTCTTGGCTGCCGGGCACAATCTCTACAAATCTTTCCCTTGCAGCACAACCGTTTTCTTTCCCCCAGACTTGTCCCGGCCCGTCTAGGTATCTCCAACATGCGGAATTGAACGTGAACAGAATGATGGTCCAGGTGGAGGCTGCTGAGTCTGGAAATGATGCTTAAGCCTTCTTTCACTGGCATATCATTGCCAGGGAACATACTAAATTAGCATATTATCACCTCGCAAGGCACTGAGCATTGGATCCAAGGAGGCTAAGATATAAAGCTAGGGAGTTCACCCCAGGGACTCCAATGTGGGACACGGTGATAAGGAGACACTGCTGAGAGCCACGTGGAGATCAGCGAGCCCAGCACAGGTGACACCGAGGAGGGGGATGGGCATCCATGTTTGTGAGTCATCAAGCAGGGCTGGAACCTTATGCCCTGAGTCCGTGTTTGTCCACAGCCGCGGGGGCGAGTGTGCTAGTATCTCCAGTTTGCAAAGCAGAAAACAAAGTTCAGAGAGGATAGGAACCGTCCCAAGGTCACAGCCCAGATTCAGACTCCGCTGGGCGTTGCTTTGAAAGCCTGCGTGAACACTTGAAGTACTTGGAGTTATTTTTGGTCGCTGGCCTGTGTTTATAGAATGCTTATAGCATCCTCAACATCGGGCTGCTGGAGACCCCACGAGATCCCTCAGCGGCTTTGCATCTTCAAATTCTGTACGTTTCTGGAGCCATCCTCCCCTGAGCATTTTTTGGAAATCTAAATGAGATCCTACGCTTCTAGAGTGAGGAGCCAAGGGTCTTTCCCCAGACCATTAAGGATCCTTTGAGGGTCTGTGGTTTTCTCAGTTGCTTTGAGTTTTCTACGGAATTTCCCACCTCCACTCTGCAACTTGGCTTCTGTGAGTGTGAAATTTCCTCCACTTGAATTCAGCTAAAAAGCTGATTACAGTGCCTCTTTCACTCCCCTTCTAGCCAAAATGTCACTAACAGAAGGTATTCTAGAGAGACATTTCGCTGAAGTTAGGGTGAAAATGGAGGTGGTTTGGGGAGGTTGCATCATAAAAGCCAAAACTACACAACTTAGCATTGGCGCCATAACTCCTCGAGGTTGCCCAGCTATTCCTGTTGCCAAGAATTTCTCCCTAGCTGTATTTCTTCTCAAGCCCTATCACCAGAGATGAAGCCTCTTTCTCTTCACTTTTGAATGTACACACATACACACACACACACACACACACACACACACACATACTTCAGAAATAAAGATCCACAAGGAAAAAATAATAATAAAGTACAACTGTTACATATCAGAGTAGTACAAATGTGGATTTCCATCATTCTTTTAGCTTCTCTGTGCTTTATAATTCGTCTCTAATGAATCTTTATTGCTTTCATTACAAGGAAAAGAGAAAAAGGAAGCATTATATTTAGTTTAGAAAGAAATCATGTAAAAGAGTTCTTGTTTCAGGGGACATGAGCCAGGAATAATCTTTCTTACCTCGGTGTTCATTGCTGGCTCTTCTGACCTCAAAGCCTTCATATTTCAATCTTCTTCCTTTTACTGCTTGAGGAGAGTAATCTAGCAGGGGGTCTGATAAAAGAATTTGAAAAATGGGCTTTTCTATGTGAAGCCTTACATACTCCTAGAACAGAATCATGCCCGTTCAGCTAGTAATTGCTCCAGACTTCAGGAAAGACAGGACTTCCCTGCTCCGGAAACTGAAGGGCTTTGCAATCGTAGAACCCATTTCAATGACCGATTAGTGTTTAGCACCTGCTACTTCTTTCCTCCTCTTCAACCCACTCCTAGGAGGATTTGTAGCCCCTGGATACATGCTCAGGAGAAAACGACTGCAAGGGCTGATCACTTTTTGGCTTTAAGATCTGATGCACAAGTCCCACGTTTTTGGCCTTTCAATGTGAATTCTGAGTGAAGCCAAAAGATTCCTGGGCTGGAAACCCGAGGTTCCGAATGGCCTACAGCGGGTGTCACAGGCTCCCTGGCAGCAAATGGCCCGAGCCTTTCTTAGATGTTTCCTCCGAGCATTCGTGTCCTGTGTGTACCCTCTGCTTGGTTCGGTCTCTCTTTGCAAACCAATTCTTCCCTTTCCTATTTGGAGTTCGTGGCCTCTTTACCTCTGGATGAGAGAAGTCACATCTGCAAACCAGAAAGATACCCACAGTGGCCGAGAGCCTGAGATTATCCAACTCTGGCTCATTTACCGTATAACTAGTGGGTTCCAACCACTCCCATCCTCAATACCCTCATATTAACATAATGTTATGGTTATTATGAAGATAGTACAGAACACTGCTTACACATACACTAAAAAGCAGATGGTACTTATTGTCACTCAGTCAAGCTTCCCTCAAGGACTTTGATATGAAATGGAACTGTCGGATTTTGCTGCTTTGGACTAACTTTGATATATCGCTTTGCCCGGGGTGTTATTGCAGACACTCGCTTGAATCCTGTCTGCTGGCTTCTGCGTCAGCGTATGCAGCCTTTATAAGGGGGAGATGGATAAACAGCCTTTTTTTTTTTTTTTTTTTTTTTTTTTTTTGCGGTACGCGGGCCTCTCACTGTTGTGGCCTCTCCCGCTGCGGAGCACAGGCTCCGGACGCGTGGGCTCAGTGGCCACGGCTCACGGGCCCAGAAGCTCCGCAGCAGGTGGGATCTTCCCGGACCAGGGCATGAACCCGTGTCCCCTGCATCGGCAGGCGGACTCTCAACCACTGCGCCACCAGGGAAGCCCAACAGCCATTTATTATTCCTCATAAGTTGACCCTGAGATTTTGAGAACCTCAAGGAGATCTCGAAGCATAATGCACTAAGGTCTAGAAATAAAAGTTGTGGTTTTTTTTTTTTCTCTTTTCTTGGCAAGATTAAATTTACAAAGAAATACCATTGATTTCTTTGTGTGTGGAAGTGATAAAAATAATTTTAATTATTATAAAATGAAAAATACAACTGCCTACAGCATGCAGCCAGGTATATGTAACTTTCCATTTGCATGATACATAAAAATATATTTGATATTTGTGTGGTACGTGAAAGATACTTTTACACATATCACACACATGATTTCCTAGATTCCAAAGCTTAGTCAGCTGAGAATTAGAGAGAATACCTGTTCAAGTGCCTCCACCTGGTGCCTAATAACAGGCGTTGAGCCTGAGGTGGGCCTAGAACTCCCATGTGAGGGCCTCGCTCCACAGCCACCCTGGTGGCCCCCATGTAAATGCCCCCCCCCCCGCATTTTACAGCACTGAGTCTCCATGCGCCGGGTCCACTGTGAGGCACGGTTACCCTCCTGTAAATTGGCAAGCTGACTCACAGACATGGAAAACAAACTTACGGTTACCGAAGGGAGAAGGTGGAGGGGGAGGGAAAAATTAGGAGTTTGGGAGGAACGTACACACACCGCTATATGTACAGTATATAGACGACGCGGACCTGCTGGACAGCACAGGGAACTATACACAACATTACGCAATAACCTATAAGGGAAACACAACATTGTAAATCAACTATACTTCAATAAAAAAAAGAAATTAACAAAATTAATTAAAAAACAATAAAAATAAAAAGGCCTTGCTGAAAACGAATGTTGGCAAGCTCATCCAAGGAGGATGCATCTCCCAGCTAGTGTTGTATATTGCTGTTAAAAGAGCTCGAATTTTAGGATGGAAAGAGATCGAAAACTTGGAACAAACGCAAGAAACTACCGGAAAGCCTGTGATAGGTGAGGATTAAGATGGGGAAAGGGAAAGAAAAAGGCTCTGTGAGAGCTCATGGGGCAAGGGAAAGGTTTTACACCTGCTTAAGGCTAGAAAAGGCATTAAGAGAGAGAAATCATACTTTGTTACGTTAAGAGACCAAATGTCTGCAGTGTATTTACTTATAGAGAGAGCGCTTTCTGAGCAAGAGCGAAAGATCATGGTGCAGAGGGACGAGGGGCCCAGAACCTGGGGACGAACAGCTCCCGCCACGAGGGCAGGAAGGCTTAAATACGGCACAGAGACCAGACTTTCACCGATGTGGAAACAGGCTCCCTGTTCTAACTGGTCTGTCCAGCAAAACAGCTGATTTTATGGACCACCGTTCTTTTACAGAAGGATCATTTGCAGGTCAGATAGAGCCGAGCAAAAGTTATAAAGTTTGGCAACGCTGAAGTTATTGTCTACTTGGAAGACCCAATAATACCTGGTATTACTAGAATCCCTCTGACGACAAGCTTGAATATACTCTATGAAGAAAAATGTTTTCTCGAACATGCCATAATGAAAGACCACAGGCATTCAAGGCGATTTTGATTCATGCTCGCTTTTACCATTTCACTTAAGAGGAGCCTTTATGCATCCACAGTTTATGTTCCTGTTCGAGGGAAACACATTTCATAAAAAATGGAACTACAGAGTATCGGTAGGAAAATCCTACGCTGACACTGAAATTCTCTTTCGGAAAAAGTGATTTACAAGAAATATTGTAAATGCGTTATGTGGTGGGAAGGGAATTCTTGATCCATTTCCAGGGTCAGATGGTGCTCGGAAGCCCAAAGATTTAGGAACCAGAGCAAAACACCATTTCTTCTCACCGGTATTCAAACGTGCACCTGCATTTCTGTTTGGATTCAAATGTGTTCCCGAGAACAAGGCCACAGCTTACATTGGTTTTCTCAGGAACTGACTGTCCATCGCTGCTTGAAAAATCAGACTTCAGGGTCAGCTTGCACAGCTGGACCCCGTACACAAGGCTCGCGCATAGCCTGCTGGGGCATGGAGCTCTCGCTTGCCCTGGCCTGTAAACCGTTAGGGAAAAAAAGGAATGGTTTTCCTAATGTCAAACAAATACAACAGAGAATGCTTGCAGGAAATTGAACTCTAGCTGGTGGTAATTTATGAAAGAAGCATAGTGATAAGTCATTTCTTCTCTGTACATTTCAGTAATGACATTTTGAGGTCATTTAAGTAGCAGGCAGAAAACACTGCCATCCAAATGCAATCTGGGCACCTGAGGCCTGATGGAAGCCAGGCTGGGGAGGCAGCGGAGGCCAGAAGCCAAGGTACTGACAGGGCCTCGGTCCCCCTGATCTCTGGGAAAATGATCACCAGGACAGTCGAGCGAAGCAGAGGCTGCGTTTCTAATTAAAGGAAGTTTTGTATTCTTTTCCCAAAGGGAATAGTTTGAGTGGGATCAAAGTCATCTTAGGCTCTAGGGCGTGTGCTGAGTTCAGGGCACACAGAGAAGCGTGGAGAGGGCTCTTTCTCAGGGGCTAGGGGCCTCACAAAGTCTCTCCCAGGAGGACACAGTCCTGGCGGACTGTGTCTGCCTAAGTGGTCCTGGTGGGCCGGGCTCCAGGCAAGGCCCACAACTTAACCCTCAGAAGACAGTGTGATGAGGGCCCCAGGCTGACCCCATTTTATACACGAGGAAACTGAGGCACAGAGGAGGTAAGGTATCGGCAGAGCCAGTGTGGAGCCAGGCCTGGATGCTAGAGTCTGTGTACCCTCCTCCCCTCTCTCCCCAGCATCCGGAAGAGTGAGAGGAGGTGCCTGGGTGGAGGGTGGCCCCCGACCCTGCAGGCCTGTCCCTCCCCTGCCCAGGTTTTTAGTGTCACTTGTTCAAACTGCCCACCTGAAGCCCTTGGGGCTGTAACTGCTGCTGGTGGCCCAGAGCTGCCACATCTGCCTACAGCCCACTTGGCCCATGAGCAGCTCTGGGTTTCCATTGTGTTCCATGCTTTGCATGGAACATCTGAGTTTGTCCTTCCCGGGACTCCGTGGGGAGTGGGAAGGCAGCCCTTAGTTCTTTCCCCGTTCTCCACCGATTGCCATGCTCTTGAAGTACGTTCTCGGGCGCCTGCCTGCTGCCATCAGAGAGTGAGCTAGGAGTGAGTATACAAATGTAAACGAGATAGTTTTAGTCGCATGGGGCAGGGAAAAAGCCTAGCGGACCAGCGGTTTCAAGGAAGTGCTCTGGGTCTCTGGACACCTCACTTATCTTGTTGATCTTCACTTCCTCACATCTTAAATGGGTATGAAAATAGATCTGTAGGTTTATTTTAAGGACTAGTTTCTTCATGTATTTAACATCTCTGGGGGAGGGATAAATTAGGAGTTTGCAGTTAACAGACACACACTATCATATATAAAATAAACAGCAGTGTCCTACTGTATAGCGCAGGGAACTATATTCAATACCTTGAAATAACCTATAATGGAAGATAATTTGGAAAATTATATCCATCTGTATATATATCTGAATCACTTTGCTGTACACCTGAAACTAACACAACATTGTAAATCAACTATACTCCAATCAAAATCAATAAACAAACAAGTAACTAGATAGGTAGATAAAGTCTCATGCGATACTGGTGTGTAACAATTTTTTAACATGGCGAACAGCTGGCACCTTTCAAACCACAGAAATAATAAACGAGGGTTGGAATCACTGTGATAGAGCAACCAGCTACGCCCCTTTGCTGGGGGTGGGAAGTCGGAATTTCTTCCCTATACAGAGCTTGCTATTTGAATGCAGTCTGGCTCTGCCAGCTTGTCCTGGGCTCTGGGATTACATTGTTATACTTCACTATTATTGCTGGTATGCTTCTGCCCCTGGCTGCGTCCTGCCGGAGTAGCGATGGATTTTATGAGAATGATGATATAATGTAGAAAAGACAAGTGTGGCTTATCTTACAACCCCTGAGAAGGAGACAGCAAAGGAGGATGTCAGAAGGATGCCATCTGGGTGGAGATATCTCGCAATATACAGCCCAGGAAAACTTTGTCCTTTTTAAAAAATCCCCCCCACCTCTTACTTTCTCTCCGATACTTGTGGAGTGCAGCAGCACCAAGGAGATCTTTGTCCACGTTGCCTATCTCAGACTTCTGGAGTGGATCTCAATTAGGGTGATTGTATTGGGTTGTAAGGGCTGCTGTAACAAAGTACCACACCCTGGGTGGCTTAAGCAACAAACATGTATTGTCTCACAGTCTGGAGGCCAGAAGTTCAAGATCAAGCCATCGTCAGGGTGTGTTCCTTCTGCAGCTGTGAGAGAGGCTCTGGTCCGGGGCCCTCTCCTAGTTTCTACTAATTCCTTGGCTCATGGCAGCAGCAGCGACACTCTACTCCTCACCTGCGTTCTCCCTGTGCGTGACTGCCTCCCGAGGTCCCCTTTGCATAAGGGCACCTGTCCCATTGGGTTGGGGACCCACCAGACACCAGGATGACCTCATCTTAGCTACTTAGCTCTGCAGCAAACACGTCTTCGAGTGAGTTCACATTCTTGGGGACAGGGGGTTTGGGCTTTGTCGTGCGAATTTGCAGGGACACAATTCACCCATAACTGTGACCTATTTATCCCATGTGGCCTGAGACTCTCCCAGTTTTGCACCAGATGTCCTGCATCCTGGGCAACTCCTCAGGGGGTAGAAAGAGTCGTGTGGTTGTGAGGGCTGAAGACAGAGACAGAGAGAGCCTCCGCGTCCCAGAACCATTCCCGGAGGAATCAGGGGCAAGAGGGAGCTGCACGCACTTGAACAATCTGTCAAGCAATGCTGTCTGATAATGTCCTTCAAGCCCCTGGGATGATCTGGGCTTGGGGAGTGTAAAGATATTCTCACGTGTCTGGACAGTTCCCGTGTTTTTTTTTTTTTTTTTTGCGTTATGCGGGCCTCTCACTGTTGTGGCCTCTCCCGTTGCGGAGCACAGGCTCCGGACGCACAGGCTCAGCAGCCATGGCTCACGGGCTTAGTTGCTCCGCGGCATGTGGGATCCTCCCGGACCGGGGCACGAACCCGTGTCTCCTGCATCGGCAGGCGGACTCCCAACCACTGCGCCACCAGGGAAGCCCAGTTCCCGTGTTTTAATATTTACTCTTCGTGTTGTGAATACACGCTAACAATCACGCTAATTGATTCTAGCCTAAGAACATCTTGGTGGACAGCTGATTTCCTAGGCAGCAATGGTCATCTGTTCTGATTTTGCCCCCAGAGAAGTTCAGTTTGCAGAGGAATTACAGACACCAAGCACAGGGTTCACCTGGCCAGCTCTTTACATAGACTTTCCCCAAGCCCACACCGACCCAGGACAAAGAAACCCAGGGTCCTTATTTTTAAGAGAGGAAGTTATGGCACAGAGCAGCTGTGTCTTGCTCAGAATTCTAGCTCAGTGACCTGCGCTGTTGTCTTAGTTTGCTAGGGCTGCTGAAACAAAGTACCCCACACTGGGCGGCTCAACCAACAGAAATGTAGGCTCTCATAGTTCCAGAGGCTGGGAATCTGAGATCAAGGTGTCAGCAGGGACGGTTCCTTCTGAGGCCTCTTTCCTAGCTTCTGGTGGCTTGCTGGCCATCTTTGCATCCCTTGGCTTCTAGAAGCATCATCCTGGTCTGTGCCTTCATCTTTACATGGAGATCTCCCTGTGTTTGTGACTGTCTCCAAGTTGTCCCTCTTCTAAGGTCACCCGTCATATTGGTTTAGGGACCCACCCTCCTCCAGGATGACCTCATCTTAACTAATTACATCTGCAAGTTCCAACCCTATTTCTAAATAAATTCACATTCTTAGGTACTAGGGGTTAGGAGCTCATCATATGAATTTTTGACAATCACGATTCACCCCTAACAACTGTTTCCACTGGAGTTAAATTGTATTAAGACCACCAGAATCTCACAGAGGAATGGCACCCCCTCCCACGATGTGCTGGCCTAAACCAAACTCTCAGGTGCCCATGAATTGACTGGTATGTTCTTAAAATGTAGATCCTAACACAATGATTCTGGGGTGGGGCTGAGAGTCTGCATTTCTCTTTCTTGTACATTTTTAAAAATTGAAGTGTCATTGGTTTCTAATGTGTTAATTTCTGCTGCAGAGCAAAGTGATCAGTTATCCATATATACACATTCTTTTTCTATATTCTTTTCCATTACGGTTTATGACAGGATATTGAATATAGTTCCCTGTGCTCTACAGCAGGACCTTGTTGTTTATCCATCCTATATATAATAGTTTGCATTTGCTGACCCCAAACTCCCAGTCCTTCCCTCCCCCACCACCCCTCCCCTCTGGCAACCACAAGTCTGTTCCCTATGTCTGTGAGTCTGTTTCTGTTTTGTAGATAAGTTCATTTGTGTCATATTTTAGATTCCACATATAAGTGATATCATATGGTATTTGTCTTTCTCTTTCTGACTTACTTCACTTAGTATGATCATATCTAGGTCCATCCAAGTTGCTGCAAGTGGCATTATTTCACTCTTTTTAATGGCTGGGTAATATTCCATTGCATATTAAGTGCCACATCTTCTTTATCCATTCATCTGTCGATGGACATTTAGGCTGCTTCCAGGTCTTGGCTTTTGTAAATAGTGCTGCTATGAATATTGGGGTGCATGCATCATTTTGAATTGTAGTTTTCTCCAAATATATGCCAAGGAATGGGATTGCTGGATCATATAGTAATTATTTTGTTTGTTTGTTTTTTAAGGAACCTCCATACTGTTTTCCATAGCGACTGTACCAACTTACATTCCCACCAACAGTGTAGGAGGGTTCCCTTTTCTCCGCATTTGTTATTTGTAGACTTTTAATGATGGCCAATCTGACGGGTGTGAGTTGATACCTCACTGTCGTTTTGATTTGCATTTTTCTCTAATAGTATGTGACGTTGAGCATCTTTTCATGTGCCTGCTGGCCATCCGTGTGTCTCCTTTGGAGAAATGTCTGTTTAGGTCTTCTGCCGATTTTTTGGATTGGATTGCTTGCTTTTTGTTATTGAGTTGTATGAGCCATTTGCATGTTTGGGAAATCAAGCTCTTGTCGGCCCCATGATTTGCGAATATTTTCTCCCATCCTGTAGTTGGTCTTTTCATTTTGTTTGAGAGTCGGCATTTCTAACGAGCTTTAGGGCGATGCCCATGTTGCTGGTCTAAGGACCCACTCTGGGTAGCTGGGGCCTACAGTCTCTGGAGGACAGCTACAGGATGAGGGAAAGATTTGCAAAAGATTCTCAGATTAAAGGGCAACGAGAGAACTGGATCCACGACAGCAATCCAAATGCCAGTGCAGATGTGTGTGCCTCCCTCAGCACTCAGGTAATGAGAGAATGGCACAAGCCGGTCTGCACGCAGCCCAAACAGGTACACAGCTGCAGGTACATATGCTGATGGTGATTAGGAAGCCGGTTTCCTGACCTGATGTCTCTGTCCCTCTCACACAGCATCGTTAGTCAGACAGATTGCGTTAGGCTGCTTCCTCTAATTAGCACAGCCTGATGAGCTGTAGACGGAATTTGCAGAGCTGAGCTGGGGAGAACTTTGGGTTGATGGAGCCCAGCCTCCTGACTCTCAGACGCGGAACCGTGTTCCAGGAAACCTTCCCTCAGGTCGCGCCTGATGCTCTGATGTCAGTAACAAGGGCTGCCCTAGTGGATGGGGCAAGGCCCTCATCCTGTCCTAATAGGAAGACTCCCGGTTTGACCTTGAGCTGATGGAAAAGGAGACTGAATGTTAATAAAGGGGAACTCCAGGTGGTGACCAGGGCTGAGGGGACAGAGTGACTGGGGTGCTGGCAACAGGTCCATGGGGGCCCTGACCTCCTTCTCCGTGACCTTCTCCTGTTGATAGTACCTGCAGGTCACCCGGGGAAATGCCCTTACATTAAAGTGGGGACACCATGTTACATGGAATAACGGAAAGTTAGGGTGGGAACCAGGCACAGCAGTTATTAACTACTGGGTACAGGGGATGGAGAAAACCTCCCTTCCATCAGGAAACTACCCGGCTGCACATCTGAGCTAAGAGTGTCCTCCTGTTTGCCTGGAGAGAACAGGTTGAACAAAGGCTCCGGGTCTCTGTGCCTCCTCTTGGTACAGTGGGAGTTTAGACTTAAACGGCTGTGTTTTTCTACCACCCAATGCTATTTTTCTTAAGATAAAACATGGAGGAAGCTGTAGGGCACAAGCTCCATGTGGGTGGTGGGTCTTTGGGCTTGAGACCCCCAGGGTGGCAAGTGAAGCTGCTTCCAGGATGAGGCCTCGCCTCTGACCTGCACGTCCGTGGGCTCCCTCACCATCTTCTCTTCCCCACTTAAGTTCAAGACATGTGTCCGTGAATTTAATCCCAGTTTGGCAAACTGCAAGTTAACAGATATCACACGATGAAAATGATAGAGCACCAAATTTGAAGGCAGACAGTACAGAACCCTAAACCCCTATGTCCCTCCCTCCTTATGCATCCTAGGACAAATTCCTAACTTCCCCAAGGCTTTTTGCCTGTTTGTAAACAAGGACCGACAGCATTTTCTTTGCAAACTTCGTGAGAGGGTGAAAGACAATTATTTATGTACATATCAGAGAGTGGCACACTTAGTTGCCATGTGATGACCATTGAGGATTCTAGGGCAACTTAGCAAAAGTCGTAATTCTGGGCTCTTAAAAATGGCATCTGGCTACTTTTAGGTGCAACTGCTGTTCTGGAAGACCTCCGCCCTGGCTGGCACTGAGGCTTTCTTTATTGACTAGTTGGAATAGGATGACATGAGCACAAAGTGGTGGTTCTCACACAGGGTGAGTTTGCCCCCTCCCACCAGGAGACACTTAGCGATGTGTGGGGACGTTTTAGTTGTCAAGTCAGAGGTGACACCGCTGGCATCAGGTGGGTATGAACCAGAGGCTGCTAACTGTCCCACAATGAAGACGACGGACCCCCTAACTAAGAATTTGGGGGCTCAAACCGAGAATGGTGCCACGGTTGAGAAACCCTGCATTAAAGTAAATCAGCCAGATGCAATCAGAATTATCCAAATTACCATCAATTTGTAGGACACACATTAATAAATCACATGGATTTTTATCCCTATGAGCCTTATCTATTCAAATGTGTACAGCAGTAAAAATCTCCACTCTGTTTTAGTTTGAGCTGTGTGTGACACGACCACTGCCTGTGTGTAACGTCTCATGCCCTTCAAAAGTAAGAATATAGTCAAAATGTGCCTCCGTCTTACGTAGAGAAGAGCCGCAAACAATCGCGCACTGAAGAATGTGGTTTTCTGCATCTGGTTATGTTTGAGGCAACCTTGAACCTTGACATTTTCAGACCTTTAAGAACAAACCTGCAAAGAGCGCTCCGTCTGTATTCTCCTCGTTTGGACCTATGTCAAATAAAAACAAAACCACAGTGAGACTGGAATACCGGCTTGTCCACTAGGTTTGATCATTGTTTCTCAGACACCAAGATTAGATTTGTGCCTTACTCACATTTTCTCATCGCAAATACTGTGGGTGACTAGGGTTACCTCCAAACAGAGGGAATTTATAACACCAGAAACTACTGTATTGGAACAACCTTTTTATTTTTTATTTTTTTATTTTTTTATTTTTATTTTTTTTTTCGGTATGCGGGCCTCTCACTGTTGTGGCCTCTCCCGTTGCGGAGCGCAGGCTCCGGACGCACAGGCTCAGCGGCCATGGCTCACGGGCTTAGTTGCTCCGCGGCACGTGGGATCCTCCCGGACCGGGTCACGAACCCGTGTCCCCTGCATCGGCAGGCGGACTCTCAACCACTGCGCCACCAGGGAAGCCCTGGAACAACCTTTTTAGAGAAAATAATTCAGAACCTAATGGGAAAAATAATCTTCATTAAATAGCCAGTCAAAGTCAATTCTGGGCACCCAATATTACAAAATTCTTTCCTGATTTGGAAAAATAAAATAAAATAATATATGCTAGGACATAGCATTGTAATCTTGAGGATATTACAATCCAACCATGGGATAAAAACCAACTTGATGATTTAATTCTTTACACATTCAAGCTGCATTTTTTTTTTTTTTTTTTTTTTGCTTTCCTACAAGGTGCTTTGCTCTGTGGATCACACATCAACCTAGAGGTTCACTGTCCTTTTCCTTCTGTATTTCATCCAGTGAGGAAGACGGATGCTGAACATGCGATTAGGTTGTGCGGGTGAGGATGTACGTTGCATGTTGCTAACAGTTGTGAGCCTGTGAGCAATGGCCCCAGTCATCACGTGGTCTTTCCAAAGAAGAGCCCGAGGGAGGCCAAGGAGTGGAGACAGCGGGCGATTCTCATGGGCCAAGGATGACAGGGCATTCTCAAGGAAAAGGTGTGTCCTCGATGGCACTTGTTGATGTAGCAGGAGTAAAAACGCGCAGCTAGGGAGGAATGACCATTTCGTTCTGAATCTACGTGCATTTCCTGCGGGAGAAGCTAGGTTAGTTGGGGGGAAATCCGGTAAGCAAAGCCGGAGTGTGTCACCGTGTGATTCACGCCCGCCTCTCCCTCAGCGTCGCACTGAATTGCTTGGTACCACCGGTACCCATTTGGAGAGAGCTGGCAAACACGTTTTCCTGCAGTGGGGGCACAGCCTCTCTGGGGAGATGCTGCCCTTGATCTGTGTATCATCCTAATTCCAGGAAGTGTGACGGTTACAGGGATGCTACATTTCCTTGGGAATACTAGCTGTTCCATGCAGAGGTTAGGTGATAAGCTAAATTTATCTTCTAAATTTGGGAGCATGTCTTATTTTCCCCAAGATGCAATCAGAATTTCAAAAGAGCGTCTTTGTTCAAGGACCAGATGAAAGCAGCAGTTTGCCAGAATTTGAATTTTCCTTCACAGCAGCCGGTAGCAAGCATGTGCCATGGCCTTTTGTGAATTCAAAGATGTCTTTAAAATAGAACTGGAGTGTTTTCTAGGCAGTATTAGAGACAAAAAGTGGAGCTAAAGTGACCCGAACATCATGTGACTAATTCTTCCCTCGCTTCACGTCCCTTGATTGGCATTTGCCACCATTCACATTTCCAAAAAACAATGAACCCAGCTGGAAAATTGAAAGCCAGCTGAATCTAAGCACCAACTCTGAGAGCTCCTGACGATGACTTTAAAAGAATGCTGTTTTCTGCCTTCCAGGGGCTGAGAGAGAAGAACATGGAGAAAAGATGGCATCTGAGGCTTCCTCCCTGCCCGGGGGGTGAATGGGCTGGAGTCCAAAAGCCACTTTGCCTCCTTATGGAGAACTCAGTGAATGGCCTGCTAAATCTGAACCTGCTCGATTACATTCCCAGGCCCACCACTAAAAACTTAAGTCGTTTTAATTAGTTTTTATTGAAAAACATAAGTAATGTTAAGTATTGACTCTTGGATTTCAATTTCGGTTATTGGAAATGGTCAGGCATTGAGGCACTTTCATGACCATCTGTGAGTGGCTGGTGAATCTTTGCCGGATGGCTTTTTAAAGACATCCTATAAAAGTTCCCTGGGCTGTTGTACAAGGCGCTGCTCAAAGCCACACTATCCGCAACCTTGTGAGCTTAACAGTTTTCATTTGTTTTGACGTGGGCCTCAGAAGTGGAAAAGAAAATCGAGATTTCTATTCTCTTTTATTCTTTGACCTTGAACGACACAGTATCCCTTGTCTCAAAATCCCTGATTCCTGTGGCTTCCTGTGGCTATTTTGCAGGCTGGCCGCAGGCTGTGGGCGGTAGGTGTCAGCCACATTGGCTCCTCTGAGGGATAGTCCGCACAGCCAGCACTCCTCGTTCCTCTTGTTCATCTGGCTCCAGCAGGGCCTTCAGCTGGCTGCCAGCGCATCCTCTGTACCAAATGTTTGCTCAGAATGTTAGAAGAAAGCTTTCCAGTTCCAGAGTGGGCTCCTGAGACTTTGGCATCTGGCCTTCGAAGCTGATGAATAACCATCCAAAGGCATTTTGCTACTTTCTACTAACCATCCACCCACCATACCTGCCTTGCTGGTTTTTTGGTCCTTAAAACACTTAAGTAAACTCTGGAGGAAGTCCCGTGGTCTATCGACATCCCCCGATATAAAATGCCTTTCCCAATAGCTTGGGCATTCACCCTGGAAATAAATAGATGATCAATTTGCAAGAGTAATTTCAGCATCAAAAAACGTCGTTAGGCAATAAGTCTGTCTGCTGTCTCGGCAGTCCAGAAATTCGGTCTCCAATGCAAACGGACCCAGTGTGTAGAATTGCTTTGATAGACGAGTCTCGGCTTTCCAACGTCAGTCTCTCTTTCAAAGCTGCGCACACATTGCTTCTCTGAAGATGGAGCCAGAGATATTTCACAAAGAGAGCAGAGCTTAGGAGAAAGGAAGGGGAAGTAAACTCCTATCTTTTTTCGAAAAGAACCGATAGGCCATGTTTTTCTTGCATTTTGGAGTTGGACATCTGTAGCTCAGTAGTTATCCACAACTATCATTCAAATCAATTAATTGAAAGAATTAACGTACATCTTAAGGGTACAAATAAATTTACTTTCTCCCTTATTTTCTTTTAAACTAGCATCCTACTGGGCTGCATTCAACTATAAAGTGGTATCACATTGTTTAAAATCTTTTCTATTAACCGTATCACCATATTCTTTATTTCCCAAGAGTTACTATCTAGTATTTTATTGCAACTGAGAAAAATGCAGCCTCTTCTTACTGGAAGCTTGTCTCTCTCTCTATCCTCCCCTCTCCCACCTTTCTGCACTTTCCTATATTTTTTCCCAGACTACCTCCCCCAGAACTCTCATTCCTTATCTCCTGATATAGGCACTATAGCTAGCTTTGGTCATAATCAGAGATTGTAGCAGAGAACAGTAAAAATATTTATATTTAAATTTATAAATTGAATCCCCCCCCCCCAACAAAAATAAAAGACCTTCCCTTGCCTGGTTTATAGCCCACCTGATTTTTCTACAGTTTTCTTATATTGCTTTTTTTAAAAATTGCTTTTTGTTTGAAATTGATCAAACTTCTGGCACTTTTGCAGTAGATTTCTTCAGTGCTTTGCCTACCAATTGAATATTAGAATTATTTAGTTCACTGCATAGACTAAAATCAATAGAACCTTTGTCTGTGAAAGAATTAAATCGTAGTGTGGTAAAATCAGATTTTCCCATTTTCAGCTTCTTTTAAAATAGCATCTATGACAACTCTTGCTAATGTCAAAAGGACTGGCTTATCTTGGAAATGGAAATAGTTATGAAACTATAAGAGGGTTTTAAAAAATACGTACCATATATGTGAACACACATATATACATGCAGGTTTCTACATATGTACATATATCACATATAGAAAGTACTATTTGCTATATGTACTACACATGTAAACTGCTTATCTCCATGACCGAAATAAATTAATTCCTTCATACTCAGACCCTCCAAGTAGGCACACACCTTATCCTCTGGTTTGGCCTCTGGGCCCTGTGTTAGCTGTTGAGCCTGAAGGCAGATCTTGGAACACGGGAGATTTTTCCCTTAGAGCACATCTTCCCTGTGCCCTGCTTCCCAGCTGGCCTAGATCAGGTAACAGAGGCCTTGAAACTAACTTGCAGGTAGTTGGAAACTTCTCCTGCAGGCTCTAGGGAAGACAAGGACAAGTTCTGAGGAAGGAAGAGATAAGACTTGTCCCCGTGTTCTAACGTCAGGGAGGGCAGCGTGGCCTCCCTGCGAATGCAGTGTTCAAAACTCACTGGTTCGGCCCTTACTATGGGTAAGACCCTTCAGCATCCTTGCGTCCTGGTCCTGATAGCTTACCGGTTGGAGTCATACTGACCTGGAAGACTGACCTTGCCCTGTTTCTTCAATATGCCAGCGTGCATTGTCCTGGAGACTGAGAAAAAAAAAAAAACCAAACATTTGATATGGTATAAAAGGATGACTAGAGACCTCCAAAATGTTTGGAGAGTGGTAGAAAAATAAGCCACATGACACAGGTATTAAGGATACTAAGAAATGGCAAGACGAGTGAGGGAATCAAAGTAAAGTGGCAAACTTGTAGCTAGATGCTTCTGCATGTGGCTCTTACGCGTTTACAGAGGTTAAGTTCCCTGTGTGTGTGTGTGTGTGTGTGTGTGTGTGTGTGCGCGCGCAAAAAGGAGACAGATTGGATGGGGTGATTGATACCTAGTTTGTGTATGGCGAGGAGAAGGTCTGGAGGACCACTGCGTCTTTGAAGTGACTGGGCCCTGGACCAGGTTGGTGAGTCTGTCGTTTCTGGAATTAGGAAGATGCGTGGTGAAATGGAAGGAGCATGCCCTTTGGAACAGACCTGAGTTCAAGCTCCAGCTCTGCGGTTTACAAGCTGGGTAACGTGGGCAGGTTGCTTGGTTTCCCTGGCTTTAAGCTTCCCCGTGGTGGGTGGAGATGACAACACCTAGGGCATGATGTAAGCGAAGTCCCTCCTACCCGGGGTGCAGAGCACCTTCTAGGCTTCCCTGCCCCCAGAGGAGCCACCGACCACACCTTGCTGCTGAACATGTGAAATGTGGCTCATCCCTTACATTGAAATGATGGTCTTGTGGATACACTGGATTAAAATTTAAATATATGATTAAAGCCTATGTCTCCTCTTTCCTTTTCTTGAATATGGCTAATAGAAAATTAAAATTGCATGTGTGGCTCTCATTGCATATTTATGCAACAGAGCTGTTCTAGATAATTCTCGTTATTTGAAAGGGACCGATGACCTGAGAAGATGAGAACAAACTAGGAAACAGGCTGAGAGAATGTTCTGTAGCAACCGAATGCGTGCAGGGGATGGCAGAGAAAGGAGAGTCTGGGAAGAGGAGAGTGGCTGGATATTTGATGCAGTGGTGCGGAAAATGCTAACAAGTAGTTGTGTTGACTTCGGCTGAGACGAGAGCAGCTGGGTTTTCTCTCTCATTAAATCAGAGTGAGCGACCGCGTGTGTCACGTTTGGGGACCCAGAAGTGCTTGTTGAACATCCTGAGTTGACTGAATCTGGTTTACCTTGAACGTGGGCAAGGTAGCAGTAGACCTACTGAAGAGGCGCAGGGGGTAGAGGTGACACAGGGCACAGCGTCCCTCACCTGGATACTCCCTGGGGGTCCACACCTGAAATTCCAGCATCGTGTTCCCACGGGAGGTCTCTCCTCCCCAGTGCTAAGCCTACCAGTTACTGGACTGCTTCGAGCCTCTGCCAGCACGTGGGAAGGGTCATATGCCGATTCCTCTTTAAACTGCACAGTGAGACATTTTCTTGGGAGCTCTAAAGAGCAGTGGGAAAATTAGGTTACAGAAAAACGTGGTGAAAAGATCTAATTATGGCTACATTTAAAAAGCCCAACTGGAAGGCCAGAGGGAGAGTGAAATCAAGAAGAGAGAAAAAGATGCCCTTTAGACCGAATGCGTTTTGGCTTAAAAGCTCCATTCGAATGTTTACTTCCAACAGTTTTCAACATTTTATTGCCCGTCTTTCCCCCCCACTGGTGGCTTGAGGTCAGCATCACCCTCCAGTGCAGATGGCTGGCTTTGGCTGATTTTGCTTTCGTTGTTGGCCATGTGGAATCCACCCAGATACTTCCTCTGAGACCCTCCACCGCCCCTCCCTTCTCAGCTCGCAGCTGGATTTACCCTGTGAATTGGGTCCTTCATTGCATATCTGTCTTTACCTCTGCGGGCTCTTTGATGCAGAAACCTTTACCTGTGCATGTTTTTGGCTTCAATTTTGGTTTCAAGTTTGTGACCATGTCAACATCTTGTAGTCTAAAAGCAGTGCCACAGATAGAATTGAGAGATACATTTAAATACAGCTCAGAAGTGATCAGAGTGCACAGTGATAGAGAAAGTGTCAGGCACCGAGACAGAAGGGGCAGGAGGGGTAGAGATGCACGAGTTATTTCTGGGAGAATGGAACTGTATTGGTCCACTAAAACTCGTTGGCTCCAATTTGCTTGCTCACTGCATTTGTACAGACTTTTTTGGGGACCACGTGGGTTAAGCATGGCGACTCAGAGATGATGTTGCCGGCTTCTCTCTGTGGAGAAGAAATTTAAATGGTAAATTAGGATTGGAGCTTCAGCCCTCGGGCAGGAGATGATCCACCTGTCCCACCGACAGTGTGGGGTGTTGATTGTCTGTCACTACTGACAGACGCACACATCGCCTTAACCTGGGCAGCAACAGCGTGAGCTTGAGAAGCAGAGAACACCGGGTGGAAATCAGGCTGGGTCCAGCGACTGGCTGGGTCATCCTGGTAGCTTCTTAGTCTCACTAAATAGGATGCCCTCAACCACAAAAGGGATTTAGTCACGCCTCCATTCCAGGACTCTTGTGAGCACGGAATGAGAATGCTTTGTGAAGCACGGTGACGAGTTCTTGGTAGACGAAGTCCCTTGTTGCTCTTCTTTAACTCTTGGCTTTTCTGTCATTGGTCACACTTCAGATGTAGCCAGATGGGGTTAGGGATTGCTGTGCTCTGCTTACCAGCTGTGTGTGTGTGTGTGTGTGTGTGTGTGTGTGATCAACTTTCTTCAGTGAAGAATAAATCTATACTGGTGCAGCCACTATGGAGAATAGTATGGAGGTTCCTCAAAAAATTAAAAACAGAGTTACCGTATGATCCAGCAATTCTACTCCTGGGCATATATCCAGAAAAGGCAAAAACTCGAATTCAAAAAAGATACAAGCACACCAGTATAAAAAGCTGCACTATTTACAATAGCTGAGACATGAAAGCAACCTAGGTATCCATCGAGAGATGAATGGGTAAAGAAGGTGTGGTTCATGTACACAGTGGGATATTACTCAGCCACGAAAAGAATGAAACAATGCCATTTGCAGCAACATGGATGGACCCAGAGATTATCATACTAAGTGAAGTCAGTCAAAGTCAAATATCATATGATATCACTTATATTTGGAATCTAAAAAAATGATACAAATAAACTTACAGAACAGAAAGGGACTCACAGACATAGAAAACGAACTTATGGTTATCAAAGGGGAAGGTTGAGGGAGGGATAAATTAGGAGACTGGAATTAACAGCTACAAGCTACTAGATATTGATAAAAAATACATAAACAACAAGGACCTACTGTAGAGCACAGGGAGCTATATTCAGTATCTTGTAATAAACTATAATGGAAAAGAATCTGAAAAAGATTGTACATATTATATAATATAGTATGGAGTATATATTATATATATATGTATCTGAATCACTTTGCTGTACACCTGAAACTAACACATTGTAAATCAAGTGTACTTCAATTGAAAAAGATTGACTCTATTACCTTCAACTCATATCACATTTTGCTAACCAAGAGAGCTAACTGGGTGAAACAGCCTGCATCCATCAGGTTTGGTATAACATCATAGGGTAGGCATGAGAGTAGGCTTGATTCCTATGCCCTTTTTGGATGCCTGCTTCTAAGACTCCACGGCCCAGTGATACTTTGGGCCTTGAATGCAGGGGTGGAATGGAAAACAATGGCGGGAGCCAACCAATCACCTGGCTTGTGCCATTGAATGAGTCACCATAGGTAACAACAAGGGTGCTTGAGTGAGATTTCCTGCCCCTTAGAAGCTGTTGAATTTTTGGTAAGAAACTTCTAATTATGTCTCAGTTTTGTCATCTCAAAATGGGATAATACTAACCATCTCATAGGGTGAGAATTTAGTGACTTCATTCCTGCAGATGGTTTAGGGTAATACCAGTTACATAGTATTCTCCCAATAGATCCAAGCTACTGTTACTATTGCTATTATTATTATTATTATTAAACCCCTGCTTCCAAGACTCCTGATTTCTGTTGTTTTGTGATCCTGGTTTTCTATCCTTATTCTTGATTCTGTTTGTATTTCATATCCTTCCAAAGATTCCTTTTCTAATTACATTACCCAGAATCGTTTTTCTCCCAGTTACTCTAACCAGATACAGGTGTTTGATCAAGGAAACAAATCCTAATATTAAAATGCTCGCCTACTAAGTCTCAAGTGCTATCCATCATACTTGACTAATACCTTTTTCACTCATTTGAGGAAAATCTCTAAGTTTACTCTATTTTAAGAATCGAATGTAAGTCTTCTTGAATTCACTTTGATTGTGATTTTTTTCCACTTGCTAATATTTTAGTCTCCCATTCCTAGACACTCACATGGAAAGGAAAGAAAGCAGAGTCATTACACATTCTAGGGGAATTCAATGTGGGGATCACTTTCCAATCTAGCAAATTTGATTCTGGCAAACCCACTTCTAGGACATGCGCCCATTATCTAGTTTTTCCTGTTTCTTATTCAAACTCCTATTTCATAAAATAACTCTCCATCCACTAAGCCAGAGCTTACTTGAAAATAAGCTGTGGGTTTAATAAGAATTATTGAGTTGTCTCCTCACAGATAGATTTTAAGTTCTACATGGACTCTATTGCATTTTCACTTGAATTAACTTGGACTTCTTAGCATTGCCATTTTCAGTTATAGAAGGAGAAGTGTTGTCAGTTAGGACCTTAGAGGCTGTCAAGGCTTTTGAGAACGCCAGGTACCAAATTGACTTTTTTTCTCCCTTTATTTTTCTGTTTCATCCTCTTCTCTCATTCTTGGAACTATGATATTTCAAATTACTTATCTAAGTAAATCAGGAATTCTACATTTTATGTAGCTAAAAAGATGTTAGCATTTAGGTCCATTTAATTTTTTATTGGAAATATAAGTCACAGAGGTGTTGCTCAAGCTTTCCATTGGGCTTGGATGCAACAGCAGAGAAAGTTGTCTCCTTGGAGACAGAACATCTCCTGTACCTTACTGCTATGCCTGAACATGACTGCTCAGGAGGTGTTGTCCATGTACAAACTATTATGTTCTTTGGGGAGTATTCCTGACTGTAGAATAGAAACACCACAGCCAGACCTTTATACTGATTTATGAACAAAGTATTTTCATGTTGTATTCAATGACTCAATTATGCAGCCTTTCCTGTGAGATAGGACCCAGGCTCAGTTGTTACGCCACACTACCACTGAACACAGATCTTAAGCATGGAATTTTTTAAACTAATAATGTATTTTGATTTTGAAAATCATGGGATTGAATCTCAGCTGTAGAGATACAATTTGATAAATTACTAAAGGAGTGAGTAACAAAAACCAGACGTCTCTATTTCTCCTACTGTAACAGAAACTCTCTTGGCATATGAGCTAAACACCTTTCAACTTCTTTCTTTGACTCTTGTTCCTATTTTTTGTGTAATAGTAATCATCATGGCAACTCTTTCTGTATTTTCAGGCTTTTTACATTTTCTATTAGTCTGGTTTTTCCTGTGTGGTACAGTTTTTACAATCATCTTTTTTTATTTCTGATGAGTGGCTTTAAAACATTTATTTAACCATTCCTTTGATTTTGTTCATTTATGTTTTCTTTCCAATTTTACACCATGATATATAATACCGAAGTGAGGATATTGTACATGTAATTATTCTCCCTAATATGAGTTATCTTTGAGAGATGGAATTAATTATTCAAAGGTGTGAATAGTTTTATTTTTCTAGATACATATTGTCAATAAATCATAAGTACATAAATAATAACAAAGCAATTTTAAAGAGTATTTACCTTCCATCTTGTTGCTAAAACAGGTGGCTTGTCATATAGAGACAAAAAAAAGCATACAGAAAGAATGCAAATTCAGTCTTCAGGCTTCGGACGCACAGGTTCAGCGGCCACGGCTTATGGGCCCAGCCGCTCCGCGGCACGCGGGATCTTCCCGGGCCGGGGCACGAACCCGCGTCCCCTGCATCGGCAGGCCCACTCTCAACCACTGCGCCACCAGGGAAGCCCGCAAATTCAGTCTTTTTGTGGGCATATACGTGAATGAAAGGAAGGGAAAGCCACAAGGCACTTCACATGTCTTATGAAATTCACAATATACTGAATCAGATGATATTTCTCTCAATTTATTATCCTCATTTTACCTTTGCACTTGTGCTCACTTGGTTTCCTCTTACCTTAGTGGTCTATTCTCACGGGGTCAAGTTAGATGGTTCCTGCCTTTGTCCTGATCTCTAAATGCTGAAGTACCCTGAGGCTCTCTGCGGGGATTCTTTCTCCTTTTAATTCTATTTACCTTCTCGGTGATCTCACAGAACCTCATGGCTTCAGGTGTCATCTCTAAGTACTATGTACACAAGGCATTTCAGTTTTATATTAGAATCTAGATCCAACAGCCAACTCAGACCTCCACTCGGATGAGGGCTACACAGCTCACAATGTTCACATCCGAGCTTGAGACCAGCTTCCCTAAGCTGTTCCCCTGGCCAGTTCTCCCCATCATTTAGAAACAACTCTATTTTCTCAGGTCAAGCATCTTGGAGTCATTCTTTTCTCCTCTTTGTCACTCCTACCAACCAAGTCCAGTCACAGCCTGGTCCCTGTGCCTTGCCTGATCTTGGGATGTCCTTTCCCAGCTCCCGGAATAAAAGGGCTATTGTCCGTTTGGTTCCTTCCTGTATCCCCACTGTCTAGAAATGTGCCAGGAACTTAGGAGATGCCACAAAACATTTGTTGAAAGGATGATGAGGACACTATGACAGGTTAGGTAAATAACTCCAGTTACAAACCTGTCACTTGGTAGATTTGGAAATTAAACCTAAGTTTGGCCGGCACCATGTCCAAGTGCTTTGTTTCTTAGGAGATAAAATAATGTAGGATGTTCCTCCTTCTCTAGTCTCTGAATTTATCGTTCTTCCTTGCAGATTTGGTAAAAATCACTTGTAAAATCATCTGGGTTTGTCTTTTCTTTAGTGGAATCTTTACAGATTCCAATTTTTGATTGTTAATATAACTGTTCTGCTTTTCTGTTTTTTTAGTCAGTTTTCCAAAGCTATATTGTCTAAGAATTTATTTCTTCTAGGTTTTATTTATTTATTTATGCGGTACGCGGGCCTCTCATTGCTGTGGCCTCTCCTGTTGCAGAGCACAGGCTCCGGACGCGCAGGCTCAGCGGCCGTGGCTCATGGGCCCAGTTGCTCCGTGGCATGTGGGATCCTCCCGGACCAGGGCACGAACCCACGTCCCCTGCACTGGCAGACGGATTCTCAACCACTGCGCCACCAGGGAAGCCCCCTCATTGTAGTTTTGATGTGCATTTCTTTAATAATTAGTGATGTTTAGCAGCTTTTCATGTGCTTCTTGGCCATCTGTATGTCTTCTTCGAAGAAATGTCTGTTTAGGTCTTCCACCCATTTTTGGATTTTAATTTTGGATTTTAATATCTGCCCATCTTTTATTTATTATTTTTTCCTCCCATCTTTTAATATTGAGCTGCATGAGCTGTTTATATATTTTGGAGATTAATCCTTTTTCCGATGATTCATTTGCAAATATTTTCTCCTGTTCTGAGGGTTGTCTTTTTGTTTTATTTATGGTTTCCTTTGCTGTGCAAAAACTTTTAAATTTTATTAGGTCCCATTTGTTTATTTTTGTTTTTATTTCCATTACTCTAGGAGGTGGATCAAAAAATACCTTGCTGTGATTTATGTCAAAGAGTGTTCTTCCTATGTTTTCTTCTAAGAGGTTTACAGTGCCTGGTCTTACATTTAGGTCTCTAAGCCATTTTGAATTTATTTTTGTGTATGGTGTTAGGGAGTGTTCTAATTTCATTATTTTACATGTAGCTGTCCAGTTTTCCCAGCACCACTTATTGAAGAGACTGTCTTTTCTCCATTGTATATCCTTGCCTCCTTTGTTATAGCATAGTTGACCATAGGTTTGTGGGTTTATCTGTGGGCTTTCTATCCTGTTCCATTGATCTATATTTCTGTTTTTGTGCCAGTATCATATTGTCTTGATTACTGTAGCTTTGTAGTAGAGTCTGAAGTCAGGGAGTCTTATTCCTCCCGCTCCATTTTTTTCCCTCAAGATTGCTTTGGCTATTCGGGGTCTTTTGTGTCTCCATACAAATTTTAACACCCTTTGTTCTAGTTCTGTAAAAAATGCCATTGGTAATTTGATAGGGTTTGCATTGAATCTGTAGATTGCTTTGGGTAGTATAGTCATTTTCACAATGTTGATTCTTCCATTCCAAGAACATGGTATATCTCTCCATCTGTTGGTATCATCTTTAATTTCTTTCAACAGTGTCTTATACTTTTCTGCATACAGGTCTTTTGTCTCTTTAGGTAGGTTTATTCCTAAGTATTTTATTTTTTTTGTTGCAATGGTAAATGGGAGAGTTTCCTTAATTTCTCTTTCAGATTTTTCATCATTAGTGTATAGGAATGCAAGAGATTTGTGTGCATTAATTTTGTATCCTGCAACATTACCAAATTCATTGATTAGCTCTAGTAGTTTTCTGGTGGCATCTTTAGGATTCTCTATTATGTATATTATCATGTCACCTGCAAACAGTGACAGTTTTACTTCTTCTTTTCCAATTTGTATTCCTTTTATTTCTTTTTCTTCTCTGATTGCCGTGGCTAGGACTTCCAAAACTATGTTGAATAATAGTGGTGAGAGTGGACATCCTTGTCTTGTTCCTGATCTTAGAGGAAAAGTTTTCAGTTTTTCACCATTGAGGAAGATGTTTGCTGTGGGTTTGTCCTATATGGCCTTTATTATGTTGAAGTAGGTTCCCTCTATGCCAACTTTCTGGAGAGTTTTTATCATAAATGGGTGTTGAATTTTGTCAGAAGCTTTTTCTGCATCTATTGAGATGACCATATGGTTTTTCTCCTTCAATTTGTTAATATGGTGTATCACATTGATTGATTTGCATATGTTGAAGAATCCTTTCATCTCTCGGATAAATCCCACTTGATCATGGTGTATGATCTTTTTACTGTGCTGTTGGATTCTGTTTGCTAGTATTTTGTTGAGGATTTTTTTTTTTTTTTTTTTTTTTGTGGTATGCGGGCCTCTCACTGTTGCGGCCTCTCCCGTTGTGGAGCACAGGCTCCGGATGCTCAGGCTCAGCGGCCATGGCTCACGGGCCCAGCCGCTCCGCGGCATGTGGGATCTTCCCGGACCGGGGCACGAACCCGTGTCCCCTGCATCGGCAGGCGGATTCTCAACCACTGCGCCACCAGGGAAGCCCTGTTGAGGATTTTTGCATCTATATTCGTAAGTGATATTGGTCTGTAATTTTCTTTTTTTGTAGTATCTTTGTCTGGTTTGGTATCAGGGTGATGGGGGCCTTATAGAATGAGTTTGGGAGTTTCTTTCCTCTGCAAATTTTTTGGAAGAGTTTGAGAGGGATGGGTGTTAGCTGTTTTCTAAATGTTTTATAGAATTCACCTGTGAAGACATCTGGTCCTGGACTTTTGTTCGTTGGAAAATTTTTAGTCACAGTTTCAGTTTCATTACTTGTGATTGGTCTGTTCATATTTTCTATTTCTTCCTGGTTCAGTCTTGGAAGGTTATACCTTTCTAGGGATTTGTCCATTTCTTCTAGGTTGTCCATTTTATTGGCATAGAGTTGTTTGTAGGAGTCGCTTAGGATGCTTTGTATTTCTGCAGTGTCTGTTGTAACTTCTTCTTTTTCATTTCTAATTTTATTGATTTGAGTCCTCTCCCTCTTTTTTCTTGATGAGTTTGGCTAATGGTTTATCAATTTTGTGTCTCTTCTCAAAGAACCAGCTTTTAGTTTTATTGATCTTTGCTATTGTTTTCTTTGTTTCTATTTTGTTTATTTCTTCTCTGATGTTTATGATTTCTTTCCTTCTGCTAACTTTGGGTTTCGATTTTTCTTCTTTCTCTAGTTCCTTTAGGTGTAAGGTTAGATTGTTTGTTGGAGATTTTTCTTTTTTCTTGAGGTAGGCTTGTTTTGCTGTTAACTTGCCTCTTAAAACTGCTTTTGCTGCATCCTGTAGGTTTTTGGATCATGGTGTTTTCGTTGTAATTTGTCTCTAGGTATTTTTTAATTTCCTCTTTGATTTCTTCTGTGATCTCTTGGTTATTTAGTAACATATTGTTTAGCCTCAATGTGTTTGTGTTTTTTTACATTTTCCCCCTGTAATTGATTTCTAATCTCATAGCATTGTGGTCAGATAAGATGCTTGATATGATTTCAATTTTCTTAAATTTACGGAGGCTTGATTTGTGACCCAAGATGTGATCTATCCTGGAGAATGCTCCATGTGTACTTGAGAAGAAAGTGTAATCTGCTGTTTTGGATGGAATGTCCTATAAATATCAATTGAATCCATCTGGTCTATTGTGTAATTTAAAGCTTGCATTACCTTATTAATTTTCTGTTTAGATGATCTGTCCATTTGTGTAAGTGAGGTGTTAAAGTCCCCTACTATTATTGTGTTACTGTCGATTTCCTCTTTTAGAGCTGTTAGCAGTTGCCTTATGTATTGAGGTGCTCCTATGTTGGGTGCATATATATTTATAATTGTTATATCTTCTTCTTGGATTGATCCCTTCATCATTACATAGTGTCCTTCCTTATCTCTTGTAACATTCTTTATTTTAAGGTCTATTTTATCTGATATGAGTATTGCTACTCCAGCTTTCTTTTGATTTCCATTTGTATGGAATAACTTTTTCCATCCCCTCACTTTCAGTCTGTATGTGTCCCTAGGTCTGAAGTGGGTCTCTTGTAGACAGCATATATATGCGTCTTGTTTTTGTATCGATTCAGCAAGACTTTGTCTTTTGGTTGAAGCATTTAATCCTTTCACGTTTAAGGTAGTTATCGAAATGTGTGTTCGTATTACCATTTTCTTAATTGTTTTGGGGTGTTTTTTTTTTAGGTGCTTTTCTTCTTTTGTGTTTCCCACTTGGAGAAGTTCCTTTAGCATTTGTTGTAGAGCTGGTTTGGTGGTGCTGAATTCTCTTCGCTTTTACCTGTCTGTAAAGTTTTTGATTTCTCCATTGAATCTGAATGAGATCCTTGCCGGGTAGTGTAATCTTGGTTGTACGTTCTTCCCTTTCATCACTTTAAGTATATCATACCACTCCTTTCTGGCTTCTGAGTAGAGTTTCTGCTGAGAAATCAGCTGTTAACCTTATGGGAGCTCCCTTGTATGTTATTTGTCATTTTTCCCTTGCTGCTTTCAATAATTTTTCTTTGTCTTTAATTTTTGCCAATTTGATTACTATGTGTCTCAACGTGTTTCTCCTTGGGTGTATCCTGCCTGGGACTCTGTGCTTCCTGGACTTGGGTGGCTATTTCCTTTCCCATGTTAGGGAAATTTTCTAGTATAATCTCTTCAAATATTTTCTCAGATCCTTTCTCTTTCTCTTCTTCTTCTGGGACCCCTATAATGTGAATGTTGTTGCATTTAATGTTGTCCCAGAGGTCTCTTAGTGTGTCTTCATTTCTTTTCATTCTTTTTTCTTTATTCTGTCCTACAGCAGTGAATTCCACCATTCTGTCTTCCAGGTCACTTATCCGTTCTTCTGCCTCAGTTATTCTGCTATTGATTCCTTCTAGTGCATTTTTCATTTCAGTTATTGTATTGTTCGTCTCTGTTTGTTTGTTCTTTAATTCTTCTAGATCTTTGTTAAACATTTCTTGCATCTTCTCGATCTTTGCCTCCATTCTTTTTCCAAGGTCCTGGATCATCTTCACTATCATTATTCTGAATTCTTTTTCTGGAAGGTTGCCTATCTCCATTTCATTTAGTTGTTTTCTGGGGTTTTATCTTGTTCCTTCATCTGGTATATAGCCCTCTGCCTTTTCATCTTGTCTATCTTTTTGTGAATGTGGTTTTTGTTCTGCAGGCTGCAGGATTGTAGTTCTTCTTGCTTCTGCTGTCTGCCCTCTGGTGGATGAGGCTACCTAAGGGGCTGTGCAAGTTTCCTGATGGGAGGGACTGGTGGTGGGTAGAGCTGGCTGTTGCTCTGGTGGACAGAGCTCAGTAAAACTTTATTCCACTTGTCTGCTGATGTTTGGGGCTGGGTTTCCTCTCTGTTGGTTGTTTGGTCTGAGTTGACCCAACACTGGAGCCTACCTGGCTCTTTGGTGGAGCTAATGGTGACTCTGGGAGGGCTCACACGAAGGAGTACTTCCCAGAACATCTGCTGCCACTGTCCTTGTCCTCACAGTGAGCCACAGCTACTCCCCACCTCTGCAGGAGGTCTTCCAACACTAGAAGGTAGGTCTGGTTCAGTCTCCTATGGGGTCACTGCTCCTTCCCCTGGGTCCCGATGTGCACACTACTTTGTGTGTGCCCTCCAAGAGTGGAGTCTCTGTTTCCCCCAGTCCTGCCGAAGTCCCGCAATCAAATCCTGCTAGCCTTCAAAGCCTGATTCTCTAGGATTTCCTCCTCCCATTGCCAGGCCCCCTAGGTTCGGAAGCCTGACATGGAGCTCAGAACCTTCACTCCAGTGGGTGGACTTCTGTAGTATAAATGTTCTCCAGTTTATGAGTCACCCACCCAGCAGTTATGGGATTTGATTTTATTGTGATAGCACCCCTCCTACCATCTCATTGCGGCTTCTCCTTTGTCCTTGTATGTGGGGTATCTTTTCTGGTGAGTTCCAATGTCTTCCTGTCAATGATTGTTCAGCAGATAGTTGTGATTCTAGTGTTCTCGAATGAGGGAGTGAGAACACGTCCTTCTACTCTGCCATCTTGAACCAGTCTCGAAATGTGTATTCCTTAACTGCTTGGTGCTATGTTCTAAATATGTCCATTTGATTAAACTTTTTAATGTTCTAATCTTCTATGGCTTCCTGATTTTTTTGTTTGCTTGTTTGCTTGGTTTATAAAATACTAAAGAGGTGTGTTAGAATCTTTCCTGATAGGTTAGTTTGTCAATTCCTCCTGGCAGTTCTGTAATATTTTGTTGTATACGCTGATGCTATAATATGACATGCACATATTTACAGTGGTTCACCCAACCATTCTACTAAGCTTTTACCATTATGTATTGATACTTTATATCTATAAATGCATTTTGTCTTAAATTCTCCTGTCAGTTATAAATATTGTTACAGTAGTGTACTTTGGATTGCAACTGAAAATTTCTCCATTAATTTCACCCAACATTTTGTATAATTGTGTAACTATACTTAGCAACTTGGTAAAGCCCCTCCCAACTTTACTTATATATTTTCTCATCCATTTGTGTGAGAATATATTTAGGAATTAAACTCAGCAGTAAACATTCTGTAGATCATGTTATAAGTATTTTTGACTTGACTTTATGCTGCCAAACTCTTTTATAGAAGGTCTTCAGCAATCTTCCTTCTCCCAGCAGTGCACATTGGTTTGCTTCTATACTCCTAACTCCATTCCTGCTGACACTGGCCTTTTCTAGATTTCTAAGTTTTCCAGATCTACTTTGTGTATAGTGATATGTCATTTTTTTTTGCTGTAATTTTAATTTCTTTGATTACTATTCAATTTTGAACAATCTTTTCACATTTTTATAGCCTTTTAAGTTTACAAAGGCTGCTGTGATTATCTTCATAGTTTTTATTCTTTTAAAAATTAGAGTAATAGTTTTCTTTATTATTTGGAAGATTTTCTTGCCTATTCAAGCGATTAATTCCTTTCATTTGGACAGTATAAATATCTTCTCCCCAATTTGACTTTTTTACATAAATGTGTTGAATCAGTATGACGTTTTAATTGTGCTTGACGAGTAAGTTCTAGAGAGCTTCTGTGTTAACTACAATGTCTGTAGTTAACAGTACAGTATTGTGCACTTCAAAATGTGTGAAGAAGCTAGATCTCACGTCAAAACAAAAAGGGACACCAGGGAACTCTGGGAGGTGTTGGGTGTCTATCACCTTGATACTGGTGATGGTATCATGGGCATTTGCACGTGTCCAAGCTCACTGAATTGCACACATTAAATATGCACAGTTCTTTGTCTATCAATTACTCCTCAATAAGTGTGTTAGAAATGAAGAGGACTCATTAAATTTCATAGTTAAATTCACCCTGTCCTTTGTTATGTCCTAAGTTTTCCTTAATAGGTCTTCCTCCTCTCTCATTCAGAAGAAATGTTCTCCTACAATATTTCCTATTAACTTTGAAAATTTGGTTTACCTTGAAGTCTTTAATAGAGCCAGGATCCACTTGTGTATACGACCTTAGGTAGGTAACCATCCTTATTTTTCTTCACTCAATGAACCAATTTTGTTAAATCACCCACAGTCTTTCTGTTTAATTCTAGTGGCATCTTTATCAATTGTTAAATTTTCGTATACAAATCAGTCCATCTTTGGCAGCTCCACCTAATTCATTGTCATGTAGACTGTTCTTGAGGGCCAATAAATATGTTTATTTTACCAAGACTTCAAATGTATCAACATTTGGCAGGGCAAGTCCTCCACTTTGCTTTTCTTGTGCAAAGTTGACTTAGAGAATCTTCAATAACATAATGTTATATGTAATTTCAGCCCTTTTCTTTGCACATATTTTATACATAAAAATTATTATGGAGAGTGGCAGGGACACATATACACTAGCAAATGTAAATTAGATCGCTAGTGGGAAGCTGCCGCATAGCACAGGGAGATCACCTCTGTGCTTTGTGACCACCTAGAGGGGTGGGATAGGGAGGGTGGGAGAGAGGTTGATGCAAGAGGGAAGAGATATGGGAACATATGTATATGTATAACTGATTCACTTTGTTGTAAAGGAGAAACTAACACACTATTGTAAAACAGTTATACTCAAATAAAGATGTTTAAAATAAATTATTATGATATTTGCACATATTTTAACCAAATTCAGTCACACTGTACATTACTTTGAGCTTAGTCCTCTCACTGTCATTTCCCCATTTCATTTGGTATTCTTATACATGACTGCTGATCATTCTCTTGAATTTCAACATAGTTTATATGTTCCATATTTTAAAAATCAATTTCTTATTGACAGCCATTTATATTATTTCCAATTTTTCACTATTATAAGTTATGCTGAGGAGAACAGCATTGCTCATGCATCTTTTTAAATAAACATCTGTGATTGATTCCTTAGGACAAATTGCTCAAAATAAAACTCCTACATCAAAGTGTGTGCTGTTTTTTGAGGCTCTCTCCTTATGCTGCCTAATTGCCTTCCAGGCAGTTTGTCCTAAATTATACTTTTATAGGAAGAGTATGGTAGTGCCCATTGCCCTGTACTCCACAGAACTGAGAATAATTATTATTGCAATTGTTATAAAAGTTTCCACTTATGCAGGAAAAATATTATGGGAACAGTATAACTATTAATAGTAGATATTGAACATTTTAAGAATATTTACTGGCCATTTGCGGTTATGTGTGCATTTATTTCCTCTGTTCAGCTTTCTTCTGAGATACTCATATTTTTTCTTATTTATTTTTAAGCGGTTTTGTTTCCAATGTTTAGGGATACTAAGATACATTCCCAGATGCACACACATACATATGCTGCTAGTGTATTTTCTAGTTTGTAATTTGCCTTTTGTTCATGCAAAATATACTTTCACATAGGTCCTAAGATTTTGTCTAATCGGGTTTGTCATTTTTTTCCTTTTTACTTTTTTGTTTGTGTTGTTATTGAGAATGCTGTTTTCCTACCTGAGATTTGTTGACTATTAACCATATTTTCTTCTGATTTTTGTAATGCTTTTTTTTTTTTTTTTTTTTTTGTGGTATGCGGGCCTCTCACTGCTGTGGCCTCTCCCGTTGCAGAGCACAGGCTCCGGACGCGCAGGCCTAGGGGCCATGGCTCACGGGCTTAGTTGCTCCGCGGCATGTGGGATCTTCCCGGACCAGGGCACGAACCCGTGACCCCTGCATCGGCAGGCGGATTCTCAACCACTGCGCCACCAGGGAAGCCCTGTAATGCTTTTTATATTTAAATTATTTCAATCCCAGTTTCATTGCTATAATCTCATATACAGGTTTTTTTTCCCCAGATTTTGTCTATTTTTCCCATTCAAGTGTTACTTTTTACATTTGCATTAAGTTTCATTACATGTTCACAATGCTTAGACATGCAGCTTTCTACTCAACAGTTATCTCTCTGGGACAATCTTCTGGGCCAACGCCTCCCAGTCTTGAATGATCTGATTCGACTTATTTCTCATTTAACCAGAGCACATCTTTGAGAAATTGCTCTTTTGGAATGTTAAAGCATTTTATCCCTACCAACATGGCCGCACATGGCACCACTTCACCAGAAGTAAAATGCATTGCTCCCGGTAATTTCCCAGCAAATCTGTAGACACCGACGAGCTGTCTTTTGGCAGCTGTGCTGTGGAGGAATCTGAGACTCATTTTAATATATATATATTTTTTGTCTGTTTATCTACTGGTAAATTTTTTCCCTACCTCAATGCCTGTAATTATTTAAAACCTTGGAATTTAAAAGTGCCAGTATATCTATAGATACATATTTGTTTGCCCTCCATTATTTCTAATTAATAATACATTTCTTCTTTGATCTCTTTTTTCAATCTGAATAGGCCGTATTCAGCTCAGGAAAGTTATCTTCAGTTCATTCTTCCACACATCCATCTGTCCGTCCGTGCAACATTCCACCCGTCCATTAATTCAACCATATTTCTTGTGCGCCTGTTACATTCTAGGCACTCGAGTTATCCTAGGGCAGGGCTTCTCAACCCCAGCACTGTGAACATTTCTGACTGGATAGCTCTCTGTGGGGGGCTGTCCTGTGGATTGCAGGCTGTTTGGCAGCTTTTCTGGTCCCCACCAAGTAGATGCCAGTAACACCTCCTCTTCCCCCAAATTGTGTCCACCAAAAATGTTTCCAGACATTTCCTAATGTGCCTTTGGGGGCAAAACTGTGCCTGACGGTGGAGTGATTGAGAGGAGACACAGAACAAGCAAACACACGAATCCATTGTGTGCTCTCTGAGAGGAGTGCTGTGGCGACATGCAGAACTGGGCAGGCGGGATGGAGGTTCCCCAGGAAGCAGGGAGATGTACAGGAACAAGGGCTGAGGGTCTGAGGGAGCCGAGAGGAAGTGAGGTCCTGGGTCAGGGCACAGCCATGCAGAGTTCCCAGAAGGGAGCTCCAGAGAGCTCCAGGAGGGAAAGTGCCACCACAGCCAGGCCAGTGATAGAGGGAGGGAGGAAGGGAGGGAAAGGGTCACAGAGGAACCAGGGACCTCCCAGGGGAAGCCTGCACACTGGGCCAGGGCTCTGGATTTTTCTCTAATTAAGAAAGGAAATCCCTAAAAGGCTTTGGATCAGGAGAGTGGCACTTATTTCCTTGGTTATTGCTTCTTTTTTACCTTTTCTCTACTTCTTGGCTTGCTAGTATATCGGGGATAGATTTTCTGGCTCTGTTTTTCCTGTTTATTATATATAGGTACATGATAAAAAATTTTAGATCCTTATCCCAAGGTTTGGGATAATTTCTTACACTTGTGTTCTACTTTGCTAATTCAGCCTCTGAATATCCAGTTGAATATTCCTTGCCCTCGTTGCATTTTGAAATTCGGCAACCGTAGCTTTTTGTTCCCACTGGCCTTTCTTGACCTGTGATTACTCCATCTCCATGACTGTCTTTGATAGTTTCCTATACACCACAGGCCCCTGAAGGATGTGGAAGATGGGATTCAGAGTTTGTCACATTTCCTCTTGTTACTCTCAAAGAAATTCTACAGAGATCTCTGTATTAATTTCTCCAACTTGCCCCTTATTTCATAGGTTTTTTTTTTAAAGCATAATTCTAGATTATACTTTTAAAGCAAAAAGTCTATGCTCTTCAAACAAGGACTCAAATGGATTTTATGCAGATTCTTTATTGATAGGAAAAAGTTTAAATTTACCATAAATTTAATTTTCAGTTCAGAATCTTCATTTCTGTGTGTTTCCTTTGCAGCTTTGCTATGGCATTGCAAAGTTAGGCAGTGATGTAGCCATTTCCATATACACTTGTCAGAATGACTTGTGGCCAACTCTTCTGCAGCCCAGACCAACTGCTCTTGGAGCTGTTCGTGAGTCCAGATGTGCTCCCAGGACCGTCACTTCCAGCTCGGGCTTCTCTTTGTTTCCTTCCTGGAGAGCTGTTTTCTCCTTTCTTTGCTTCTACCCCATCTGCCTGTATACAGCAGAAATTTCTTATATTTCCTTAGGGTCCTGTCACACGTCTCTGGTTTCCAGCATCCAAGAGCATCTTCTATCTTTTTTGTACTGTTACTTCAGATGGTTATCTGAAAGGGCGGGAATTAGACTGTACCTACTCTGCTGTCTTACCTGGAAGGTACTTTCTCATAATCCATCTATTCCTTTCAGTGGGCATAACTTTCTATATGGAAACAGTGGAGCACTGCCCAGGTGTTTGGATGTGTCATATGACACAGTTGAAATGATATCGCTTACATGTGGAATCTAAAAAAAAACAAAAACAAAAACACTGAGATAGAAATGAACTTATTTACAAAACAGAAAGAGACTCACAGACATAGAAAACAAACTTATGGTTACAGAGGGGAAAGTGGAGAGGGATAAATTGGGAGTTTGGGATTAACATATACACACTACTCTATGTTTAAAATAGATAACTAATAAGGACCTACTGTATAGCAGAGGGAACTATACTCAATAATTTGTAATAGCCTATAAGGGAAAAGAATCTGAAAAATAATAGATATATAACTGAGTCACTGTGCTGTACACCAGAAACTAACTATACTTCAATTAAAAAAAATTGTAAATCAACTATGTATACTTCAATTTAAAAAAAAAAAAGAAATGTGAAGGAAGAAGTCATTGAGCGGAGTGGTTGCCAAGCTGCAAATCTCAAAAAAAATATTTGACAACCAAACGCTCTGGGAACAAGCTGACTTTTTCAGGATGGAATATAAAATGAGCGATGGTGGTAACTCCTGTTTGCTCAGGACCGAAAGGCCTTTGTGCACTGCAGGCTGTTAGGCTGGCAGAGTCCAATGTGGGCAGCGTTTCAAATCACCTGTTGCCCTGTTCTTTTCCATTATTTTGCTGTTGCGAGCTCTGTATACATCTTGTAAGTTTTCCTCCTTAAAATGAAAATTGATTTTTTGTTTTACTTATAAGCAAAATTCAAAAATATTAAATAGTAGAAGAAAATTAGAACAACCCTTATCCAGAGGTAGACATTTTAATAAAGTTCTTTTCTGATATTTTCTCTCTCAACATATATGGCTCTGTGTTATTATATGTGATGATTTTTACTCTCTTTTTTTCCTCTCAACCAAATCTTCTGGCCATCTCTTCACATGGATAAATACGTCTCCCTCATCATCATTAGTGAATGAAGATTTTTCTTTTGAATGGATATGCCATGATATATTTATTTTCATAATTTATTCCTATTGATGGAGAGTGGTTTCCTGTTATTCACAACTATAACATAGCCTCAGTAGACTTTTTTCTATATCTACCTATGCATGTCTGTCCAATTATTGCTATAAGAAAAATTCCTGAAAGTGGCTCCACTAGGTCAAAATACACACACACACACACACACACACACACACACACACACACACATATGTGTTTAACATATATTATATACTTTATAAACTATATATATGTAGAATTTTGATATTTGTTGTCAATTGCATTCCAGAAAGACATGTCCATTTATCCTTCTTTGAATACTTTTATTTATGCTTCTTTGAATACTTTTAAGAGAGTGTGATCTGAAACTTTTTATGTAATTGGCTCTTACAAAAAAAAAAAAAATATTCTCACAAACCTACCTTAAGATGCTTCTGTACAGCAACCCAACCCCAAATCACTAAGATGAAGACTTCAAACCCCATGAACCATCAGCCATCTCCCATGTCCGAGGCCCTATCAGCAGCATAATAGGATACTGAGAAAGGAATTAGGTCTGGATGGATTTTGTGGATAGGTTGCTAGATCCCTAATGAGCTTTTAGCTTCTTTAAATGTTGTAGGTATGGAAACTTGTCTCTACATTACTTTTCTCTGGAATATGTTTTCCAATGCTATTCACTTGTGATGTTCTCTTTGAGTCTAGTCATGCTAGAGGGAAACACTTGTCAAATACACACAATTCATGCCACTCGTGGGCAATATCTTGCTAGGGGCAAAGCTGTTGTTAATGAATGTGAGAATTAGAACAAAGACAATAGAATTGGGTACTTATGTCTCCAATCACATATGAGGGAGCAACCAGGATTGTGATGAGCATGAGTTTAATAACATGTATTAAACTGTTCATTTAAAAATATTATGTTCTGGGTGAAATAGATATAATCTTAATAATAATATAATATGCATAGCATATGCATCTTGATTTCCCAAGAAACAGCATTGTCTAATAATCAAAGACCGTTGTGGTTGAAGCTCCTGATGAGCTCTGTGGATTCCACCTCCTTTCAGGAACAGACTCTGGCTTCCAAATTCTCATAGGCTTGTGGAGAAATTGTCCCAACAAAAGACTGTGAAATTCAAGAAGTCAGAGGGACAGACAAGAAATCCATGGACACTTTTTTTCCTGCTAAAATCACGGGCTTTTTTAACCCTAATTAATTTAGGGTTTTCTTGTTACCAACCAAATATACAAAGCTCTCTTTCCCTGTCAGGACAGAGGGCATCCTGTAGATGGGAAAATGTAAAGGACATTAGGTAGAATCAGTTAGCACTAATCAACAGAATCTTTCTGTTTTAAGCCACCTGCCAGTTGAGGTGTATAAAGGTCTAAGAACAGTGGATGAGCATGGTTAAGGATGCTGCTGACCTTTGCGGCATGAGGATTTCCCACATCTTCTTAACTTTGGAAAATCACCTTCCTTCCTGGTGCCTTGAGTCCTGTGCTGAACAGCTGTTGTATCTGATTCTCTTTGCAGGCTCACCCTTTTCTAAGTGAGGAGAGTCAAGAGATTTTGGCCTTTGTTGCCTCAGAGGGTGAAGGTGAAGGCAAAGGGAGTGTGAGAAATTGTGGGGGAGCAAGACAGCAGGAAGGAGTCAGCCTCCGTGACATGTTCCTGGAAATGCCAAGGACCTGGCATCCACAGAAGGGTCTCTGCATTAGCTATGATGAAAATGAAAATACTATAGATCTCGAATGTTTTGCTCCTTATTATTTCTGTGATGCAGCTGTTTAATGACAATGGTTGCTCATTAGCTGATGCCAGTCTAATGCATTCAATAGATGCTTTGCATCAAAATAGAAATGGAAGGATTGATCATCTGTTACATAAATGAATATTTAATGATATATCTCCAACAGACTTAAACCTAAAATCCTGGTCTGCTAATTATCAGGTCTGTTCTGCCTTCTCCCCAAGAGTCATGTTGGGAAGGTGAAGAGGTGAGGCTGCTTGGTGCTTAGTATCCGATCTGTGCAGGTCAGTCTGTCTGCCTGTATGTCTCTCTTTTCTCGGATTGTACACTTTCTGCTGATATCTACTCACTCGAAGAAGAGGAACTTCTGAAGGTGGGGACAAGTTCTTAGGGGCATTTCCCTGCTTCTTACACTGTTTTATTCCTCTACATTACATAATCTTCTCAGCAGCTAATGAAATTCATGACTCTTCTTCCATAAATACACGTACATGCAAAATGTACAAAATTTCTGGAGATTCAAGGACCCCTGAAGCTCACCCATAGATCCCAGCATAGAACTCCTGGTTGCAGAGTAAGATTTCTGAGAGTGGACAGCAGATGCAGTGTCTGCCCACTTCAGCTCACTTTTGACTCATAGGCATATGTTAGCTTTGGAACTGATGGATTTTATTCTTTCTTTTCTCCCCACTATGATAAAGCCAACAATACCCTCTCTATTCTACTAAAATCTACCAAGAGCTCTGGGATACACAGTCACTCTGAATAATGATGGTTTACTGTGTCAGTTTACCCCGTCCCAAATGTCCCCTTCCAAATGAGGTTGCTGACAGCCTGCTGCAATTTCTGGAATTCTAAGGCTCTGCCACTAGGCTAATCTTCATGTACTTCCGATTGGATACACAAATTTCTCAATTTATTCCTTCATTTATTTAATTTGCAAATCGCTTTGAGCAGCTGTTCCATACCATTCTAATACTATGTCCAGGGGATAGAGGAACAACCATGAGACACATGGTCCTCACCCTCAGGGAACTTGACATCTGCAACGACCACTAATTTGAGATTTGTTTATTCAGGAAATCACTATTTTATTATGGGCTTACTGACCAATGGCCCACCCAACTGTAGGAGGGATTCTTTACTATCTTGATAAGTTGTAGACATTATTCTAATCTTACTGTAACAGACATTGCACTGGATCCTATATTAGGTGCAAGTCTATGCCTTGCACCTAATGGCACACTGATAATATGTGATGAGAGATCAGAAATGAACCATTTACTCCACTAGTACATCTCAGCATAACGGTCAGTTTCTAAGATTTAATTCCATACTGTCAGCAGAGCTGTCGTGTGAAGAGGAGTCATAGACCTGGTTTTGAGGTCAATGCAGAAATCTTCCCTCAGACCAGAGTCAATTTATTGAAAAGGATCAGAAATGCTAACTCCCTAAAATATTTCTGGGTGTTAAAAGGCATAGCTCTAGGTATTTGACTGAAAGTAGGGAACTTCTGGGCTCCAGTCTGACAGGGAAGATGCTTGGAAGGCATCACTCCCAACCTCACAGCAAAAAGAAGGGCTAAACAAACTGAAAATCAACAACGCATTTTAGATCCATCAGAGAACTGATGTCACAGGGAAAACTGATGCCCTGAAAACCGGAAAGACAGACAGGAAGATACAGAAAATCAAACATAGAAAATGCGCAGGAGCAGAGCCCCAGGCTAAAGCCAGAAGCTGTAAGAATACTTTAACCTGTGATCCACAAATTGCTGGAGGATCAGTGTGGTTAAGAGTTAAAAACTTCAAGGAGCACAGCCTTGTGGGACCCCCACTTTCATGAGTTTACCTCCAGAATGCCTTCTTCCAGGTTCTCACTGTGAAGATCAGAAGAAAATACCTCAGAGTTTCAGGCAGGTGGAAGGAAAAGCAATTATTCTGAAATATACCTAGACTTTCTGTTCTTTTAACAAGGCCTATTCTCATGGGAAACTATTTTCCAAGAGGCTAACCTACTTGGATTTTACCCAAACCTAGTCTACTTGGGGGAAGGTAAATGCCCAACTCCAGTCTTATCTAGCCTTTAACATGGGGGAAGGAAAAGACCCAATTCAGGCTTCTTAAAAAGACTGAGACCTCATATAGGACCATATAATGCTTTTCCCCCCTCCACACCTTATTACCACAGCAATAGGGATCCTGTACAATAAAATAAGATTGTGGCTAAGAGCGTTTTTAATAAAAATCATATGATCATATTAAGAGATGCAGGAAAAAAATGACAAAAATCTAACACCTATTCATGAAAAAAATTCCTAGCAAACTAGGAATAGAGGAAACTTCCCGAACATGATAAAGTACATTCACAAAAAAATATCCTTCAGCTAACATCTTACCTTACGGTGAGAAGCTGATGCTTTCTCTCTAAGATTAGGAACAATGTAAGGATGTCTCCTCTTACCACTCTTATTCAACAACCACACTGGAAATCTTAGCTAATGCAATGAGACACAAAAAAGAAATTAACAGGGTACAGATTGGGAAGGAAGAAATAAAACAATCTTTGTTAGCAGGCGATTGAAATATAAAATTTTAAAACCTAAAGAAAAATTGCAAAACTATCCCCTTATGCAATGAAATGACCAATTACAGTTAAAAGTTAACAAAATACACAAAAATTAGGACCTAAAAATATTAGTTTTCAACCTACTCATTTTATTCCATCTATTTCAAACAACTATTTTTTCCCCTAAAAATCTGCAAAAGACATTGTTGGATATTTCTCTGAAAATTACTGGAATGCTACAGAGGGAAAGAGGGGTGTGTGTGGCCATACATATAGGTGTAATTTCTTTCAGTAAAGAGAGCCTGCTATTAAATTAGGATAGGTAAAATATTCAGGAAAGGATCCTTTCTGAAACTCCCAATAAGCAGAAACTAAAAAGACATGAATACTTATAATAGGCTAAACAATTAATAGTCATATAATTTTGGCATCAAGTTGCTTTTGAATGAATGTAACAGAAAACTGTACTAAACTTGTTTAAGAAAGAACAGGAAACTTATAGTGGAACAGCACACACATTGGAATGTTCAGGATCCCTGCAGGACTCTTGTCCTAGCTCATTCATGCTTTACTCTTTTTGCTCTGCAGACCTTCCTTTGATTAATCTCAGTTCATCTGTGGAAATAGGGATTCTCCCACTTTTAGCTCCTTAATTTTCATGCTATTGCTTCAGTCTTACGCAGAAGCCAATTAGCTATTTTTTAAATCTCAATTAAATGGAATTTGGCAAGAAACATACACATATACACATGTGTATACACATATATACAATGTTCAACATCATTAGGCATGAAGGAAGTGCAATGAGATACCACTTCACACCCACTAGGATGTACGGTTAAGAAGACTGACAATAATTAATGTTGGTGTTGACCTCCAGCAGTGACAGCTCCAACACCATGCTAATGGGATGTAGAAACACATCAGAAAACTGGCTGCTGCTCTGGCTGATAGACCCTTCTTATAAACCTAACTCAGCAATTTCATACCAAGGTATTTACCCATGAAAAATGATATCATATGTCTACATAAAGGTTTTCAAGAATGTTCAGAGCAGCTTTTATTTATTTATTATATAGTAACCCCAAACTTAGTGAATAGTCTAGGTTGCCATTGTTATGGTTGGTCCGTTCCATGGAATATTAACACAGCAATAGACAGGAATGGCTACTAACACATACAGCAACACTGATGGATCTCATTATGCTGAATGAAAGAAGCCAGACATTAAGCAACCTATGTTATTTCATTTACATGAAGTCCTAGAACAAACAGAACTAAACTATGTTCATAAAGATCATAATGGTGGTGGTGGAGAGCAGGAGATCCACTATAAAGAGGCACTAGGACTTTTTTGAGGTGACGGAATAGTTTTATATACTGACTTGTATCTTAGCCGCACAGATTGTACATTTGTTAAACCCCATCAAACTGTAGGCTTAAGAGCTATGCATTTTATTATGTGGAAATTATATTTCAATTAATTAAAGTCAGCAAAATATTAGGTTGAACAATATGAAATTTCTTGTGAAACCATTTTTGGCTACAAAATAGCAATTTTTATACAGTCCAACCTATTAATAACTTTGGCTTCCAAAAAAGACATGAAAATCTTTTTTGAGACTTTCTACTTTTCTATGACTACTATAGAGGATATGGGGAAAGGACAAAAATGTGATCTAGTAAAACAATGGACTATGTATAAGCAGCATATCCCAGGAAATCATTGTGGGAAAGCAGGGAAGGATATATGTTCTATTGCCCCCTCCCTAATGGTGAGTTCACGTATGCATACGTGAGCTTTCATGCATGTGTGCATATGCATGTGTATATATGTGTGTAGGCACATGCCTTTATGTGTGCCCATTGTGTGTGTATGTGTGTGTGTGTGTTGGCTTAGTTAGGAAAGAACTTCTCACACCTGTCAAGGCTGCCATATTGCATGTGGAGGATTTCAAGTTGGCCTTCCACAAGGGAACAAATGGTTGAATTTCAAGACAAACGGCACAATTCATCTGAGTTAATTGCCTTGTTTTGCACTGTGCTCTGCCCAGGCAGTTTACAGCCCCCTTCTAAGCACCCAGATCTGGTTTTTCCATATAAAAATCGTTTTTGTTTTGAAAATCACAAAACCCAATCTTGCTTAGAATATGGTTTGCCACTCACTGAGACTTATTCTAATACTGTAAAGATGCAATCAATTTATTGTGAGTTTCTAGCAAGTCCTTCTCAGATTGACAGGGACCCCACTGTTTGGACGCACGTGTGGAAGCCATTGAGAGGAGGCGGTTGAAATGCTTTGGATTATTGGGAAACTGAAAATGATAAATAGTTAATTGAGTAGAAAATAGGTTTGCAAGGCTTTCCGAGCTGAGACAAAAGTTGATAGACTGGACTCTGGAATCGTACATATGAGAATTTTTTATCGTTCACACTCGGCTCAATGGCCTGTGACTACTGTGGGTCAGTTGTGAGTCTGGCCAGGGCCTTGGCAAGGTCTGCTGAGCACAGGAGCTGAGATGACCGCTGTGGACACCGTGTGGACAGACCCTCCTCTTCCTTGTGACCGCCACCCATTCTCTGGTGAGTGAAAAAAGGCCCACAGTGGCCTGAGCACATAGCACTCTGACAACTGTGGTACCCCACTGGGGTGTCCGTCAATTGTGAGGAAGTCTTATTCTGGGCGATAACAAGAGATTTCTACTCCGGGTGGCAGTTGAATCTATCATTGCTTCAGATAAATTTGGCTTACAAAATCTGCTGGGGTTTCCTTATGGAAAATAATACAGGAAACCAAATAAAACTACTAAACAATAAAGAGTAAGGAGAGAAGAAAAAGAAAACCGGTTTCAAAGCAACACATCGATAATAACAATAGCTAACAATTATATAGCAATTACCGTGTGCCGTGGAATATTGTAAGCACTTCATATACACAAACTTATTTAATCAGAAAATCCCGTGAGATTAGTGCTAATATTCTCCTCATTTTACAGAGGATAAAACTGAGTCACAGAGAGTTTAAACGACTTGGCTGAACTAGGACAATTAGTAAGTGGCAAAACGGGTTGGGCTTTCTGGCTTAGCGATCGTTCTATAGAAACTCAGAATATGTCTGCAGACCCGTTAGCTGGAGTCTGATTTATATTCGTATATTAACACACCCAATGCAACACATATGCATGTGTACATATGCACATGCATATAAATCTACATACACATGCATACACATACACACATTCACACATCATTTCCTAAGATACAAAGAGCAAGAAGCCCTCTTGGTGTCAGATCTGAGACTGAATCCTTGCCCTGTATTTGCCAGCCAGGCGAAATTTGGCAAATTACTTCAACTGTGCCCCTCCGTGTTTCTCATATGGAATTTGACTTTAATAATTCTTTCCTTGAAGGATTAAGGAATAGTATCTGGAATTAAAAAGACATTCAAAAAATCTGGCAATTTTTATTATCTTGTTATTCATATCTTACTAATGATAATTGGTGGGGGGGGGGAGCTTGGCTTATTAGAGTCAGGGCCCCCAATCAGCTTTTCTGCCCAAATTATCCTTCTTATTTTTTGACACCTTTTCCTCTACTAGACACATTTTCATTTGTCTCTCAGATCTCAGGATTTGGAATCCCTCTTCAATTTCCTGCTGTTTCCTGCCTGAACTTCGTTTATGAAGAGTGAGACCAGCAATGAAATGAACTCATTACCACATTCTCTGATGCTGTACTGACCTTCCTACATCTTCCCACGTACTGGCTTGTCTCTGGGCCTGACTGTTCAAGAGCTGGGTCGGGAGTGATACAACGAGAACTAGGCCAGCCTCAGAACCCAAAGCCTCACAGAAACCTTTGTATGAGCACGTAACAGTTCTAGTTTCAACACTGGATTCCACAGTTTGTTGTGTCCCTACTATGGGAATTAGGCCCATTTTCCTCTTGGATGTCTTAAGTTGTGGCACTATCATTGTGGAACAATGCCAACAATACACACACACACACACACACCCCACAAAACCCCTTTTTCAATCACTATTCTGATCATTGCTTTGTTATTTTTACATTAGAGAATGGCATTTAATTCTCTGTTAATTGGTTTTACCTGATGTTTTGGCAGTTCCACAGTTGGAATAGGGCCGTGGCCTGGAAGGAGGTTTGGCCTATGAGTAGCCCTAAAATACCCAATTCTCCTAAGCATTTCAGAGCGAAGCCTCTTCTCTTTGTGTTTATACTATTTTCATGGCATAAGTTTCATTAAATTGAATATAGGAAAGCACAAAAGAATCTTTTTTTTTTTTTTTTTTTGCGGTACGCGGGCCTCTCACTGTTGTGGCCTCTCGCGTTGCGGAGCACAGGCTCCGGACGCGCAGGCTCAGCGGCCACGGCTCACGGGCCCAGCCGCTCCGCGGCACGTGGGATCCTCCCGGACCGGGGCACGAACCCGTGTCCCCTGCATGTTTTATAAAAAGCGGGGCTTTAAAATGCTTTTGTTGTTTTGTATAGAAATAAACATAGAAAACTATCATTTAGTCTTTTTTGAATAGTTTTCTGCCTGACCTTTCCAACCCTGATCTCTTGCATCAGAGGACCTTCTCGCCCTACAACGCAAAGGGAATGTCCAAAGAAATCAGTAGCAAATGATGACTTGGGAAAAATGCCAGTTTGGCTAGCGTGGAGGGGAAATGTAGCAATAAGATTCTAAACTATCCTGGCAAGCATCATGAAAATAGTTATGCTCAAAACACTGCAGAGAAGGGTTATTGCAGGAAAAAGCAGGGCCCAAAAATGTTACATTTATGCATTTTCAAAGCCAATTGTTTTTGTTAAGTAGTAAGCACATTTTTCATTTTCTGTGTTCTTGAAGGAAACATCCTATCTGTATCAGCCAGCATTGCTTCACAGGGGAAGGCTTTCCTTTGGGGAAACACACACTCCGCTGGAGTGTCTTTGGATGCCATTTTGACAAGCGTGTCCATTTCAGATTATCTTTCACTGCCGCCTGTGAGTCATCTGCATGTGAATCCCACGTGTAGTTGAGAAAACGTGGATATGACAGCTATGAGTGTGTTAAAAAAGCAGAGGCATTGTGTGCTCACACGATGCCGTGATGCAGCCCGTGGCTTCCTTTTTTTTGTTGTTATAGTTAGGAGGATTCCAAGTGTGACTTTCTGAGCCAGGTTTGAGGGCGTCTTCTCATTCATTCTTTCATTCATTCTTGTTGACAATGGCCAAAGGCTGGCAGAGTGCTTGTCTGCCACGTGCTAGGTAACAATCTGTTGTCTGTAATAGAATTTAAGCAATGTATATTTACATACCACACTTAATACTCCATGCCAAGCATACAAAGTCTTCACTTTCAAAGAGGTTATTATTCAGGAAGTAGAGAGATAGGCTTATTGTTAATTGCAAATGGAAGTGCTCTCTAATGGGCACACAAACTTGAGGCAGAGACATCCTTGATGAATTTTAAATGCCGTAGAGAGATAATCCATGGGGGATAAGAAAGGGCTTTTCTTCTGATTAGAAAGCAGGAACAGAGTCACTGCTGTGTGAAGGAGCCAGGTGTTTTAGGGACAAGGAAGATGCTCAGTCGTGGGTTATAGCATCATCCATAGTGAGGAGAGTGTAGCCACAGGGGAGGAGATGTGCAATCTGGGAACGGATGCTGTTTCAGTTGCAAGTTTGGACCTTGTCCTGCAGGTGACAGGGATCCAGTGGAGCATGGCACTGTGGGTATCTAGTCCAGGATGCTTTCTCGGTGGCTAGTGAAAACATGACCTGGGACTGGAGAGTGGAAACGGAAGTCTGTATACAGGGCTCCCAGTTCTCCCTCGCTGGAGCAGGTGTACTTGTGATGTCACAGTGTCTCCACTGACACACCAGAGCAGTAGCCAGCCACTCTGCTGCGTCACCATGAGCCCCGGTCAGCAGGAGATAACTCCAGGGTAATTTATTCACGGTCCCAAATATCCACTATGAGATTTTCCCAAGATGCCAAACGTTATAGGAATGATAAAACAAACACCCATTTACTAATCATTTAGATACAACAATTGTTAATATTTTTGCTGCATTTGCTTTATTCTCATAAAGCAAATGTGTATATATTGATGGGGTTGCCGTTTATATTTTCTTATATCTCCTCTCTTCTATAAACTGGAATTAGGTCTAAAGACTGTATTACACTCAAATTAAACATTTTTGGCAAGGAAATTGTGTGCCTCATACTATAAACTGCATTTTGTATTATATGAGGCGGTATGTAGTAATAGGCTATGCTTTGGCTATATGCATTTATGTCTTTAACATATCCTTGATTTCTAGTACAAAATATGCAAAGCTTACCTTGTACTTTTCCTGCCCAGACCCGCCCAGACTCCTTTCAGTGGGGAATTTTATTTAGAAACCAAGATCTGCATGCTTGGGTTGTTCATTGGTACTGAGGTGACATGGCTTCTAGGTCCTTTCTGTGGTTAGAGTTAAGAAATATATATATAATATAAAAATAATGTATTCATACTCACATTCTTAATTTAAAATTAACAACACAGATTACTTTTGTGGAATTTCTTTGATTTTATATTTTATCTCTCTTCTGTGGTGAAAAATTTAGATTCTTCACAAATTAGTATTTTTATTTATTTACTTTTCCTGACCATATACATATTAAAAAAATAATAGTACTGCTGCTATCAATAAAATGATTGAATGAGGTTTTAGATTTATTTGTAATTCTCTTTGTATATTGAATATATCCCACTGAGAATGTAAGAATGCAAAAGTCAGAACATTGTATTACAAAATATCTTGAAATAATTCTTTCTTAGGTAATTACATCAGCAATTTGACTTATGTAGACTCATTTGTTTCAGTATGTTTTCAATTTTATATTTTTCTTTTATCCCTTTTGATTTTAATTTACTTATTTTTTGATTATGTAAAATATTCACTCCATTCAAAACTCAAAAATATAAAAATGGCATATTCAGAGAAGCCTCTTTTTCATCCCTTTATACCTTCTGACTCCCATTATTACTTTCTTCTTTAGCCATCCAGAATTTAATTTTTACAAAAATAAACAATAGGTATATTTGTATTTTTCTCCTATTACAACACAGAAAGAATTAGATAATCACTGTTTTGCACCTGGCTTTTTCACTTAAAAATATATCCTGGAACCCTCTTTATATCACTACATAGAGATTCAATTTTTTTTTTTATGGCAGAACAATACACCATTGTGTGAATCTATACTCCATTTAGCAAAGGCATTTCCTACCACTGCTTAGTAGACCATGTCACAGGACATAACCATGTTCACACAAGGCTTCATATTTATGAGATATACCATCAGACTCGATTCTTAGAGGGAGGATTTCTGGGTCAAAGAATTTATGAGTATGTGATGTGTTCATGTGTGTGTGTGTGTGTGTATGTGATTTTCAGAGATATTGCCAAAATATCCTCTATAGGGTTTATCCCACTCTGCAATACATGGTTGTGCCTGTTTTATCACAGCCTCACCACGTTTTGTAAAACTTCTGGAAGTTTTGCTGATCTGATAGATGTTAATAGGTTGTAAGTGTCATTTGCATTTGTATTTCTCTTATTATGAGTAAACATCGCATCTTTTGAATTTGTTTCCTCTTTTTTTGTTGAAGTATAGTTAATGTGCAATACATGTAAGTTAGAGGTGTACAATTGAGTAATTCACAATTTTTAAAGGTTACACTCCATTTATAGTTATTGTAAAATCCTGGCTGTATTCCCTGTGCGGTACAATATATCCTTGTGGCTTAGTTTTTGCCTAATAGTTTATACCTCTTGTGCCCACAACCCTATCCTTTCCTCCCCTTTTCACTCTCCCCATGGGTAACCACTAGTTTGTTCTCTCTATCTGTGAGTCTGCTTCTTTTTTGTTATATTCACTAGTGTGTTGTAGTTTTTAGATTCCACATAGATGTGGTATCATACAGTATTTGTCTTTATCTGATTTCTTTCAATTAGCATAATGCCCTCCAGTCTTTCCATGTTGCTACAAATGGCATTATTTCATTCTTTTTTAGGGCTGAGTAGTATTTCATTGCATATATGTACCACATCTTCTTTATCCATTCGTCTGTTGATGGACACTTAGGTTGCTTCCCTATCTTGGCAATTTTAATTAATGCTCTATGAACATTGGAACACATGTATCTTTTTGAATTAGTGGTTTGTTTTTTTTTTTCTAATATATACCCAGGAGTGGGATTGCTGGGTCAAATGTAGCTCTATTTTTAGTATTTTGAGAAACCTCCATACTGTTTTCCATGGTGGCTGCACCTTTTTTCCTCTTGATAGATTTTCTGATTATTTACCTATCCTGAGTGAAGGAATAAGAAATTTAGCAGAATGTTGCAAAAAAAATGTGATTAGAGGTTTAAAAAATCTCATGGTTCTGAGGAGACAAAATTGGATTTCAGGACTATCCAAGAAAGAGGCACCCTGGTACACACCAAAAACTATCTCTTTGATCCCCTGGAGGGCTATGCTTTCACAGCAGGAGTGAAACAGAAGTAGGCTGAGACTTTCAAAATCTGAAAACTGATCTTAGGCCAAGAGGGTCCCTGATAGGATCAAGGTGATCTGCCTTGACTCCAGCTGCCTGCCAAGGGAATAGAGAGAATGCTTGATGGGAGAAGATGGCATCTTCCAAAGCTAAAACAATTTTAATGCACAATGTCTGAGTATTTTATAAGAAGTCTAGAAACAGGACAAGAATAAAGATTTGCAATAGAATCAAACCCACAGGTGATCCAATATGATATGAGACACAGAATTTAAAATAACTGTGATTAATGTGTTCAATAGTACAGATAAAAGATAGGCAGTCTCATTAGCTATCTGAAATCTATAAAAAGATATAAACTATGAACTCTAGAACTTAAACAAAGAATAACTGAAATTATGAACACAATAGAGGATTTTAATAAAATAGTAGATAAAGCTAAAGAAAGAATTATAGAACTGAAAGATAAGTTACTGGAGAATACCCAGACTGAAGTATGGAAAAGAACAAGAAATACAGAAAAGACTGTATGAAACAAATGGAACATATTTAAGAGGTCCAATGTAGTGTAATTGGAGTCTCAGATGGAAGTTGCAATATCAAAAGAGGTGAATGCTGAATATTTTCCCCAACTGCAGAAATATATCAACTCACAGATTTAAGGATTACTACAGAACTCATAATGAATTAAAAACCAAACTAAACCAAACCTGAGGTTCGTCATAGTAAAACTCCTAAAAACAAAGGTAAAAGAGAAGCTCTTCTAAGTAGCTAGAAAGAAAAAGCAATAGAGCAAAAGAGTCAGTGCAAACTTCTCAACAGAAATTATGCAAGGCAGAAGATAACAGAATCACATTTCAGGTGTAGAAAGAAAACTCATTACAGAATTTAAGTGCAGTAACAATGTCCTTCAAAATTATGATAAGATAAAGGAAATTCTAGGGAAACAAAAACTAAGATAATTTGTCATTATTTGACATGAACTAAAAGGTCTTCTTTAGACTGAAGGCAAATAAATCTAAATGGACAATGAGAGATACAGGAACTAAATAACAATATCATAAAGGATGCTGGGCTCCAAATGATTTGAAGAAATTAAGACCTTCCAGTTGCAGCCACCAAATGCTCTGTTTCATTTTATTTCTGCTTCAGTGATAAGGCCACATGTGAATCCAAATACTTGTATATCTTATGAATATCCTTTGTGTTACAATGAAGACCCTGTAGGATGGGGAGAGAGACGGAGAGGGAGAGGGAAAGGGAGAGGAAAAGAGTGAGAGAGAGAGAGAGAGAGAGAGAGAGAGAGAGAGGAGAATAGGATGGTTCTGAAAGTAAAGGAGTGATGAGAAGAAGGTTTCCCAAACAGGGGGTTCTCTTAATAGAATCAAAGTCAGGAAATTTTCAAAATATTTATTATTGCAACTCACTTTAAATGGAGTTAGGAATTCAGGTTAATGTGTATAATAACTTGGACACTAAATAAATAAGTCAAGTCACCTAAGGATGACTGTGTGAGTGCTACAAGCACATATACAAAATTGAATTTGTGAAAACTTTTCTGAGGGTAGAATAGATTATATTTTAATAGTCACTAATTTTTCCTATAGCCTCCTGATTTAAAAAAGCCTAGCATTAGAAACAATTGCGTTTTCCTCTTTCATTCAAGACATTTTAATGAAATTGATTTTTTAAGGCAGCATTTTTCGGAGAACTTATTGTATGTTTGACATTGCGCTAGTTACAGAAGGTATAGAAAAGTCTAAATTTTTTCTTTAATCTCATGAAGTTTATAATCTGGGGAAGGAGTGATTCAAGTAAGAAAAGCCCTGCAACACCATATGTGTTAAGAGCTTATAATGGAAGACATTATTTGTCCTCCAATAGCACAGAGAGGCTGCTTAAGGTGCACATTGGAGGAAGGGGTTTTGCTCATTGAATCTCAGGGGAGATAATATTTCAGAGAAATGTTAAGGCATGGATGAGAGTCATCAGGTAAATGAGGGCTTCGTGTGTGGTAGTGGTGGGGTCAATCCTGGCAGACAGAAGGGCAGCTGCAAAGGCAGACAGGTGTGAAATTGTGGCTCAGGGCAATGGCCAGAAATTCAGTGCCTCAGTGCATGGCCCACTCAGGAGCAAGTGGCAGGATAGGAATGTAAAAGTCTTCTTATTCGACTTTATCTTGAATGATTTTAAGGAAGGGAGTGATGATATTTGTGTAGTATAGAAATGACATTCTGGCCATTGCATGAGGGCTGTAAGAATGGAAGAAGCAACAAAAATAATGAGGTAATTACAACTGTGAATACAAAATATGGTGGGAGCAGAATGATAGATCTCTGTTCACAACAAAAATTAGAGAGGTCTTACTTTTTATCCCACTTATCTTATCCTTTGTGTCTTATGCCTGAATTACTACTTAAACAATTAAAGACAAACATTTGCCTATTTTATTTCTGGCATTGCTGTTCATTTTGAAAACCATTTCCTTGAAGCAAGGGATGCCTCGTGGTCTAGCTGTTGAATAGAAAAAAGTCGGAGGGTCACAAAAAATCCTGCAGAAAAAGGTACCAGTTAATATTCCAAAATTTTGCATTGACACAATTTGTCCCCATATTTACACATGAAGAGGACAAGCTTACCAAATTATCTGTCAGGCAGTCAGAAAGAAGTTTGAGGAGAGATTGGAGAGAGAAATTTGTTTTAAAAGTTTCACTTCAGACTATATTTGGTTGGGGGAAAAGATACCTGACTTGACTAAGAAGCTAATGTCAATAGAAAGCCAGATTGTAAAAAATACATAAACAACTAATTCAATCAAATTGGCTTTTCAGAATCAAAATGGAGGGGTGAGGAACTGTGTAAGTTAATAATTATGTTGCTATGGTTACTTTTCCTGATTGGAACAATGTTATTGAATTGTTGGTTATTTTACCTTGACTTCAGATAACATTTAATTTACTGGAGAAAGGCACTTGGTTTGCATTCAGATATTTTAAAAATCATTATTTTCATGGCATTTTGGTGCAGCGATACAAATCAAAATTGGAAACTAGTTGTTTACAGTTAATAGACTTCTTAAAAGTAAGTGTAGGGCTTCCCTGGTGGCGCAGTGGTTGAGAGTCCGCCTGCCGATGCAGTGTATAAGGGTTCGTGCCCCGGTCCGGGAAGATCCCACGTGCCGCGGAGCGGCTGGGCCCGTGAGCCATGGCCGCTGCGCCTGCGCGTCCGGAGCCTGCGCTCCGCAACGGGAGAGGCCGCAACAGTGAGAGGCCCGCGTACCACACACACACACACACACAAAGTAAGTGTATATTTACATTTCAAGAAAACAATGCTGGGCAGTTTCTTTCTGTTTTGGGGAGATTAACATGGAGATAGTAATGAAATATCCTAAGGTTGGGAGGAGGACAAAATTAGGGTTATGTCGTGTTACCATTGCTCATGAAACACGCAAGCAAGATCAAGTTAATTAGAATCCTTGAGACCTAGTTTTGCAATTTGCATAGTGCAGATAATAATTTTAATAGCGTGTAATAAGATGTGCAGTAATCTTCTAGGAATCTTTTCCATTACTCTAGACTGCCATTTCTGCAGTTACAGCTACCAAAATTACATCCATAGAAAATAGAAGACAGTCACTAGGCTCCTTTCACGTGCAAACCCAGTATTAATTGTTAAATAGTAACAGCGTGCAAAATGCATTTTGGTTGAAATATCCAAAAGGAATATTTAAGAGTGTTCTAGGTTGTTTGCTATTAAATTTATGTGGCTGATGTCATGACGGAAAATCTTGCTTTTCTACCTCAGTTAACTGGCATCACTATGTATTCAATATACACACATTGAGCTTTATTTTGTATATGGCACATTGCAAACACTGGGGGAATAAAGAGTTGATATTCTCCGATACCTTCCTTCAAGAGATATTGTGCCATGTAGGGGACATTAGGAGAACAGGAGCAGTGCCATGCCAAGCCATGGTGGAGCCTGAGGTAAAACAAAATTCAGTAATACTGGTCCTGTCTTTATATAAAAATTTTATATTTCATTTATTATGATGGTTAACTTTATGTGTAAACTTGACTGGGCCACAGGGTGCCCAGATATTTGATCAAGCATTATTCTACATGTTTCTGTGAGGGTATTTTTGAATGAGATTAACATTTATTTTGTTGTTGTTGTTTTTCTTTAGCGTCTTTATTCGAGTATATTTGCTTTACAATGTTGTGTTAGTTTCTGCTGTATAACAAAGTGAATCAGCTGTATGTATACATATATCTCCATATCCCCTCCCTCTTGTGTCTCCCTCCCACCCTCCCTATCCCACCCCTCTAGGTGGTCACAAACCACCGAGCTGATCTCCCTGTGCTATGCTGCTGAAGGTGGCACATATACACAATGAAATATTACTCAGCCATGAAAAGAAATCAAATTGAGTTATTTGTAGTGAGGCAGATGGATCTAGAGTCTGTCATACAGAGTGAAGTAAGTCAGAAAGAGAAAGACAAATACAGTATGTTAACACATATATATGGAATTGAAAAAAAGGTGGTTCTGATGAGCCTAGGGGCAGGACAGGAATAGGGACACAGACGTAGAAAATGGACTTGAGAACACAGGGAGAGGGAAGGGTAAGCTGGGATTAAGTGAGAGAGTAGCATTGATATATATACACTACCAAGTGTAAAATAGATAGCTAGTGGGATTAACATTTAAATGAGTAGATTGAGTAAAACAGATTGCCCTCCCTAATGTGGGTGGGCCTCATCCAATCAGTTGAAGGCCTGCATAGCCTGAATAGAAATAAATAAAACTGTCTTCAAAAATGGGACATCATGGGACTTCCCTGGTGGTCCAGCATTTACTATACTCCATGCTTCCACTGCAGGGGACACAGGTTTGATCTCTGGTCAGGGAACTAAGATCCTGTATGCCTCATGATGCAGCCAAAAAAAAAAAAAAAAAAAGAGATATCAGCTTTTTTCTGCCTTTGAACTCAAACTGAAACATTGACTCTTCCTGGCTGTCACGTCTGCTGGTCTTCACACTTTACCTACACTATCGGCTCTCTTGGTTCTCAGTCCTTTGGACTCAGACTGGAACTATAAAATCAGCGTTCCTAGATCCCTAGCTTGCTGACTCAGCCTGTAAATGTTGGGACTTGTCAGCCCTGCAATTATATGAGCCAATTCCTTGTAATAAATCTCTTCCTCTTTCCATGTATATCCTATTGGTTCTGTTTCTCTGGAGAACCCTGACTTATACATTCATCATAATTTTGGACTAATACTGATTTTTAAAAATATTAAATGGTTATATATCTCAATTACTGAGTTTTTTAGTGCCTTTTAAAACTTTGCACCCGAGTTCCTCACTCACCTCACCCTGGTCCTGGCCCTGCACAGGAGATATGAACGTACACCTTCTCATCACATTTCCTCTTTAGAAATTCAGAAACTCTACTTGCCTTCTTCCTGCACCCAGTTCTTTAACATTCTTCACACCACATTTGTAGAATCCATCTCTTCTTTCTTTTCCCATTGCCAACGTTTCTAAATCTCACCCAAATTATTGCAATAGTTTCCTGTTTGGTTTATTTTCTTCCAGGCACATAAACCTTCAATCCACCTTTCTAAAACAATATTCTGATTGCATCAATATTCTGCTTTAATGCTTCTTTGATCACCATTTCCAATATTCTTTTCCTTCTTTTATAAACGTGTTCATTTATTTTTGGCTGCATTGGGTCTTCGTCGCTGTGCACAGGCTTTCTCTAGCTGCAGCAAGGAGGGGTTACTCCTTATTGCAGTGCTCAAGCTTCTTATTGCAGTGGATTCTCTTGTTGCAGAGTACAGGCTCTAGGCGCACACGCTTCAGTAGTTGTGGTGTGTGGGCTCAGTAGTTGTGGCACGTGGGCTCTAGAGCACAGGCTCAGTAGTTGTGGTGCACAGGCTTAGTTGCTCCGCGGCATGTGGGACTTTCCCTGACCAGGGCTCGAACCCGTGACCCCTACATTGGCAGGTGGATTTCTTAACCACTGCGTCACCAGGGAAGTCCCTCCAATATTCTTAACACTGTACAGAAATTATGTTTCCAACTTCATTTAATGCATTTTGCTCTTCATAATATCCAGTTAGCTTCAAGTCACTTGCTAAGACCAAGCAGGTAATGCTCTTTAACTGTGTCAGCTCTTTGCATATGCAGGTTCTCCTTCTCCTGCTGGGCATCTGATTCATCCTACTTATTTTCACCATCCTGCCTAATGTTATTACATCATATTTTATTTTTGCTCCCTTTGCTTTAGAAAGCTTGACCTCTCCTCCCTATGTTCTCATAGTACTTATTTTTAATGTTAAAAATAATAGTACTTCTCACCTTAACATTTTAATTATACGCTTAGAAATTCACCTCTCCCACTAAATCATTGGGGAGGGAAAGAGAGGGTGTTGCATATGTATGAATCTTCACACCAATTTCAGTGTCCAGCCTTGGGGAAAGTGATTGTTGACGAAATGTCTACAACCAGGGAGAAAGTTGTGTGTCATGAAAGAGACATGGCTACAGGAGTTTCTGATCATGTAAGAAATAAGTTGAATGTCCGGGTAAAACCCCTGGAAATTAGAAATCTTTGGGAGTATGGTGCCAAATGATGGTGATATATCAGAAGATTTATAGCCTTGCATCTTATACAGTGTTAAAACAGGAAATAAGAGATCCACATCATTTGTTTTGTATGCAATGTTTATATATTCAAATGTCTGTTCTAATCGAAGGATATAAAAAGCAATATTTAAAAGAATGAGAAGCTTGGAAAACTTTTATCCAATTGGTAATGGAATTCTAACTTTAAAAAAAAATTTACTTATTGGGCTTCCCTGGTGGTGCAGTGGTTGAGAGTCCGCCTGCCGATGCAGGGGACACGGGCTCGTGCCCCGGTCCGGGAAGATCCCACATGCCGTGGAGCGGCTGGGCCCGTGAGCCATGGCCGTTGATCCTGAGCGTCTGGAGCCTGTGCTCCGCAATGGGGGAGGCCACAACAGTGAGAGGCCCGCATACTGCAAGAAAAAATATTATTTTAATTGATTTATTTTTGGCTGCGTTGGGTCTTTGTTGCTATGCACCGGCTTTCTCTAGTTACGGCGAGCAGGGACTACTCTTCATTGTGGTGCATGGACTTGTTATTGGGGTGGTTTATCTTGTTGTGGAGCATGGGCTCTAGGGGCGCAGGCTTCCTTAGTTGTAGTGCATGGGATCAGTAGTTGTGGCTCATGGGATCTAGAGCATAGGCTCAGTAGTTGTGGCATGTGGGCTCAGCAGTTGCGGCACACAGGCCCTAGAGCACAGCCTCAGTAGTTAGTGGTGTTTGGGCCCAGTAGCTGTGGCATGCAGGCTTCAGTAGTTGTGGCATGCAGGCACAGTAGTTGTAGCTCACGGGCTCTAGAGCACAGGCTCAGTAGTTGTGGTGCACAGGCTTAGTTGCTCTGCGGCATGTGGGATATTCTTGGCCCAGGTATTGATCCCATGTCCCCTGCATTGGCAGGCAGATTCTTAACCACTGTGCCACCAGGGAAGTCCTGGAATTCTAACTTTTTAAAAAAATCATAATTAATGCCGTTTATTTTTTAAATTTTTAATATTATTTTTTAACATCTTTATTGGAGTATAATTGCTTTACAGTGGTGTGTTAGTTTCTGCTTCATAACAAAGTGAATCAGTTATACACATACATATGTTTCTATATCTATTCCCTCTTGCGTTTCTCTTCCTCCCACTGTCCCTATTCCACTCCTCTAGGTGGTCACAAACCACCGACCTGATCTCCCTATGCTATGCGGCTGCTTCCCACTAGCTATCTGTTTTACGTTTGGTAGTGAATATATGTCCATGCCACTCTCTCACTTTGTCACAGCTTCCCCTTCCCCTTCCCCATATCCTCAAGTCCATTCTCTAGTAGGTCTGTGTCTTTATTCCCATCTTACCCCTAGGTTCTTCATGACCTTTTTTTTTTTTTCTTAGATTCCATATATATGTGTTAACATACAGTATTTGTTTTTCTCTTTCTGACTTACTTCACTCTGTATGACAGACTCTAGGTCCATCCATCTCACTACAAATATCTCAATTTCATTTCTTTTTATGGCTGAGTAATATTCCATTGTATATATGTGCCACATCTTCTTTATCCATTCATCCGATGATGGAAACTTAGGTTGCTTCCATCTCCTGGCTATTGTAAATAGAGCTGCAATGAACATTTTGGTACATGACTCTTTTTGAATCATGGTTTTCTCAGGTTATATGCCCAGTAGTGGGACTGCTGGGTCGTATGGTAGTTCTATTTTTAGTTTTTGTTTGTTTGTTTGTTTTGGTGGGAGCATTTAATCCAGTTATATTTAAGGTAATTATCGATATGTATGTTCTTATTCCCATTTTCTTAATAGTTTTGGGTTTGTTATTGTAGGTCTTTTCCTTCTCTTGTGTTTCTTGCTTAGAGAAGTTCCTTTAGCTTTTGTTGTAAAGCTGGTTTGGTGGTGCTGAACTCTCTTAGCTTTTGCTTGTCTGTAAAGCTTTAAATTTCTCCATCAAATCTGAATTATATCCTTGCTGGGTAGAGTAATCTTGCTTGTAGGTTTTTCTTCTTCATCACTTTAAATATGTCCTGCCACTCCCTTCTGGCTTGCAGAGTTTCTGCTGAAAGATCAGCTGTTAACCTTATGGGGATTCTCTTGTGAGTTACTTGTTGTTTTTCCCTTGCTACTTTTAATATGTTTTCTTTGTATTTAATTTTTGATAGTTTGATTAATATGTGTCTTGGCGTGTTTCTCCTTGGATTTATCCTGTATGGAACTCTTTGTGCTTCCTGGACTTGATTAAATATTTCCTTTCATGTATTAGGGAACTTTTCAACTATAATCACTTCAAGTATTTTCTCAGTCCCTTTCTTTTTCTCTTCTTCTTCTGCGACCCCTATAATTTGAATGTTGGTGCATTTCATGTTGTCCCCGAGATATCTGAGACTGTCCTCAGTTCTTTTCATTCTTTTTTCTTTATTCTGCTCTGCAGTAGTTATAGCCACTATTTTATTTTCCAGGTCACTTATACGTTCTTCTGCCTCAGTTATTCTGCTATTGGTCCCTTCTAGAGTATTTTTAATTTCATTTATAGTGTTGTTCATCATTGCTTGCTTCCTCTTTAGTTCTTCTACTTCCTTGTTAAATGTTTCTTTCATTTTCTCTATTGTATTTCCATGATTTTGGATCATCTTTACTATAATTATTCTGAATTCTTTTTCAGGTAAACTGTCTATTTCCTCTTCATTTGTTAGGTCTGGTGGGTTTTTACCTTGTTCTTTCATCTGCTGTGTGTTTTTCTGTGTTCTCATTTTGCTTATCTTACTGTGTTTGGGGTCTCCTTTTTGCAGGCTGCAGGTTCATAGTTCCCGTTGTTTTTGGTGTCTGTCCCCAGTGGCTATGGTTGGTTCAGTGGGTTGTGTAGGTTTCCTGGTGGAGGGGACTAGTGCCTGTGTTCTGGTGGATGAGGCTGGATCTTGTCTTTCTGGTGGGCAGGTCCCCATCTGGTGGTGTGTTTTGGGGTGTCTGTGGCCTTATTATGATTTTAGGCAGCCTCTCTGCTAATGGATGTGGTTGTGTTCCTGCCTTGCTAGTTGTTTGGCATAGGGTGTCCAGCACTGTAGCTTGCTGGTCGTTGAGTGAAGCTGGGTGTTGGTGTTGAGATGGAGATCTCTGGGAGATTTTTGCCATTTGATATTACGTGGAGCTGGGAGGTGTCTTGTGGACCAGGGTCCTGAAGTTGGCTCTCCCACCTCAGAGGCACAGCCCTGACTCCTGGCTGTAGCACCAAGAGTCTTTCATCCACATGGCTCAGAATAAAAGGGATAAAAAGTAGAAAGAAAGAAAGAAAGAGGATAAAATAAAATAAAGTTATTAAAATAAAAAAATCATTATTAAGAAAAAAGTTTTTTTTAAAGAAATAACAAAACAAAAAAATGGACAGACAGAACCCTAGGACAAATGGTGAAAGCAAAGCTATACAGACAACATCTCACACAGAAGTATACACATACTGACAAAAAGAGAAAAAGGGGAAAAAAATAATATATCTTGCTCCCAAAGTCCATCCTCTCAATTTGGGATGATTCGTTCTCTATTCAGGCATTCCACAGATGCAGGTACATCAAGTTGATTGTGGAGCTTTAATCCGCTGCTTCTGAGGCTGCTGGGAGAAATTTCCCTTTCTCTCCTTTGTTCGCACGGCTCCAGGGTTTCAGCTTTGGATTTGGCCCCGCCTCTGCATGTAGGTCACCTGGGGGTGTCTGTTCCCACTCAGACAGGACGGGGTTAATGGAGCAGCTGATTCGAGGGCTCTGGCTCACTCAGGCCGGGGGTGGGGTTGGGGGTGGGGTTGGGTGGGGAGGGAGGGGTACGCATGCGTGGTGAGCCTGCGGCGGCAGAGGCCGGCGTGACGTTGCACCAGCCTGAGGTGCGCCGCGCGTTCTCCCGGGTAAGTTGTCCCTGGATCACGGGACCCCGGAGGTGGCGGGCTGAACAGGCTCCGGGGAGGGGACGTGTGGAGAGTGACCTGTGCCAGGCTTCTTGGTGGCGGCAGCGGCCTTAGCGTCTCATGCCCGTTTCTGATAGCCGCGGCTTGCGCCCGTCTCTGGAGCTCCTTTAAGCGGTGCGCTTAAACCCCTCTCCTCGCGTACCAGGAAACAAAGAGGCAAGAAAAAGTCTCTTGCCTCTTCGGCAGCTCCAGACGGTTTCCCGGACTCCCTCCCGGCAGCCGGCAGCCGTGGCGCACTAACCCCTTCAGGCTGTGTTCACGCCGCCAACGCCAGGCCTCTCCCTGCTTCCGACCGAAGCCCGAGCCTCAGCTCCCAGGCCCCGCCCGCCCCGGCGGGTGAGCAGACGAGCCTCTCGGGCTGGTGAGCGCCGGTCGGCACCGACCCTCTGTGCGGGAATCTCTCCGCTTTGGCCTCCGCACCCTGTGGCTGCGCTCTCCTCCGCGGCCCCGAAGCTTCCCCCCTCCGCCACCCGCAGTCTCCGCCCGCGAAGGGGCTTCTAGTGTGTGGAAACCTTTCCTCCTTCACGGCTCCCTCCCACTGGTGCAGGGCCCGTCCCTAGTCTTTTGTCTGTTTTTTTCTTTTTTCTTTTGCGCTACCCAGGTACGTGGGGAGTTTCTTGCCTTTTGGGAGGTCTGAGGTCTTCTGCCAGCGTTCAGTGGGTGTTCTGTAGGAGCAGTTCCACGTGTAGATGTATTTCTGATGTATCTATGGGGAGGAAGGTGATCTCCGCGTTTTACTCTTACGCCATCTTCCTCAACTCCAAATTCTAACTTTTTATTTCACATTTACTGTACTTTGTTCCAAGGAATTGAAATCTCTGGAGCTCTATTCATGTAAACACTGGACTTTATTATTACTGCTGTTACTATTATAATTATAGCAGAGTCTCACCACCTGACTCCCATCTAGCCCTCCAGTTTTCTCCCTGACTCTGTCTTTTTTTTTTTTTTTTTTTTTTTTTCGGTACGCGGGCCTCTCACTGTTGTGGCCTCTCCCGTTGCGGAGCACAGGCTCCGGACGCACAGGCCTAGTGGCCATGGCTCACGGGCTTAGTTGCTCCGCGGCATGTGGGATCTTCCCGGACCAGGGCACGAACCCGTGTCTCCTGCATCGGCAGGCGGATTCTCAACCACTGCGCCACCAGGGAAGCCCCCTGACTCTGTCTTAATTACCCTGAAATAGTCTGCATACTCTCTGCCTCCAGCTAGTACCTTTTTCCTGCCTGTGCTTGGGTTGCTTTCTTAGTTCTTTTCTTAGAATCTTAGTGTGAATGAGTTCTCCCCTCCCCTACCGTGGCTTTATTTTCCACAAGCAGCCTTCGGGATTATATCTTTTCCCGGTATGCTAAATTTCATCCAAGATAAACGTAATGGCCCTGGTTTGTTTTGCCTGGCTTTGGTTTTGCCAGGGAGAAAAATTTTCCTCCAGCCTTTTAGGTTCTTCTGCCTGGTCAAAGAGTTAAACTGACATGAGACAGATTAATAGGATAAAATCAAACAAAAGGTTAATAACACGTATACATGGGAGAGAGCTAGGAAGAGTTAGTAACTCACCAAAATGGATGAAGCCCTCACCTCAAATATCGTCTTCAGCTAAAAACAAAGGAGGATGTTGGAGGTAGTGGTTTGGGGCTTCAAAGGTAAGGAAGGTAATTCACATGGAGATGAAAAAACAAATGTCTGCTGGGCTTGCAGAGACAATGAGACACAGAAAGGAATTTTTAAAAAATGGACCCTTGTCGAGTTCCTCCCTGTCTACACACCCAGTTCATACTAATGGTTATCTACGGTGACAGCCTCCTTCCTGGACCAGGTCCTCTATGTACATTCTTTAGGCAGATGGGGGAAAGGTGAACATTTCTTTCTGAATCTTTTGGACCTTGATTGTTTTCAGCTTGAAATAATCCACATGACAAAGAGACATTTTGGGGTGGAAAAAGTTTGCTTCCCTTACAGTTCCAAGTTTAATCTTGTTAGTAAATCCTGGACAGCCACTGAGTAATTGACTCACAGATTCCAATAAAACTCCGGTATATTTCCAGGCTGGGTTCCATTCATTTAAAAGTCCCAATTCTTCTTAAAGAGACCAATTTTTTTTTTCCCACTGAAGTTTTATATACTGTATCTCTCATTCTTTGAAAAAGAAAAGTGCAAACTGATCCACATTCTCCAGTAAGAATTTTAATTAGTGCAAGTATTTGAAAACATTGTTTTTTTGGCCTTTTGGAGCTCCAGAATCTGTGATGGTAAAAATCTCTGTAGTCAGCAGCATGTGCATTCACTTAAATTATGCACTTTTATACAAGGGTCTCAAATATATATATTTTTCAATGCCATGCATACTAAAGAGGAAAAGTCATTTATTTTACACCTATCATTTCACACTTTAAAATAATAATTTTTATTTGTATAGCTCTTAGTTTTAAAAATACTAGGCAAGTCATGAAAATTATCCCCAAATTTCAAATGAGGTTAAGAGACCCACACCTCAGGTCACATAGAGATAAAAGAACTGTAATTGTAGTAGTTCTATGATTCCACTGCAATATTGCTCATAAAATACTATGTGTGATCATTTCCTTGAGGGAAACAGGAAATACGAGATGAGAAAAAAATAATTAGAATCCTTTTTTTCAATATTTGTTGATTGCAACCACTAAATCATCTTCCACCATAAGTGTTGACTTTTAAAAAATCAAATCATAGGGTTTTTTTTTTTTGCGGCACGCGGGCCTCTCAGTGTTGTGGCCTCTCCCGTTGCGGAGCACAGGCTCCGGACACACAGGCTCAGCGGCCACGGCTCACAGGCCCAGCTGCTCCGTGGCAGGCATGTGGTATCTTCCCGGACCGGGGCACGAACCCGTGTCCTCTGCACCGGCAGGCGGATTCTCAACCACTGCGCCACCAGGGAAGCCCCTGTTCATAGGTTTTAAAAGCTGTTTTAAAAAGTCTCAGTACAGGATACATTATTTTGTTGACATAATCTTGCCAAAGATGTCCGTGGAACACAGGGTTGGGTTCTTTCCTATGGGAGTCATGCAAACAGTTAATAAGATCCTGTCTGCTCACAGGCTTCTCTGCTGGACTTCATGTGGTCTTGACAAGGTGGTCACTGCTCCAAAAGGCAATTACTTCACCTGCAGGATGCCGGGCCTTCAAACTCTGCCTCAGGGTAAATATATAACTTCCATCTAACTACTCTTTAAACTTCCATATAACTGCTCTTTAAATACATATATGCAAAGACCTTGAGCCAATTCCATTCCATGTTCTGCCGACCTTTCCTCTGGACACCTGCGCCCTGGTCTTCTCTCTGGGACTACATCGTCAATACAGTGTGTATCCCTGGATGAAATCCCGGCCAGGGGCAGAGGTGAATGCCTCTGCAGTATTTGCTGATGTGACCCGCCAATTTCTGTATCCCCAGACTTCGTGGTGATTCCTTCCCCCTGCTGGTATGGTCCTCTCTGGACCATGGAGTCCTGAACCGACCATGGTGCTGTGGGTGTGTCTTACTTACTTCCCTTCTGCAGGTTTAGCTGGGAAATGTATCCCATAATAACTCCGCCTCCAGTACCAAAGGCCTCATCATAGATATAGCTAAGATTCTACCACTTCTCACTTTTTAAATAGAATCAGATGTTCCCAGTAAGTGAAGGTTACAGCTATTAAATTCCGGACACAGGAAAGTTACCCAGGTCTGTGTCTCCTGAGGGTATGTGCACTGTGATCATTGCTCTGTCCAAGCCTGTGATATCCACAGAGGTTAATAGGATATTTTCTCTGTAAACCTGAGGTTACAGCTCTTGCCCCTTCAGCAGATTTGTTTTCTTATTCCAAACTACTGTAATTTATAGATTTGTTGTACTAAAAATAATTTTTAGAAAAAGATTAGTCTAATGACAAATCAAATCAAAGATGGTAATTCAAGTGAATATATAAGAAAAGTTTTATTAGGGATTTGTATATCCAGCAGATGACATCGTCCTTTTAGCTTCTGTGGATCATCTAGGGTAAGTCGTTGAACCTCTGTAGGCTGTTTATCTCATGTTCAGATCTTTACTATCTACATATTCAGAATTCTCAAATATATATTTCAAGCTGAGAAGTTTCTTTTTTTTTTTAAATTGAAGTATAGTTGATTTACAATGTTGTGGTAGTTTCAGGTGTACAGCAAAGTGATTCAGTTTTATATACATATATATATATATATATATATATACACACACACACACACCTCTATATATGAATATATAAATACATATAAAAAGAATATACTTTTTCAAATTCTTGTTCATTATTATTACAAGATATTGAATATAGTCTCTTGTGCTATACAGTAAGTCCTTGTTGTTTATCTCTTTTATACACAATAGTACGTATATGTTAATCCCAAACTCCTAATGTATCCCTCCCCCTGACTTTCCCCTTGGGTAGCCATAAGTTTGTTTTCTATGTCTGTGAGTCTTTTTTTGTTTTGTAAATAAGTTCATTTGCATTATTTTTTTAGATTCCGCATAAAAATGATATTTATCTTTCTTTGGCTTACTTCACTTAGCATGATAGTCTCTAGGTCCATCCATGTTGCTGCAAATGACATTATTTCATTCTTTTTTTATGGCTGAGTAGTATTCCATTGTGTGTGTGTGTGTGTGTGTGTGTGTGTGTGTGTGTGTGTGTGTGTATCTATATCTAACATCTTCTGTACATGCCTCTGTTGGTGGACATTTAGGTGGTTTCTGTGTCTTGGCTATTGTGAATATTGCTGCTCTGAACATAGGGGTGCATGTATCTTTTTAAATTAGAGTTCTATCTGGATGTGCTATACGCTGAAAGTTTGTGTTTCCCCAAAGTTTGTATGTTGAAATCTTAACCCCAAAGTAATTGTATTAGGACATGGGACCTTTGGGAGGTGATTAGGTCATAAAGCCAGAGTCCTCATGATTGAGATTAGTGCCCTTATAAAACAGACTCCAGAGAGTTAGCTTGTTTCTCTGTCATCTGAGTTTACAGAGAAAAGATGGTCATAAGGTAATGGGCTCTCACCAGACACTTTGATCTAGGATTTTCCAGCCTCAGAACCATGAGAAACAAATGTTTCTTGTCTATAAGCCACCAGTTTATGGTATTTTGTTATAACAGTTCTAACAGACTAAGACAATATTCAAATTCATTCTTTTGCAGGTGGATATCCAGTTTTCCTAGCATCAGTTGGTGTAAAGACTCTCTTTTTTTCCATTGAATGGTCTTAGCACCCTTATTGAAAATAATTTGACTATATAATTGAAGATTTATTTCTGGGCTCTCAATTCTGTATTATAGGTCTATGTGTTTGTCTTTATGCCAGCACCATAACATTTTCATTACTATAGCTTTGCAGTAAGTTTTGAAACCAGGGAGTGTGAGTCTTCCAACTTTGTTACTCTGTTTCAAGATTGTTTTGGCTATTTGGGATACCTTGATATTCCATATATATTCCAGAATGAAAATTCTAATTATGTAAAAATGTCATTGGGATTTTGATAGAGGTTGCATGAATTTGTGGATCAATTTAGGTAAGTTGATGAATTAATATTAAGTATTTTAATCCATGAACATGGATATCTTTTCATTTATGTCTTCTATAATTTCTTTCAGCAAAATCTTTCTTTGCAGTTTTCATTGTAAAAGTTTTTACTTCCTTGCTTAATTCCAAAGTTTTAAATTTTTGGATGCTATTGTAAATGGAATAGTTTTCTTAATTTCTTCTTCAGACTGTTAATCATTAGTGTGTAGAAATCCAACTGATTTTTATGTGCTGATTTTGTATTCTGCTACTTAGTTGAATTTGTTTATTAGTTCTAACATACTCTGTGTGTGTTTGTGTGTGTGTGTGTGTGTGTGTGTGTGTGTAATATTCAGGGTTTTCTACATATAATATGATGTCATCCTTTCCAATTTGGATACCTTTTCTTTATTTTTAGTAATTAATTGCTCTGGCTAGAACTTCCAGTACCATCTTGACTAGAAGTGGTTAATGTGGCATATTTGCCTTCTTTGATCTTACTGGAAAAGCTTTCAGTATTGCACCTTTGAGTATGATGTTTGCTGTGAGTTTTTTATATCTAGTTTTGTTGTACTGGGGTAGTTTCCTTCTGTTCTTAGTCTGTTGAATGTTTTATCATGAAAGAGTGTTGAATTTTGTCAAATGCTTTTTCTGCATCAATTGAGATGATCATGCAGTTTTTTTCATTAATTCTGTTAATATGGTGTATTATCAATACATAAATCAATTTTCATATGCTAGACCATCCTCACATTCCAAGAATAGTTACCACTTAATCATGGTGTATAATCCTTTTTATATGATGGTGAATTTAGTGTACCAGTATTTTGTTGAGGATTTTTGCATCAATGTTTATAAGGGATATTTGTTTCCAGTTTTTTTTTTTGGTGGTGTTTTTGTCTGGCTTTGTATCAAGGCAATGCTCATAGCATGAGTTAGAAAGCATTTCTTCCTCTCAATTTTTTGGAAAAGTTTGAAAATAATGGTGTTTTAAAAAATATATTTGGTAGAATTCCCTAGTGAAGCTATCAGATCCAGGACTCTTTTTACTGCGAGATTTTTGATTACTGAATCAATGTCTTTACTAGTTATGGCTCTATTCTGGATTTCTATTTCTTCATGATTCAGTCTTGGTAGGTTTTGTGTCTAGGAATTTGTCCATTTCATATGGGTTATCCAATTTGTTGGTATACAGCTGTTCATAGTGTTCTCGTATAATCTTTTTTTTTTTTTCTGTAGCGTTGGTAATGTCCCCACTTTCATTTCTGATTTTTAGTAATTTGAGTCTTCTCTGTCTTTCTTAGTCCATCAAGCTGAAAGTTAGTCTGTTTTATTGACTTTTTTCAAAGGACCAACATTTGGTTTGGTTGATTTCCTGTACTGTGTTTCTAGTCTCTATTCCACACCTCTCTGTTTTAATCTTTATTATTTTTTCCTCTGCTGGTTTTGGGTGTAGTTTGGTTTTCTTCTTCTAGTTCCTTAAGTTGTGAAGTTAGGTTATTGATTTTAGATCTTTCTTCTTTTTTAATGTAAGCATTTACAGTTATAAGTCTTCCCCTTAGCACTGAGTTTTCTGCTTTCCATAAGTTATGACATGTTGCGTTTTCATTTTTACTTCATTATCTCAAGAAATTTTCTAATTTGCCTTCTGATTTCTTCTTTGACTCACTGGATGTTTTGTTCATTTTCCACAAATTTGTGAATTTTCCAGTTTTCCTTCTGTTATTGATTTCTAGCTATCCTATTGCAGTCAGAGAAGTTGCTTTGTATGATATCTTTCTATTTTAATATACTGAGATGTAATTTGTGGCCTAATATAAGTCTATCCTGGAGAATGTCCCATGTGCAGATGAGAAGAATGTGTATTTATCCAGTTGTTGTTGATTAGAATTCTGTATGTGTTAGACCTAGCTGGTTTATTCTTCCTATTGCTTTTTTCATAAACTTTAAACTCTTTAGTATGACACTCAAGTCCTTTGCATTCAACCTCATAACAAGCTGTGATCTGAGACTCATATTCTGCTATTCCCAGGCTCATTCTATACAACAGCCATGAGGAATCTTTGTGTGCGACATGCCCTTTCATCCACTGTTGTCTCTACACAATATATCCTTTCTTCATTCTCTTCTCACCAATTACGAATCTTCTTTGAAAACCCAGAACAAGTATTTTTTCCTCAAGGAAAACTTTTTGAACTTCTGCAGCGTCTCTCCCTGTGCTTCGGTAGCATTGTGTGTCTGCCTGGGTTAAGCGTATATCACACTGTGTTGTAAACGTTTAAAATGTCTATATCTTTTAGACTCTTTTTAAATTCCCAGTGCTAGAACCAAGCTGGTCATATAATTGGAAAACATGTTTTCTGAATTTATATAGAATTTGACATAGTATTTCATTTTTAGCTGCTTAAATCATCAGGCCCAATTCCAGTTGGTGAGAGTTTCAAAGACAAAGACAGTTTCCTTCAATAGAATTCTCATTGCCAGTCTTACACACACACACACACACACCAATGGAAACATTAAATAAAAGCTTAAAGAATGAAAGACTGAACCTCAGTCTTGTTTCCTCCTCTGCTCAAAGCTTCTTTGATGTGGTGTGTACGTTTCCCAGATGAAGGACTTCCTTTGGTCACTGTGTCAGTGGGGGGCCAGGTTTAGTTCTGACAGTCTCTGGGGTTCTTATTTTATAGGTTTATCTGCTCATTGCTCACTGATTAGAAAAGACTGTCACATTGTAGGATAGCTGAGAGTTCAAGATTATTGAGACTACGGGCATATAGTTTTCCCACTTAATATTGCTCTGAAATGGAACGTTAAGCTTGATGTGGATCACATTTCAATACCATCTCTAGCTCTCTGACACTTGCCTAAGTAGCCTTTGTAGAATTTGGCCTGCTATGTAACCAGTGAGCTCTGAAAGGACACCATTGAGGAAGGAGCCATGACATATATTATCTGCTGGGGACAAGTGACACTGCATAAGTGTGCATGACCGGCTTGCTTTGTTGCCTGGCGTGAAGCCCCTTCTCTTAGAGCTGGTCAAGGGAAACAAGGTGACAGAGGGATGCAGGACCGGGTTCTTCATGCAGTTAACCTTGATACGCACACTCTCAATTTTCCCGTACTCCTTGGGGGATCAAATTCCAAACAATGCACTCGACAGATTTTGGCACCCATGCTAGTAACTTCCTAGTGTGGGATGGTGAGAGGCTGGAGCCGTGATTTGATGACCTGCAGCCCTGTGAGGCGTGCCGATAATACTGATAACATTTCATGAGGCTTTTCTCTTCTGTTCTCCCCATTTTCCCCTAAAGTGTCCTTCACCTACCTTATCTACATGGGAGGATGTCCTAGTTTCCAGGGAACAACCTTTCCTTACTCTGTCTCAGAATGCTTACGACCTAGTTGTAAGCAGGAAACCTGTCTTTCACGTGGCGTAACAATTCTGAATAAGAAGCCCCAAAGTAAAGATCACCCACGATAAATGTTACATTTAGTGGATTAAAGCAATATCAGTTTATCATTTCTTGTAATTCCGTGAGTTTGCTGCACCCAGCTCAGCAGTCCCTCTGCTCCGCCTGGTGTTGGGGGTGGGAGTTGCTCCTGCCTTTACAGTCAGCTGGAGGCTCAGCTGGTCTGGAACTTTCCAAAAGACCTCACTCATACATCCAGCAGTTGGTGCTGCTTAAGACGCCTCTCCAACAGCCTCTACTTGCCTCCTTGGAGTCTGGAGACTGGGACCCAGGAGAGTAGAAGTGAAAGCCACCAGGCGTATTAAGGGCTAACCCTAAAGCTGGCACAGTGTCAAGTCGTAAGTCCACCAGGTTCAAGGGAAGGGGAGGAGCTCACACACACAGGCCGGGGAGCAGTTGTTGGAGGCCGTCATTAAGGACAGTATACCTCACTCCAGTTCAATCCAGATGCTTCTCCAGAACACCTTTGCTAGATCGAAGGGCTATAGCCCTTCGATCCCAGCATAAGGGTGGGGAGGAAGGTGTCAGAGCTGGCTGTGTGTGAAGACACTACCTAAGTCTCACACATGAAGAGATTGGAATGAGAAATGTGCCCACAGCATCGTGGTATCACCCCATCAAATGCATCTTTAGCTGGATGCTTCTCTTGAAACACAGGAAACAATAGTTGCAAAGAGCTTTCTGTGATATTTTTGAAGGAGGATCTAATTTCACTTTGAAGAAACTTCCTGTCCCAAACCACTGGTTTTTCTTCTACAAAGAAGCCCTGAGGCAAACAGAGGGTGGTGACGTGTACAGGTAAGAACACAGTACCTGCTGTATGCTTACCTGGCTTTTCCAACATCAGAGGTGCCATCAGAGTAAGTTGAACATCTTCTTGGTCTTTTATTTCCCCACATATGAAAACAAAGGATTTGACTTATATTCTATAAAACTGTCAAGAATGGATCCTGCACTCAATATTTTGTAATAACCTATGAGAGGAAAGAATGTGAAAAAGAATATATATATATATATATATATATATATATATATTCTGAATCACTGTGCTGTATACCTGAAACTAACACAATATGGTAAATAAACTATACTTCAATTGTTTAAAAAAAGGGTCTTGTTTCCCAGGTTTTACTTTGACACTGTAGTCAATCAGCTGTGGCTGTTTTGCCCGAAGTCTTCATTCAGATGCATTTGGCTTTGTGTAGAGAAACATGGGGGGTGACCAGCTGAATGGTTTCCTTTTCCCACAAATGCTTGAGCATATGCTACAGACACGGATTTAGTGTAAACTCAGGCATCATAAGGAACTGTCAATTACCGTTTTTGAAAAATGAACTAAAGCTGCAAGGCATTCAAGTCTAGGTAATGTTGTTTAGTGCTGCACTTCAATGAATAATTCAGCTGTTTTGCACCATTTGTACACAATGAGTGCACATGCTTTGAAAGTATTTCTTTAGCTTTGCCATATTTCCTATTAAATGTGTTCTGAAAATGGAATGCTACGTGTAAATGTATGTCCACATTTGAAGAGTATATGGATTGCAACTGTGTGACCTCGTGAGCGACTGTGCCTCTTCTGTGGGCTATTTTTACACAACTGTGACTAGAAAACTGACTCTCCCTAAAAGGGAGAGCCATTAAAAATGGCTTTGAGAGCAAAATGTTCTCATCTTGAATATATATGTTAGGAAAAGAATAAGTTTCTTGGTTGCAAAGATTGTGTTTTTGGTTTATACCTTTATTGTCCATCAGCACATGTTTTAACTTTTTAGGGTTAGTTGAACAACCTCATTTAATTATTTACACTAGTTAAGGAATTCTTTCATCCAGGAGTGAGCAAGTTTGAGTGAGCGATAAATACAGACAGATACATTGACTTACAGGATTCTGGAGTCTGAGAGCCACGTGATCTGCTGTCGGCAAGCTGGACACCCAGGAAAGTCAGTGGTGTAATGCTGTCCGAGTCCAGAGCCCTGAGAACCAGGGGAGCCAGTGCTGTAAATCCCAGGTGAGTTGAGATGTTCCGACTTGAGCTGTGAGGCAGGAAAAAGGGTAAATTCTTCCTTCCTCCACCTCTTGTTCTACTCAGGCCCTCAGTGGATCGGGTGACGCTTCCCCATACTGGGCAGGGCCAACCCCTTCACTGAGTCCACGGATTCAAGTGCTGATCTCATCCAGAAGTCATGTTTAACCTGGGCACCGTTTGGCCAGTTGAGTTGAACCATTAACTTAATAGGGAATTAATAGGGAACGTCGTTGTCCCTATTTCACAGTACTGGACACAAAGAAGGTGCTTAAGATACTTGGTGATAGTCTCTCAGCTAAATCTAGGGCACACTGGTACTTCAATCAACCCAAGAAAACAGGAAAAATAAATGCAGAAGTAAAAGGTTGCTTTATTCAGGCCAGTGTTTGCATAATCACGGAAGTTCACATGCTGTTTTGAATGGGATTTTGACAGGGCAAGTTGGAGAGGGGGGTACGTTTGCAGTCTTACGAGATGGGAAGCTAACATATCAAGAACTTATAACCAGCCAGGCACTGAGCAGAGCTAGATTTTTTTCACAGTGACCTGGGGTGCAAACCTGCCAAGGGGATGGGTACCTGGCAAATGGACATGTGATTGACTCAGCCGCAAAGTAAGCACTTGGTTTCCTAGTTTTAATTTTTCAGTTTTTCCCACGAGTGGACAGGTAACCCTGTAGCCAGGGATTCTAGGGTGGTTGAGATTGGACAGAAAGGCGCCAAATGCCTGTAGGAACGGCAAAGAGAGTTTCCTCGTGGGACCCGATGCTGGATCTTATCTTCCCTGGGTCTTCCGTGAGACAGCCACAGCCTAGCGCTTGTGAGGAGAATGTGCTCAGAAGGACCTGCCACTTATGCAGGCGTCTTAGAGGTCCCTCCTGGCCCTTCACCTGTGCGCCTGTCCTGTAGACAGTCCACCACTGTCATCCTCAGGACGGCCACACTGTAGACGGACTCAGGGGGGCGCCAAGGCTCAGGGAGATCAAGGATGCTGCCTAGCAACAAGGTCTTAAGAGTCCAAGGCAGAATCCCATTGGTCCTTCTGTTGGACTCATGTTTCTCACTCTACTGTAGTGCTTGTGGAGTCTCTTCATCCAGAATCCAGAGGCCTCCAAAGCGCCAAACGCATTTCCGTCTAAATGCAAACTCTTAAGTGTAAATAAAGGTGATTTCTCTCTCGCCCTCCATCTGGATTAGCCGTGCCACAGCTCTGCTTAACTAGCAGAAGTAACCTAAAGGTGATAGTCACATGGAGAATGTACTGATGGGTGATTTTGATTTTTGTTATTTTCCTAAAATGTTCACGATCCGGAGACTTTAAAAAAAATATTTATTTATTTATGGCTGCATTGGGTCTTCACTGCTGCACGCAGGCTTTGTATAGTTGCGTGAGAGGGGGCCGCTCCTCATTGTGGTGTGCGGGCTTCTCACTGCGGTGGCTTCTCTTGCTGCGGAGCACGGGCTCTAGGCGCGTGGGTTTCAGTGGTTGTGGCTCGCGGGCTCTAGAGCGCAGGCTCAGTAGTTGTGGCCCATGGCCTTAGTTGCTCTGTAGCATGTGGCACCTTCTTGGACCAGGACTCGAACCTGTGTCCCCTGCACTGGCAGGTGGATTCTTAACCACTGCGCCACCAGGGAAGCCCCAAGATGTGGAGACTTTTAAATGGTAATGAAAAATGCACAGCCAACAATTATCGTGATTTTCTGGGGGGAGAGAAAAGATGCCCTTAGTTCACGTGAATGCTCTGTTTAACAATAGACGCAGAGAATGGAGAAGAGAAAACCCCAGGTGGGTAAAACCTCTAATTTGAAATTGGATGCACCGTGATGCTCACGCTGTAACAATCTGATGGTGTATTAACGTCCTCGCATATATTGTCGCAAATCGTGCCTTTCAGTTATAATGGCTGCTCCAATAACATAATAGCCGCTCACCTGTAATTATAAGTTTTCAAAGCCTGACATGATCCGAATTGTTTTTCTCTGTACTTTCCAGGCACAGTGACTTTGTGCAGCTATGAGTTCCAAATGGCTTATTTCAACTTTCTCCGTTTCCATACATTGTCTCGTTGCAATTTAAATTCCTCTTGGGTGCGCACAGAGCCCTGGGGGCGGGACCAGGGGTGTTTATCAGATGCCACGTCAACCTTGCGGACTTTGGTGACTTGTGTCAGCTGCTCCCCGCACCACCTACACACATCTAAGTGCTGTTTTCCTCCCTTAATAGATTTAACATAAGTTCTGCCCACTTTCAAGTGTCCTTCTGAATCTCATCATGAGACACATCCAGGCCACCACTTCCTTGTGCCCCATGACCTGCCCCTCGGAGGCCAATGCTCCCTTCCCCACCGGGCTTGGAAGTTGCTCCTAGAAGACCTGCCTGAAAAAGATGCAGAGGAGCCTTTGTCACTGTCACCCTTTTCCCTCCTTGACCCCTGTTCCTACTCATATCCCTGATTCTGAAACAGGAAGGAGAGGACAGATCCCACAAGCCTACTGGAGAGAAAAGTGGAAGGGGCTCTGCTCAGGTCCCAGAACCTCCTCAGAGGGTCTCCTGTTGCTCAGACAGCTTCCTGAGAATCCAGGTACCGTCAGAGGGTACACGTCACGGACCTGGGTCAGGTTGGGAGACAGGATTTCTTAGGTGTGATTAACAAGATGTAAATGGATGAGATGGAGAAGGTTAGCTCGTGGCAAGAGTGTGAGAGGATGAGTGTTGCTTCCCTATCCTTTCTGGCACCGTGAGACACGTTCTGTGGGTGTGTAAGTACACACACATGCACACACCCCCACACGCATGCGGGCATACGGGTGCTGAATATGCCACGTAGCCAATTTCAGATGGAACCGCACTGCAGGAGCCATTCTCTCCTAATTATCACCGAGACGAAAAGGGCAGAAGTCGTTTTGTAGTCAGACAAGGTGGGAATTGGAAGAGAGCCTCCACGACGGAGGCACATCTCTGCTGGAGAAGCAGATTCGTGATGGTTTGTGACTGTGGTTCTCAAGCTTAGCAGCGATCAGTCACATCCCCTACAGGGCTTGTGATAATAGAGTCTGCTGGGCTCCCACTCAGAGTTTCTGATTTTGTAGGTCGGGGTGGGGTGCAAGTTTTGTGTTTCTAAGCGTCCACATGATGCTGACGCTGCTGGTGTGGCGACTTCGCTTTGAGGACCACTGACTTAACGTTGCTACTGCCCACTCCCAGGTGATTCTACCTGTAAAGCTGGAGGCAAGGAGGGTACAGAGCACCCCCTTGGAACTTTGGCCTTGATTCTGGGTAGAACAGGCTGGTACCCAAAGTCTCCCGCAGAGTTCGGCAAGCATCAGGGCCGCCTGGGGATGGGGACGGAAGGTGCATGAGGTCCTGCAGCTTCTTTGGGGTGATGAGGTTGGAGCTCTTCTTGTTAGAACCATCCTCTCGTGGGCCACGTGCAGTGTGTGGTGGGTGGTGAGAGGACTTCCCCAGCAGATGCTGGCGGGGGTTTGGTCAAACAGTCTTAGGGTGGCACACACCAGAAGAGCCTAGCTCAGTGCCTGAGACCACCCAACGTGGAACACGTTAGAGCCAGCATCAGAAATGGGGGCCCGCTCAGACCTCAGCCTCTCTCCACATCAGCTCCTGGCTGAGCTGTAGATACAACCGAGAATATTTCTTTTTTCTACCCAACTGTGCCCATTCAGATAAGCCAGTCCCCTCTCCCTCCCAGCTGCTGCCTTGTGATAAATATATGAAAACCCTGTGGAATTAGGAGCCATAAAAAGAAAAGTGGAGGAGTGAAGAAAAGTACTTGGCAAGGTAATACATGAATTGGGCTTAATTTGTGTTGGGAAGAGGCTGAGTTTTAAAACAGTGACCCGTATTACTAGGAGCTTCAAGATTATTTTCTGCTGCTGATTGAGGAATAGGAGCACAGAAAGGAAATAAATAAGAGTTTTCTGTTCATATGCAATTGATTTGACTTTGACAAGGGGTAGAAAAACTGAGAAGAACTTGACAATTGACTGTGGATTCGTATTTTATCATTTACTCAATAAATGTACAGTTAGCGGCTAATCTGGGTGGTAAATTACAGCAACGGGCTTTGCCTAATCTCAGCAAAAGAGTAATATATTTAAGATATCGAGTGGCTTTCCAGGAGAGACGTGTTTGAAGACCACGCCAAAACCCAAAGTCTAAAATCATTACAAATCAAGTTTCATGAATATTCCACTCTCTCCTCTGCATGGCCCCAAATCTACTGCTTGCCCCACCAACACCCCAAGTACTGGGCGAAGGACGTTGCTTCTAGAACCAACTCCAGGTCAGCCCCCGGAAAAGGGAGGCTGTCACTCCCACTGTGACCCCCTTGCCCCCAGGGCAGGCAATATCCGAGCCTGTGAAAGACTGGCTTTCTAGTCCCAGCCAGGGCGGGGGCAGGGGTGGTGATGCCAGGCTCCCTGTCTCTGCTTTGGAGAAGGGATTGTCCGGTATTGTGAACTTCCAAAGTGGTAGGTGGTCTCTGCCTCCTTCTAAGGTTTATAAAGTGGGAAGTTCCCCGGTAAAAGGGCTCCCAGGCAGGATGACCTAAAAGCAGGCCTATGGCCACCAGCGCCTCTAGTGGACAGATGGGTAAACAGATGGAGGCTGGGGCAGTTCACCATCCCTTCCGGCCCTGCTGCTGATACTGCGCTCTGAGAAGGGAGACCCTGGCTGAGGCCTTTCTCTCCTTCCTGTGTGTGCTCATCTCCATGGCTGTGCCCGAGTGTGGAGCACAGGGCTGGGTCTAGGTTGAGGTTCTGCCATGGAGTGGCTGGGTGGCTCTGGAAGCTCCTTGGCTGCGCGTCCAATACCTCACTGTGAAGTGAGACGACAGCCCCCCCCCGGCCCCCCGGTGCGGTGTAAGGGCGGGTCCTCTCGGTGTCGGCTCCTGGAATGTGCGGGTGTTTCTCCTGGGCATTGTACAGAAGAGCTATTATTGTTCGTGTTAACGCCAGCCACACGGTGGCAATGCCCCGGCAGGGCAGCGGTAATGGAGGCAGTAGGGCCTTCAGCACCCTGTTGGCTCAACGATAGTAGATTTATTGATTTAAAATTATTATCACTACTCAACGAACACACTGGACGGAACTACTGGGCATCTTAACTCCAATCTTATTGGCTGGTTATGTTGCAGCACAGGACGTGAGAGACTTGCTAGCATCACTCTATCACTTGGGGAAAAAAGTGAAAGCTGCTGTTTCTCTGTCCCCAGCCCCGCAAAGCAGGCATGCCTTTCGCTCCAGAGGGAGTCACATACTCGTTTAGGTGTTTTGTATGCGTCCTTGAATACCTCCCTGCAAAAACCATCCAAAACCTAGAAATATTTTTCCAAACTGAAATTGAGTCATACCTACCCCCTCTTTTTTTTAATTATAATTAATTAATTAATTAATTTATTTTTGCTGTGTTGGGTCTTAGTTTCTGTGCGAGGGCTTTCTCCAGTTGTGGCGAGTGGGGGCCACTCTTCATCGCGGTGCACGGGCCTCTCACTGTCACGGCCTCTCCCGTTGCGGAGCACAGGCTCCAGACGCGCAGGCTCAGCAGCCATGGCTCACGGGCCCAGCCGCTCCACGGCATGTGGGATCTTCCCAGACCAGGGCTCTAACCCGTGTCCCCTGCATTGGCAGGCAGATTCTTAACTACTGCGCCACCAGGGAAGCCCCCTACCCCCTCTTGTACGATCGGTTGCTTTTCTTCCCCAAGCAGAAGAGATTGCTGTGTCAGCGCCAGATTCTAGCTCAGGCTTCCAAGTGGCTGCCCAGTTTCCCACTGTGCCTCTAACAGAATTTATTCACCACCCCTGCATTGACGGGCAGTTAGTGCGTTTCCAGTTCTGCCAGAGAGGTGCGATCATCTTTAGCAGCTGTCAGAGACTGGGGGTGAAAGCCTGACTCCATCCTGTCCAGCGCTGGGCTTTGTGCACCCCACGGAGGGTCTCAGAGTCTCAGTTTCCCCCTCTGTGGGGAGGGGCTCACAGGTTATGAGAGGCTTAACGTACAGTAGTGTTTAGTCAAGAGCTTTGAAAGTTACAAATTATAGTGTCCTAACATCTTTGCTGATAACAGCTTCTGTATTAAATAATGATCTCATTCTTCTTTCCAAACTTGTCACTTGAAAATGGGAGAACACGTTCAGAAGGAACAGAAAGCCTTTCAAAGGCCAGGACACAGTTACAGCACGCCTGGCTGGTGGGCACGATGCCAAGTGCGGCTGGCAGCTGAAATTTCTGCGTGTTCCTGCCTCTGGTGGGGAGACTGCGGCCCCAGCCGGGTTTGTCCAGGGCTGGCTGAACTCAGGCCGACAGGCTCTCTTTCTGGAGTGAATCAATACGGAGAGAGCAGTTTTCAAAGGGCCCTGGTCATTTGTAGTCTATTTGCGTTCTGAGTGTTATTTCAGCTCTCTCCCACAGAGCAAATATCAGCAGAGGCAAGGCCATATCTTTTTCATATCTACACAGAAGAAAAGAGACAGTTTAGCACCCTCAGTAAAAGACATAAAGATTCAAGGGTTTGGGGAGTTTTTATGTTTTCTTTCCCCGAGAATTTAAGAAAAGTAAAGCCAAAGGGAGAGAGATGCCTGGAATGGGCAGTGGAAATTCGTTTCTGAATTTAGTCCATACTCTACACATAGACTCTTGACAAGACTGAAAACCCAGTAAGGGTGATGGACATCCCAGCCGGTTCCTTCTCAATCCCTGTGATGTATTTCAGCTCAGGAACCTCCAATCAGCCCGCAACACACCTGGGGGAAAAGCAAAATCAATCCAAATTTAGGCAACTTGGAGTGTACGCTGCCACGTCGACCTGTGAGTGTTTTGTACCCCATACTGGACCACTGACTTTGGCATTTTTATTGAGAGGGAAGAAAGCACGTATTGATGGCCATTCAGTACAGTGCTAGGCAGTATGTATGTAATACTTCTTTTATCCTCTCACATCATTCCGTAAGTTAGGTATCGTTACAAGCATTTTACAAACAAGCATGGGAGCCTCAGTCATGAAGCTACTTGCCTGACAGTGAAGAGGCAGAAGTAAACAGTGGATTTGAAAGCAATTCTCTCTGGACCTGGATCAAGTTCTCCTTCTGTCCAAAGCCATGCAGGGGCTGTAGATGTGGAGTAGATGTAAATACAATCCTCTGTGTGTCCTGCATTTCTGGGTATAACATTCTGGCTTCTTGGTGCCCTAGTGATAGCAAGAGTCCAATTCTTAGGAAGTGTGCTTCATTTTTAAATAGCAATATAGCTAAGTCACCAATAGTTTAGAATTTTATTAACAATAAAGAAAACTGACAGGGTTTGAGTGCCAGGCATTTTCACATATACTCACAAGAAAATCTATGCCTTTATTTACCACCTTCATACCATTTTTTTTTTTTTTTTTTTTTTTTTTTGCGGTACGCGGGCCTCTCACTGTTGTGGCCTCTCCCGTTGCGGAGCACAGGCTCCGGACGCGCAGGCTCATTGGCCATGGCTCACGGGCCCAGCCGCTCCGCCGCACGTGGGATCCTCCCGGACCGGGGCACGAACCCGCGTCCCCTGCATCGGCAGGCGGACTCTCAACCACTGCGCCACCAGGGAAGCCCCATACCATTTTTAATTGGATTTTAAATGATGTAGAGGCCCAGCTGGGTTAGGTAATTTGTCCAGCTAGAAGGAGGCCCATCTGAGGTTAGACTTAGTCTTCTCAATTTCCAGCTCATGCTGTAGTTTGCTTCTGTTCCTGAAAGTGGGGTCTGGCTGCTTGCAGCTCAAAAGCCAATAAAGAGGCAAGGCTGATGTAAAGGAAAGTTTGCTTTATTTTGGAGGCTGGCAACTGGGGGGGGGGAGGGTGGTGTAGAGAGGGCAGACCCCTGTCCAGAGGCCACACACTCCCGATAACCAGTGGGCAAGAGCTGTTATAAGCGGAGGGAGGGGGCGACGTGCAGGAGCAGCACAGTCCGCTCTGACAGTCACCTTGAAGTTGGTCATCGAGGGTCTGATCAGCATCATTTTGACTGTTTTAAGTACAGTTATTCTTCAGTTCCAGGGTCTTTTTGTTCCCATTTCTTTGAGGCCAGTTCTCGGAGTTGTGGCGGCTTATGTCACGGCTACAGTCTGGTTATCACATAGCTCACTTCTTCCACCTGCTGGGGGGTTTCGGTATCTACGAGACGGCTCACAGGCCGTGGCTCAGAATGTTAATCTGTAGCCCTTGAGGAGGAACTAAAGGTTCTTCGCTTTGTTTAATAACTAGACTGTTATTGTTTTGTCCTGTTTGACTGCTTTCCTTTGCTTCTACATCTTCTCACTTCTCTAATTAAACTTCTTCTTTGGCTAAAATTTTTCCCCAGACAAAAGGCAGGCGGAGGACATGGGTTGGGCGGGGAGGACCATAGGATCCTGATCCGTTTCACTCCTGTTTTTCTCACTTGGCTGGAAGGAGTGTTGTTTTTATCTCCTCAAACTGCTTACTTACTTTTCACAGCTTTACTGAGCCACAGTACATGTAATTCACATACAGTACAGTGTAGCGACGTTTAGTACATCCACAGCTCTGTGAAACCATCACCGGAGTCAATCTTAGAATATTTTGATCACGTCAAAACCAATCTGAACAAAACCTTAATTTTTACATATGAGAAGACTGAATACAAGGAACTTTCTCAAAATTATATATAATACAGTTTTTATTTTTGTTAACTCCCAATTTTATAGCTTATGACTAAAACAATAAAATAAAATCAAATCACAGTGTCTGTTACTTGCTGGGCAGGAACCACCAATATTTGCGTCCTGCTCTGAGGGGAATCACAGAATAGAAAAGGATGAGTTTAGGGTTCTGTTCTATTGTGGTTCTTACCAGTTAGCTCTGTAATTTCTCCTCTCTGCGCCTTGTTTTCTCATGTTTAAACTGAGTTTACGATACTTGAAGGGACTCAGATGAGAGCCCTCTGAGTAGAATGACTCGGCAAAGCCACAGTTCCACGCTCTCCCATTTATTCGGTGTCGCTACGTTCTAGGTTCTTAACTTTCATGGTTTCTAAACCACCGTTTCTGTGAGATTGTCAGTATCACCAATGAAGGATCCCCAACTCCAGGCCTCACAAATAGAAGGTGATGAAGACAGACGTTTACCGATCCCAGCATTGTCTCTGCATGGCACGCAAAATAGGTTTTAGGGACTGAAATTGAGAAAGGAAGGTCTACTCCAGTTTGGTAAGGCAACAGAGCAGGTATTCTGATTTACTTGCTTATTTATGGCCATTAATAGGGACCTGATGTGTAGGTCCTGGGGAAACAAGAGAGCATGTGCTATTTCATAGGTAACACTTGAACTGGCTGTGAAGGCATAGAATGTCTGTAATGTCCAAAACGCCTTTTTTTTTGTTTCAGACATGGTGAACATTTAAGTGGGCTAAGCGGTTGCTTGACATTTACCTTTTATCTCTTTTAGCTTCCTCAGCTGAAGCTTTTTGTTTGACTGATATCTGGCTTTTGCTGTAGAGCCGTGGACTTTGCTGACGTCACATCAGCTTCCTCTGACTCTGAGGTCTTGGTTCTGATTCACTGAGATCCACCATCCTTGACTTCAAGTCCCATTACTCTTTGCACTTTGGCCTGCAGGCTTGTCACTGACCAGTGAGAACTGAGCCAGGCACGCCACACACACGTAATGACGCAGGACCTGAGCCGAGTGAGGGGGTGGGCCTTCCTTAGGTGTAAAGAGATACAATGTCTATGAAGACATTTCATAAACACTGCCCGTCACCTAATGGTATTCAAAATATATTAGTTTCTTAACGTACATTCCGCTTTTCCTTTTTCTAGTATGTCCTGAGATTCCACTGTCATTAACTGTCCTCTAATCTTGGTGTTGGAATTTGTAAGTACCTAAAAGTTGGGTACTGATCATTATTGCAATTTGTTTTCTTTTTATCTTGGAAATCCTGGGTCTCCAAGATGCTGAGTGTACTCTTTTGCTGACTGATGTGTCCAGGCTCTGACTGTCCTGGGTAGCTATACTCAGGTGGAACCAGAAGGGAGTGATGCCTAGTTGAGAATGAACTTTGGCCTCAATCTAAGGGAAAGTCAGAGCACCCTGCCTGCCTCAGCGGTGCTCAGGTGGGGGCAGGGAAAGTGGTGGGAGCAGAACGTAACCCCACCTAGTGCGGCTTTGAGACGATGCTGGGGGCCACCACTGAACTGCACAGACGCTCTGGCTCAGAGGCTGTTCTGGGCTGGACATTGTCCTATTGTCAGCAGCCACCGAGACAGTCCACCATGACTGCTGTGTGGCGTTTAAAAATAGCCGCAGATCTGGGGCCACTGAAAGCCTCATCAGTGAGGCAGCTTCATCAGCGGCTGAGGGGTCCTACCTCTTGCCACGGCTCCTGGACAGCCATTACTGACGTGGGACTCCAACATGAAGAAGCAACGAGCCCTGCTCTCCGCTCAGTATCCTGAAGAGGACATGGACACTGCTGCTCTTCTGGCTATTTTCTTCCTGAGTACATCCTTTTCTTCTTGAGTAGATCTTTGGGAAGATTTACCTGGTTGGGAAGATAAGACGGTAGCTGAGCAGTTGATTTCAATCTGAGATGGAAATCTATTCAGAATGCAAGCTGGTGAGGGGAGAAGGATGGAGCAAAGGGAAAGAAGAAACTTACCTGAGAAGAAATCTGAACTTTTCTAAGAAAATGTGCCCCTTTCGAGAGCTAAGGACCAGAGGCGGCTGTGTGTTTTATACAGATTCTAGGAAGAGGAGACAGGAGACCTCAGATTATTTTTCTACACCAACTTCTTGTGATTTAGGAAAAGGAGAACCCTAAGTAGGCATGCTTGGAAAAGGGAACTTAGTGTTGGAAGGATGTGGTGACACTGACATTCACAGTCCGCTGGCAGCAGAAACAAACTGGTACAAACCTTTGGAAAGCAATTTGGCCTTATGGGTCAGACACCATTAAGGCACATTTATTTTAACTCAGGAACTGCATTTGGATGTTTCTTTCCTAAGGAAATTGTCCAAAAACATGGGAAAGCTGTTTACACAAAGATGCTGTTGGAAGATTTTTTTCCTAATTTTTAAGAGAGATGAATTCTCATCTATAATGGAATGATTATGTAAATGCATATCATGTTTACTCACTGGAATTTTAAGCAGCAATTTAAAAGAATAAATAGCAAGCTTGAAAATGTTTATGATTTTATGTTAAATGAACAGGTAGATTATATCCTGCAGAATAATGGAATGAATGCCTATTGCTAAAACAGAGTTATAAATTAATATAGAAAATTTTAAGTCTGTCACATATGATAAATCCTCCAGTGTCTTTAAAGCAGTGGCTCTGAAGCCGTATTAACTGCAGAGTAGTTTTTATTCCTCTTTTTAACTACTTGAGACACAATACTTGGGAAGTTAATATGCCTCCAATCTTGAGTAAGTATGGTCCTCTGTAAACAAGCAGAGATGCAGAAAGCTTAGGAATACTCTTTTTCTTTTTTTTTTTGTAATTTACCAGATGACTCAGCAATTTCACTCCTAAGTACCTTCCTAAAGTGGTGAAACACAACATATATTCATACAAAGACTTGCCTGTGAATGTTCATAACAGGGTTATTCATAATAGCCAAAAGGTAAAAACAATCCAAATGTTCAACAATCGGTGAATGGGTAAAGAAAATGTAGTACAGTAAGTCCCCTACATACGAACTTTCAGGTTGTAAGCTTTCAAAGATGCGTGCATCCTCTACAGGGCGTTGTGCTTTCGTGTACTTTACTGTACAGGACTGTATAACAGAGTACAGTAGTACCGCGTCTTTATTTCAAGCTAGATCTGCAAGAGGACAGCTTCATTGACCTCCTTGCTGTGCAACACGAGGAGCTGACTAATGAAGACCTGATGGAACTGGAGGCCCAGAGGAAGGACGAAGAGAGACAAGAGCAAGAAGAAGTCACTGAAGAACGGAAGCGATTCGCGACGCCGGAAACGGCAAGGGAATTTCCTTTATCTGAGGAGACACCGTTAGCTTTTGAGGCACAGCACCCGAATGCGGAACGGTACACGGAGGTTGCAGCAGCCGTTCAGAAGGCAATCCAGTGCTACCGTGCCATCTAAGACGAGAAGAAAAGAGCTACTACCCAGACATCACTGGATCGTTCTTTGAAGAGGGTAGATACAGTTGAATCCAGCAAGGAACCGGAACCTCAGGCGTGAGTGACACTGCAGCTGGCCCTCCGTTTCCTGTTGCTGACGATCCTTCAGCTCTACCATCTCCCACCCCCTCTCCCTCCTCAGTCAGTAACTCTTCTGCCTGTTCACTCGACGCCGGCCCCTGTGTGCCAGCTGTTGTGCTGGACCACTGTGCTTTTCAAGGTACTGTGTGGTAAGATTGAAAACGTTTTCTTTATTTTTTGTTTGTTTTTTATGTATTATTTGTGTGGAAAGTATTATAAACCTACTACAGGACAGTACTACATAGCCGACTGTGTTAGTTGGGTACCTAGGCTCACTTTGTTGGACTTACGAACAAGTTGGACTTAACAAACGTGCTCTCAGAAAGGAATTTTTCGTATGTAGGGGACTTACTGTATGTCTATTCATTTAAATACTATCCAGTAATTAAAAAGGATGAGGTACTGATACATGCTGATACATACAAACATTTTTTTCTACAGGCATAGAAAACAAACTTACGGTTACCAAAGGGGAAAGGCAGGGGGAAGAATAAATTAGGAGTTTGGAATAAACAGTTACACACTACTATATATAAAATAGACAAACAGACCTACTGGATAGCACAGGGAACTGTACTCAATATTTTGTAATAACCTATAAGGGAAAAGAATTTGAAAACGAATAGGCATACATATATAAATATTTAATAACTGAATCACTGTAAATCAACTATACTTCAATAAAAAGTAAATAAAATTTAAAAAATAAAATGTATTTAGCATGAAATAAATAGAACATATTTTTGAGATTGTCCATGGAGCGCCAAGGTTCCTGTTCACTCTCTATTCAGAATATTAAGTGCTGGAATAAGTGCTGTCTGGTGACACGTACGGTCCCTTTGCCCTCTCTCCCAGCTCGTCTGCCTCCGTGTCCCCCAGGCACCTCTGTGAAGCTGGGGCCACTGAGAGCTGGAGGACTTCTCAGCAGGGCTGTTATACCACCAGCACTACTGTCCCGCCTCTGCTCTATTTCAAGTTAAGCAACACTCCAAAATGCAGACAGGTACCAAGTATAATATGGTAGAGGCTTACGAAAACCTAGCACTCAGACTTAGGGAAGGTTAACATGTCTCCAATTTTTCTGTCATCTCTTGTAAAAAAAAAAAACCTAAGATTTGAGGAAGGCTCCCTCCTACCCCATTCCTGTCCCTCCTTCCCACTGTACAGGGAACCACATGCAAGAAGATGGTGTTCACTTTTTCTGGGTATGTCTTTTTTTTTGATTGAAGTATAGTTGACTTACAATATTATATTAGTTCAAGGTGTACAACTTAGTGATTTTATGCTTTTATAGATTATAACCCATATAAAGTTATTATAAAATATTCGTTATATTCCTCATGCTGTACATCACACCATTGTAACATTTGTTTTACACGTTGTAGTTTATACCTCTTAATCCTCTTCAACTATCTTGCCCCTCTCCCTGTCCTTCTCCCCTCTGGTATCCACTAAGGTCTCTGTATCTGTGAGTTGGTTTCTGTTTTATTCTATTCATTCAGTTCTTTTGATTTATTTTTAAGGTTCCACATATAAGTGAAAAGGTGGTATTTGTCTTTCCCTGTCTGATTTATTTCACTACCATAATACTTTCCAGGTCCATCCATGTTGTCACAAATGGCAAATTTCTTTCTTTTTTTTTTATGGCTGAGTAATATTCTATTATGAATCTATGTCACATTTTTATCCATCCGCCTGTTGCTGGGCCCTTAGGTTGCTTCCGTGATAAATCCCATATATGCTTCTCATGACTCAGGGTGTTAGTAGCTGGAGTAACAGATCACCTAGCTGCGTGAGACTTCACCTGCCCGCACGTGCGTCGGGTCACTTAGTGGGCGGCGGGGTGACCACAGGACGGTGGGTGGACCAGCCGTGGTCTCCAGTCACCCCCCAGGACTGCAGGCTGGCTGAAGCTTATGCGTCCCTCCCTCTGACAGCAATGTGGAAAATCAGGACGGCAGGGACATTTCTCTGCACAAGGGTCTCACTCTTCATTAACAGGAAAAAATTAGAAATCTCCAAAAGATGTCAGCTGTGTATCTTTTGGCAGATTTGGGTTTGGTGCTCTCACTAATGGTAGCTTGGATTCCAACATGATTCCCATCCATGGTAGACATACATTGTGTGACCCCCTGCTCCTGAAACCCGTGTCCATGTCCAGAGGTCATTACTGTGGACACGCTGTAAATCAAGTCAACAGGGAGATGATCCCGGGGGCGGGGCGCGAGCAGGGGGCTGACCTAATCATAGAGCCTTTAAAAGAAAGTGAAGCTGCAGGACTGGAAGAAAGCAAACACCCGCACCATGAACTGCCTGTGGGAGGACTGCCACCCCCTTCCCTAGAGCTGAGAGGGGCTCCCTCCTACAAGCAGCAAGAAATGGGGGCCTTCCGTTCTGTAGTGGCAAGGAAATGAATCCTGCCATCAACCAGTGATCTGGAAGGGCCCTGAGCCTCAGATGAGACTCTGGCTCTTGCTGACACCTGGGCTTCAGCCAGAGAACCCATGTAAGCCCTGCCCAGACTCCTGACCCACCTGCAGAGACAGTGAGATGATACCCAGGTGCTTTTTTACTAAGTTTGGGATGACTTGTGATGCAGCCATAGAATACAAATACACCTCTCAAAGAATCCCTGGCAAAGGCACTTGATCAGTTGTGACTCACAACAGAGCCTCACAGAGGGGTCCATCATCCTTGAATTTATTTCCATCATGTTATTTTACATTTTCTATTTTCCATCTGTTTCCTTTGCTGCTTTTCTTTTCTTCACTTTCTTTAATTAAGCTAATCAATTTTCATCTCTTCACCCCCACTACATACTTTTTCCTGCACTGTTTTTAATTTTCATTCTTAATAGTGGATTGCTCTTAAATAATCTTGACTTAATAAATGCAATTTAAAATGAAGCAATATCACTAAAATTTTCAGCCTTTCCCCATCTTTCATGTCATTATTGTGTAGCATTTTAATATTACTTTGTTTATAATCCTTTCCAAATAGTAACTCTAATTATTATAGTGCTTATAATGGACACATTTTAGATTTATTTACATGTTTTTGACAATGATTTATTTGCTCACTATGGCTCCTTGCATCCCCCCTCCTTGCTTCTTGGTACAAGTTCCTTCTTGCTGAAGTGTAATCTTCAGTAAGGGGGGCCTGGGGTTAGAGTGAGCCAAGGGGGACTTGGAAGGGGAGCAGAATATGCAACCCCAAAATATGCCTCTTTGGCATAAGAATTATTTTGAGCAGCTGAAGATGCTGGAGAAAATCTGAAAAGAAAGTAGAAGTTACCCTTTTGTAAGAGAAATCTACATTAAAAAAATAAATTTATTTATTTTTGGCTGCATTGGGTCTTTGTTGCTGCACGTGGGCTTTCTCTAGTGGCGAGAGGGGGCTACTCTTCGTTGCAGTGCATAGACTTCTTATTGCCATGGCTTCTCTTATTGTGGACCACAGGATCTAGGCCTGTGGGCTTCAGTAGTTGTGGCACGTGGGCCCAGTAGTTGTGGCTCTCAGGCTCTAGAGCACAGGCTCAGTAGTTGTGGCCCACGGGCTTTGTTGCTCCACGGCATGTGAGATCTTCCCAGACCAGGGCTCAAACCCATGTACCCTGCAGTGGCAGGCGGATTCTTAACCAGTAGGCCACCAGGGAAATCCCAAAATCTACATTTATAAAGGAAATGTACATTACAATTACGAAGGGGGCCTCACTTGGAGGAACTATCTCCAGAGCTGTCAGAGACTTACTTTTGCTCTTCAAACATTTTCTCTTCCCACCTTCTCTGGAATCTCTTCCCTCTTTGAAGCCCCAGACCCCTGTCCCTTTCCTCAATGGTACTTAAGCCTCAGTGGTCTTTTGAGTCTATGTCTTTGTGGGCTCCTGTACTTACATACATAATTTAAATTGTTTTTTTTCTCCTTCTCCTGTTAATCTCTCTTTTGTCAATTTAATTTTTAGACCAGCCACAGAAACTAGAAAGGCAGAAGGGAAGATTTTATTTCTCTACAGCACTCAGCTTGGGCACAAAATTTAAGGAGGTAACAAAAGAACTCAGTAATCAAGATAAATAATGTATTAATTCAACATTTTGAAAATCATAACTAATGCAAAACCTTTATGGTGATGATACCAAGCGGAACCCTGTGGGGCTTCTAGGCACAAAAGCCTTTCTGTGTCCCCCATTTCTTTGATTAGAGAAATAGGCTTCATTCAGCCTCCAGGACCTTCCCTGAGTTCCAAAGGGCAGGTTCAAACAGATGCTAATCAGGGAAGGGGATGCAGGGACAAGGGAGGAGCAGTCAAGAAACAACAGTGCAGCCTGGGGGCAGGGTCCTGGTTCCCCCTCAAGGGATTCATATAACAATACCTCTCCCACCAGGTGGGAGAAGCTAACTGTGTGCTGCCCACAAGCATGTAGACCCCAGACCAGTTGGAATCAGAGGTTGATGATGCCAACTCCCACTTACCTCCCCACCAGCCCATCAGAAGAGTGTCCGTGAGCCGATCACACCCCCTTTGAACCATTCCTATAAAACTCCTCACTAGCCCCTCCAAGTTGGGACACACAGTTCTGAGGGCATTAGCCTGCTGTGGCCCCCTTTGCCTGGCAAAGCAATAAAGCTATCCTTTTCTACTTCACCCAAAACTCTGTCTCCAAGATTTAATTCAGTGTCAGGGTACAGAAGCCAGATTTGGCTTCCCTGACAAAATATCAAAATTTTAAATGAAGACAGACTGTTACTTGTGTCATGACCCTGTGTAATTCTGCAAGGAACAGACCTCTCCAGTCAGCCTGTGGCTCCTGGCAGGAACCAGTTCTTTGGGTATTATGACTCTTGGGTGACTTTTGGTTTGAATACCCACGTTATGGAGACTTTCCTTCCCAGAGGTCACCTGAGAACATGGCTTGGATGCAGTGAGAATGGTCTCCCTGGTTTCCACCACCCAGGTGTACACGTTGTCAGACATGCATCTGCAGGTGGCCCATCAGACTGTGGGCCTGAGACACTTTCCTACTGACAGTCTTCAGCTCCCATGCGAGTGTCGAAACCTAAGTGATGTCCTTTCCCGTTGCATTTGCCACCCATGGTGACTTGGTTTATTTCTTTACAGCTACCTTTGGGAGTGACTTTGGATAATGGTGGGTGCCTCTTTTGTACTCTTTTGGAGACACCTCTTCCATCCATTGTTAAGCCATGAAAATGAGACAGGAGGACAGCTGTTTTGGAAAAGGATGAGAGAACAGCCTTGGGCAAAACAGGCCTTGCAGCTAAAGGACAAAGGCCCTGGGGGCCTGAGTCCCAGAGACAAAAACCAGGCTCACAGGAATAAAAGATTAACTTTATCTCTGTTACACTCAGGAGTACACCTAGTTGCCACAAGACAAGATGCTCAACCATACATTTAACCTTATCTGTTCCTGTGCTTTCTTGCATAAAATTCTCAAGCACACATTTCCCCTCACAGAAGACCTCCTTATTCCTGGTAACCACCATAGAACCACCTGCTGCTAATCAAAGAAGTTTGACAATTACTGGAAATAATCAGTGATATGAGACAAACCCTCCCTTTTGTTATAAGAGCATCTTTCCCCTTCTGCTCGGGGAGCTGACACGTTTTCTTCCCACCTTCCCCTATGTGAAGAAGCTTTCTCTTTTAATAAAAAGCTTTGCATGCCTAAGGGTCCTGTGGAAGTGTTACTCATTTCTATGGTACTGCTGTCCAAGAATCTGGAAAGGGCCCAGTAACAAAAAGGCTTATTGGATTTGAGTCACATTTTGGAACTGGTATTCCTTGTTGATTCTAAATTCCCAGTGACCACATGACAGATCTTTGAACTGAGAAAGATTTTATATTGAAAAGGATTTTTAGGAGAGCTCCCACCCTGGACAAATATCCTATTAGTACCTATGGGATGATCGAATTAAGCAAAAGGAAAAAAAAAAAGTATCACCTAAATACTCCTTTAACAAAATTAAAGATCACATATCAGATTTAGAACAAAAATTAAAATCCACAACTATCATAAACCCTTTCTAATTTTTTTTAACATCTTTATTGGAGGATAATTGATTTACAATGGTGTGTTAGTTTCTGCTTTATAACAAAATGAATCAGCTATACATATACATATATCCCCATATCTCCTCCCTCTTGCATCTCCCTCCCACCCTCCCTATCCTACCCCTCTAGGTGGTCACAAAGCACCAAGCTGATCTCCCTGTACTATGTGGCTGCTTCCCGCTAGCTATTTTACGTTTGTTAGTATATATAAGTCCATGCCACTCTCTCACTTCCTCCCAGCTTTCCCTTCCCCTCCCCATGTCCTCAAGTATATTCTCTATGTCTGTGTCTTTATTCCTGTCCTGCCCCTAGGTTCTTCAGAACCATTTTTGTTTTCTTTCTTTAGATTCCATATATGTGTGTTAGCACACAGTATTTGTTTTTCTCTTTCTGATTTACTTCACTCTGTATGACAGAGTCTGTGTCCATCTACCTCACTACAAATAACTCAATTTCATTTCTTTTTATGGCTGAGTAGTATTCCATTGTATATATGTGCCACATCTTTATCCATTCATCTGTCAGTGGACACTTAGGTTGCTTCCATGTCCTGGCTATTGTAAATAGTGCTGCATTGAATATTGTGGTACATGACTCTTTTGAAATTATGGTTTTCTCTGGGTATATGCCCAGTACTGGGATTGTTGGGTCATATGGTAGTTCTTTTTTAGTTTTTTTAAGGAACCTCCTTACTGTTCTCCATAGTGGCTGCATCAATTTATGTTCCCACCACCAGTGAAAGAAGGTTCCCTTTTCTCCACACCCTCTCCAGCATTTATTGTTTGTAGATTTTTTGATGATGGCCATTCTGACTGGTGTGAGTGGATACCTCATTGTAGTTTTGATTTGTATTTCTCTAATGATTAGTGATGTTGAGCATTCTTTCATGTGTTTGTTGGAGATCTGTAATCTTCTTTTGAGAAAAGTCTATTTAGGTATTCTGCCCATTTTTGGATTGGTTTGTTTGTTTTTTTTTTTTGATATTGAGCTGCATGAGCTGCTTGTATTTTGGAGATTAATCCTTTGTCAGTTGCTTCATTTGCAAATAATTTCTCCCAAACTAAGGATTGTCTTTTCTTCTTTATGGTTTCCTTTGCAGTGCAAAAGCTTTTAAGTTTTATGAGGTCCATTAGTTTACATTTGTTTTTATTTCCACTTCTCTAGGAGGTGGGTCAAAAATGATCTTGCTGTGATTTATGTTATGGAGTGTTCTGCCTATGTTTTCCTCTGAGAGTTTTATAGTGTCTGGCCTTACATTGAGGTCTTTAATCCATTCTGAGTTTATTTTTGTGTATGGTGTTAGGAGGTATTCTAATTTCATTCTTTTACTTGTAGCTCTCCAGTTTTCCCAGCACCACTTATTGAAGAGGCTGTCTTTTCTCCATTGTATATTCTTGCCTCCTTTATCAAAAATATGGTGAGCATATGTTTATAGGTTTATCTCTGGGCTTTCTATCCTGTTCCATTGATCTATATTTCTGTTTTTGTGCCAGTACCGTACTGTCTTGATTACTGTAGCTTTGTAGTATAGTCTGAAGTCAGGGAGACTGATTCCCCCAAGTCCGTTTTTCTTTCAAAGAATTGCTTTGACTATTCGGGGTCTTTTGTGTTTCCATACAAATTGTGAAACTTTTTGTTCTAGTTCTGTGAAAAATGCCATTGGTAATTTGATAGGGATTGCACTGATTCTGTAGATTGCTTTGGGTAGTATAGTCATTTTCACAACATTCATTGTACCAATCCAGGAACATGGTATATCTCTCCATCTGTCTGTATCATCTTTAATTTCTTTCATCAGTGTCTTATAGTTTTCTACCTACTGGTCTTTGGTCTCCTTAGGTAGGTTTATTCCTAGGTATTTTATTCTTTTTGTTGCAATGGTAAATGGGAGTGTTTCCTCAATTTCTCTTTCAGATTTTTCATCATTAGTACATAGGAAAGCCTGAGATTTCTGTACATTAATTTTGTATCATGCTACTTAACCAAATTCGTTGATTAGCTCTAGTAGTTTTCTGGTAGCCTCCTTTTGATTCTCTAGGTATAGTATTATGTCATCCGCAAACAGTGACAGTTTTACTTCTTCTTTTCTGATTTGGATTCCTTTTGTTTATTTTTCTTCTCTGATTGCTGTGGCTGAAACTTCCAAAACTATGTTGAATAATAGTGGTGAGAGTGGGCAACCTTGTCTTATTCCTAATCTTAGTGGAAATGGTTTCAGTTTTTCACCATTGAGAATGATGTTGGCTCTGGGTTTGTCATTATGGCCTTTATTATGTTGAGGTAAGTTTCCTCTACCCCTACTTTCTGGAGGGTTTTTATCATAAATTGGTGTTGAATTTTGTCAGAAGCTTTTTCTGCATCTCTTGAGATGACCATATGGTTTTTCTCCTTCAATTTGTTAATATGGTGTATCACATTGATTGATTTGCGTGTATTGAAGAATCCTTGCATTCCTGGGATAAACCCCACTTGATCGTGGTGTATGATCCTTTTAATGTGCTGTTGGATTCTGTTTGCTAGTATTTTGTTGAGGATTTTTGCATCTATGTTCATCAGAGATATTGGCCTGTAGGTTTTTTCTTTGTGACATCATTGTCTGGTTTTGGTATCAGGGTGATGGTGGCCTTATAGAATGAATTTGGGAGTGTTCCTCCATCTCCTGTATTTTGGAAGAGTTTGAGAAGGATAGGTGTTAGCTCTTCTCTAAATGTTTGATAGAATTCGCCTGTGAAGCCATCTGGTCCTGGGCTTTATTTGTTGGAAAATTTTTAATCACAGTCTCAGTTCAGTGCTTGTGATTCGTCTGTTTATATTTTCTATTTCTTCCTGGTTCAGTCTCAGAAGGTTGTGCTTTTCTAATAATTTGTCCATTTCTTCCAGGTTGTCCATTTTATTGACATGAAGTTGCTTGTAGTAATCTCTCATGATATTTTGTATTTCTTCAGTGTCGGTTGTTACTTCTCCTTTTTCATTCCTAATTCTATGTGTTTGAGTCTTCTGCCATTTTTTCTTCATGAGTCTGGGTAATTGTTTATCAATTTTGTTTATCTTCTCAAAGAACTAGCTTTTAGTTTTATTGATCTTTGCTATTGTTTCCTTCATTTATTTTTCATTTATTTCTGATATGATATTTATGATTTCTGTCCTTACGCTAACTTTGGGGTTTCTTTGTTCTTCTTTCTCTAATTGCTTTAGGTGTAACGTTAGGTTGTTTATTTGAGATGTTCCTTGTTTCTTGAGGTAGGATTATATTGCTATAAATTTCCCTCTTAGAACTGCATTTGCTGCATCCCAACGGTTTTGGGTCATCATGTTTTCATTATCGTTTATTTCTCAGTAAGTTTTGATTTTTTTTTTTGTGGTAAGTTTTGATTTTGTCTTTGATTTCTTCAGTGATGTCTTGGTTATTTAGTAGTGTATTGTTTAGCCTCCATGTATGTGTATTTTTTGCAGATTTTTTCCTGTAATTGATATGTAGTCTCATAGCATTGAGGTCAGAAAGCATACTTGATACGATTTCAATTTTCTTAAATGTACCAAGGTTTGATTTGTAACCCAAGATAGGATCTATTCTGGAGAATGTTCCATGAGCACTTGAGAAGAAAGTGTATCATGTTGTTTTTGCATGGAATGACTTATAAATATCAATTAAATCCATCTTGTTTAATGTATAATTTAAGGCTTGTGCTTTCCTTATTTATTTTCATGTTGGATGATCTGTCCATTGGTGAAAGTGGAGAGTTAAAGTCCTCTACTATGATTGTGTTACTGTCGATTTCCCTTTTTATGTCTGTTAGCATTTGCCCTATGTATTGAGGTGCTTCTATGTTTCGTGAATAAATATTTACAATTGTTATATCTTCTTCTTGGATTGCTATCTTGATCATTATGTAGTGTCCTTCTTTGTCTCTTGTAATAGTCTTATATTAAAGTCTATTTTGTCTGATATGAGAATTGCTACTCTAGCTTTCTTTTGATTTCCGTTTGCATGGAATATCCTTTTCTATCCCCACTTTCAGTCTGTATGTTTCTCTAGGTCTGAAGTGGGTCTCTCGTAGACAGCATATCTATGTATATTATTTTTGTATCCATTCAGCCAGTCTATGTCTGTTGGTTGCAGCATTTAATCCATTTACATTTAAGGTAATTATCAATATGTATGTTCCTATTACCATTTTCTTAATTGTTTTGGGTTTGTTATTGTAGGTCTTTTCCTTCTCTTGTGTTTCCTGCCTAGAGAAGTTCCTTTAGCATTTGTTGTGAAGCTGGTTTGGTGGTGCTGAATTCTCTTAGCTTTTGCTTGTCTGTAAATATTTTAATTTCTCTGTTGAATCTGAGTAGAGTAATCTTGGTTGTAGCTTCTTCCATTTAATCACTTTAAATATGTGCTACTGCTCCCTTCTGGCTTGCAGAGTTTCTGCTGAAATATCAGCTGTTAATCTTATGGGGATTTCCTTGTATGCTATTTGTTATTTTTCCCTTGCTGCTTTTAATATTTTTTCATTGTATTTAATTTTTGATAGTTTGATTAATATGTGTCTTGACATGTTTCTCCTTGAATTTATCCTGAATGGGACTCTCTGTGCTTCCTGGATTTGATTACCTATTTCCATTCCCATATTAGGGAAGTTTTCAGCTATAATATCTTCAAATATTTTCTCAGTCCCTTTCTTTTTCTCTTCTTCCTCTGGGACACCTATAATTTGAATGTTGATGCATTTAATGTTGTCCCAGAGGTCTCTTAGACTGTCCTCAATTCTTTTGATTATTTTTTCTTTATTCTGCTCTGCAGTAGTTATTGCCACTATTTTATCTTCCAGGTCACTTATTTGTTCTTCTGACTCAGTTATTCTGCTATTGATCCCTTCTAGAGAATTTTTAATTTCATTTATTGTGTTGTTCATCATTGTTTGTTTGCTCTTTAGTTCTTTCATGCCCTTGTCAAACGTTTCTTGTATTTTCTCTATTCTATTTCTATGATTTTGGATCATCTTTACTATCATTACTCTGAATTCTTTTTCAGGTAGACTGCCTATTTCCTGTTCATTTGTTTGGTCTAGTGGGATTTTTTCTTGCTCCTTCATCTGTTGCATATTTCAGTGTCTTCTCATTTTGTTTAAGTTACTGTGTTTGGGGTCTCTTTTTCACAGGCTGCAGGTTTGCAGTTCACGTTGTTTTTGATGTCTTCCCGCAGTGGCTAAGCTTGGTTCAGTGGGTTGTGTAGGCTTCCTGGTGGAGGGCCCTGTTTCCTGTGTTCTGGTGGATGAGGCTGGATCTTGTCTTTCTGGTGGGCAGGACCACGTTCGGTGGTGTGTTTTGTGGTGTTTGTGAACTTATTACGATTTTAGGCAGCTTCTCTACTAATGGGTAGGTTTGTGCTCCTGCCTTGTCAGTTGTTTGGCATAGGGTGTCCAGCACTGTAGCTTGCTGGTCGTTGAGTGGAGCTGGGTCTTAGTATTGAGATGGAGATCTCTGGGAGAGCTTTCGCCATTTGATATTACGTGGAGCCGGGAGGTCTCTGATGGACCAATGTCCTGAAGTCGGCTCTCCCTTTTAGAGGCGCAGTCCTGACACCTGGCTGGAGCACCAAAACCCTGTCAGCCACACGGCCATCATCCAGCTTTAACTACTGTCAACATATGGGAAACTGCAAGCATTTTGACTTGGTTAAAATAGCATAACAATGGGAGTTCCCTGGTGGTCTAGTAGTTAGGATTTGGCATTTTCACTGTTGTGGCTCAGGTTCAATCCCTGGTTGAGCTGAGATCCTGTGAGCAGACACAAAATCTGCTGACACCTTGATCTTGGACTTCCCAGGCTTCTGAAGTTCACTTATAGTTTAATGCAGATGCCTGTGGGCTGTTCTCAGCAGCAGCCCCCTCTTCACAGTGAACACCCCCAGGCCCTTTCTCAGTCTTTTAAAATGTCTCTTTGAAAAGCTCAGTGTTACCAGGAGAATTTACTATAATTTGGATTAAAAAAGTTAGACAGATATGGGAATCAACTCTTACGTAATTAGTGAGTTCTGTATTTACATCTGAATCATGACTAAAATCTTAGAACAAACTCCATTAAATCTCTATTTGCAACTGTCCATATGTTTATATATGTATGTTTTTTTTATATATATATATATACACACACAAATATATATATTATATGACATTATCTCTTACCTCTATTTGTATGATATTACCAAATGAATAAAGCAGTTCTATTCTAAATGGGCTTAGAGAAAAACAAGTGCATATAAATCAAATATTTTAAAAAGTTCCAGAAATATAGGAACCAACCAAAATACTTTTCAAGGTCACATGATTTAGATAAATCTTTGGTAGAGAAACTAGTTTATTCTTGTTGGCTTAATAAAAACAAGTATGCCTTCAGAGTTGTCAATATTAAATAGAAAGCCAACATACAATTTTAATTCTGCTTGTGTTTACTAGTCCAAAAAACGAATGATATATCTACTAGATAATTAAGGTTAGTAAGCATACATTTGATTTTTATCAAATTGAGTCATTGTTCTGACAAACTTTATGTCAAAAATAATTGTGTTTTATAATATGTCTGCGTAAAAGTAGTCCTGCAAATCTTTGGTAATTCAAAACTTTAAAGGCATATTAACTTAAGTTAAATGATGGATATTCATTGAATATTTACTCATTTCTACATAAGATTAAAATATTGAAACATTAGTTAATGAATATAAGTTTAAGTTTTTATGCTTTTGGTTTTTCAGTTTTTACAGAGAGACTTAAGATATTTGGGTGTATTAATAAATATATTCCTTTGCCCCACTGGTAAATTCTTCTATAAAGAAGCATAGACTCTAGAGGTTACGAAATTGTATATTCATAAATTTGCTAATCTACTACAAAAGGCTGATAGCTGACAGACAATTCATGATTGTCTACATCCTATTTTCTCTGGAAAATAAAGGATACTAAGAATTAAGATTTATCAACATTTGTAAATTAAACTACTAATATAATAAGGGTGAAAAATAAATTTGTATGCAAAATATGCAAGGAAAATAAGATGGGTTTTGATAACTACAAGTATACAAGTATGAAATATGAAAGATGTTTTGGTTAAGAAAAATAAAGGAGAATATGTTCTATCTAAGATGACTGTTTAGAGGTTACTTAAAGATTGTTCTGAAATAATAGAAGAAAAATATAATACAAAAACTTGAATGGATATAAAAAAATTGTAAAAGGTTTATGGAAAAAGAGAAGAGAAAAAGAGAGAGAGAGTCTTAAATGGTCAAACTAAGACTGAATGACCTATTACTGAATGCAAATATGTGTGCCCGACGCACAGGGAGGTCACAGTGAAGTGTTAAGGTTTGGAGCAGAGGTTTATGGCAGGACCAAGCAAGGCGAATAGAAGTTTTTACAGGCAAAATTTGGAGTGAAGGCTGCAAGGTATGTGACTTTCTTTTGATTGGTTGGTGGTGAGGTAACAGGGTGGAGCTCCATCTTGTGCTCATCCTGAAGTTGCCATCCTCCTCCTGGGCGGGGACCGTAGTTCAGCAGAAGAAGTCAAAGACGTTGTTACGTATATTCCTTCAGGAGGAACCAGAACCCTGCTTTACTACTACAGTATTTTTTCTTGACTGTTTCGCCTTTGTTCCTGCGTTCCCTCCTTTCCTTGATTAGCAACTGTTTAAATAAGCTCTTTGGAACTCAGGGAAGGTCTCGGAAGCTGAGTGGAGCCTTTTTCCTACAAACAAGAAATGGTGGTGGGGGAAGGGGAATGGAGAGGAGTTGTGCCCAGGAGGGTCCTACAGGATTCTGCTCAGTTTCAATTTTAAAATGAGCTTCAAAATAAAAAAGTGTCCAATGCAAAACTAGAGCTAGGTTTTCTTTACCTGTTAAAATGATAAAATCTTCCTGGAATATTGGTTTGCTATTAATAAGAGGTTGTAAAAAGTTTTTTTTTTTTTTTTTTTTAACTTTTTGAGTAATCTGTCTTAAGAAACAAGGATACTTTGTCTTATCAAAATGATTTCTTTTGCTTTATGTTGTCTTTACCATGTCTTTATTTAGGGAAACCTACTCTCCTCAATAATAAAAGAACTAGAGTTTTTCATCATGTTACCTCATATTTTTTTGAAATGTTTTATTATTACTTTGGTGAAATGGATAATGAAATATTGTTTCACAGTGACCTTGATGCCAGAAACTTGGTCTCTGTACACTTGTGCCAAATCAAATCTCGGAGACAGAGTTTTGAGTAAAGTAGAAAAGAATAGCTTTATTGCTTTGCAAGGCAAAGGGGGACACAGCAGGCTAATGCCCTCAAAACTGTCACCTAAAAATTGGCACTTGCCATCTACTTCTACAAGGATCAAATTATGAGCCACTGCAGTTGCTGACCATCAACACCCCCTGAAAGGAATTCAGAGTGGAGATCAGGAATGAGGCACTCTGTGCTCTGGGAAAAACTGGCAGCTCAGGTCTTCAGATAGATATTTTCAGGAGAAGATTTTATGAGCCCAAGTTTTGTATCTCCTCCTATCTGGAAAAGCACTAAAATCATTCATGGTGACATCTACTCCTTGTGGCTAGCAGTAACCTTCACGAGACCAGCAGCAACCTTCTGCAAAAAATATGTGCTTGGGACTTCCTTGATGGCGCGCAGTGGTTAAGAATCCACCTACCACTGCAGGGGACACAGGTTTGAGCCCTGGTCCAGGAAGATCCTACATGTCATGGAGCAACTAAGCCTGCATGCCACAACTACCGAAGCCTGCTTGCCTAGAGAATGTGCTCTGCAAAGAGAAGCCACTGCAATGAGAAGCCTGTGCACCGCAACAAAGAGTAGCCCCCACTCACCACAACTAGGGAAGCCCGCATGCAGCAACAAAGACCCAACACAGCCATAAATAAATAAATAAATAAATAGATAGTTAGATAGATTAAATAAATGTATTTAAAAAAATATATATGTGCTCGATTGCATGTACTTCTCCTTCACCAAAACCACATATGTACTGACCTTCCCCCTCACCTTTTTGGAGCCGTTTCTCAGAGCTATCTGAAATGCTGTCTCCCAGGTTATAGTCCTCATTTTGCCCCCAATAAAATTTTATTCACAATTCTCACATTGTGCTTTTTTTTTTTTCCAGTTAACAACTGTGTGTCCCAACCCAGGGGAATTTGGTGAGGAGTTTTATAGCAAAGGTTCAAGGGCAGGGTGGCCAATAAGTATCAGGGTTTGTGCAGGGCCTGCGTTCCTTTAATCTGGCCTCAGGTGGTCTCCTGATGAGCTTCTGTGGTTCTCAAAGTTATCAAACTGTGACCTTCTCTCTGAAATGAAAAATGCTTCCTCAAAGTTAACATCTTCCATTTGTTGGCGGTTTTAGTTCTGTAGAAGAGCTCAAAGATATTATATGTATCCCTTGAGGCAGAACCAGGACCCTGCCCCAAGGCTGCACTATTGTTTCACTTGACTGTTCCTCCCTTGTCTCTGCATCCCCTCCCTTCCCTGATTAGCAACTATTCAAATCTGTCCTTTGGAACTCAGGGAAGGTCATGGAGGCTGAAGCCTATTCCCTACAAAAACGGATCAGGTAACACAGAAAGACTTTCGGGTTCAGGAGCCCCATAGGGTCCTGCTCGGTTTCAGCCTGTGATCTTATTTCATCAAATATTAAAACCTTTTTGACGCTTTTGAAAACTTTTCCAAATCAAACTCTAAATGAAATCTTCTTGACCTTGAACTGACAGTGAAATTTCCCAGAGGGCCACTGGAAACCTCAAAGGATTTATTCTCTCACCTTATAAAAAGGGGATGCTAAAACTAATTAGGTTTAATTGATATGCTAAATTGTCAAATAAGAAGAAATACTTAACCTTCACTAGGTTCTGTTTTTATGACTATGTTATTAATAAAGTATTTCAGAAATTATATAAAGTTTCTAGAATTTTATCAATGTCCTTACTGTCCATGATACGTTCTGACATAATGTTATCAGTCATAATTCCAATTATTATGTTAATATGTTGTATGTCCCAGAGACAACCAAATTTCCTTGTTAATTGAATTATAATGAACTCTCATCAGATCCATGACCATTTTAAAATCTTTTGTCATTAACAGAGAGGTATTGTTTTATTCTGATGTTTCTCTAAAATCTTTTCCAGTCAGCTACAGGCCAAAGTTCTTGCTATCATCAAAGGGGGCTGTCTCAGAGACACAGGGAAAGGAATGTGGCAGTTGCTCTGGGGTTCAGGATTCTGATGGCATTAATTACTTAGGGATCATACTGCTGATTTGAGTAAGGATTTCCAGAAGTAAAAATGAAGCAGAGTCCCCCTAAAACTGAGTTCCTCTGCCGAGTTTATGACTAACCTCTCTATCCAAAACATAAACCAAAAACCTTTCTTGCCCAACACCTGTTCCTCTCACAATTGAAGAGTATCAAAGAAGGGGCATTGAAACAGAGTAGGACACAGTGAGGCTTTTCCGGCTACAAAAGCCTTTCCCTGTTCCCTGTTTCTTGTTTGTAGAAAAAGGCTTTAGTCTCCTAGACCCTCCCTGAATTCCAAAGGACAGATTCAAACAGTTGCAAATTAGGGAAGGGTGGGGATGCAGAAACAAAAGAGGAGCAGTCAAGAAACCATAGTGCAGGGTCTTGATTCCTCCTCAAGGGATATACATAACAATATCTTTGAGTTCTTCTGCAGGAACTAAGGCCCCCTTCCAGGTGGAGGATGGCAACCTTAGGCTGAGCACAGATTCCTGGAACACCGCCCTGTTACCTTACCACCAACCAATCAGAAGAAAGTAACATACCCTGCAGCCCTCATCCCAGATTTAGCCTATGAAAACTCTTCCCTGAAAACCACTAGGAGTTCAGGGTTTTTGAGCATGGCCTGCCTGCTCTCTTTGCTTGGTCCTGCAATAAACCTTTCTCTGCTCCAAACTCTGACGGTTCATTTTATTTGGCTTCCGTGTGCATCAGGCACACAAACGTGGGTTCAACAACAATTTGAAATTGATGGGTTTGTGAAATTCCTAACCCAAGAGCAAAAAGGACTGAAATTAATCACATAGGACTGAGTAGACTGATAAAACATGGTTAGGATTCCTCTTATGACTTTTGCTTGGAATATTTTTGGTTCTTTAATGTTTTATTTAATGGATTTAGGAAACATTTTTTTTTCTTTTAAGCTATCTCTAACTTACAATAATTTAGTAGATTATACTTTTATAAATAGCAATCAAACATTAATTTTTCTCTCTACTTATCCCTCCAGAATTCAAGAAATCTTAGTGAATATTTTTATTTTCATAGCAACATAGTTATTTGTATAAGTGCAATAAGAATTTGCTCTTCTAAATGGAATCCTTGTGTATTGTTGGTGGGAATGTAAATTGGTATAGCTATATGGAAAACAGTGTGGAGGTTCCTCAAAAAGTTAAAAATAGGATTACCATATGATCCAGCCATCCAACTTCTGAGTATATATCTGAAGGAAATGAAATTTTATTATATATATAATATATAAAATAAAATTATATATATAATTTATACATATATATGTAATTTGTCCTTAAAAAAGAAGGAAATCCTACCATTTGGGGCAACATGGATGGACTTGGACCTTATGGGCAATATGCTAACTAAAATAAGTCAGACAGAAAAAGCAAAATACTATGTAAACTCATTTATATGTGGCATCTAAAATAGTCAAATGCATAGGAAGAGAGAGTAGATGGGTGCCTATTAGGGCCTTGAGAGTGAAGGAAATGGTGAGATGTTGGTCAAAGGGTATAAACATTTGGTTATAAGGTGAATAAATTCAGGGAACATACAACAAAATGACTATAGTTAACAATACTGTGTTGTGTATTTGAAAATTTCTAATGCTGCTCAAGGCAAGTTCCTGTGCCCAAAGCACAGGGAGGCTGATGCCGAAAGCTCAGTCTCTGTGCACCGATGCCCAGCTGAATCTCAGAGACAGAGTTTTTGGGTGAAATAGAAAAGAATAGTTATATTGCTTTGCTAGGCAAAGGGGGGCACAGTGGGCTCGTGCCCCCCCAAAATATGTGTCCCAACCTAGGAGGATTTGGTGAGGATTTCTACAGCAATAGTTCAAAGGTGGAGTTGCTGACAAGATTATGGTGTGTGCAGGGCCTGCACTCCTTTAATCTGGCCTCAGGTTGTAGGTCTCCTAATCTTTATGGCCCCCTGAATCTCACCTCAGGTGGTTTCTTGGCTGCTCCTCCCTTGTTTAGCAACTGTTCAGCTCTGCCCTATGAAACTCAGGGAAGGCCATGGAGGCTGGTGTCTGTCCTCTACAAACAAGAAACAGGGTACAGAAAGGCTTCAGTGCCCAGAAGTCCCACAGGGTCCTGCTCAGTTTCAAGGCCAAACAAATTGAAATGTCAGAGTTTGGAGCAGAGAAAGGTTTATTGTAGGGCAGAGGAAGGAGAACAGGTGGCTTGTTCTCAAAAATCCCAAACCCCCTGAAGGTTTTCTGGGAGTTTTTATAGGCAAATTTGGGAGTGAGGGCTGCAAGGTGTGTGATTTTCTTCTGATTGGTTGGTTGTGAGGTAACAGGTCAGTGCTCCAGGAATCTTGTTCTCAGCCTGAAGTTACCATCCTCTACCTGAGTTGGGGCCTTAGTTCCAGTGGAAGAACTCAGAGATATTGTGATGCATATTCCTTGAAGGAAGCAGGACCCTGCCCCATTGCTGCAGTGTTTTCTCTTGACTGCTCCTCTTTTGTTTCTGCATTCTCTCACTTCCCTAATTAGCAACTGCTAGGATCTGCCCTTTGGAACTCAGGGAAGGCCTAGGAGGCTGAATGAAGCTTACTTCCTACAAACAAGAAACAGGGGACCCCTACCTTTCTTTGTCACCAGGACACTTATCACCCCAAATAAGTGGTTTCTTGTCTGGAGGTTCCTGCCTTTATTTGTCTGCCCATGGACCCCAACTGTTTACAAGATGCATGGTTTCCTGCCACCTGGCCTGTGGCCCCCTTTCTCTGCTCATATCTAGCTACCTGCTTGCAGTTACAGTACTACAGGTACAATCTGGTGATGATAAATTCTTGACTTGGCTTCATAGCCTTGAGAGACTTTTGAAAGTCCAATTTAAGATTCCTTATATAAGTTCCAACAAAGCATTCTTTAAAACATTTCTGTGATTGATTACCATTATTTCTGACCTTGTGTAAATAAGCAGGCAAAATTGAATGAGATTAGACTTATTTTACAAACAAGACTAAAGTGACAATTCTTATCTGAACAAAAATTAAAGATGAGATGATTTTGATGGGAAATTTTATGTTTCAAGAGAAAACTGTAGTGCATACTTGTGGGTTATCAGGTTTGAGTACTCTATATTGTTTTCAAACATCTTTTCATGCTCTGCTCCAGGAAATAATCATGACTGTGACACAGCCAATAATATCTTAACTAAAAATGCTTTGAGCCCAACATCTAGAAATCTGTCTGCCCTCTGGATACAGAAATGTGTTTTAACCATTAGTCTTTTTTTCCTTTTGTTACCTCTTTATAACCCACATTCTTCATTCACTGGCAGTTCTTTTATCTCACAACTTCTAACTGTAATCTTCCCTCCATAGCAATCTACCCAGTTCTTCTGGAAACTTCTAGGGAAATTTCAGATGGGTAATTGTGGGAGCCATTCAGACCCCCCCAAATTGGTGTAAAGATTATTTTATTTTATTTATTATTATTATTATTATTTTGCGGTATGCAGGCCTCTCACCACTGTGGCCTCTACCGTTGCGGAGCACAGGCTCCGGACGTGCATGCTCAGCGGCCATGGCTCATGGGCCTAGACGCTCTGTGGCATGTGGGATCCTCCCGGACCAGGGCACGAACCCGCGTCCCCTGCATTAGCAGGTGGACTCTCCACCATTGTGCCACCAGGGAAGCCCTAAAGATTATTTTAAATTAAACACATTTGAGATTCAACAGATGCAAAAAGAAACTTCCTCAGAGCTTCCCATATCTCACTAAAAGCAGAAATTTCTGGGAGTGAGGCTGCCATAATCCCTTATCCAGAGGATCATTATGACCATGAAGGAGAAAACAGAGAAGACCAATCACATCTGCATAAACAAACCTTAAGACAAACTTTCTTATTTCCCATTTGTTCTCCTAGAAACTCATTTGCTCTTCTCATATAAGCATTTCCCCCCCCTGCCCCATTAAGTTAGGTATATAAACCCTCATCTTTAGCTGTTTAGAGAGCCACTTGTTTTGTGCATTCCCATATGTATTTGAATAAACTTTGTATTTCCCCCCTGTTAAGGTGTTGGTTTCAATTTAAATTGCAGACCCCCAAACTTAGACCTGAGAGGGTAGAGGAGAAATTTTGCTTCCTGTACAGGCACTAACCTCTCCCAGGTTTTGTCTGAAAATGTCATTGAATTGTCTTCTATCTTAAATGATGGTGTAGATGGATACAATGAGTATTTAGTTTATGGATGTGGGAAATCCTGATGTTGTGTTGTGAAGGGAATGGGATTGAAAAGGAAGGAATTATTATAAAGGCTTTCTCTTATGGAGTCAGTCTGTACTTGATTCCCATGCCATGGAGTACACAATTTTTTTTTTTTTTTTTTGCATTACGTGGGCCTCTCACTGTTGTACCATCTGCCATTGCGGAGCACAGGCTTCGGACGTGCAGGCTCAGTGGCCGTGGCTCATGGGCCCAGCCGCTCTGTGGCATGTGGGATCTTCCTGGACTGGGGCATGAACCCGTGTCCCCTGCATCAGCAGGTGGACTCTCAACCACTGCACCACCAGGGAAGCCCCTACAATTTTTATATAAAATCCCTCAGAGTCTACCAACCATTAGTATCTCTGCACTCAATGAGGCCACCATTACAAGCAGTAAATGTAATGAGTAAACATTGTAATATGTCTGTGTTCAATTTTCATGTATGTCATAATACTCTGAATGCAGTTATAAATAAAGAGATAGATATATGAGGGGGGAGAAAAAAATACATCAAAATGCTTAGGGTATTTGTATTAATATAATAAAATTTGATTTCTTATTATTCATCCATTTTCCAAAATTTTTATTTTTAATTCCAGGAAAGCAGGTACATACTTTTTGAAAATTGGTTTTAGCCTTTGGTGGGGTAATGGCAGACTATGGGAGGGCTCACAACAAGGAGTATTTCCCAGAATTCTGCTGCCAGTGTCCTTGTCCCTGCCGTGAGCCACTGTCACCCCTGCCTCTGCAGGAGACCCTCCAACACTAGCAACCCTAAAACATCTGGGAGGAGGAGACAGAAAATTCTGAGAAAAGAGAGAAGAACAATAACATGTGGCAGACAGGGTCTTGGTGCTCTGGCCGGGTGTCAGGCCTGAGCCCCTAAGGAGGGAGAGCTGAGTTCAGGACATTGGACCACCAGACTCACATAATATCAAATTGTGAGTGCTCTCCCAGAGATCTCCATCTCAACATTAAGACCCAGCTCCACTCAACGACCAGCAAGCTCTAGTACTGGACACCCCATGCCAAACAACTTACAAGACAGGAACACAATCCCATCCATTAGCAGAGAGGCTGCTGAAAGTCATAATAAGTTCACAGACACCACAAAACACACCACTGTACATGGTCCTGCCCACCAGAAAGACAAGATCACGCCTCATACACCAGAACACAGGTGCCAGTCCCTTCCACCAGGAAGCCTACACAACCCACTGAACCAACCTTGCCCATGGGGGGCAACACCAAAAGCTATGGGAAATATGAAACTGCAGCCTGCCAAAAGGAGACCGCAAACACAGTAAATTAAGCAAAACAAGAAGACACAGAAATATGCAACAGATGAAGGAGCAAGGTAAAATCCCACCAGACCAAACAAATGAAGAGGAAATAGGCAGTCTACCTGAAAAAGAATTCAGAGTAATGATAGTAAAGATGATCCAAAATCTTGGAAATAGAATGGAGAAAATACAAGAAACATTTAACAAGGACCTAGAACAACTAAAGAGCAAACAAACAATGATGGACAACACAAGAAATGTAATTAAAAATTTTCTAGAAGGAACCAATAGCAGAATAACTGAGACAGAAGAATGGATAAGTGACCTGGAAGAAAAAAACAGTGGAAATAACTACCACAGAGCAGAATAAAGAAAAAAGAATGAAAAGAATTGAGGACAGTCTCAGAGATTTCTGGGACAACATTAAACACACCAGCATTCAAATTGTAGGGGTCCCAGAAGAAGAAGAGAAAAAGAAGGATTTGATAAAAATATTTGAAGAGATTATAGTTTAAAACGTCTCTAATATGGAAAAAGAAATAGTCAATCAAGTCCAGGAAGTGCAGAGTCCCATACAAGATAAATCCAAGGGGAAACATGCCAAGACACATGTTAATCAAACTATCAAAAATTAAATACAAATCAAAAATATTGAAAGCAGCAAGGGAAAAGCAACAAATAATATACAAGGGAATCCCTATAAGGTTAACAGCTGATCTTTCAGCAGAAATTCTGAAAGCCAGGTAGGAGTGTCAGGACAAATGTAAAGTGATAAAAGGGAAAAGTAAACTACAACCAAGATTTCTCTACCCAGCAAGGATCGATCTCATTCAGATTTGATGGAGAAATTTACGGACAAGCAAAAGCTAAGAGAACTCAGAACCACCAAACCAGCTTTACAACAAACGAGAAGGGAAAGAACTACAATAACAAACCCAAAACAATTAAGAAAATGGTAATAGGAACATACATATCAATAATTACCTTAAATGTAAATGGATTAAATTCTCCAACCAAAAGTCATAGACTGGATGAATGCATACAAAAGCAAGACGCATATAAACTCTGTCTACAAGAGACCCACTTCAGGCCTAGAGACACATACAGACAGAAAGTGAGGGGATGGAAAAAATATTCCATGCAAATGGAAATCAAAAGAAAGCTGGGGTAGCAATTCTCATATCAGACAAAGTAGAATTTAAAATAAAGACTATTACAAGAGACAAAGAAGGACACTACATAATGATCAAGATATCAATCTAAGAAGAAGATATAACAATTGTAAATACTTATGCACCCAACATAGGAGCACCTCAATACATAAGGCAAATGCTAACAGCCATAAAAGGGGAAATCGACAGTAACACAATCATAGTAGGCGACTTTAACACCCCACTTTCTCCAATGGGCAGAACATCCAAAAGGAAAATAAATAAGGAAACACAAACTTTAAATGATACATTAAACAAGATGGACTTAATTGATATTTATAGGACATTCCATCCAAAAACAATAGAATACAGAAGCCAGATGAAGACAGATGGCTTCACAGGAGAATTCTATCAAACATTTAGAGAATAACTAAGACCCATTCTACTCAAACTCTTCCTAAATATAGCAGAGAGATGAACACTCCCAAACTCATCCTACAAGGCCACCATCACCCTGATACGAAAACCAGACAAAGATGTCTCAAAAAAAGAAAACTACAGGCCAATATCACTGATGAAAATAGATGCAAAAATCCTCAACAAAATATACCAAACAGAATCCAGCAGCACATCAAAAGGATCATACACCATGATCAAATGGGGTTTATGCCAGGAATGCAAGGATTCATCAATATATACAAATCAATCAATGTGATACACCACATCAACAAACTGAAGGAGAAAAACCATGTGATCATCTCAATAGATGCAGAAAAAGCTTTTGACAAAATTCCACGCCCAATTTTGATAAAAACTGTCCAGAAAGTAGGTATGGAAGGAACCTACCTCAACATAATATAGGCCACATATGAAAAACCCACAGCCAACATCATTCTCAATGGTGAAAAACTGAAAGCATTTCCTCTAAGATCAGGAACAAGACTAGATTTCCAACCCTCACCACTATTATTCAACATAGTTTTGGAAGTTTCAGCCACAGCAGTCAGAGAAGAAAAAGAAATAAATGGAATCCAAATCGGAAAACAAGTAAATCGGTCACTGTTTGCAGATGACACTGTTTGCAGATGCATAGAGAATCCTAAAGATGCCACCAGAAAACTACAGAGCTAATCAATGAACTTGGTGAAGTAGCAGGATACCAAATTAATGCACAGAAATCTCTTGCATTCCTATACATTAATGATAAAATATCTGAAAGAGAAATTAAGGAAACACTCCCATTTACCACTGCAATAAAAAAATACTGAGGAATAAACCTACCCAATGGAGACAAAAGACGGGTATGCAGAATACAACCAGATGGAGAGATACACCATATTCTTGGATTGGAAGAATCAACATTGTGAAAATGTCTATATTACCCAAAGCAATCTACAGAATCAGTGGAATGCCTATCAAACTACCAATGGCATTTTTCACAGAAGTAGAACAAAAAATTTCACAATTTGTATGGAAACACAAAAGACCCTGAATAGGCAAAGCAATCTTGAGAAAGAAAAATGGAGCTCTAGGAATCAGTCTCCCTGACTTCAGACTACACTACAAAGTTACACTAATCAAGACAGTATAGTACTGGCACTGAAACAGAAATATAGATCAATGGAACAGGATAGAAAGCCCAGAGATAAACTCACGCACATATGGTCACCTTATCTTTGATAAAGGAGGCAAGAATATACAATGGAGAAAAGACAGCCTCTTCAATCAGTGGTGCTGGGAAAACTGGACAGCAACATTTAAAAGAATGAAATTAGGACACTCCCTACCACAGTATACAAAAACAAATTCAAAATGGATTAAATTCCTAAATGTAAGGCCAGACCCTTTAAAGCTCTTAGAGGAAAACATAGGCAGAACCCTCTATGACATATATCACAGCAAGATCCTTCTTGATCCACCTCCTAGAGAAATGGAAATAAAAACAAAAATAAACAAATGGGACATAGTGAACCTTAGAAGCTTTTGCACAACAAAGAAAACCATAAACAAGATGAAAAAAACAACCCTCAGTATGGGAGAAAATATTTGCAAACCAAGCAACGGCAAAGGATTAACCTCCAAAATATAAAAGCAGCTCATGGAACTCAATATCAAACAAAACCAAAACCAAAAACAATCCAGTCCAAAAATGGGCAGAAGACCTAAATAGACTTTTCTCCAAAGAAGATATACAGATTGCCAACAAACACAGGAAAGGATGCTCAACATCACTAATCATTAGAGAAAGGAAAATCAAACCTACAATGAGGTATCACCTCACACCAGTCAGAATGGCCATCATAAAAAAACTACAAACAATAAATGCTGGAGGGGGTGTGGAGAAAAGGATACCCTCCTGCACTGTTGGTAGGAATGTAAATTGATCCAGCCACTATGGAGAACAGTATGGAGGTTCCTTAAAAAATAGAAATACAACTACCATATGACCCAGCAATCCCACTACTGGGCATATACCCTGAGAAAACCATAATCCAAAAAGAGTCATGTACCACAATGTTCATTGCAGCACTAGTTACAATAGCCAGTACATGGAAGTGTCCATTGACAGATGAGTGGATAAAGAAGATGTGGCACATATATACAATGGAATATTAGCCATAAAAAGAAATGAAATTGAGTTATTTGTAGTGAGGTGGATGGACCTAGAATCTGTCATACAGTGAAGTACGTCAGAAAGAGAAAAACAAATACCATATGCTAACACATATGTATGGAATTAAAAAAAAATTGTTCTGAAGAACCTAGGGGCAGGACAGGAATAAAAATGCAGGTGTAGGGAACGGACTTAAGGACTCGGGGAGAGGGAATGGAAAGCTGGGACGAAGTGAGAGAGTGGCATGGACATATATACACTACCAAATGTAAAATAGATAGCTAGTGGGAAGCAGCTGCATAGCACAGGGAGATCAGTTTGGTGCTTTGTGACCACCTAGAGGGGTGGGATAGGGAGGGTGGGAGGGTGACACAAGAGGGAGGGGATATGGTGATATAAGTATAGGTATAGCTGATTCACTTTTTTATACAGCAGAAACGAACACAACAATGTAAGGCAATTTTACTCCTTTAAAGATGTTAAAAAAAACTTGCTGTTAAAATTCAGATGAAAGGGTCATTAATAGTGTGTAAGCCAGGGTCAAGAATTATGGTCTTGCTGCTGGCTGTAGTGTAGGTATTTCTAACCACTTTCTTACTGAGTTCTGAATTCTGTTGAGGTTTTACTGGTTTAAGCCCCACAGATATGATTCCAGTATAACAGTAATATAATAAAAATTCAGTAAATAACTTAGAGTAGGCCCAGTGTACAATCACAAAATGCCAAAGCTCAAGAAAACAGCATCAGGTGCTGACTTATAAAAGAATCACTGTCACTTTTTCATAAAAACATTTGTCTAGCATCACAAACAAGCATAGCACTGGATGTCCTTACTTTGGAGTGTTTCTTGCTCAAATGAAAATGAGGATTGCCTTAGCTCTCATTTCCAGGGTTACAATTCTCACCTCTTCACAGTGACAGGATTCTCAGTTTTGTACTGGGCTCATGGTTGTAAGAGAATAAAGGCAACATTTCAGTCTCCCTTTTTTCTAAGTGTGGCCATTTGACCAAGTTCAGGTCTACAAGGTGGGATGGAAGAGATGCAGGCAGACATCTACCCTTGTAACAAAATTTTAAGTATTGTTGAGTATAGGCCCTTTGCTGTGTGGCAGATCTCTAGAATTGAATCATCTTGCATAACTGAAACTCTGTGTCAATTGAAAAAACTCTCATTTCCCCCTCTCCCTTGCTCCAGATAACCACTGTTCTATTCTCTGCTTCTGTGAGTTTGAACATTTGGAGCATCTCCATGTAAGTGGAATAATGCATCACTTGCCTTCTGTAACTAAAGTTCAATTCTTTTGCTTATATATAAAGAAATGGGATTGGTGGATCATCAGGTAGTTCTATTAATTTTTATTTGTTTTAAATTGAAGTTTAATGGATTTACAATATTGTGTTTCATGTATACAGCAAAACGATTCAGATGTATACATATATGTATATATGTATACATATCTGAAATATATATATTTCAAATTCTTTTCCATTATAGAATATTACAAGATATTGAATATAGTTCTGTGTGCTATATAGTAAATCCTTGTTGTTTATATATTTTATATACAGTAGTGCATATCAGTTAATCCCATACTCCTATTTTATCCCTTCCTTCCCCTTCCTGTTTTGTAACCATAAATTTGTTTTCTACATCTGTGAGTCTGTTCCATTTGGTAATTAAGTTCATTTGTATTATTTTTTAGATTCCACATATGAGTGATTATATGTGATATTTGTCTTTGACTTACTCCACTTAGTATGATAATCTCTAGGTCCAGCCACGTTGCTGCAAATGGCATTATTTCATTCTTTGTAATGACTGAGTAATATTCCATTGTGTATATGTACCACATCTTTATCCATTCATCTGTCTATGGGCACTTTAATTTGCTTCCATGTCTTGGCTGTTGTAAATAGTGCTGCTGTGGATGTTGGAGTCCATGTACCTTTTCAAATTAGAATTTTCTCCAGATATATGCCCAGGAATGGGATTGCTGGATCATAAGTTAGCTCTATTTTTAGTTTTTTAAGAAACCTCCATGCTGTTCTCCATAGTGGCTGCACCAATTTACATTTCAACCAACAATGTAGGAGAGTTTCTTTTTCTCCACACCCTCTCCAACATTTAGCATTTGTAGACTTTTTGATGATAACAATTTTGATTGGTATGAGGTGATAGCTCATTGTGGTTTTGGTTTGCATTTTTATAATACAATAATTAGTGATGTTGAGCATCTTTTCATGTGTGGGTTGGCCATCTATACATCTTTCTTGGAGAAATGTCTATTTAGCCCTTCAGTTCTATTAATTTTTGAGGAACCTCCATAATGTTTTGCATGGTGGCTCTAAAACATTCTCGTCAACAGTGTAGAAGGGTTTTAATTTCTCCACATCTTTGCCAACGCTTGCAATCTTTTGTTTGTCTGATAATAGCCATCCAAACAGGTATGAGGTGGTATCTCATGGTGGTTTTGTTTTGCATTTCCCTCAGGATTAGTGATGTTGAGCAGCTTTTCATGTGCCTGTTAGCCATTTGCAAGTCGTCTTTGGAGAAATGTCTATTTAAGTCGTTTGCCTATTTTAAAAACCAGATTGTTTTCTTGCTTTTGAGTGGTAGGAGTTACTTACATATTTTGGACATTAGTCCCTTATCAGATATATGGCAGGATGGGTAATTTTAGTTGTCACCTTGACTGGGCCAGAGGTGCCCAGATTACATATTATTTCTGGGTGTGTCTGTGAGGATGTTTCTAGATGAGATTAGCATTTGAATTGGTAGACTCAGTAAAGGAGATGGTTCTCCCTAATGTTGGTGGGCATACTCCAATCCATCAAGGGCCTGAATAGAACAAAAAGTGGAGCAAGGAGCAATTCACCCCTTTCGTTTCCTGCCTGCTTGTTGAGCTGGGGCGGTGGTCTTCTGCCTTTGGACCTGGATGTAGATTTACACCAATGCCTCCCCTGGTTCTCAGGCCTTTGGACTAGGGCTGGAAATACTCCACTGGCTTTCCAGGGTCTCCAGCTTGCAGAGAGCAGACTGTGGGACTTCAGCCTCCATAATCACCTGAGCTGATTCCTCATCATAAATCTCTTTATAGTGTCTCTCATAATCAGTTATCTCATAATAAATCTCTCTGGAGAGTCCTAATACATATGGTTTGCAAATATTTTCTCCCATTCCATAGGTTGCATTTTTATTCCGTTGATTGTTTCCTTTGCTGTCCAGAAGATTTTTAGTTTGATGTAGTCCCACTTGTCCATGATATGTAGGCTGGTGGAACAGAATAGAGAGCCCATAAATAAACCCGCCCATAAATAAACCCAGACATATACAATCAACTGATCTTCCACAAGGGTATCAAGAATACACAATGGGGAAATATGGTCTCTTCAACAAATGTAGTTGGGAAACCTTGATATTAACGTGCAAAAGAATGACACTGGAATCCTATTCCATACATATAAACAATTTCAAAATAAGTTAAAGACTTAAACATAGGACTAGAAACTGTAAATTTCCTAGAAGAAAACATAGGAGAAAGCTTCTTGACATTAGTCTTGGCAATAAATGATTGGTTATGACACCAAAATCAGAAGCAACAAATGCAAGAATAAAAAGGGACTACATCAAACTAGATTTGCCTTTTTATATTTAGAATTGCATCCTTCACCTTAGGTTAAGTGTGAGAAGGAGGTGGACTGTGGGTGCTGGTACTGAGCCCTGAGTTAGCACCTAGATGTCACATCTGTACAGTGATTTCTGGAGGAATGACAGTGGACAGGTCTGATCCCTGCCTTCAGAGGGCTTGAAAAGAGGGAAAAAAATTAAATGAAGATACTGAGTAAAAACCTTTATTTTCCCACTTTTCTCAGAGTAACATTTGTCTGCAACTGTATTCTCCTGAGTCAGAGTTTCTTGATTTTTTCTATTTGTCTTTCACTTTACATTGCATTTGCTATTCTTTGATGATGATTTTAGATTTCATTGTAATCATGCCTTAAATTTCTCCAAATTCTGTTTGAAATGGTAGAAATGTAGACACATCCACAGACAGAGAGAGAATGCAGAGAGCTATAAGAGAGAAAGAGGAAACGTGCCTTCACCAAGCTTATACTACAGTCATTTTATATTTAGACTTTACTATAGTCATTTGAGAATATATATTTGAAGAAATAACTTCATTGCAAAAAAAGATGAAATATAAGAAACAGAGAAAAACAATGAAACTTTAACATTTTTCTTTGTTGCGTAGTACTAGAGGAACTGAAATGTATTACTGGAGTGGTTTCCTCTTTGTTTTATATTAAAATTGGACAAGGGAAACCAGGATTGCTATCACTATTCCAATAACTGTAAGACTTCTACTGGTGGGACTGATACTATTTTTTGTTAGTCTCACCTTGCAATATAAATGTTTGGGAGGTCTCCTCCATTAAATTTCAAATGTGTTTAAACAGCTGTGCTTTTAGGAATATATTTACACTGGCATATATTTAAAGGCAATTTTTATAAAAGAGATAGGTAAAAGGTCAAATAGTTCCCAAGTGGCGGTATTTTTTTATCATAGACATTATGTCTACTTTCCCAAAGAAATTATCAAGCAGAGAACTGAATTTGAAATCTTCGAATGATGAAATGAATCCAGTGTCTAGAAAAGTGCTTGAAATGAAGGCTATCCCAGTTCCAAGAGTGAATTCTTGATGGATTCTGTGGCATTTTCTGATAGTAAGAAATGGAAAGGAGAATAGCAATCAGTGTATGATTTAGCCATCTTTCTCTTTTTCCATCACTCATTTATTTATTTCTTTTTATACTTGACTGATTTACTGTGTCTCATTTTCCTTTGTTTTCATTTTTGTTAATTGAAGTATAGTTGATTTAAAACATTGTGTTAATTTACCCCATTGCTCATTTAAAAATCTCCCAATATGCTGCTTTTCTCAAAGTGTTTATTTCAGAAAACACTAACCTTGCAAGATCTTCTAGTAAAAAGTAACAGTGGGACTCTATGTTTGCCCGTGGTCCATCCGGCTGGGTACCCTACTCTTCTGTGGGCATTTATGACACATACCTGCATAGTACGGTCCATGACAGATACAACTGACCTACTGCCACCATTTGCCAGCCTAGAGGTGACTGATTGGTTTCAGTCTATTACAAATGTATTTCCTTAAATGACTGTAGTTTTGGATGTTCCTAAAATCCTTATAAACATTGGCACATCAGCTTTTTAAAAAAATTGGTCTCTCTTCCGAATTTTAAAATAGAGTCACACATTTGAATTTGTGAAAGCATATCATTTCCTGTTTTTAAGATTCTTAGCTTTAAATCCCCATTTGTTGTGGTGGATACAGGAGAAGAGCTTTTAATTCATCACCGTCTAGCGCTCAGTAATGTGGTTGAGGAGACTGAAGATTTTGAACAAAAGACAGGCTTAGTTGAATATGTTTTCTCTAAGTTATGGTAATTCTCTCACTGCAAATTTTAAAACTCTAGTCAGTGAAGCATTTGCATCAGTATTACCCTCTCCACTTATAGAAGAATTTGATTGAATTGATTGTAGAGAAAAGAGAAGCATTCTTGATTTTCTAATATTTCCATTTTGTGCCTTTTGTGGTTATTCATTTGCTTATTAACCCTATATTTCTGGGTACTTGACCACATATCTAATGGATTCCCGTCCTTATACCCCTGCTCCCAGACACTGAGAGGCAACTGTGGTTTAAGTGTTGTGATGAGTGGATGCTGTTATTGTCCTCGAGAATGTGGTCTCTACAAGGATTTGCTGTTCCAGATGTTATTTTTTTCTTTATAAGTTAGATGTAAGGGCCGGAAGGGGGATCAAAACAAAATCTTGTCAGTTCACAGTTGAAAGAGTACTAATACCAATTAGTCCAAACTCAATCCAGAATTCAACTCAAAACATTACACATTTTCACATTTCTTCTGTGACTTGGAAACAAGTCCACTCACCTGTGAGTCAAAATATCTATTACTTTATCACTCTTTACATCTCTTATATGGTACAAAGGAACATTTGACATAAATATCTATTTCAGTTTTACAATGAAATTAACATGTTTCTGAGTTATCTTATTAAACAATTACAATTAGAAGTTTGCTTTTTGTAGGCAGTAGAAAAATGTTTCACAAAATTATATTTCTCTTCTGAATAAAAATCTCTTGTGAGTTTACTGAAGTAAATTTCTTTCACATGAAAAAGTAAAATTAAGGAGAATAAGACCTTCCTGAAATCCTATGACTAAAAGAAACATTAATGTTTTCATTTTTTGGTACAAATATGTTATACATTTTTAAAAATTAGAATCATATTGTTTCGAAATACATTCTACATTGGCTTCAATGTGAGTACGATTTTCCCCATGGCTTTATATCTCTCTAACATGATTTTTAATAGTAGAGTCTTAATATTTAGAGATGTTTTTAAGGAACACATTTATCATATTATAAGAGAAAAGAATGCATATAGTACCTTTCTGTCATCTTTTTGGAGATATTGTCTCTTTTATTTCTTTTTATGTCTTATCTGCTTATGTATCCCTTTAATCATTGAATTATTTTATTTTTCCTTGAAATTTAGAAAGCATGTGCTCCCATTTAAATTCTTTTATGGGCTACTTTAAAGTCATTTTTCAAAAAGAGCTTACTAATATAAGCTAACATCCACAGAGAGATGTGATTTAGCCTACAGCTTCGTATTACCAGTGTTAGAATTAAGCTATAACACAGGATAGAAGACAATATATTTACATTTTAATATATGTAGAATATTTTACCTCCTTACTTCTCTCGTGAATGCTTGTTTGTATGAGCTAGGATGATATTACTTATTAATGTTAAATTGTATCTTCTCTCAAGAGTTACTTTTTGCTTGTATTCTGTTTGGAAGCATGCTCAAATCAATTATTTAGTCATTATTTGTTGAGCTTATAATGGTCACTGCTACTCATTTTATATTGCAATGCTATTATTCTTGAGGTGTTTTTTTTAAGGTTGATTCCAATATTTGTAAGCTCAAATATCCTTAGGTCTATCTCTATGAAAGTTATATTGATAGCTTATTTCTCAGGCTTTTGGATATCTGGGAGGGAGCACAATTTGTTGCCTGCATTCAGGTCTTGTCAGTCCCCCCAAAACTCTGAGATATTGGTCCATGGCCTTCAGTTGCCTCATGTTTTAACTAATAAAAATGCTAATTGTAGGAAACACTGATAACTATCCATGAAGTAGCTATTACCCATCTCTCCCCACACACTCCTTTCTAGCTCATGACACCTACTACTCACTATCGTAAGGGTTCACTTTTGAGAATCCTCTTCTCCAAGTCATGCCTTCATTGTGATCTCACCAGAACCTTCATGAATGCCATCCTGTATCAGCTAGTCAAGGACCCTACTCGAGGAATTCTGCCCTATCCTTCTGGTGTCAGCATATTTTCTCTCTCTAATGGACTGTTTCTTTTAACTCCCCTTCCCACCTAATTTCCCTACAGGCTCTTCAAAAGGATTGTCTGTGCTCATCATCTCTGAATTCTATCTTCCATTTCTCTTCCAAACTTCTTGCAATATGGCATTCACCACCACCTCTGCCAAAGCCACCAATGTCCACCTTACTGTTACGCAGTCATGTGTAAATCCTCATCTCACTTGCCCCCATATAATCATTGGATACAGCTGGGGGTTCCCTCCACTTTGAAATCTTTTTTTGTGTGTGTGTGTGTACGTGGGCCTCTCACTGTTGTGGCCTCTCCTGTTGTGGAGCACAGGCTCTAGACGCGCAGGCTCAGCGGCCATGGCTCACGGGCCCAGCCGCTCCATGGCACGTGGGATCCTCCCGGACTGGGGCACGAACCCGCGACCCCTGCATCGGCAGGCGGACTCTCAACCACTGCGCCACCAGGGAAGCCCCTGAAATCTTTGATCAGGTGGTTTCCAGGACACCGCACTACTGATTTTCCCCTCCCTCACTCATTCCATCTTTCCCATGTATATTGTCTGTATACTTTGCTATGGCCTCATCTCTCCAAATACTTGACATTAGAAAGACTCCAGTGCTCTGTATCACACCAGACTCTTAGATCCAACTATTTATTTTATTTTATTTTATTTTTTAACATCTTTATTTGAGTATAACTGTTTTACAATAGTGTGTTAGTTTCTCCTTTACAACAAAGTGAATCAGTTATACATATACATATGTTCCCATATCTCTTCCCTCTTGCGTCACCCTCCCTCCCACCCTCCCTATCCCACCCCTCTAGGTGGTCACAAAGCACAGAGGTGAACTCCCTGTGCTATGCGGCTGCTTCCCACTAGCTAGCTATTTTACTTTTGGTAGTGTGCATATGTCCCTGCCACTCTCTCACATCGTCACAGCTTACCCTTCCCCCTCCCCATATCCTCAAGTCCACGCTCTAGTAGGTCTGTGTTTTATTCCAGTCCTACCACTAATCTCTTCATGACATTTTTTTTCTTAGATTCCATATATATGTGTTAGCATACGGTATTTGTTTTTCTCCTCTGACTTACTTCACTCTATGACAGACTCCAGGTCTATCCACCTCATTACAAATAACTCAGTTTCATTTCTTTTTATGGCTGAGTAATATTCCATTGTATATATGTGCCACATCTTCTTTATCCATTCATCTGTTGATAGACACTTAGGTTGCTTCCATGTCCTGGCTATCGTAAATAGAGCTGCAATAAACATTTTGGTACATGACTCTTTTTGAATTATGGTTTTCTCAGGGTATATGCCTAGTAGTGGGATTGCGGGGTCATATGGTAGTTCTATTTGTAGTTTTTTAAGGAACCTCCATACTGTTTTCCATAGTGGCTGTATCAATTTACATTCCCACCAGCAGTGCAAGAGGGTTCCCTTTTCTCCACACCCTCTCCAGCATTTATTGTTTCTAGAGTTTTTGATGATGGCCATTCTGACTGGTGTGAGATGATATCTCATTGTAGTTTTGATTTGAATTTCTCTAATGATTAATGATGTTGAGCATTCTTTCATGTGTTTGTTGGTGATCTGTATATCTTCTTTGGAGAAATGTCTGTTTAGTTCTTCTGCCCATTTTTGGATTGGGTTGTTTGTTTTTTTGTTATTGAGCTGCATGAGTTGCTTATAAATTTTGGATATTAATCCTTTGTCAGTTGCTTCATTTGCAAATATTTTCTCCCATTCTGAGGGTTGTCTTTTGGTCTTGTTTATGGTATCCTTTGCTGTGCAAAAGCTTATCCAACTATTTCGTTGACACCTCCACTTGAATATCTAATTTGGCATCTCAGTACTGGAAGAAATTTATTGATTTATCTCCTCCAAATCTATACCTCCACTCCCATTTTTTTTCCTTTTCTCAGTTAGTAGCAACTCCATTTTTCCTGTTGATAGGGTCCAAAATCTTGCAATCATTTTATTCTTTCTTTCATACTCCATACAGAATCCATCAGCATATCCTTTGCCTTCAAAGCATGTCCAGAATTTGGCCCTTTCTCCCACCATCCCTATGACCCTGTTGCAATCCACCATAATATCTGAATGGAGATCTTGTGGTGATCTCCTAACTCTTCCTACTTCTAACCTTGCTCTCTGCCTCGATTCCAGTCTGTTCTCAGCATAGCAACCATTTAGTGTGCCCAACAAATGCCACCACTCTCCTCTCCCCGCCTCACCCCCTGTAATGCACAAAGGCTTTGCAGAGGCCTCAGTGACACCAGACTGTCTGGCTGCTGATCACCTCTGGCATTGTGTCTCCTCCTGAGATCCCCTTGTACACCGCCTGCAGCCACATGGCCTCATTGCCATGTTTTGGAACACATACCTGCTGTTCCAAAGCTCTTCCGCCTGGGATAGCCTCCCCCAGATAGATCTTGCTCCTCCCCATCTCCTCCCCAAACCCTCTCTATTCTTTCTTCAATGTCACCCTCCCAGGGAGGCCTTCATTAAGACCATTTTAAGTTTTGCAACTTCTACTCCTGAGATTTCTTAGTCTTTTTCTCTGCTTTGTTTTTCTCCCCAGCATTTATTAAGTTGCTAATTGTCTGTGCCCCCTATCTCCTCCCACCCCTTCAAAATGCAAACTCTATGAGGATGGAGACTTTAGTCTCTTGTATTATTATTATATTGCCAGAGACTAAGATCGATAGCTGGCATATGGCACTTTACAAAATTTTCAAACAAATTAGAGGTATTGTCTCACAATATACTATGGAAAATTGGTCTAGCAATGTGACAAATATAAAGTTGCATGAACATCTTTCAAAGCTGTCAGTGCATTGCTGGATGTACATACAAACCCATTTGGACGTAACAGCAGAAATATAAATTAGACTTATTCCGTGAATGTGAAACCACATAAAACTCTGCCCATTCTCTTTTTTCTCTTCCTCTCCCAGCTCTCACCTTGCGATGGACACAGACACACCTTCTTTCTCTTGGCATCTGACTGGAGGCTGCCTATGCCCAGGTTCAGTGGACTCAACTTGGTCAATGTCTCTTACTTACACTCATGGTTCAGAATTTATAGTTTCTTAATTTTTTGAAAGCCTGAAGTGAACATTGTTTTGTGTGTGTGCATCCTTCCAAGAACAATGCTCTTCCTATTTATCACGAGTATGACCTTTTATTCCCTGCATACCCAGGGTATCTCTGTCCACTCTCACCACCTCCCAACTTTGCTGAAAGAGGAGTGGTCCGTTCAGTTCCATGCTTGTGCCCAGATGGGGAAGGAGGGGTCTCGTTATTCTCCTGGTTATCAGATCCCTCCTTTTCCATGAGGAGTTTAGATCTGGTGGTGTGTGAGGCTTCTGTTCACATTCCTGCTGTTTTACATTTCCATCATGTGGAAGCTGGGCCAAGGAGAGAGATTCTCTCCTCCTGTACAAGAAGGTAAGAGATTCATTATTTGAGAATCTGGAAAATATCCTTCTTTCTTTCCATATAGAAGAGAGTGAATGCATAACTATCGTCCTTAGGTTGCAAAACTTAATAGTAAACCAATTTATCATAGATTCCCTCCTAACCCTCGAATATAAAGCTCTACAAGATATGTATTTCCACCTCTGGAGGTGTTCAATGCACTGGGATTTCAGTTTGTAGAGCTGATGTGCATGCATGAGGGTTTAAACTGACAAGATGGTCCGAATCCTGAGCGGGAGGGGCAGCTCTCAGGGGCTGGTTGACTTAACGGGAAATGCTGTCTCCTTCTGAGATTTGAGGGAGGAGATACAGACATGAATCAAATTATCATCCTTCCCACCAATGGCCTTGTTCTCCCCCAGGTAGAAAAGTGAGAGGTTACCAGTGTAACCTGCAAATTATAAAGAGTTCCATTTCAGCTTCATATATATGTTGAAATTTATAGAAGTTTCTGGTAGAGTCTAGCAATAGTTTCAGGGTTGTTATGAGAAGCATTTAAGGCCAATTTAAAACTTTTTATAACTGGGATGAGGCAGATTGGGGTATGAATCTCAATTCTTCAAACTTCTAGCCACATGATGTATGCAGAATTCCATGCATAGGTTCTCATATCTATAAAATAAGAAACTATCTTGTAAAGTTCAAAATTGATTGAAATAATGTTCATAAATAACTTATCGGAGGTGATACACAACATACTTGCAATGTGTGCTGGCGATTTATTGGAAAATTATTCATGCTCATAATTGCTATTTTGGTGAAATTGAGGCAGTTGAGTATTAAATTTCTATCTGGATACTGTCATACACTGAGCACCTTTTTTTATTATTTTGTTAATTTGTTTTCCAGAAATGTTTGAAATGGAGTTGATCAGTAGGGTTACTATAGATTTGGTGTCATTGTTGGAATATTAACTCCAGCATTTTTCTATTCCAGCAGAAATGTGTGGTTACCTAGACAAAAAAAAAGGGAAGAATTTATCCAACTTGCAATATCTTCTATTTCATTGGAGAAAACAAAATTAGAATCAGTGTGTTCAGTCAAGGGTGAACCAATAATTCAGTTCCTGAATCAGAAATTGTGCCACAATTTAAAGCATAAATTATGTCCCTCCTAAAATCAATTGAATAAACATGGACTGTTTTATAATATCAAATATATATTGGGTTTTCTTACAGAACAAACTTTTCCTTAGCAAGAGATAATAATTAAACTATCTTTTTCTATCATTAAGCAAACCATATACAGCATCCCTTTAGTTGGTGAAAAACAATGATAGGTTTTTAGCTCTTAGGGGATGCTTTTAGGGTATCATCCCAATGTGAGATAAAAAATTAAAAAGAAAAACACAGACACAAGAAAATGTGGTATAGTATTCCTTGAGTTATACTCCAAAGCGAAGTTACTAGAGTCATCTGTATGCCTCTTTATATTAACCCTCCCTGGAATATTTTTGAGAAGCCACAGTAGAAAAATACTTGAGATATGAGTACATTTTAAAAGGCAAATTCACAACTTGGTGTGGCTGGTCCATGGGACTTCATTCTCTGGAAGACAAGATTAAAATGGGACTTTGTTGTGCATTAGGAAAGGGGGAAGTTGGGCTCGCCCATCCCATGGCCCTGGACCTAGGCTGAGTGTTTGCATGGCTGTTGTAATTCCACCAAGATGCAAGAGTAAACCTCAGGGCTTGTGGGTCTAGTTTTAGATAGCTCATCAATATTTCTGTGCATGAATATTAGAAAGTGATTAACAACTCTGTGATTTCATCTCAAGATTGCTATTTTCTCTCCTCTCAGGGATAAAGTCCAGGCAGCTGTACCCTGTTATTTTATGAAGCTGTAACAGAGTATCTTGAGATTTTGCCATCTTCCTCTGTTCCATTTCAGTGAAATAATAAGCGCATAGGGGAAAATTTCAAAAAAGAAAGAAAGAAAAATTACACTACACTCTAAGATCTACGCCACTAAGTGAAATCTCTGTTCCTCAGACCTTCGATTTATAAATAGTGACAGCTGGTGGAGATGAAGATTTTGTACACGCACGTAGATGTGTGCACACATACCCACACTCATATTTTGTCTTTGTACTTTGACACACATACACATAGACACATCTGTCTGTACACATCATTTGTTTCACTTCATACAGTTTTTAATTTGTGTGTTGTGATGTAGTGAAGTATATTTAGAGAGTTAAAAACTATGAACATATAGGCAAAATGTCATGAACCATCTTCCTAATTAATACACAGTTGATTTAAAGGGTCCAAAAATGAAGCAACATATACCAAGACGGTGATCTCAAAGGCTAGGGAGACGTTGTGGTGCTTATTTTAGTAGAAATTGTGGCCCTATGCAGGAAAACTCAAACTATTTGGAATATCCCCACTTGGGAAAGGCCATTTTATATGAGTTTGAAGTAAGATTTTTGATTGCCAAAACTTTAAAATTAGTTTAATGCAATTTCACAGAACTTTCGGAGAAGCTGACAGCCATCTCCTTCAAGCTCTGTCTCCTTGTGCATGTTCACGCCTACTATTATCCGTGTTCCACAGACCTTTAGCTCTATTCTCCTGACTTTTCCAGTTATATTTTATTGTCTAGGAAGGAAAACATGGAGAACAGATGCTCAGAAGAAGAGAGGGGTCAGGAGACCATGGGGCAGCTAATGAGGAAAATGCCTCCATGATCTTTGCAGTTTTAAACTGTTCTCCAGGCCCCTTGGATGCATGATCTAGTTGAAGAAACAGCTTTAGGGGCTTTGATCCAATTACCACAGAATAACAGATAAAGAAACAGGTTAGGCAGTTCATCAAAAGTGCATTTGCCTCTGTATCTTTTTCTTTTTCCAGATTTCTTTACTTCTAGAGGGCTAGGGGAGACAGACACAGGAGGGATTTTAAAATTCTAACACCCTTTGTTTTTACAATTTGTCAGCAACATTTAGTTCTGAAAAAATTTCAGACATGTAGAGATTTGAAGAAAAGAGTAAACTGATCATCTGTACCCATCTGGTTTCAACAGTTGTGGACATTTTGCAACAATTTCTCTGTATGTGTATTTCTGTCAACCTACCTGTATCTATATGTCTGTCTGCCCTTAGCTGAAAGTTTTTAAATTTAAAAAAAATTACATTTCTAATTAGATTTCTTGAACCTCATTTATTCTACAGTAGTCACCCTATTGTTTTAATTTCAAGGTATTGAATGTGGAGAATATTGAATGTGTCCACCACCCCCATGCTGGACTTGTCTGAGTGATGCCTCGTGGTGACACTCACCTTGTTCCTCCATTGCCTGATTTCCTGTATCACTAAGTAATCACTGTGCTGTACACCTGAAAGTAACATAATATTGTAAAGCAACTAACTGTAATTTTTTTAAAAAGTAGGGTGGGGAAGAGACAGCGATCAAAACCATTCTGTAAACTAGACTACCATCAATGGTAGAATATGCTGTTAAGGGCTAGAAGCTGATTACTGAAGTAATTTTTAATTTGTGTTCTACCTTATTTTTTTTAATTTTTCAATTCAAATTTTCATTAATTTAATTTAATTTAATTATTTTATTTTATTTTTCTAACATCTTTACTGCAGTATAAGTGCTTTACAATGTTCTGTTACTTTCTGATGTATAACAAAGTGAATCAGCTATACATATACATATATCCCCATATCCCCTCCCTCTTGCATCTCCCTCCCACCCTCCCTATCCCACCCCTCTAGGGGTCACAAAGCATCAAGCTGATCTCCCTGTGCTATGAAGCAGCTTCCCACTAGCTATGTATTTTACATATGGTAGCGTATATATGTCAATGCTACTCTCTCATTTCACACCAGCTTACCATTACCCCTCCCCACATGTCCTCAATTCCATTCTCTACGTTGGCATCTTTATTCCTGTCCTGCCCCTAGGTTCGTCGGAACATTTTTTTTTAAGATTCCATATATATGTGTTAGCATACGGTAATTGTTTTACTCTTTCTGACTTCATTCTGTATGACAGAATCTAGGTCCATTCACATCACTACAAATAACTCAATTTTGTTACTTTTAATGGCTGAGTAATATTCCACTGTATATATGTGCCACATCTTCTTTATCCGTTCATCTCGCGATGAACACTTAGGTTGCTTCCCTGGCCTGTCTATTGTAAATAGTGCTGCAATGAACACTGTGATACATGACTCTTTTGGAATTATGGTTTTCTCTGGGTATATGCCCAGGAGTGCGATTGCTGGGTCATATGGTAGTTGTATTTTTATTTTTTTTAAGGAACCTCCATACTGTTGTCCATAGTGGTTATATCAATTTACATTCCCACCAAGAGGGCAAGAGGGTTCTCTTTCCTCCACACCCTCTCCATCATTTTTTGTTTATAGATTTCTTTTTAACATCTTTATTGGAGTATAATTGCTTTACAGTGGTGTGTTAGTTGCTGCTATATCACAAAGTGTATCAGCTATAGGTATACATATATCCCCATATACCGCCCTCTTGCGTCTCCCTCCCACCCTCCCTATCCCACACCTCTAGGTGGTCAAAAAGCACCGAGCTGATCTCCCTGTGCTATGCAGCTGCTTCCCTCTAGCTATCTATTTTACGTTTGGTAGTGTACATATGTCCATGCCACTCTCTCACTTTGTCCCAGCTTACCTTTCCCTGCCGTGTGTCCTCAGCTCCATTCTCTATGTCTGCGTATTTATTCCTGTCCTACCCCTAGGTCCTTCAGAACAATTTTTTAAATTTCATATATATGTGTTAGCATATGGTATTTATTTTTCTCTTTCTGACTTACTTCACTCTGTATGACAGACTCTAGGTCCATCCACCTCACTAAAAATAACTCAATTTAATTTCTTGTTATGGCTGAATGATATTCCATTGTATATATGTGCCACATCTTCTTTATCCATTCGTCTATTGATGGACACATAGATTGCTTCCATATCCTGGTTATTGTAAACAGTGCTGCAATTAACATTGTGGTACATGATTATTTTAAATTATGGTTTTCTCAGGTTATATGCCCAGTAGTGGGATTGCTGGGTAGTATGGTAGTTGTATTTTTAGTTTTTTAAGGAACCTCCATACTGTTCTCCATACTGGCTGTATCAATTTACATTCCCACCAACAGTGCAAGAGGGTTCCCTTTTCCCCACACCCTCTCCAGCATTTATTATTTGTAGACTTTTTGATGATGGCCATTCTGACTGGTGTGAGGTGATACCTCATTGTAGGTTTGATTATCATTTCTCTAATGATTAGTTACGTTGAGCATCTTTTCATGTGTTTGTTGGCAATATGTATATCTTCTTTGGAGAAATGTCTGTTTAGGTCTTCTGCCCATTGTTGGACTGGGTTTTTTTTTATTGAGCTGCATGAGCTGCTTGTATATCTTGGAGATTAATCCTTTGTCCTTTGATTCATTTGCAAATATTTTCTCCCATTCTGAGGGTTGTCTTTTCACCTCGTTTATGGTTTCCGTTGTTGTGCAAAAGCTTTTAAATTTTATTAGGTCCCATTTGTTTATTTTTGTTTTTATGTCCCTTTCTCTAGGAGGTGGGTCAAAAAGGATCTTGCTGTGATTTATGTCATAGAGAGTTCTGCCTATGTTTTTCTGTAAGAGTTTTATAGTGTCTGGCCTTACATTTAGGTCTTTAATACATTTTGAGTTTATTTTTGTATACAGTGGTAGGGAGTGTTCTAATTTCATTCTTTTACATGTAGCTGTCCAATTTTCCCAGCACCACTGATTGAAGAGGCTGTCTTTTCTCCATTGTATATGCTTGCCACTTTTATCAAAGATAAGGTGAGCATAAGGCATGAGTTTATCTCTAGGCTTTCCGTCCTGTTCCATTGATCTATATTTCTGTTTTTGTGCCAATACCATACTGTCTTGATTACTGTAGTTTTCTAGTATAGTCTGAAGTCAGAGAGACTGATTCCTAGAGCTCCATTTTTCTTTCTCAAGATTGCTTTGTCGGGCTTCCCTAGAGGCAGAGTGGTTGCAAGTCTGCCTGCTGATGCAGGGGACACGGGTTCATGCCCCTGTCCAGGAAGATCCCACATGCCATGGAGCGGCTGGACCCATGAGCCATGGCCACTGAGCCTGTGCTTCCGGAGCCTGTGCTCCACAATGGGAGAGGCCACAATGGGGAGAGGCCATGTACCACAAAATAAATAAATAAATAAAAGATTGCTTTGTATATTAAGGGTCTTTTGTGTTTCCATACAAATTGTGAAATGTTTTGTTCTAGTTCTGTGAAAAATGCCATTGGTAGTTTGATAGGGATTGAATTGAATCGGTAGATTGCTTTGTGTAGTATAGGCATTTTTACAATGTTGATACTTCCAATCCAAGAACATGGTATATCTCTCCCTCTGTTTGTATCATTGTTAACTTCTTTCATCAGTGTCATAGTTTTCTGCATACAGGTCTTTTGTCTCCTTAGGTAGGTTTATTCCTAGATATTTTATTATTTTTGTTGCAGTGGTAAATGTGAGTGTTTCCTTAATTTCTCTTTCAGATATTTCTTCATTAGTGTATAGGAATGCAAGAGATTCCTATGCATTAATTTTTTATCCTGCAACTTTACCAAATGTATTGATTAGCCCTAGTAGTTTTCTGGTAGCATCTTTAGGATTCTTTATGTATAATATCATGTCACCTGAAAACAGTAACTGTTTTACTTCTTCTTTTCTGATTTGGATTCCTTTTATTTCTTTTTCATCTCTGATTCCTGTGGCTAAAACTTCCAAAACTATGTTGAATAATAATGGTGAGAGTGGGCAACCATATCTTGTTCCTGATCTTAGAGGAAATCATTTCAGTTTTCACCATTGAGAATGATGTTGGCTGTGGGTTTGTCATTATGGCCTTTATTGTGTTGAGATAAGTTCCTTCTCTGCCTACCTTCTGGAGAGTTTTTATCATAGATGGGTGTTCAATTTTGTCAAAAATTTTTTCTGCATCTATTGAGATGATCATATGGTTTTTATCCTTCAGATTGTTACCATGGTGTATCACATTGATTGATTTGCATATATTGAAGAATCCTTCCATTCCTGGTACAAAACCCACTTGATCATGGTTTATGATCCTTTTAATGTGCTGTTGGATTCTGTTTGCTAGTATTTTGTTGAGGATTTTTGCATCTATGTTCATCTGTGATATTGGCCTGTAGTTTTCTTTTTCTGTGACATCTTTGTCTGGTTTTCGTATCAGGGTGATGGTGGCCTTGTAGAATGAATTTGGGAGTATTCCTTCCTCTGGTATATTTTGGAAGAGTTTGAGAAGGATAGGTTTTAGCTCTTCTCTAAATGTTTGATATAATTCGCCTGTGAATCCATCTGTTCCTGGGCTTTTGTTTTTTTGGAAGATTTTTCATCACAGTTTCAATTTGTGTGCCTGTGATTGATCTATTCATATTTTCTATTTCTTCCTCATTGTCTCAGAAGGTTTTGCTTTTCTAAGAACTTATCCATTTCTTCCAGATTGTCCCTTTTATTGGCAGAGTGTTGCTTGTAGTAATCTCTCATGATCCTTTGTATTTCTGCAGTGCCAGTTGTTACTTCTCCGTTTTCATTTCTAGTTCTATTGATTTGAGTCTTCTCCCTTTTTTTCTTGATGAGTCTGGCTAATGGTTTATCCACCTTGTTTACCTTCTCAAAGAACCAGCTTTGGGCTTCCCTAGTGGCGCAGTGGTTGAGAGTCAGCCTGCCGATGCAGGGGACACAGGTTCGTGCCCCGATCCGGGAAGATCCCATATGCTGTGGAGCGGCTGGGCCCGTGAGCCATGGCCGCTGAGCCTGTGCTTCCAGAGCCTGTGCTCCACACGGGAGAGGCCACAACAGTGTGAGGCCCGCGTACCGAAAAAAAAAAAAAAAAAAAAAAAAAAAAAAAAAAAAAAAATTATAAAAAAAAAAAAAAAGAACCAGCTTTTATTTTTATTGATCTTTGCTATTGTTTCCTTTATTTCTTTTTCATTTGTTTCTGATCTGATCTTTATGATTTCTTTTCTTCTGCTAACTTTGGGCTTTTTTTGTGGTTGTTCTTCTTCTTTCTCTAATTGCTTTAGGTGTAAGTTTAGGTTGTTTACGTGAGATGTTTCTTCTTTCTTGAGTTAGGATTGTATTGCTATAAACTTGCCTCTTAGAACTGTGTTTGCTGCATTCCACAGGTTTTGTTTCATCATGTTTTCATTGTCATTTGTTTCTAGGTATTTTTGGATTTCTTCTTTTGGATTTCCTCTTCACTGATCTCTTGATTATTTAGTAGTGTATTGTGTAGCCTCTATGTGTTTGTATTTATAAAGTTTTTTTTCCTGTAATTGATATCTAGTCTCATAGAGTTGTGGTTGGAAAAGATAGTAGATACAATGTCAATTTTCTTAAATATACCAAGGCTTGATTTGTGAACCAAGATATGATCTATTCTTTAGAATGTTCCATGAGCACTTGAGAAGAAAGTATATTCTATTGATTTTGGATGGAATGTCCTATAAATATCAAGTCCATCTTGTTTAATGTCATTTAAATCTTGTGTTTCCTTATTTATTTTCATTTGGGATGATCTGCCCATTGGTGAAAGTGAGGTGTTAAAGTCCCCTACTATGATTGTGTTACTGTCGATTTCCCCTTTTATGGGTGTTAGCATTTGCCTTATGTACTGAGGTGCTCCTATGTTGGGGGCATAAATATTTACAATTTCTATATCTTCTTCTTGGATTGATCTCTTAATCATTATGTAGTATCCATGTTTGTCTTTTGTAATAGTCTTTTTTGTCTGATATGAAAATCATATGAAATTCTATTTTGTCTGAAATGAAATTGCTACTCCAGCTCTCTTTTGATTTCCATTTACATAGAATATCTTTTTCCAACCCCCCACTATCAGTCTGTACGTGTCCCTAGGTCTGAAGTGGGTCTCTTATAGACAATATATATATGCGTCTTGTTTTTGTATCCATTCATCCAGTCTATATCTTTTGGTTGGAGCATTTAATCCACTTACATTTAAGACAGTTATTGATATGTATGTTCCTATTACCATTTTATTAATTGTTTTGGATTTCTTTTTATAGGTCTTTTCCTTGTGTTTCCTGCCTAGAGAATTTCCTTTAATATTTGTTGTAAAGCTGGTTTTGCGGTGCTGAATTCTCTTAGCTTTGCTTTCTGTAAAGATTTTAATTTTTCCATCAAATCTGAATGAGATTCTTGCTGGGTAGAGTTATTTTGGTTGCAGGTTTTTCCCTTTCATCACTTTAAATTTGTCCTGCCACCCCCTTCTGGCTTGCAGAAATTCTGCTGAAAGTTCAGCTGTTAACCTTTGGGGATTCCCTTGTATGTTATTTGTTGCTTTTCCCTTCCTGCTTTTAATATTTTTTCTTTGTATTTAATTTTTGATAGTTTGATTAATATGTATCTTGACATGTTTCTCCTTGGATTTATCTTTTGTGAGACTCTCTATTCTTCCTGGACTTGATTGACTACTGCCTTTCCCATATTAAGGAAATTTTCAACTAAAATCGCTTCAAATATTTTCCCAGACCCTTTCCTTTTCTCTTCCTCTTCTGGGCCCCCTATAATTCGAATGTTGGTGTGTTTAATATTGTCCCACAGGTCTCTGAGATTGTCCCCAATTATTTTCATTCTTTTTTCTTTATTCTGCCCTGAAGTATTTATTTCTACTATTTTATCTGCCAGGTCACTTATCCATTTCTGCCTCAGTTATTCTGCTGTTGATTCCTTCTAGAGATTTTTAAATTTCATTTACTGTGTGGTTCATCGTTGGTTGTTTGCTCTTTAGTTCTTTTAGGTCCTTGTTAAATGTTTCTTGTATTTTCTCCATTCTATTTCCAAGATTTTGGATCTTCTTTACTATCATTACTCTGAATTCTTTTTCAGGTAGACTGCCTATTTCCTCTTCATTTGTTTGGTCTGGCAGGTTTTTACCTTGCTCCTTAATCTGTTGCATATTTCTGTGTCTTCTCATTTTGTTTGACTTACTGTGTTTGGGGTCTCTTTTTCCTAGGCTACAGGTTTGTAGTTCATGTTGTTTTTGTTGTCTGCCTCCAGTTGGTGAGGTTTGTTCAGTGGCTTTCGTAGGCCTTCTGGTGGAGGGGACTTGTGCCTGTGTTCTGGTGGGTGGGCCTGGATCTTGTCTCTCTGGTGGGCAGGGCCACATCTGGTGTTGTGTTTTGGGGTGTGTGTGAACTTAGTATGATTTTAGGCAGCCTCTCTGCTAATGGGTGGGTGTGTGTTCCTGTCTTGCTAGTTGTTTGACATGGGGCATCCAGCAGTGGAACTTGCTGGCCATTGGGTTGAGCTGGGTCTTAGTGTTGAGATGGAGATCTCTGGGATTGCCCTCTGTGATTGATATTACATGGGGCCAGGAGGTGTCTGGTGGGCCAATGTACTGAACTCGGTTCTCCCACCTCAGAGGCTCAGGCCTGACACCCAGCTGGAGCAGCAAGACACTGTCAGCCACACAGTTCAGAAGAAAAGGGAGAAAACAAGAAAGAAAAAAATAAATAAAATAATAAGTAAATAAATAGTAATTTAAAAAAAGAAGAGAGGGCTTTCCTGGTGGTGCAGTGGTTGAGAATCTGCCTGCCAATGCAGGGGACAAGGGTTCGAGCCCTGGTCTGGTAGGATCCCACATGCCATGGAGCAACTAAGCCCGTGTGCCACAACTACTGAGCCTGTGCACCTGGACCCTGTGCTCCTCAACAAGAGAGGGTGCAATAGTGAGAGGCTCGCGCACCGTGATGAAGAGTGGCCCCTGCTTGCTGCAACTAGAGAAAGCCCTCGCACAGAAACGAAGACCCAACACAGAAAAAAAAATTAATTAATAAACTCCTACCCCCAACATCTTCTAAAAAAAAAAAAAAAAAAAGAAGAGAACACCCAAACCAATAAATCCACCAACCATAACAAGCACTAAAAACTAACATAAGATACACATAAAAACCAGAAACAAATGAGCCACAAACAGCAAACCCGAAGTTTAGTTTCTCCCAATGTACATGGCCTCAATTTTGGGATGATTCGTTGTCTATTCAGGCTTTCCACCGATGCAGGTACATCAAGTTGATTATGGAGCTTTAATCCGCTGCTCCTGAGACTGCACGGAGAGATTTCCCTTTCTCTTCTTTGTTCGCACAGCTCTTGGGGTTCAACCTTTGTTTTGGCCCCGCCTCTGCATGTAGGTCACCTCAGGTATCTGTTCCTGCCCAGACAGGACAGGATTAAAGCAGTGGCTGATTAGGGGGCTCTTGCTCATTTAGGTTGGGGGGAGGGAGGGTCACGTAGTTATATTTGGAATTGTGGGTGCTCCTGCAGCAGCAGAGGCCATAGTGACATTGCAACAGCCTGAGGTGTACGTTGTGTACTCCCGGGGAACTTGTCCCTGGGTCATGGGACCTTGGCAGTGGCGGGCTGCACAGGCTCCCAGGGAGGTGCTGATAGTGACCTGTGCTCGCACACAGGCTTCTTGGTGGCTGAAGCAGCAGTGTTAGCGTTTCTTGCCTTTCTTGGGGGTCTGAGCTGATAGCTGCAGCTCATGCCCATCTCTGGAGCTCCCTTAGGCGGTGCTCTGCCTTCTGTGGGCATACAGGGAAGGAATCCCCTCTCCTCATGCACCCTGAAACAATGGTCTCTTGCTTCTTAGGCAGGTTCAGACTTTTTCCCCAGACTCCCTCCCAGTTAGCTATGCCACACTGGCCCCCTTCAGGCTGTGTTCACACAGCCAACCCCAGTCCTTTCGCTGGGGTCTGACCTCTGAAGCCAGAGCCTCAGCTCCCAGCCCCCACCTGACCCGGTGGGTGAGCAGACAAGCCTCTCAGGCTGGTGAGTGCTTGTCAGCACTGATCCTCTGTGCAGGAATCTCTCTGCTTTTCCCTCTGCACCCTTGTGGCTGTGCTCTCCTCCGCGGCTCTGAAGCTTCCCCTCTCCGCCACCCGCAGTCTCCACCAGTGAGGGGGCTTCCTAGTGTGTGGAATTTTTTCCTCCTTCACAGCTCACTGCCAGAGGTGCAGGTCCTGTCCTATTCTTTTGTCTCTGTTTTTTCTTTTGTCCTACCCAGGTACATGGGGAGTTTCTTGCCTTTTGGGAAGTCTGAGGTCTTCTTCAGGCATTCAGTAGGTGTTCTGTAGGAGTTGTTCCAATTGTAGATGTAGTTTTGACATACTTGTGGGGAGGAGGGTGATCTCCATGTCTTACTCCTCTGCCATCTTGCAGGTTCTCCCTACCTTATTTTTTAAAAAAGATTTAAAGCGGCTTACTGAAATATAGCTTAGTCAAGAGAAATTTAGATAGAGAACAAACTCAGAATAAGGGAATATTAGATGTAGGTAAATAAACTGAAAACAGAGAATAAGATTAGGCTAAAAAGTAAAATTAAATTAAGAAGATGGAAGGAACAAAAGGAGAAAACATTTAAATAAATCATCACTAGTTATGGCATACATACGTTTTTCTCAATAGAAAAGTTATTCCCTAGATGTAAATTAAGTACCATTGAAAAATACATGTATTGTAGTAAGTTATGCTTTCAGTATTTGGTGATTTCTCTTAAAATGATGAAAAGCAGAATTGTGTCATTACAGAAGATGCACTTTTGAGTGGGGCAGATCTCCACTCCCACGTCCCTTCCACTCATATGGGACATGAGAAGGTACCTAACCTATACGAGACTTAGTTTTTATGATTCAAACACTTTATGATTGTTTGGAGGCTAAATAACTTTCCTGTGAAAGTACATAGCAGAGTACCTGGCCCACAATGAATATTCAAATTAATATTCAATTGATATGTTTGTATTCTACATATAATCTTAGAAGAATGGGTGATACCACTTTTTAAGGCATAGATAAAGTTCATTGTATGAAATAGATCAAAAAATCAAAGGAAAATCTAGTTGCTAGTTATAGTTACAAATTTTGAAGCAACAGTTGTGTTCCATAAACATTTGGAATTATTTACGTTGCCCCTTCCAAGTTCAATTTTTATATTATTGTAATTGATGCTGTTCCTGTTTTCTCATTAAGGGGTTTTTAGGTTTTACTCTGAACAACTCTCCCCAGACTAATGGGCCATGAAATACAGTACTCATTTTCTCTAATGCACCATTTATGGTCTGAATAGTCCTTGCGTATTTCACCGTGATGGAGAGCTACTGGAACAGGAAAGCCACTCAAAGGGCCTTGGTGAGGCTGAGAATCTAAGAACGTGACCGCCTCATGTGCCTTGACAGCTACCCAGACCTGGGGATGCATTTCAGGCAGCCCAGTGAAATTTGTGATGGGGGCTTGCTGCTTCCTTGTCCATGTTTTCCACCAAATAGAAGTCAGTTGTCCACTTGTTTCTTTTGCCCCAGGATTGGCAAAATTTCACAGATAAGGGCATGTATCTCTTCACGGGTGTTGTCACGACAAATACAGTTTATTGGTGGCCACTTCTGCATTTTATTTTCCACAGCTGGTCAAACAGATTGCATTTCGAGATGAAATCATGGCTCGTGGCAGAGTAAAACTATGGCAAGGAGAAATGAATGGGGTGAAAAAAAAACTTAAAGAAAAATGATGGGATGTAGGATGTACAGAAATTGCTAGTGAAAAGTCAGAGACCCCTAGAGAATTAAATATGAAAGTCAAAATGCCGATAACTGAAGGCTTGTTTTAAACAAAGAATCATCCCTTTTAGTAACTGCTCTTCTAATAGCATGCATTAGGTTTCAATTTAGCATTTCAAAATTATCAGTTAGTGTCTCAAAGGTTTCAGAAAGTCAGCATCAGTTGAGAGCAATACCTGACAATTGTTTAAGTTTACTCTTGAATTTGGCATGTTATGGGGTGACTCACCGAACAATTCTCTCCTGAAAAAGTTACTTAGAGGAGAATCAGTTGACTTGTAAAGTAGAACTGTATTGTGTGCTCCAAACATGGCACCTGTGATGCTTCTTGCTTTCTAACTATCCTTTGAGAAAATGGGAAACAAAAGGAAGCGAGATGCTAATTTAAAGCAAAGGAAGAAAGAGTGAATGATCCAGGCATTTTCTTATACATTCATCACTGCATGGGCAGCCTGATGGGGAGTCCCGAGGGAGGGGCCATTTACACAGGGAGATTTATTGGGCCAGGCACCGCTGCATGTGTAGGAGCTAATGAAGATGCTAAGAAGAAAGAATTAACTTCAGGAGCAGAGAGGAGAGCTCATTTCAGATAAGGAACCAAGTTCCATTAAATGAAGAAAATGAAAAATAGAGTATGAATGCTATTGCAACTTCTTCAAAAATTTGGGCTGATGGTATTTGGAATTTAAGTCAATTAAGAGTACAAGATGTAGTGTGGCTGTAATTAACCAGTAGTTTAAAAGTGCCACGTATAGAATGTTTCAAAGGGCCCAGTCAGCAGGTTGCTGGTGGTGAACAGGGCGTGCGTCTCGGATGGGAGGTACTCGGATGCTAAGTGCAGCCAGGCGCAGGTCGTAGGGAGCAGAAATGATACCCACGCCATCTGCCAGCCAGGGTATTACCTGACTCCAGCTTGTTTCCAGAGGCAATGACTATAGAGAACGTTAAAGGAAAAAAATAATATGGTAGTTTAAAAATGTTTCCCTCATATTCTGCAGAGCTTTGAATAGGGATGTGTGTGTGTGTGTGTGTGTGTGTGTGTGTGTGTGTTTCTCCTTTTGAATGGAGAATAATTCTCAGTGACTGCTTAGGACTTATCTTTTGAAATTCACCTCTGAAGCATCAGTTTTAGTGATGGCTGCAAGATAATGATCCTGACCTTTCAAACTACTCTTTATTCAGCTAATTTTTCTTTATTTTTCAAATACGGGTGTTTGACCAGTTACGTCACAGATAACATTCCTGGGTGCTACTGTTTTATATTTAAGGTAATTTCTCTATGGTGAGATCTTTAATTAAATCATTCGGGAAGTAGTCATTGAGGCCTCACCTGCCGAGTTGCTTCCTCCCAGTTAGGTGCATTTAAGCCTAGGTTCATGGGAGTTGAAGGAGCCTTAGGGATTGAGGCATGCTGACTCCTCCACCATCTCTAGGCTGTGGAGGGCACGAGACCCTCCACTAGCAAAGACTGAGGGGAAATAATTTTCCTGAGCTAGCTTTCAATTCATGTCTGTGTTGGCAAAATAATGTAAGCTCTTGGGAGAATTCTTCCATTGAATTATTTCTTAGGGATAAATACCCCGGAGTTGGATTAATGGGTCAAAGATTAATAATTTCCTCTTAGCTCTTGAAATGTATTCCCATTATGTTTTCCAAAATTGTACCAATTTACAGGGAAAAATGTTACAGGGAGGAATTACAATGTTACAGGGAGGAAGTAGTGTGATTCTGCATGTCTCATTTTGGATTACAGCCTAACGTGTAGTTAGATTTATGTGAATTTAATAGGTGTAAAATTGAATTTCATTGTTGCTTAAATTTCGATGCTTTCATTACAAATGTTCTTGGATATTTTCCATATGTTTCTTTATTGGGTTTATTTCCTAATTTTTGATGGTTCCACTCATGATAATCACCCATCTATCTATTGGAGTGTTGCTAATTTTCTTACAATTTTAGAACCATTACAATTCTTGTGAAAAGGATACATACTAATTGCAAAAACAATAAATATGTGTAGAGAAGCATAAAGAAAAGGGGTGATGCAATCATTGTACAGTGGCCTGGTTCTGCCTATGAGGGGAATGAGGAACACAGATTAGTCTGCTTCCTCTCCTATCAGTCCTCACCTAAGGGAGGAGAGCATGAATAAGGTAGATGATTGCGGAGTCCCACATTCTAGATAATTGCTATTATGTCTTTGGTGACCATTTGTATTATATATTTAGCTAATCATTGCCCATTTTCTTTTCACCTTGTTTATGTGTAGTTGGCTTTTTCTATACAAAAGTCACTTTTTCCGCTATAAAATTTATCAGTGCCACTTAAAAGTGACATGGGTGGGAATGTATAATTGTTTAAATTCTGTGGAATAATCACACATCCTGCTCCACTGATGTCAGTCCTGACCATTTGACTGAGGAAGTGTGACCAGAAGTGGCACTGCCACATTCAAGAGGAAGGTTTAAGATGTGATGATATTTCTACCATATACTCTTTTGTCCTATCATGGTATTGAAAATGCCTTTTCGGGGTCTGCTCTTTCAGCATGACCCTCAAATAAAGACTAATGAATAGCGTCCCAGCTGATCTGTGATGTACCTGTAGCATAAGTGAGAAATACGTGAGGTTTTAGGGATTGTTTATTATCACCATATAACTTAGCCTGAGCTGCCTGATAAAGCTGCACTCCTTCTAAAGGCATCACATAATTCCTGTTAAATTTCTTTTTAGTTACTATGCATTTGTGTCACTGCTGTAAACCACACACATTGTTTTATTCTATTTTCTTATTGACAATTGTTTATAGAATGGAAGCTGATTTGTACTTATGATTTGTTAGTTTCTGAATCTTCCAACCAAATATCTGTACTATGAATAACATTTGTCTGTTCTTCAGTTCACCCCTAGTGTCATTACCAGGTGTCTACTATTTCCTGCATGCTCAAGACTTCCAAAATAAACCTTTAGTCCAGACCTCCCTTTGAGTGCCATTTCTCAGCCTTAATTTTCTTAAGTTCATCAATGAACCTTTTAAAGATTCTTGATTTTACTCCCCAATATTATTTCTTTCCATACCCTTGGTCCTAAATAACAGCAATGCCAGCACTCTCTCTCCTAAGCCTCTGATGTTGGTGCGTGCTTTAACCACCCTCTCATTCCACCGGGAGCCTCATTTCTTCTAACTTCAATGAGCCTTTGAAGCATGTCACCTTCCTACATTAACACTGTGTCGGCCTCATGTCAGTCCCTTTTCTTTAATCACTTAAACAGCTATGACAGTCACAACCACACCAACTGTTTCCTTACATCACTACCAAAGGTGATTTTTCTACAATTCATTTTTGATTATTTTTAATAATTTTCCATGTTTTCCTTTTGCTTCTAGGATAAAATCATTGAATTGTATTTTGTACTTGTTGACAAGAGCATTTCAGCTTTATGATTGCATGACTCATCACTTGAGGTCCAACAGACTTCTTTTAACAGTGAAAAACAGACAAGGCAGGGAAAATATGCTTATGAGGGTTCTGTCTTCATGACAGGACTGGCATGTAGGCAAGTAGAGAGACTATAATAATAAAGATATTCATCTGTAGACTGAATAATTGAGAGCATTTTCCCATATATACTGTGTGGGGTTTGTTTAGTTTTGTTTCCTACTGACATATTAAAGCCAGTTTTATCATCCTTCTTTGGTTGCTGAATTGTTCAGTTCCTGTTGGTTGCTGGGGTTCTTGTGTTCATGCATCTTTTGTGTCTAATTATTCTATCAATTGTTAAGAAAGGAGAGTTAAATTTTCCAACAAGAGTTGTGGATTTTTCTACTTCTTCTAGAAGTTCTGTCAGTTTTATTTCATGCATTTTGAAGCTCCTTTGTTTGGTGCATATACATTTGGGATTGCTCTCACTTCTTGATGTACTACCACTTTTTTTCATTTTAGTGTGTCCTTCTTTGTCTCTGGTAATTTTTTTCCTCTGAAATCTACTTTATCTGACATTTCACTTGATTAGTGCATATGTGATATATGTTTTTCTATCTTTTAACTTTCAGCCTGTTTAGACTACTATATTTGAAGTCAGTTTCTTGAAGACAGCATGTAGTAAGGTCATGTTTTGTAATCCACTCTATAAATCTGTATCTTTTAATTGGTTTATTTAGACCTTTGAGCTTTAATGTAATTATGGATATGTTAGGGCTTAAATTTTCCATTTTGTCTTTTTTCTATTTTCTGTCTATATTTTGTTTATATGTTTTACTTCTCCTTTTTAGACCATTTTTAGAATAACATTTTTATTTTTCTATAATTTTTTTAGTATGTATCTTTGTATATAGCATTCTTAGTGACTATTTTGGGTATAAAATTATATGTTAATATTTTATCACAATTTGCTGGTATCATCATTTTACCAGTGAATTATAGAAATCTTACCTCCCTTTACATCTCTTTAAGCTCCCCAATTTATAATTGTTTTAAATATGTTCTTTATAAACATTTTATGCTTTTGTTGTAACTGTCAAATATAATTTAAAAAATTCAAAAGAAGGAAAGTCTATTTTATTTACCATATTTTTGCTTAGCAGACTCTTCTTTCCTGATTTTCAAGCTTCCTTCTTTCATCATTACCATTCTGTTTAGAAAAATTTATTTATCCATTATTTAATGGTAGATCTACTGATGACAGACTTTCTTATTTCCTTCAGCTTACAATGCATTGATTTCCTGAAGAATATTTTGCTAGGTATGAGTTCTTTTCTTTCAGCACTTGAAAATATTGTGGTTTCCTGGCCCCACTGTGCTTCTGCTTGGGTCTCAAGATCCCTGGCCAGTTTACGTTCTCTTCACCTTTAGAGTCTTCCTGTGTTTGTTTTGCATATGATTCCAGGAGTTTTAGTTGTACTTAAGGTTTATTGAGACTAACTTTAGTTGAGTAGAGGGATAGGAGAAACTACGTCTGCTCCATTTTCCCAGAAGTGATAGCCTCTTCTGCCTCTTTTAATTTAGAGAAGAATCTTGCTGCACTGAAAACAAAGACGTTCTCAAAACTGAATGGGGTTCTGACAAAAGGACCTGGGAATCAGTGGGAAGGAGATTCAATGGGACACTTAGAGCACCTCCCCCCAAATGATGACTGCAATTGATGGAAACAGTTAAAACATGTGTGTGTTTCTTTAGTCTATACTTATATTTGCTATATAAAGAGCCACATACAAAAATAAATTAGCAAAATGTATTTGGCATTATTGGAGGTGACAGTTATACTGAGAACTTTCTTTGAAAATTGATAGTTTAAAAGAAAGAAATAAGTATTAAACTGCCTCTCTGATACAACTGTATTTCAAGGTAACCAAAGATGTCCATTTCTCAATCAAAAGCTCTTTACATAAAAGGAATTATTGAATTTAATCATGGCCGTTTTACAAATCCTAATGGAATAATTAGTTCAGATAAACCTTATCAAAAGGTGATAAAATCATTACTTGAAAGTTTATCAGAAAATAAAATCACATTGTGCCAAGTTATCACTTCACATATCATTACTGGTCCTGAGGGCTGCAGCATAACTTCAATGGAGAGGTGTGTCTGTCCTCCGCTTAACGCAGCGCTTAATCTCACCACAATCCTTAGTGACTTGATGTCACTATGTGTGTCTCCTGAGTGACGCAAATGAAGTAGGTAGCACCTCCTATGAAGAGTCTTCATAAAATATATAACCTCACAAGCTGAGCTTTCAGAGTTAACTTTCAGTCAACAACAACCTATGGTATAAAAGACAGAAAAACAAGTTAAAGCGCATCAGCGTAAAATTTTTTTAAAAAATTACAGAATGTGGGTCATTCTGTAGCACACCTGGGCAGTCTTCCCCACCAGTCAATAGTTTGGGTAGGAGGAAGGTAGTGCTATTTATCTGAACCTCAATATAACTCGGTGACCTTTCAGTGCCTATTAGATACTCAATTTGACTGTATATCCTCTAGGGTACAAGAACACGTGACTTTCAATATTTTCTAATTATCACTCTTTATGCAGAATAAATCTGCCTATGTAGAAAGGCAAACTTGTAAAAGAGCCACACCCTCATTTCAGAGTCTAAAAAAACATACACTAGGTTCCCAGTACTTGTCCAGGGGATCCTTTAGTACCTTTTTTTTTCTGTCCCAGAGAGGATGGTCTTGATAGACAAATGATCAGAAGATGCAGATTGTGAAGAATTTCAATGATATCATTGCTTTTTCCGAGGTAGTTGAGTGTGATGAGGAAGAACGTAGAGGCTGGCCCAGACTCCTTTCTCTGGAATCCCAGCTCTGCTAAATGTTAGCTGTAACCTTTGGCGATTTACTAAATCTCTCCGTGCTCTCGTTCCTCCTCTGTAAAATGGAGATAATACTAGTACATACATACACAGGCTAGTTTGAGGATTAAGCAAATTAATGTACATAAAGCAGTTAGAAAAAAACCTGTCACCTACTCTGACAGTTTTAATTTGAGTTCCTGTTGCTATGGTGGTAAATCCCACAACTGAGTCAAGCCAGATGAGATCTAAAATGTACCCTGTACCCTCTCTTGCAAGCCCTTCTTCTACCCCAAACGGCCTAACTCCGCATATCCTTTACGGCTTAGTTCAAATAATATTTCTACTGCCTTCAGCTGGAAAGTGATCTTATTTATGTCCACTCATCTCTTCTATGCTATTCATGCAGATTGTTTTGCGTCGTAGCTATTATGTCAGCCAGTATGACTTTAGCTCCTTTATATGGTCGTAAATCTAACATGTAGTGAGCATTTACTATGTGCCAGGAATCATTTGATTGATTTACATGTTTTAACTCACGTAATTCTTCCAACAGTCCCTAGAAGCTCTTATACTTCTTACTCAAGGCTTTGTAGATAGGGAAGCTGTGGTGCAGGGAGGTTCCTAACATGCTGAAAGTCACCTCTCAGAAGGGGTGGAGTTGGAACTTGAACCCAGGAAGCCTGTTCTGGCACTTGTGCTAGAGCACAGCACTACACTGGAATTCTCACTACTGAGAGATTTCTGGGGAGAGCAGGGTGATAGACTGCAGACTGAGCCCCCCCCCCGCCTCGCCTCTGCCCCGTTCAAGCACACAATGACCGTAGGACACTGATGAAGCTATGAAGCCCTTCGATGTCTTAATGTTCCCTCCCATATGTTGGGGATACTATCTCACCCAGTACCTCCCATAGACACCCCACACTAAGAGGCACTCTGCCCTTATCAGCGTCATGATAACTCCTGTCCGCCACCCATCATATTAACCTCGGTTCAACCTATGCTGTGTTGGTAACCACCTTGCCCAGGAAGTCCTGTTTGAACATATCAGTGGCATAAGTGGGCAGTCTGTGTGAGCTTAAAGTTCTTTATTACTTTGGTCTGAAATGTGAGGCTGGACTAATTTGTCCAAGTGCTAAAGTCAAAGTCACAGAGCAGTACAGACCCTGCAGGCTTAGACCCCAGGGGCCCCATCCAGTAAAGCTGCTCTGTTTTCTTGATGCATCAATCGTGGCTCATACTTCCTGCTGTTTCCAAGTGATGGAGTCAGGCTTTGACATTATGTTTGTCTGGTTTGCCAAGTAACTTCATCAGTTGCTTTTCATTTGTTAGAAAGTTCAACAATCGAAACTCAGATGACAGGTAGGTAAAATGAATTCTTCTCATGGATTTTTTAAGGTCTAATTAGATAGATACTTTCAGATGTTGTTAGAATCCAAGGACACTGACTCGTCTTACTGGGAAAGTAAATCAATTGTATTGGAAACATTTTCCGGGTCTTTGATAAATGATGAGCTATTTTCACTTAACTGTACACAGTAGAAAAATAGATAAAAATCTGTTAATTCACCAACAAACTGTGATTCCTGTGACTGTCTCTGAGTATTTCTGTACAAAGCTGTTTAGAAATCATATCAAGGCTTGGATACTTGCTTATTGATACATTTTGAGAGTTGTCTGGATGATGAAATCACACTTTTGTAGATCATTTTTTAGGTGAATGGTGTTTACTAGGGACAACATGATTTCCAACAAACTGGTTGCTGATTCAGTGGCCTTTAGACTATTACCTGGTACTGGGTGTGTCTACTAAACCTAACTTTTCTCTGAGTGGTGTCCCTCTTGATGGATTGGTTTAATTAAGTGACTTTTTTTTCATGAGCCTGTATGTGAGATGTTGACACTGTAATCCATTATCTCTGATACCCTGGGTACCTCTGTGAACTGTGTTGCCCCCTCCACGTGCCCCCCTCCACACACACACAGTCAGGGCCCTGGCCGACCCTGACCATCACTCTCTCCCTCACTCATGAAGCTCCAGCCCCACTGGTCAAGAATGACCCATAGCACCTTCGCTTGCTGTTTCCTCTCCCTTGGAACCTTCTTGCCCTTCTTATTCTGTAAGTGTTTTCTCCAAGCACCTCCCATGGACACACATACATAAAGAGGTGTTTAGCCATGGTCAGCGTCATGGCCCTCCTGCCTCTCCCCTTCCCACCGCGGCCAGTCCAACCTGTGCTGGCCACCAGATCTTCTTATCTAGGAAGTCCTCTTCAGGCATGTCTCTGCCTTATAACTATTTCACCCCTTTATCTTGCTTTATTTTCCTTCTTACCACTTCTGCCATCTGGCAATGGAGCTCTTTGTTTGTCAGTTTCCTACGTTACAAAGCAGCATCCTTGGGGCCACTGCTTTGTCACTCATGGCCACTGTTGAATCCCATGGCCTGTGATGGTGCCTGGCACGTGCTAGTTCAATGCACATCTGTTGAATCAATTAATCAATTGGACAGTCAATCAACCAATCAGTTTTATAGGCTGTTTGTGCAGTGGTTGGGGTCCAGGACCTGGAGAGAGACGACATTGACATGCCAGGTGGAACTCTTACTACCCATGTGGCCTTGGGCGTGCCATTCAGCCCCCAGGACTCATCTGTTTAATGGGGAAAATAATAGTCCTGTCTCATCAAGATGTTGTGAACCTGAAATTAGTTAACATGGAGAAAGAGTTTAGAAAATTGCCAGGCTCTTAGGAAATTAAGCTCACAATAAATATTGGCTATTATAATTATTTCCATAGTGTTTTATAATTTTCAGAGTATTTTTCATTTATTATATTGATAAATCCTTGTTACAATTCTGTGAGGCAGAACAGCATTTCAAAGATGACCGAGCTGAGGATGGGAAGTTGAGCCTTAGGTCACCGTTATGCATTAAGCTTGGGCAGCACAGGGCTGACACCCCAGGTCTCCTAAACCCCAATCTAGTGGTATTTCTGGTTAAAAAAAAAAAAAAAAGAAAAGAAAACTCTGGTTTCTCAAAATGCTACTTTTGTCTACAGTTAATTTCCACACCACCTTACCCCTCTGGGTTCATTATCATTTTCTCTTTGGCTGCCTTTAAGGTCCCGAATTAGTTAACCATTTTGGATTTTAATATCCACATTAAAAATCTTCTTAATAGATAGTGTCCCTACTGGTTTTGAAGAGGATGAGGGTGATACGATGGCAATCTTTAGATAACATTTGATCATGTGCCTGTTACTATTCTCGGTGCTTTACAGCTTAGCTATTCCTCAAAACAACCCTTAAAGAGAGGGTGTAATATTAATCATTTTACAGATGAGCAAACTGAGGCATTCCAAATCCAGAAGACATAGCCTTGGCCATCACCTCTCAATAGAAAAATGCCATGATATCCTGCAGAGCCAGCCCTCTCAGGAGTGAGCAAAATATACACTAGATGCCCTGATCCTGTCTTTCTTCCAAGGAACCCTCACCTGTGCTCTTTATGGAGAGACTTGTTTCAGCTATTGCTATTCTGATAACCTCACCTGTGCAAGATGTCAGTGGATGAAAGATGCTTCTTTCATCTTCTCAGGCAGTTCTTTTTCATTTATCAGAAAGGCAGGTGGGGGAGAGGTTTTGACTAGGAGAGTTTTTGGCTCTATCCGAAGTGGAACATTTATCCTGTCTCTGTCTTCAAGCTGCCTTTCACGTAAAAGAACACGTCAAGATAAATCAAAAGGGGGTATGATTTCAGATTGGACTTTACTACAGGAAAGACTTGATTCAAGTGTCCCAAAGAAATGAACATGCATCAAAGGTATGAGCTCTGGATCATATTTCAATCTTCCCACCAATTCTGGGACAAAGTAGGATAAAAATAAAGTGTTCTGAATAAACGGTACGAAACATGTAATCCCGAATAATGATTACTCCAGAGATGTGCCACCTTCTGTGAAAATGTAAAGTTTGATCTTTTCTTCAAATTTCAAATGCACGAATTCTTTGAACTTAAAGAAATGAAACTTGAAATGTTCAAGAGGTTTTAGCTGAATGCATAACCTTGAACTACAAGTTCACGTGTATTGATTTATTCTGCACTTTCGTTTTCAGATGTGTTTAGGCTTTTGGTTTCCTTTGAGGCACCCCCGAGACAAAGCAATCTGTTCTCTTCTAATGGTCTCATTTCTGCTTCCCCTCTGGTGAATATTCCAGTCCATCGGGATGCCAAGCTCAAGAAATGTACCCCTGAAGTGCTCTCCACCATAGTGTCCTGGGTTTGATTGCATCTTCCCTGGAAGATGTACAGAGTCTCAGGGCATTCATGGAGGATGCACCCCATGTTATGAGAGTAATGTGGCTGGAGCAGGTGGATAGAAACAACAGTGGGTTTCTGTGGCATCACACATAATGGGAAAGGGCAATCAATAAGTTCCCCATACCATTTTAAGCTAGGAGTGTATGATTAAAAAAAAAATCAGGTCTTTAGTATTAAGCCTGCTGATGTGGGTTTATATTAATCTCTCAGGTCCACACAGATACTCTATTTGGCTTCCTTGCCAATATTTAGGACAGTATGCAGAACACACCATTGATTCCATGCTCCTCTGTGCTTGCATCTTCCCACACAGAGAGAATGCTTCCAAGCCATGCATTTTCATGTTCATGTATTTCTTGGCATATGGAACCAATTTAATTTTTTTCTATAGGATTGTGACTTTTAAATAAAATATCTCTCTCCCTCCTCCATTTATTTCCACTTATAAACCTCTGCTCACCAGGCCTTTGTGCTTCCTATGTGGTCTAATTACCTCTTTGCGGAGCTCTAAGATCACTGTGCTCATTTCCTGACCCTGTATGGGTATTTGGGGTCCTCAGTAGCAACTATTTTTCCTCTAGGTATAAAATAAGGGAATTTTGGGTTCAGGAGCAGAATGCACTTTTGCATATGCATTTGTTTATCTGTGAACAATTTTTAGAAGAAATAAAAATACTGCAGTGAAATAAATGCCTGTTATAGGTATTGAGCTCAAAGTAGAGGAGGTCATACCTGACATATATAGAATTTTATAATTAAAAAAAGAATTGAACCTTGGGTTAGCAAAGGTTTGTGAATCTGTAAAGTGGGGACTATACTGTATTTCCCTCATGTATTTCTCATGAAGAATAAATGAGGTAATTCATGTAAGACTCTTAGAATTGTTCTGAACGTGGCACATAGTAAATACATAAACATTAGTTACTATTTTTAATAAAAAGTGAAGAGGCATTTAGAAAGCAATTGCAGACATATTTTAGAGATATTGCAGGTTCTGTCCAGACCATCCCAATAAAGTGAATATCACAGTAAAGTGTTTCAAATTAATTTTTTTATTTCCCAGTGCACATAAAAGTTATGTTTACACTATCCTGTAGTCCATTAAGTGTGCAACATTTACGTAAAAAAAAACTATGTAAGTACCTTAAATAAAAAATTCTTTATTGCTAAAAATTGTTAACCATTGTCTGAGCTTTCAGTGAGTCATAACCTTTTCACTGGTGGAGGGTCTTGCCTTGATGTTCGTGGCTGCTGACTGATCAGGGTGGTGGTTGATGAAGGTTGTGGTGTCTGTGGCCATTTCTTAAAAGAAGACAACAATGAAGTTTCCCGCATTGATTGACTCTTGTTTTCACTGCTGATTTTTCTGGAGCATCCAATGCTGTTTTGATAGTTTTTCACCCACAGTAGAACTTCTTTCAGAACTGGAGTCAGTCCTCTCAAACCCTGCTGCTGCTTTATCAATTAAATTTTTGTCATATTCTAAATCCCTTTTCTGTCATTTTAACAATCTTTGCAGCATCTTTACCATCTTTTCCAATATATCCTAGATGGCATCTGCAGTTACTTCCTCCACTGAAGTCTTGAATCCCTCAAAGTCATCCATGAGGGTTGGAATCAACTTCTTCCAAACTCCAGTTACTGTTGATATTTTGACCTGTTTTCATGAATCATAAATGTTCTTCTTGGCATCTAGAATGGTGAATCCTTTCCAGAAAGTTTTCAATTGACTTTGCCAAGATTCATCAGAGGAATCACTACCTATGGCAGCTGTAGGCTTACAACATGTATTTCTTAAATAATAAGACTTGGAAGTCACAATTACTCCTTGATCCATGGGCTTAAAAATGAATGTTATATTAGCTAGCATGAAAATAGCATCAATCTCTGTATATCTCTGTCAGAGCTCTTGGGTGACCAGGTGCATTGTCAATGAATAGTAGTACTTTGAAAGGAATCTTTTTTTCTGAGCAGTAGGTCTCAAGAGTGAGCTTAAGAAATTCAGTAAACCATGTTGAAAACAGTTGTGCTGTCATTTTCTTATTCCACTTATAGAGCACAGACAGAGTAGATTGAGCATAATTCAGTGAGCATTGGTGAGTGAGCATTGGCTTCAACTTATCACTAGCTGCATTAACCCCTAACAAGAGAGGCTGTCTTGAAGCTTGAAGCCAGCTATTGACTTTTCCTCTCTAGCTATGAGAGTCCTAGATGGCATCTTCTTCCTACATAAGGTTATTTTGTCTACATTGAAAATCTGTTGTTTAGTGTAGCCACTTTCATTAATGATCTCAGTCAAGATCCTCTGGATAACTTGTTACAGCTTCTACATCAGCACTTGCTGCTTCAGCTTGCACTTTTATGTTACGGAGACAGCTTTTTTTCCTTAAACTTTATAAAATAACTTCTGCTGGTTTCAAACTTTTCTTCTGCTGCTTCCTCATCTTTCAGCTTTCATAGAATTGAATAGAGCTAGGGCTTTGCTCTGGATTAGGCTTTGGCTTAACAGAATGTTGTGGCTGATTTGATCTTCTATCCAGATCACTACAACTTTTTCCATATCAGCAATAAAGCAGTTTTGCTTTCTTATCATTAGTGTGATCACTGCAGTAACACTTTTAATTTCCCTCAAGAACTTTCCCTTTGTATTCACAGCTTGGCTAACTCTTTGGTGCAAGAAGCCTACCTTTTAGCGTCTCAGCTTTTAACCTGCGCTCCTCACTGAGATTAATCATTTTTAGATTTTGATCTAAAGTGAGAGACGCGTGACTCTTCCTTTCACTTGAAAACTTAGAGGCCATTGTGGGGTTATTAATTGGCCTAATTTAAATCTTGTTGTGTCTCAAGGAACAGGGAAGCCTGAGGGGAGGAAGAGAGATGGGAAAACAACCAATGGGTATAGCAGTCAGAACACTTATCAATTAAGTATGCTGTCTTAAATGGGTGTGGTTTGTGGAGTCCCCAAATAATTATAAAGTAACAGCAAAGGCAACTGATCACAGATCACCGTAAAAATAGAATAATAATGAAAAGTTTGAAATATTGCAAGAACTATCAAAATGTGATACAGAGCCATGAATTGAGCAAATGCTGTTGGAGAAATAGGCGCTGATAGACTTGCTCTGCACGGGGTTGTCACAACTTCAGTTTGTAAAGAATGCAATATCTGTGCAACTCAATAAAGCAAAGCACAGTAAAATAAGGTATACCCATATATACTTTATAATTCAGGAAGAATTCCTTGCTTCTGAGGATGGAGAAGTTTAGGTAAATACTGGGACATTTATATTTATATTTAGTAAATTTGTTAAATGTGAATAAATATGATTAATAAATCTCTCTTAGTAAAATTTATATTTTCATAGATATCATCAACTTAGGGACAAATTGAGTAGCTCCATTTTAAATAGAGTAGTTTCATCAATATAAATGTCACAATCTCATCCACTTCCCAAAAGTTTTCCCCTAAGGATCTCCCACAAAATAATCTGAGATGCAACCTCCAGAGGCTGTGGTGGGGTCATTGAAAATCCTTGCAGTCAGTAGACAAGTTGGAGTGGTGGGAAATCCGGGAGAGAGATCTTCATGACTTAACCAGGTCTCCATCCAGGAAGTTTGACCAAGGGGGAAGGATTCCAAACCCTAAATCGAGGTATAGGGGGGAAGCTCCAGTTCAGAGGAGAAACAGCTAAATTCTGACAAGGCAGCAGGCTGCCTTAGCCACTAAATTCTGGGCCTGGAAGAAGCAGGAGTACCAGGAAACCTGCAGGGATGGCACATCGCACAATCTTATGGGATGCATCATCTCAGCCCAGATGCTGAGGAGAGTCTGCAGCTTGGGGGGGAACACGGGTGCCCAGACCTTGTCTCTTGGGGCATTGTGGGCTGCGTCTTGTCTGTGGCACACAGAATCCCTGGTCTGATGGAATGGCTCAAAACTACCAGGTTTGCTCACAGAGAGCTTGGATCTGAAACTGTCATGAATGAGGTGTGTGTGTTTATGTGGCCTATGTGTGGGGTGTATCTATAGATTCAGAAGGGGAAGACCTAGAGTGAAGCTGATTTTGGACACAGAATCAGAATATAACTGAAATGAACATAATCAGCAATAGCAATGAGTGTCGTGGATTGGGGACTTAAACTCCAGGCACAATGCTAGAATTTTAATATAGATCATGCATCCAGAAACTTCAGTGGTATTTCTCACTAACCCCATAGAGCATTTGAAGAAGTAGAAACTCAGAGCAGTGGAGCTACAAGGCCAAGATGATGCAAGGAGAGTGCTTTTGTCCAGAGTCAATGCGTACATTCTCTGTTGGTGCGGGTACCCGGACATACCGGGGAATGTTGACTTTGTCCCTGCTCTTCCTGCAGGGCTGACTCCTGATTTTGCCCTAGCCGAGGTCCCACTTGGCTGCATTAACTGGTTCATGGTGTCACGATCTTAAGTCATCAAAGGGGAAAATGAGTACAGTGGAAAAAGAGCCACATCCATTTTCTAAAATATTCTTAATAGAAATAGAGATAATAAAAGTTATAATAGTGATAAGATTATCTATTCCTACATTTGACAAATACTTAGTACTTGTTATCTAGCTCAGTGTTAGAAGGTTAACATTAATCATTACTGTATTTCACCCTCAAATTAAATTTATAAGAGAACTAATGCCATTCCTTGAATTTTTTTCAAAGTGCATCTCAGAAAGGTTAAATAAATTTTCTTCGATGTTACAGAGGAGGGCTACACTTAAAATCCATTGTTTTCTGATTTTTTTCCACTACTCTACTTTGCAATAGGAATAACGTTGCAAAACAAAAGGGGACAAAGAAACTTATCTGGAAAGATAACAGCTTCTTTCAAAGTTCTATTTCTTGTTTTCTACTTTCTATTTTTATTTTTAAGTTTTATTTTGTTCAAGTATAGGTGATTTACAATCAAAGTTCTATTTCTCTTTCATCCATTGAGTGACAGCTTTGGAGCAAGAAATGACTGCAATAAATAAGTTTTGACCATACTTTCTAGAACCAGGCATATTGTAATTATATTAATACTCTAATATAGTAGGAATTGGGGTGGTGGGTGTCTTTTGGCATAGAATGGATAGCATCTTGAAGTCCTAGATGGAAATTAATACAGTATGCTTTGTGTTCAATATTTAGAAGACAGGTACAATAGCATTTCCCATATTAAAAAGAAGCAGATAATTAGAAGTGTTTGCTTGGAGAGTAGTGCTTTCTCTCTTCTTTTGTCCTGGCCCAGCTACAGCTGTGTCCATCATCACATGCTCCATCTGTCACCATCTATCACAGGAATTTTATGGGTAGCATGCTTCATGCAGTTCCCTCTTGCATTCTGAAATAGGTGTGCAACCTCCCTAGGGTCCTGGGAGTGAATGTTACAGGAGCTCTGTGGTGCCTCCACAGTAAGGTTCTATATTCTGATTTTTCATTTTTAACAGGCCATGATTATACTCATTTCTCTGCTGCAGAATTCTCTATCTAGCTAGACTACTTGTAGATAAATTCCCAGGAACCAATGCCAGGATGGATTCCCCTTTAAATATGGAGGCCAGGGCTGCTTCTTTACAACCAGGGCAGTGAAATGATTTGGCACTGGTCATCAGAGATGATAAAGATGGAAGAAGGGCTGGCACCCATGTGAGTGGGTGCTTTGGTTCAGAAATTCTCCCTTTTGCTTTGGAGTCTACTTTCCTGGGGGAAAACTCAGAATTCACAAAGCAGTAAAAGGCCTGGGACTCTCTTGGTAGATTAATGTACAAGTTTGATGTATAAGATTTCAGTGCTCTGCCTCAAATAGTTTCCAGTTAGAAACACACATATAACAGATGAAGAATCAAAAACTAGGCAATTGGAATTATTTGAATTTATAAAAGCTAGAGGTTGGATATGATCTTTCAGATGTTTGTAATTATTGAATAGTTTCAGTCAATGGCAGAAATATTTATGACAAACTTGCTGTTATCTTTGTCCAAATATACTTTTTTTGTTGTTTTTGACTTTCCAAAGGAAACAAGTAAGTAGGGATTGCCAAGACATAACATTTTTTAGACATGATCCCTCCAGAGAAATCTGATTCTTCAGTGAACCCAGATGCTAAAGGGAATAGAGGGAATTTGATGTGGATGATGGTCCTATTTCTCCAATGCCACACTGTAAGTTTCTTGTGCATAAAATGCTTGTCAAATGCATCTCTGTGTTCTCCTGGTGCCTTGCACTCTGTAGCTCTTTACCAATTAGAATAGAATTATGGATGTTTCCTACCTCATTGATATCCAAACAAATGCTGAAGTGATACAAGTGATCTATGGTGTAACTAAATAAGTGGCACCATACGAGAATTAAAAGAAGAAGAAATAGTCTCATTTTTAAACCCTTTTTTAATAACACAGAGCAAGAATTGACAGTGTTCATTATTTCTGTCCTGTGTCAAAGCTATTTTTTTGAATTTTATTTATTTTTTTATACAGCAAGTTCTTATTAGTTATCCATTTTATACATATTAGTGTATAATGTCAATCCCAGTCTCCCAATTCATCACACCAAAGCTATTCTTAAATATCCTTTGAGTAACACTCATGAAATAGATGACCTCATGTAGTGTCAGTTTCCAGCTTACTTGAGCATTTATACCACAGATCCAGCCATATAGAGGGGACTGACCCAGCATGCTCTTTTCCTGCTCAGAATTCATGAAGGAGGGAGTGTGGTCAAAGTGATGGAGTAGGAATTCTCTGAGCCTACCTTCTCCCTTGGGCAAATCAAAATTGCAACTAATTGCAAACAACTATCTATGAGAATGACCTGAAGATAAGCAGAAAAGATTTTCCACAACTAAACATATAATAGAAAGAACAACATTGAGATGAGTAGGAGGGGCAGGGATGCAATAGAGACCCATACCCCTGGGTGGGAACCCACAAACAGGAGGAAATCACAATTTCAGAGGTTCTCCCGAAGGAGTGAGGGTGTAATCACCACATCGGGCTCCCTAGGCTGGGGGTTCTGTACCAAGAGCATCTGGCTTTGAAGGGCAGTGGGGCTTGCATATGGGAGAGCTAGGGGTTTGCAGGAAACAAACTTTGGTCTTGAAGGGCTCACACAGACCCGCACATACTTCAAGACCCAACACAGAGGCAGTACTTTGAAAGAAAATTGGGTCAGACCCATTTGCTGACATTGGAGAGCCTCCTGGAGAGGCAGGAGGCAACTGGGACACCCCCGTGCCCTGCCCAGGAACATAAATGCTAGTGGCAGCCAAATTTGGGAGCTCGTTCTACCACAAGGACACTGGTGTCAGCAAGCACCATTTTGGAATCTTCCCTTTGGTCTATTAGTGGTGAGGGTTTACCTGCCAATCATCCAGTTAGTACCAGTCCCGGGACACACCAGGCAGAGTAGCCAGTCACATGGAGACTCAGTCACACTGGTGTGCTGGCACCAGCCCTGGGACTACCTGAGCCCTGCAGGCACCCACCCTGGGAGCTGGTTCCACCCACCAGCAGGGTGGTGCCAGCCCTGGGACACTCCAGGTAGCACAGCCAAACATACAAGGATGCATCCCAGCCCACCAGTGGGCCAGTAGCATCTGCACAAGGCAGGACCTAGCAGCCAATCAGGCTGGGGACTAGCCCCACCTGCCAGAGTGCCCATAGTAGTCAGCCTGGCCACTACAGAAGGTCCCATGCAGCCCACATAAAAGGCACCCCTAGAGCATATAGCTCTGGTGAGCAGAGGGGAGTGTGCTGCTGGGACACATAGGACATGTTCTCTACATAAGGCCACTTCTCTAAAGTCAAGAAACATCACTACCCTACCTAATACAAATAAAATAAAACAAAACAGATAATTAGGTAAAATGAGGTGATAGGGAATATATTTCAAATGAAGAAACAAGGTAAAAAGAAGAACTAAGTGAAGTGGAGACAAGCAATCTACCAAATAAAGAATTCAGGGTAATGATCATAAAGGTACTCAATGAATTTGGAACAAGAATGGATGAACACAGTGAGAAGTTTACCAAAGAGAAAATATAAAGGACCAAACAGAGATAAAGAATAAAATAACTGAAATTAAAAAAAAAATAGGATGCCACTCTCACCACTTTATTCAACATAGTACTGGAAGTCCTAGCCACAGCACTCAGACAAGAAAAATAAATAAAAGGAATTCAAATTGGAAAGGAAGAAGTAAAACTGTCACTGTTTGCAGATAAACACTATACATGAACAATCCTAAAGATGCCACCAAAAAACTATTAGAAGTAATAAGTGAATTCAGTAAAGTTGCAGGACACAAAATTAATAGACAGAAATCTGTTGCTTTTCTATACATGAACAATGGACTATCAGAAAGAGAAACTGAGAAAAAATCCCATTTACTATTGCATAAAAATAAAGTACTGAGGAATAAATTTAACCAAGGAGGTGAACTATCTGTACTCTGAAAACTGTAAGACATTGATGAAAGAAATTGAAGACAACACAAGGATATGGAATGATATACCATGCCCACTATGTTGACACATTTTTAAAGCAAGTTAATTGACAATTCTTTTCTGTGTAATAATTTATTTACTTCAACTCATTTTTAATTCCCCTAACCTAGTTGGTGTCCCAGAAAATCCCTGGCTCAGGGATTCATTCTGTTGCCAAAGTTACTTTGCAAGTCTTTTCCTGGTTCTGAGATTGTTTTGAAAATTAGTCATTCTAGAAAGCTTGATGATGTAAGAGAGAAAAAATGCTGGAGGAAGATTCCAGAGGAAGGTCAAGGTGATGAGATGAAGAATGCATGCACATAGAAAAATCTAAACAATAGGAGAAATTTGACCTGCATGAGATGAAAGAGAAGGTGTTGATGGAAGTGATGAAGTGTGTGTGTGTGTGTGTGTGTGTGTGTATGTGTGTGTGTGTGCCTGTTGTGTGTGTTGGAGGGAGGTGAGAAGAAATTAATGCCAGATTCAGAATCGCACAAATTACAAAACATCATCTCCTCTGGGTGCACCAATTGCCAAAGAACTCCATCTCACATCAGACAAATTATCCAAAATGTGGAAGCCATGTGCCTCAGTCCAGACTGGCTTGTATTTTCTGCTCTGGCCCTCAGCCAGTTGCCTTTGTGCGGTGCACATACCGCACATCTGTATGCAGGAGCCCCTTGATCCTCTATTTTATTTTTAAAATTAAAAATGTGGATCTGCATCTCAGATAAAGAGATTGATAGATGATTGGAGGGAAATTTTATATATTTAATATAGCTAGTGAGTCAAATAGGGGAGTGGTACCTTATTAGGGATATGCAAGTGAAATGGTGGCTACTCTTGAGTTTGGAAGAAAAGGGTCTCTTGTGGCAGCATCTGTGTCTGTCTCTGCTATGTCAGACACCTGAGCCGTGGGGCAAGCAGTGGGTGATTAAATGATGAAGGTGAAGACATGTGGGGGAAGGGCAAATGGAAAACAGTTAAGTGTTGGCCAGAGGGTGGTTCACGTGATGGGCTGTGAGGGGAAGATAGGTCAGTGAGGACTGTAGAGATTGCAACACAGAAGGGTCACTGGCTGGCAGATGTGACGAACCCGGAGAGTAGAAGCTGTGGAAACATGGAGGCGAGCAAGCTGGCAGTTCAGAGTTTGTGGTGGGAGCACGACAACACTTGGGCCTTGGGACTCCAGGTGTCGGTTACTTGTGGGTGCTGACAAATCACGGGCCCCTGGGTGACCGCCGTGTTGTGCGTTGGAGAGTCACTGGAGCAGAGAGTGTTGGGGAACCAAAATCACGTTAGTTGGATCAGTGTAGTTTGCATCGATACCAGTCTTCCAGCGTGATTTCCAGAGATGAAGTAGAGGAAGGCTGAAGGGGGTTTGTGAGGGGAGAGGGGAGGCCAGGGAGTGTGTATCCATGTGTCTTTGTGTCATGAGTCTCCATAGAGGAGAAAAGTGAAGTAGGAAAATCTCCCCTCCTCAGTGGCCTTATTGGCTTAGCTGGAGGGGTCAGCTCTTCCTCCTTCTCCCCCTCCTCTCCCCTCCCCTCCCCCTTTTCCTCCCCTTCTTCCCCTTCTCCTTCTTCTGTCCACAGCTGCTTTATTCATAATAGCCCCAAACTGGAAACAACCCAAATAGCCAAATAAATAGGTGAAGAGGTAAACAAATTTTGGAATATCCTTAAATGAAATCCACAGTCATGATAAAGAGGAATCCACTGTTGATATATACATACTACAGTGTGGATAATTCTCAAAATAATTATGCTGAGTAAAAGAAGCCAGACATAAAAGAATATACTGCATGAAGTTATAGAAAATGCAAACTAATCTATAGTGACAGAGGAAAGCAGATCACAGATTGCTGGGGTGGAGGGGCAAGGTAGCCTAGGAGGGAGGAATTACAGGAATTACACAAAAAATCTTTGGGAGGGTGATGGATATATTCATTATCTTGGTTGTGGTAATGGTTTCACAGGCATATACATATGTCAAAACTTCTTAAATTATAGAATTTAGATATGTGCAGTTTATGATAAATCAATTATACACCAAAAAGTTGTTAAAAATAATACTCCCTCCCTCCATAAAATTAATAAATACTTTTTGAAATCTTATTTTCCAGCCTTGGTTTTCTTCTTTCAACAGTAAATATTTTTCTCCATTCTCCTCTTGCTTGCATGATTTCTGATGAGAAGTCTGCTATAATACTTACCCTTGATCCTCTATAAGTGAGATTTTTTTTTTTGCTTTTGGCTTCTTTCAAGACTTTGTCTTGGTTTTTGTTTTCTGTAGTTTGAATATGATATGCTTCAGTGTAAATTTTTTTCAGTATTTATCCTGCTTGATGTGCTCTGAACTTCCTGGATGTGTGGTTGGTTTTCTGTCATTAATTTTGGAAAATTCTTATCCATGATTCCTTCAAATATTTAGCAACAACCTTCCTCAGGGAAAAGACAGCTTCCAGTGAGCTTGAGGAGGAGGAGAGTGTACATTTGACAGGACTGGGCTTCCCGTGCCAGCCCCCCAGAACCTAAAGCCCTCAGACAGGTTTATTCCTGAAGGAATCCCTCTCCCTCTGTCTTCTCAGCAGCATCAAGAGTGTAGCTAACATTTTTCTTTTTCAATGTTGCTGCTTCCTTTCCTTTGACTCAGAATATTCTGCCAGATTTCCAGAGCAAAACCTCCTGCTCTCAAGGTTTCTGACTATTTCTAAGCACAATAAAGTTGTTTCAAAGACAACTGTGGCCAAAGTAATGTCTCTGCCCTGAGCCTGGAAATGTTGTACAGCTGACTGTTTTACTGGGAACCGAAACAGTGGAAACAGCTCGGTGGGCGCCTGAGCAGTGCCAGGCTGGGTGGGGCATGGGTAAATGGTTGGGTTCTTTGCTTCTGCCGTGGCCTAAAAATAAAATCTGCATTGTATATTTTTAGTAATTTAAAACACAGTGAAAGTGATCAGAGTCCTTTAAAAAATCTCCAGTGGTGTAACCAGGATAGAGATTTGCATAAATAGGTTACAGCAACACAGAAACTGCATTTTCTGTGTCAAAAAGGAGGAAATAAAATTCAGATATAACTAAGGAAAATAATATATACAATTCTGTAGTGTTTCATGTGGAAAATATGAGTGTATAAGTATAAAGAGAGGTAATAGCTCTCTAGAAAATATTATCACCTTGTGAAAGGGAAGGAATTATGGTTAAACTGCTATTACTTCTCTGATGAAATATTTAGAATGGCAAAATGTCTTTGAGAGATATGCACATTTTGTTTTATTTTTTTCTAAATCTAACTTCTGAATATGTCCACTTCCATTCAGACTAACTCAAAGGATAATACAATGCAGTTTGAAGGGCAGTGAAGAACAAAGTATTGGAGTGACAAAGAAAATGATCTCACAATGTTCTATAGATAGCACAAAACAGTACCAATCACTGCTGCTTTTTCAACTCATCACAACTTGTACAAGCCAACTCTGTTAGCTAATATCTTCAAGAGGAAAAAAAACCCTTATAAAATGCATTTCTAACAGTATTTTCTAATCATAAAATAGATTCCAGAGAAAATTCAGAAGGTGTTTAAAAAACTGAAAATGCAGCATTTACAACATGAGGAGTATAAATAAACAAAGACCTCTAGAGGCCATTAACAAAATTGCATCTTGTAGATGAAATTTTTGGGGGTGGGAAGAAGATTGTTCCAGAGGATGTGACATTGAGCTCATCCACAGCCTAGCACGCTAAGGAACATTGTCTTTCTAAGAATTTAGGAACTACTGCTCTAAATCTATATAGTTTTTCCTTTCATCTCCCTTATCATTTTTTAATTAAAAAAATTTAAATTGAAGTGTAGTTAATTTACAATGTTGTTTCAACTGTACAGCAAAGTGATTCAGTTATATATATACATGTATGTATATACATATTCATTTTCAGATTTTTTTCCATTATAGGTTTATTACCTGATATTGAGTATAGTTCCCTGTACTATACAGTATGTCCTTGTTGTTTATCTGTTAAATATATGGTAGTGTGCATATGTTAATACCAAACTCCTAATTTATCCCCACCCCCGCTATCCCCTTTGGTAACAATAAGTTTGTTTTCTATGTCTGTGAGTCTGTTTTCCAGCAGTATAAGAACAACTGACAGTGTGAATGCACCCTACATCATGACACAGTACTCACACGTGTGTGTGTATCCATGAGATGAATGCTCATCATTTCATTTTTTTCTAGTCTTTTCTCTTCCATTCTCTTTCATTTAAAAAATGTTATCTTGACCCCACTTCATTGATTTCACAATCTATGAATATGAGGCCACCGTAGGCAGAAAACTGACCTGCTTATGATCTGTTCTCAATGCTGATTTGGTTTTCCATGTCCCACCTTTTCCTTCCCCTTTTTGAAGGTCCTTTACCCCTGCCATGATTCAGAAGCGTTTCTCTACCTTTATCTGTGGAACTCTATTATCTCTGACCACCAGTGAGGGCAGGTCCATGGGCCACGTGTGGACAAAGCCCCCTTGCCTCTCCCAAGGGCTACCTTGTGGGGTGGGGTGGGAGAAAGGAGCCTCTTAAAACCTTTCACTTCATCTGAACACAACTGGGCCCAGAACCCAGGATTCACAGCTCGAGGGGATGAAACTCCTTACATAAGACTCTCCAAAAGTGCCATGTTGCAGCTAATGGTCCTGCCTCACACTTTATGGAGAGAAGAAATGATGGGAAGAAGCGTATTTTCCTGCCATCACGTCCTCTGATTCCACACATCTGCATCTACAGTCGGGATGCTCCGTCCTGGACAAGGGCAAAGTGCCCTTTCTCTACCCAAAAGCTACTGCTGCTCTACTACTTAGGGTACTAATCCTGCCTGTGTTTGTGACTATTTTGCAGCTGCAACTAATCTCTTTACCCCTTGATCACTGACTTCTCTCTTCCCTTCGGCCACAGACATGCCAACACCCCACACTGAAACTAAATGGCACAGCTACTCCTGAGTGCGGGTCCTCACCAGCTGATGCCTCATTTATTTGCTTCTCTGCACGGCACAGCTTGAACAGGTTGCACATACTTGCTGTACCCATTTAACCTCGTCTCCTCACTGTCAGTCCTCTGGGCACTGGTCCCCACAATCCCAGGGAATCTGCTCTTGACGGGTTACTATGACGTCATAGTACACCGCTGACGTCACTCCATTGGTCCCCATTCTGTCCACTCAGCAGCATTTGACATTTCTGACCACCTTCTTTATGAAAATCTCTCCTCAGAATCTTCTGATTTTCCTCCCTTCTCACTGGATGCTGCTGCTTAATCTCCTTTGCTTGTTCAGCCCTTTCCTGCTCTTTTATTCCCTGTGGTCCTTATACTTTATGTCATTTACTAATTTAGTTAGTTTATTGTCAGTTTCCACCACTAAAATGTACGTTCTGATAGGACAAGCCTTTTTTTTCTGTTTTGCTTCCTGATAATCTCCAACACTTAGGACAATGTGTGATCTATAATTGTCATTCAATGCTTTGTTGAATGAATCTCATAGTGTCTTGGATGTATACATTTTAAAATTTTATAAGTGCTATTGTGCTATAGATGTTCTTCTGTCTTTTCTTTTTTTTAATACATAACCCTAAGCGTTTAAGATCACCAATGTTGCCTTATGTAGATAGAATATATTGGTTTTAATATTTCAAGGTATTCTCTTCATGTAAACATCATATTTTATTTGCCTATTTTCTTAGAAATTAACATTTAAGTTGCTCCGAACTTGTTATACCACAAATATTGAAACCAAGATTAGTCCCATGAATGTCGCCTTGTGGACCTGTGAATTTCTCTGGGAGAGGTATACTCCGGAGAAGGGCTTGTGAATCACAGGTTATATGTCTTCATTATCACTACATAATAAGTACTGCCATATTGCTTCCCAAAAATGATGCACAAGTTTGCATTCTTACCTAAGGTATGTGGATGCTTATTTTCCCATATATTCCACCACATTTATAATTACCTTTCTTGTTTTTATCAAGCTGATTGGTGTAGAATGTCCTTTTAAAAGTAATTTAAAAAATTTACATTCATACCACTTTATATGGACACTGAAATATGAATTTCAGTAATTTTCACTTTATGGAATTCTTTTGATTTTTCCTCCAACCATTTAAATACATAAATCATCCTTAGCTTGTGTACTGCAGAAAAGCAGTCAGCCTGCTTGTTTTTGGCTACCAAGCCATGAGCTACTTGTTTGGCAGAATGATATCTTACTGTTGCTTTTCTTTGAAAATATCTACCGACTAATGAATTTAACCATCTTTTTCTGAACTTGTTAGCTTTTTATGTTTCCCTTTTATTATTAACTTATTTTCTGTCTTTGATGAATTGCATTTTTGTTAGTTTTCCTGTATTTGTTTACATTTTTAAGACTCTGGTATATTCTTAAATATTAGTCTTGTCAAGTCTTTACATTTCAGTTAATCTTTTCTCAGTCTATCATCTGTTAGGTGGCTTCCTATTTGTCTCTCTCGTTTGAACAGATATTTCAAATTTTGGTAGAGTAAGTTCCAGTAAATTTTTGATCTTCATGGTTTGTGAATGTTTAATATTACCAAAGAGGCAATTCCTTACTTCTGTATCACAAAGATATTTTTCTATATTTTCATCTCTTAGTTTTATGTTATCTTTCACTTTCAAGTCCTTAATTCTGCATCCACCTTATAGTTAGTGAAAGATACAGACCCAGTTTAAATTTCATGTGAGGTGAACAGTCTTCCCCAAGAAAGCTATTTATTATTTTTTTCTTTATTATTGATTTGTTGGTACCACTCTTATATCAAGTTTTATCTGTTTTATGAGCATTTATTTCTGAGCTTGCTTTTCTGTTGTGAGTCTATTTTTTAATTGATACCATAGTATCATTTATTTTATTATTATTAACATTAGCATTATTATTATTACATTACGTTCTATCTTAAATTCTTGTATGACAATTCTTTTATTTTCTCAGGACTAATTTATTCATGGAGCTTTATTCTTTCCTATAAAGTTTTAGATAACTTCTTTTCAAAAAAGCACTTGAAAAAAATCCAACTGAGTTTTTAATTTGATTTCATTAAATTATAAATTTATATGTTAATTTGTGGTTAAATAATATATTTTTCTTTCTTTGTACTCTAAGGTTTTAAGAATTTTCTTCAAAGAGTAGTTGTGCTTTCTCTGTGGGCTTAGGTCCTAGGTATGTATTTTTGCTCTTGCCAGTGTAAAGGAATGGTCTAGATTATTTTAAAATCTGTGCTAGAAAATTTGTTGTAGTCTTTTTACTTTTAGTAGTATACCCGAAATGTTTTTTGTACTTGCCCATAAAAATCTATAAATAATGGACATTCTACTTAATTTTTTTAAAAAAACATACATGCTTTATCTCTTTTGCTGGTCTGCAAGTGTTATCCAGAACTTCTAGTGCCATGTATAACAGCAGTGAAATCAGGCATCTTGTCTTTTTTCCTGCATTTAAAGAACTACATGGAGATTTCTGGTTTTTGGTCTCACATGTAAGGAGCTTGAAGGTCATCACTCCTATTCCACAAGTAAAATAAAATAAAATAAAATAAAAAGCTGAACAAACTGAACATCAAGAATTCATGTTAGATCCTTAGAGAACTGAGGACACAGGGCAGATGACTTCCCTCAACACTGAAGAGATGGGCAGGTAGAAACAGAGAATCATAACTCAGCAGCACAACAGCCCAGGAGTACAATGTAAATTGTGATTAACAAATTTCTGGAGGCACCATATAGAAGAGTTTAAGAGCTAAAAACCCACAGGCCCAGTGTGAGGGGAGTCCCCACAATTGGTGCGTTTTATCCCCAGGAACCTGACCAGGTTTTCCAAGTAAAGGTCAGGGAAAACTCCATGTACGTTTTTGGCCAGGGGAGGGAAAAGTTGCCATTTACAAGTATGCCCAGAGCATTCTGATTTTCTTAACAAGGCCTGGCCTCAGAGAAACTATTTTACCAGAACCTAACCAGCCCGGTGAAGGGAACTATCCAACTCCAGCCTTTTCTAGATTTCCTGTCTCATCTAAGAAAGAACAAATAATCAAAAACCCAGAGCTGAAAAGCACAGGCTCACTAAAAGACTGATACACAGTTAAATAAATAGTTTCCCTGCTTGCCCTTTTTTAGCCAGGCCAAAAAAAAAAAAAAATGTTTTTGGGGAACAAGTTAACATATAAAGTGGTTTTATATAAAATGTCAATTGTCTTCTATTATTTGATAAGCATCAGTATGAGTTCTTTCATTTGAAAACAATTTGTGGCATTGGAGGAAAAGGATTCTGTGATTGTTGAAGTGAATTTTGTTATAAATGCAAAGAAAAGATATAATATAGAAAAAATACTTTCTAAAAAAACCCCACCATATCACCATATAAATAGAGATACTATGTGATACAATGAAAAGAGCTGTGCATCTCAGACACTGTTAAAGAAAATAATATCTAAAGGAAACCTGAGGACAGCCAGAGAGACAAAAATAAGGGCACAAGGGAAAATATTAGCCTCTGACACCTACATGTAGAGTAGGCAGTAAACACAGCCTATCCCCACCATGTAAAAGAAAACCTCACACAAAAGGATTTTAAACCTTATTTTCTCTTACCCAGTACCTCTTGTCCAGATTTCAGCAGTTACCAGACACACTAAAAGACAAAAAACATAGTCTGAAGAGAGAGTAAACAAGAAAACCAGACTAAGATATGGCAGAAATTTTGGAATTATCTGGAAATTTAAAGCAACTATTATTATAAGCTAAGAGCTATAATAGAAAAAGTGGGCAATATGTAAGAACAGATGGGTAATGTAGGCAGAGTGATGTAAACTCTAAGAAAGAATCAAAAGGAACCTATAGCAATCAAAAACACTGTCACAGAAATGAAGAATGTGCATTTTTTTGATTGGGTTGTTTGTATTGATGACATAAAGCCACATGAGCTGTTTCTAAATTTTGGAGACTAATCCCTTGTCAGTCACATCATTTGCAAATATTTTCTCCCATTCTGTGGGTTGTCTTTTCATTTTGTTTATGGTTTCCTTCACTATGCAAAAGCTTTTGAGTTTAATTAGGTCCCATTTGTTTTCATTTCCATTACTCTGGGAGACAGATTGAGAAAGATATTGCTGCGATTTATGTCAGAGAGTGTTCTGCCTGTGTTTTCCTCAAAAGAGTTTTATAGTATCCGGTCTCACATTTAGGTCTTCGATCCATTTTTTTGTTTTAACATCTTTATTGGAGTATAATTGCTTTACAGTGGTGTCTTAGTTTCTGCTGTATAACAAAGTGAATCAGCTATACATATACATGCAACCCTGTAGCTCCTCCCTCTTGTGTCTCCCTCCCACCCTCCCTATACAACCCCTCTAGGTGGACGGACACAAAGATGATCACTTCGTCCCAGCTTACACTTCCCCCTCCTCGTGTCCTCAACTCCATTCTCTATGTCTGCATCTTTATTCCTGTCCTCCCTTAGGGTCTTCAGAACCCTGTTTTTTTAAGATTCAATATATATGTGTTAGCATGCGGTATTTGTTTTTCTCTTTCTGACTTAATTCACTCTGTGTGACAGTCTCTAGGCCCATCCACCTCGCTATGAATAACTCAATTTCATTTCATTTTATGGCTGAGTAATATTCCATTGTATATACGTGCCACATCTTCTTTATCCATTCATCTGTAGATGGACACTTAGGTTCCTTCCATGTCCTGGCTATTGTAAATAGAGCTGCAATGAAAATTGTGGTACATGACACTTTTTGAATTATGGTTTTCTCAGGGTATATGCCCAGTAGTGGGATTGCTGGGTCATATGGTAGTTCCATTTTTAGTTTTTTAAGGAACCTCCATGCTGTTCTCCATAGTGGCTGTATCAATTTACATTCCCACCAACAGTGCAAGAGTGTTCCCTTTTCTCCACACCCTCTCCAGCATTTATTGTCTGTAGACTTTTTGATGATGGACATTCTGACCAGTGTGAGGTGATACCTCATTGTAGTTTGATTTGCGTTTCTCTAATAATTAGTGATGTTGAGCATCCTTCGTGTGTTTGTTGGTGATCTGTATATCTTCTTTGGAGAAATGTCTGTTTAGGTCTCCTGCCCATTTTTGGATTGGGCTGTTTGTTTTTTTGATAATGAGCTGTATGAGCTGCTTGTATATTTGGAGATTAATCCTTTGTCCGTTGCTTCATTTGCACGTATTTTCTCCCATTCTGGGGGTTGTCTTTTCTTCTTGTTTATGGTTTCCTTTGCTGTGCGAAAGCTTTTAAGTTTCATTAGCTCCCATTTATTTTTGTTTTTATTTCCATTACTCTAGGAGGTGGGTCAAAATGGATTTTGCTGTGATTTTTATATCATAGAGTGTTCTGCTTGTGTTTTCCTATAAAGGTTTTCTAGTGTCTGGCCTTACATTTAAGTCTTTAATCCATTTTGAGTTTATTTTTGCATATGGTGTTAGGGAGTGTTCTAATTTCATTCTTTTACATGTAGCTGTCCAGTTTTCTCAGCACCACTTATTGAAGAGGCTGTCTTTTCTTCATTGTACATTCTTGCATGCTTTATCAAAGATAAGGAGACCATATGTACATGGGTTAATCTCTGGGCTTTCTATCCTGTTCCATTGATCTATATTTCTGTTTTTATGTCCGTACCATACTCTTGATTACTGCAGCTTTGTAGTATAATCTGATGTCAGGGAGACTGATTCCTACAGCTCTGTTTTTCTTTCTCAAGATTGCTTTGGCTATTCGGGGTCTTTTGTGTTTGCATACAAATAGTGAAATTTTTTGTTCTAGATCTGTGTAAAATGCCATTGGTGGTTTGATAGGGACTGCTTTGAATCTATAGATTGCTTTGGGTAGTAGAGTCATTTTCACAATGTTGATTCTTCCGATCCAAGAACATGGGATATCTCTCCATCTGTTTGTATCATCTTTAATTTCTTTCATCAGTGTCTTATAGTTTTCTGCATACAGCTCTTTTGTCTCCTTGGGTAGGTTTATTCTTAGGTATTTAATTCTTTTTGTTGCAATGGTAAATGGGAATGTTTCCTTCAATTCCCTTTCAGATTTTTCATCATTAGTGTATAGGAAAGCAAGAGATTTCTATGCTTTAATTTTGTATCCTGCTACTTTACCAAATTCATTGATTAGCTCTCGTAGTTTTCTAGCGTCTTGAGGATTCTCTATGTATAATATCATGTCATCTGCAAACAGTGACAGCTTTACTTCTTCTTTTCCAATTTGGATTCCTTTTATTTCTTTTTCTCCTCTGACTGCTGTGACTAAAACTTCCAAAACTATGTTGAATAATAGTGGTGAGAGTGGGCAACCTTGTCTTGTTCCTGATCTTAGTGGAAATAGTTTCAGTTTTTCACCATTGAGGAAGATGTTGGTTGTGGGTTTGTCATATAGGGCCTTTATTTTGTTGAGGTAACTTCCCTCTATGCCTACTTTCTGGGGGGATTTTATCATAAATGGGTGTTGAATTTTGTCAAAAGCTTTTTCTGCATCTATTGAGATGATCATATGGTTTTTCTCCTTCAGTTTGTTATTATGGTGTATCACATTGACTGATTTGTACATATTGAAGAATCCTTGCATTCCTGGGATAAACTCCACTTGATCATGGTGTATGATCCTTTTAATGTGCTGTTGGATTCTGTTTGCTAGTATTTTGTTGAGGATTTTTGCATCTATGTTCATCAGTGATATTGGCCTGTATTTTTCTTTCTTTGTGATGTCTTTGTCTGGTATTGGTATCAGGGTGATGGTGGCCTCGTAGAATGAGTTTGGGAGTGTTCTTCCCTCTGCTATATTTTAGAACAGTTTGAGGATAGGTATTAGCGCTCCTATAAATGTTTGACAGAATTCACCTGTAAAGCCATCTGGCCCTGGGCTTTTGTTTGTTGGAAGATTTTTAATCACAGTTTCAATTTCAGTGCTTGTGATTAATCTCTTTGTATTTTCTATTTGTTCCTGGTTCAGTGTCAGAAGATTGTGCTTTTCTAAGACTTTGTCCATTTCTTCCAGGTTGTCCATTTTATTGGCATATAGTTGCTTGTTGTAACCTCATGATCCTTTGTATTTCTGCAGTGTCAGTTGTTACTTCTCCTTTTTCATTTATAATGCTGTTGATTTGAGTTCTCTCCCTTTTTTTCTTGATGAGTCTGGCTAATGGTTTATCAATTTTGTTTATCTTCTCAAAGAGCCAGCTTTTAGTTTAACTGATCTTTGCTATTGTTTCCTTCATTTCTTTTTCATTTATTTCTGATCTGATCTTTATGATTTCTTGCTTTCTGCTAACTTTGGGGTATTTTTGTTCTTTCTCTAATCCCTTTAGGTGTAAGGTTAGGTTGTTTATTTGAGGTATTTCTTGTTTTTTGAGGTAGGATTTTATTGCTATAAACTTCCCTCTTAGAACTGCTTTTGCTAAACCCCATAGGTTTTGGGTCGTGATTTCATTGTTATTTGTTTCTACATATTTTTTATTTCCTCTTTGATTTCTTCAATGATCTCTTTGTTATTTAATAGTGTATTGTTTAGCCTCAATATGTTTGTATTTTTTACAGATTTTTTTTCCTGTAATTGATATCTAGTCTTATAGTGTTGTGGTCGGAAAAGATACTTGATGTGATTTCAATTTTCCTAAATTTTCCAGGTCTTGCTTTGTGACCCAAGATATGATATATCTTGGAGAATGTTCCATGAGCACTTGAGAAGAAAGTGTATTCTGCTGTTTTTGGATGGAATGTGTTATAAATACCAGTTAAGTCCCTCTTGTTTATCATTTAAATCTTATGTTTCCTTATTTATTTTCATTTTGGATGATCTCTCCATTGGTGAAAGTGGGGTGCTAACGTCTCCTACTCTTATTGTGTCACTATCAATTCCCGTTTTATGGCTGTTAGCATTTGCCTTATGTATTGAGGTGCTCCTGTTTTGGGTGCATAAATATTTACAATTATTACATCTTCTTCTTGGATTGATATCTTGATCATTATGTGGTGTCCTTCTTTGTCTCTTGTAACAGTCTTTATTTTAAAGTCTATCTTGTCTGATATGAGAATTGCTACTCCAGCTTTCTGTTGATTTCCATTTGCATGGAATATCTTTTTCCATCCCTTCACTTCAGCCTGTATGTGTCCCTAGGTCTTAAGTGTGTCTTTTGTAAACAGCATATGTAAGGGTCTTGTTTTTGTATCCATTCAGCCAGTCTGTGTCTTTTGGTTGGAGCATTTAATCCATTTACATTTAAGGCAATTATCGATATGTATATTCCTATTACCATTTTCTTAATTGTTTTTAGTTAGTTATTGTAAGTCTTTTCTTTCTCTTCTGTTTCCTGCCTAGAGAAGTTCCTTTAGCATTTGTTGTAGAGCTGGTTTGGTGGTGCCGAATTCTGTCATCTTCTGCGTATCTGTAAAGATTTTAATTTCTCCATCAAATCTGGATGAGATCCTTGTTGTGTAGAGTAATCTTGGTTGTAGCTTTTCCCCTTCCATCACTTTAAATATGTCTTGCCACTCCCTTCTGGCTTGCAGAGTTTCTGCTGAAAGTTCAACTGTTAACCTTATGAGGATTCTCTTGTATGTTCCTTGTTGCTTTTCCCTTGCTGCTTTTAATACTTTTTCTTTGTACTTAATTTTGAATAGTTTGATTAATATATGTTTTGACATGCTTCTCCTTGGATTTATCCTGTATGGGACTCTCTGTGCTTCCTGGACTAGATTGACTATTTCCTTACCCATATTAGGGAACTTTTCAACTATAACCTCTTCACATATTTTCTCAGTCCCTTTTTATTTCTCCTCTTCTTCTGCAAGCCCTATAATTCGAATGTTGTTTCATTCAGTGTTGTCCCAGAGGCCTTTGAGATTGTCCTCAATTCTTTTCATTCTTTTTTTGTGTGTGTATGCTCTGCAGTAGCTATTTCCACTCTTTTGTCTTCCAGGTCACTTATCCGTTCTTCTGCCTCACTTATTCTGCTATTGATTCCTTCTAGAGAATTTTTAATTTCATTTATTGTGTTGTTCATCATTATTTGTTTGCTCTTTGGTTTTTCTAGGTCCTTGTTAAACATTTCTTGATTTTTTCCATTTTATTTCCAAGATTTTGGATCATGTTTACTATCATACTCTGAATTCTTTTTTAGGTAGACTGCCTATTTCCTCTTCCTATGTTTCGTCTGGTGGGTTTTTACTTTGTTCCTTCATCTGCTGTGTATTTCTCTGTCTTCTCATTTGGCTTAAGTTACTGTGTTTAGGGTCTCCATTTTGCACGCTGCAGGTTCGTAGTTCCCGTTGTTTTTGGTGTCTGCTCCTAGTGGGTAAGGTCGGTTCAGTGAGTTGTGTAGGCTTCCTGGTAGAGGGGACTGGTGCCTATTTTCTGTGGATGAGGCTAGATCTTGTCTTTCTCGTGGGCAGGACCACCTCTGGTTGTGTGTTTTGGGGTGTCTGTGAACTTATTATGATTTTAGGCAGCCTCTCTGCTAATGGGTGGGGTTGTGTTCCTGTCTTGCTGGTTGTTTGGCATAGGGTGTCCAGCACTGTAGCTTGCTGGTCAATGAATGGAGCTTGGTCTTAATGTTGAGATAGACATCTCTAGGAGAGCTTTCACCATTTGATAGTACATGGGGCTGGGAGGTGTCTGGTGGACCAATTTCCTGAACTCAGCTCTCCCACCCCAGAGGCTGAGGTCTGACATCCTGCCAGAGCACCAAGACCATGTCAGCCACACGACTCAGAAGAAAAAGGGAAAAAAAAAAGAGAGAAAGAAAAATAACATAAAATAAAGTTATTAAAATAAAAAAATATTAAAAATAAAAAATATAAAAGGAATAAAAAAAGAAAGAGAGAAAGAAAGAAGACAGCAACCAAACCAAAAAACATATCCTCAATGATAACAAGTGTTAAAAATATACTAAAAACCAAAAACAAAAAATGGACAGTCAGAGTCCTAGGACAAATGGCAAAAGCAAAGCTATATAGACAAAATCATACAAAGAAACATACACATACACACTCAGAAGAAGAGAAAAAGGAAAAAAAAAAGAAAAAAAATGCGTATATATATATATATATATATATATAAATTTAAAAAGGAAGAGAGCAAACAAATCAATAAACAAATCTACCAATGACAATAAGCTCTAAATACTAAACTAAGATAAACATCAAACCAGAAAGTAATTAGATGCAGATAGCAAACCCCAAGTCTACAGTTGTTCCCAAAGTCCACTGCCTCAATTTTGGGATGATTCGTTGTTTATTCAGGTATTCCACAGATGCAGGGTACATCAAGTTGATTGTGGAGATTTAATCCACTGCTCCTGAGGCTGCTGGGAGAAATTTCCATTTCTTTTCTTTGTTCGCACAGCTCCTGGTGTTCAGCTTTGGATTTGGCCCTGCCTCTGCCTGTAAGTCAGCTGAAGGCATATTTAGGGAAGTCTGAGGTCTTCTGCTAGTGTTCAGTAGGTGTACTGTAGGAGTTATTTCACTTGTAGATGTTGTCTTGATGTATTTGTGGGGAGTAAGGTGATCTCCACGTCTTACTCCTCCACCATCTTGAAGGCACCCCCCCTTCAATCCATTTTGAGTTTATTTTTGTGTATGGTGTTAAAGAATGTTCTAATTTTTTTTTTACATGTAGCTGTCCAGTTTTCCCAGCACCATTTATTGAAGAGACTTTCTTTCTTCCATTGTATAATCTTGCCTCTCTTGTCATAGACTAATAATTGCCCATAGTTGTGAAGGTTTATCTCTGGGCTTTCTATCCTGTTCCATTGATCTATATTTCTGTTTTTGTGTCAGAACCATACTGTTTTGATTACTGTATCTTTGTAGTATAGTCTGAAGTCAGGGAACCCTTGTCCTCCAGCTCCATTTTTCTTTCTCAAGATTGGTTTGGCTATTGGGGGTCTTTTGTGTTTACATACAATTTTTTGGATTTTTTTGTTCTAATTTTGTGAAAAATGCCATTGGTAGTTTGATAGGGATTGCACTGAATCTGTAGATTGCCTGGCTTAATATAGTCATTTTGTCAGTAATGATTCTTCCAGTGCAAGAACATGGTATATCTTTCTATCTGTTTGTGTCGTCTTTGATTTCTCTAAGCAAGAAAGAGACCGGCAACTTAAAACATTTTTGTACATATATACACTGCTACATCAAAACCTGATGTTAACAGCAAAGCCCCAGACTACAATAGATACACACACACACAAGAAAAAACAACCAAAACACAATACTAAAGATAGTCATCAAACCACAAGAGAAGAGAACAGGAGAGGAAGGGAAGAAAAAAGACCTATAAAAACAAACCCAAAACAATTAAGAAAATGGCAATAGGAACATACATATGGATAATTACCTTAAATGTAATTAGATTAAATGCCCCAACCAAAAGGCAGAGACTGGCTGAATGGATGTGTAAACAAGACCTGTATATATACTGTCTATAGGAGACTCACTTCAGACCTAGGGACACATACAAACTGAAAGTGAGAGGATGGAAAAAGTATTCCATGCAAATGGAAGTCAAAAGAAAGCTGGAGTAGCAATACTTATATCAGACAAAATAGACTTTTAAATAAAGTTATTTTATAACTTTATAAAAGTTATGAAAGACAAACTTTCTGTTATAAGAGACAAAAAAGGACAGTACATAACAATCAAGGGATCAATCCAGGAAGAAGATATAGCAATTGTAAATATATATGCACCCAACATAGGGGCCCCTCAATATATAAAGCAAATACTAACATCCATAAAGGGAGAAATCAACATTACACAATAACAGTGGGGGACTCTAACACCCTAGATCATCCAGACAGAACATCAATAAGGAAACATAGGTTTTAAATGAAACATTAGACCAGACGGACTTAATTCATATTTATAGAGCATTCCATCCAAAAGCAGAAGAATACACTTTTTTCTCAAGTGCACATGGATCATTGTCTAGGATAGGTCACATCTTGGGCCACAAATCAAGCCTCAGTAAATTTAAGAAAATCAAAATCATATCAAGTATCTTTTCCAACCACAACTCTGAGATTAGAAATAAACTACCAAAAAAACCCTATAAAAACCACAATCACGTGAGGCTAAACAATATGCTACTGAACTACCAGTGGATCACTGAAGAAATCAAAGAGGAAATAAAAAAATTCCTAGAGACAAATGAAAATGAAAGCACAATGATCCAAAACCTATGGGATGCAGCAAAAGCAATTCTAAGTGTGAAGTTTATAGCAATACAGTCTCACCTCAGGAAGCAAGAAAAATCTCAAATAAACAGCCTAATCTTACACCTAAAACAACTAGAGAAAGAACAAACAAAACTTAAAGTGAGTTGAAGAAAAGAAATCATAAAGATCAGAATAGAAATAAAATAGAGATGAAGAAACCAATAGAAAACATCAATGAAACTAAAAGCTGTTTCCTTGAAAAGATAAATAAAAGATAAAACTTCAGCCAGACTCATCAAGAAAAAAAGGGTGAGGACTCAAATCAATAAAATTAGAAATGAAAAGGGGGAAGTTACAACTGACACCACAGAAATACAAAGGGTCATAACAGTCTTCTTTTTAGAAATTATGCAAGCGATAAGAGAGTGGAGTGAAATATTTAAAGTGTTGAAAGAAAAGAATCACCAACCTAGAATTCTGTATCCAGCAAAATTATTTTTCAGAGTGAGGGATGAATAGAGGTTTTCTCAGATGAACAAAAATTAAGGAAGTTTGTCCCCAATAGACTTGGTTTGAATAAAACGTTAAATTCTTCAGAAGGAAGGAAAACTGTGTAGGTCAGGTATGTAAAAAGAAAGGAAGAGTATTAGAAAAGAAATAAATGAAAATAAAACAAATCTTTTATTTTTCTTATTAATTCCTCTAACAGATAACTGTTCAATATAATAGCAAAAATATATTCTGTGATTATAGCTTATGGATAAGTGAAATGAATTATAGTAATGTTAAAAGAAAGAGGAGGGAGGAATTGGGAATACATTATTATCCGGTATATGAACTGCCTAGGAAGTAGGATGGTGCAATTTGAAAGGGGATTTGGGTTAGTTATAAATGTATATAGCAAACTCAGGAACAACTACTAAAAAGTTAAAAAAAAAAACTCAAGTAGTTGCATGCTAAGGAGAAAAAAGTGGAAGCAGAAAAAATTTTGAATTAAAATTAGAGAAGATAGAAAAATAGTGAAACACACACACCCACAAAGAAACAAAGACCAAAGGCAAATAATTTTGTAAAGTAACAAATGCAAGAGCTATTAATCAAACCATATAAATAATTAATTTAAAGATCAGTAGTCTAAATACACCAATTAAAAGACAAGGACTGTCAAAGTAAATTTAAAAAACAAGTTCCCACTGTATATTGTCTGCAAGAATCTTACTTGAAATATAAAGACTTAGATATATGAAATGGGTTGGAGAAAAATATACCCTAGTAACACTCAGTGAAAGATATATCAGTTTCATACGAAGCAGAATTAAGAGAAAAGAAAATTATCAGGGGATATAGAGAGACATAACACAATGATAAAGGAGTTTTAACTAATATTACAGTTGGGGAACTCAACATCTCTGCATTAGTAATAGATCTGCTGGGCAGATCAATAGTAACATAGTTGAATTGAACAACACCAGCAATCAACAAGATTTAACTCACATCTATGGAATATTTCATCCAATAACAACAGAATACATTCTTCTCAAGCTCACATGAAACATTCACCAAATTAGACAACATTCTGGGCAATAAAACATACTTTAACATATTAAAAAGAATAGAAACTATACAATGTCTGCTTTCAGACCACAAAGGAATTAAACTAGTAATCAATAACAGAAAGAAAGCTGGAAAATCCCTGACTACTTCTAAATAACACAAAGGTTAAAGAAAAAAATCTCAAGAGAAATGTAAAAAATCTTTTCAAATTAATAAAAATAAAAATACAACTTACCAACATTTATCATATGCAGTAAAAGTAATGCCTAGAGGGAAATTTATAGCATTCAGTGCATATGATAGAAAAGAAAGATTTAAAATCAAAACGTAGATTTCCAACTTATGAAACTAGAAAAAGAAGAATAAATTATTTACAAAGTAAGAAGAAGCAAAGGAACGATAAAATTTAGGGCACAACTTATTGAACTTATTAAGAAATCAGTAGAGAAAATCAAAGAAACCAAAAGCTGGTTCTTTGAAATGATCAATAAATTGATAAAAGTCCAGTCATGTTAACTAAGAAAAAAAGAAAGAAGACATAAACAATGAATTGAATTCTGAACCTCCACTAACTCTCTTCTGGAGAGCAAAGGCATTGAGTGGGAAGCAGGGAGAACACTGCACTTTGGATAAGGATACTTGTAAAGCCCCTAGCCAGTTATTATCAGTCTACTCCACTGAGGATATTATTCTTTATCTGATAAGCAGAATAACACTTATCTTATACCCCTTAAGTA